>NC_060140.1:536664322-537289322 GCF_021461385.2 Schistocerca piceifrons
TAGGTGTAATGTAGAACAAGAAACGTTTACTGGACGCAAAATGTTAATAAGGGGATGAAATGGACTGTCACTATTATTTGGGGTAGATGGTGGTGGTGATTCAAGGGTTGGAGTGGGGGAAGATACAGCCATTAACTATAGATGCATTACCTTATAAGATCTCTTTCATTTAAAAGATTTTAGTTTTCGTACATTAATGAAATAGGCCACTAACTCTGATACAAATGCCGTGACCACCAGAATGACAAGAGTCAGCTGTTGGAACAAGTAGTGGAAGACGCAAAGAAGTTACAGAAAATTTATCCGAAACGTTTTCCGTTTAAATTTTGTACTAGCCTTGTACTGACCGAGAAAAAACCCGTCATGCAGCACGAGTGTAGCAGCTACGACTCGGATGGGGTAGACAAGGAATACGTACCAGTTTCGGCAGAAGCAGTGCCCATCATGATTGGCACGTTGTTGAAACGGCCGTCTATGAGCATCTGATTGGGGGACTCAGTAACTACAGCACCCTCCACATCTGGCTCGATATTTGGTTCCCACGGATGGTGTATAATTTGCTTCTTTTCCTAAAATGCATCAAAAGAAAATATAAGTCACACTTACAGCCTTTTAAGAGATGTAGGTACCAAATCTTTGCACAGCAATAAGTGTTACTTCGCAGTGTTCACAACATTATGCGTTTTTATCTTGTGGAACAAATGCCTAGTGACAATAGGCATTTTAAATGAGAGAATTGTTTCACTAATGTAATTATAAGTCAATTTTGAAATGTCAGATGCTGGTTAAGAATTTTTCACATCGGCTGCAGTTGTTTTATTTACTGGCAGTCACCATGTTCTAGTTATTTTTGCACAGAGTACAAAAACAGCGCAAGTACTGAGCACCGTGCGACAAGAGATGGCAAAGTACACCGTGAAGTGATACACACTGTTGCAATGGAAATATTAATTAAAGAAATAAAGGAACTGATATTCTCGTAATGTGTCTAGCAATAGATGCTGTGACCGGAGAAAATTATTTGATCACTCAGCTATTGTTATTTCAAATTTGATGTGGGAAAGCAGCTGCTGCCCCTGTGTGTCCTAGAAAGTAAAATTAGGATCTCCTTTCTACCCCACAACATCCAAATATATATTGTCTGTTTGAATTTTGTACTCATCTTGTATTGAGCAAGAGAAAAGTTGTCATGTATCATAAGTGCAGCAGTTACAATTCGGATGGAGCAGACACAGAATTTGAATTTCCATAAATTATTACTACTTCGATCACTTAGGAATCATGTTCAGACATATAATTAAAGAAAAAGTAGTAACAACTATCTGTGTAGGTAGATAATAAGAACTGAAATAGTTTAAACTTTAAAGTTCTTGAAACTGTACCTTACTACTCACAAACTGAAAAAGTTAATTATTTTTGTATAAGAATTCAGAGATAAGGTTACAGTAAAAGAAAGGGTGCTGTACCAAACCTGTAACAGCGTTTAGTGGTATCGAGCAAGTTATTATTTCCAGAATAACCTCGTACACATCAGAGTGTCATGGATGATGACGTTGATGCTGGCGATGTATTTATGTGACTGCATCAATGGAGGGTCTCTAGCACCGGCAATAAAATTTTGAGTTGGGTGTGGGTTAAAGTCGTAGGATACAAAAATTTAACTTTAGTTGAAAAATAATAAAAATGGCCTGATGACATGCGTATATACACACCACAAATAAAAAATCGTCAAAGAACATTCATTTTTCAGATCTAAGACTCACAGAAAAAAGGAAGAAGCAGTGGGAAGGATTAAAATAACACAGAAGATAGCTCTTTCAGACTGATTGCTGGAATATAAAGGATGTGCCAGCCGCTCTGAAACACACTAAGATTTCCAGGCTAAATCTGAGGCTGGAGACCAAAATCTTCACAGAATTGTCAAGGTTTATCACACTCGTATCACACTTGACCACTCATCACATAAGATAGAGAGCAGGTCTCCACCTAAATTTGCTTCTGCTGTCTCAGCACAATAAAAAGTGCTCTCAGTTTAAAGGTAGCGTATTATGATTTCGACGGCGTATGTCAGGGGACAGTGCCCATTCAGAGAGAGGTCAGGGTCACTTGATCCAAGAAGAGCGACCAATGTGAGGGACGCTTTGGCCAGATTGTTGGCTCTGCCACCAATGGCTTAGTGTACCTCTCCGCCAGCCATTTATCCTCCCACAGTGTCACAGTTCTGAGTCAACAGCAGAATGACTGCAGGGGGGGAAGGGAAACTATGCCACGTTTTGTCCCCTGTAGCACCCTTTCGCTGCTTGGTCTGCTTGATTATTTATCCGAATTTCCGCGGGCGCTGATACCCAGCGCGGAGATACAAACTTCCCTTGCAACTGAGAAAGAAGCAGATTTTCTTCAATTTATTGTAACATTTTCTCTGAATAGTACAATTGTTGTAACATTATAGGGCACTAAGGAAATTTTAGCAAACAATGAACTTATTGTTGTGAAAACACATCATTTGCTCCAGAGCCTTCGAGATCTCTGTGGCAAATACGGTGTATTCATTCGAAAGTCAAACCCTGAAGACGCGGTTGTGAAACACTACTGAACAGTCGAGAATGTCCCTTTGCTTTGAAACGCCAGTTGATTTTAAAACCTTGATGCATATCCAAAAAGCTATAAAAGAAAGAAGTGCGATCTTTATGAAACTCCGTCGAATCGGAAATATCTGTGAGCCTCTTTAGGAGCCAAGGTGGAGATCTGCCCCAACCTTGGTGTAAGATATCAAAATCAGACGTAGCCAGCTATAAGAGGCAATCCGTCCTACTGAATGAGGCCTTTATCTCTAGACCAAATGAGACTCGCAGGAACCTCACTGTGCCCTTAACATGAGGAGCATCGTGGCTCATTCTTACCCCAGTAAAGTGCAAAACAGAGCGTTAACATTTAGAAAAGCCGCACACAGATTTTTCGGTTCAGAAATTAAAACCTCTCCTCTCCGCCAACTCTTCCAAACTTCTAATAGTCTGCAGCAATTGATGAGTTGTTGATGTAACGCTGGAGGAGGAACAGAAGATGGAGAAACGTCTACAATCAACCAACACAGAACAGGTCTTATTAATGTCAACGTTGTATCATTGATAACTACAACGAAGACTGTCACACTATAAAAAACTTGGGGGACATGGTTCTCTTGTTCAGGTCGATTATGGAGGACGTCGCCGATTCGATATTTAAAATGGAGATTTTTTCTTTTGTTTTTTTTTCTTAGTCATCAATGTTGTGACTGGTTTGATGCGGTCCGCCACGAATTCCTCTCCTGTGCTAACCTCCTCATCTCAGAGTAGCACTCGCAACCTACTTCCTCAATTATTTGCTAGATCTACTCCAATCTCAGTCTTCCTCTACAGTTTTTGCCCCTCTACAGCTCCCCCTAGTACCATGGAAGGCATTTCCTCATGTCTTAGCATTGTCTTATCATCCTATCGCTTCTCCTTATCGGTGCTTCTCACGTATTCCTTTCCTTGCCGATTCTGCGCAGAACCTCCTCATTCCTTACCTTATCAGTCCACCTAATTTTCAACATTCGCCTGTAGCACCACATATCAAATGCTTGGATTCTCTTCTGTTCCGCTTTTCCCACTGTCCATGTTTCACTACCATACAATGCTGTACTCCAAACGTACATTCTCAGTAATTTCGCAGTGCGCAGGGGCCGCGCGGGTAGAGGCACCATATCACTGATTGCGCGGCCCCTCCCGCCGGAGGTTCGAGTCCTCCCTCGGGCGTGTGTGTGTATTGTTCGTAGCATAAGTTAGTTTAGGTAGTGTGTAAGTCTAGGGACTGTGACCTTAGCAGTTTGGTCCCATAGGAATTCACACACCTTAGAACATAGAAATTTCTTTCCCAAATTAAGGCCGATATTTGTTATTAGTAGATTTCTTTTGGCCAGGAATTCCCTTTTTGCCATAGCTAGTCTGCTTTTAATGTCCTCCTTGCTACGTCCTACATTGTTTATGTTACTGCCTACGTGGCAGAATTCCTCAACATAATCTACTTCGTGACCATCAGCCCTGATGTTAAGATTCTCGCAGTTCTCATTTCTTCGATTTCCTCTCAATCCATACTCTGTACTCGTAAGGCTGTCCATTCCAACCTGCAGATCATGTAATTCTTCTCCACTTTCACTTAGGATAGGAGTGTCATCAGCCAGTCATATCATTGATAGCCATTCACCTTGAATTTTAGTTCGATTGCTGAAGCAATCTTATATTTCCGTCATAGACTCTTCGATGTAGAGATTGAACAGTGGTGGCGAAAGCCTACCTCCCTGTGTTACACCCCACTTAATATATTTAATCTATTTAATTCGTTCTCCACTCTTGTTATTCCCTCTTGGCTGTTGTACATATTGTATATGACACATCTCTTCCTATAGCTTACCCATACTTTTCTCAGAATTTAAAACATCTTGCACTATTTTATATGTCGAACGCTTTTTCCAGATCAACATATCCTATGAACGTGTCCTGATGTTTCTTCAGTGTTCCTTCCATTATTAACCGCAACGTCAGAACTGCCTCTCCCGTGCCTTTATCTTTCCTAAAGAAAATTGATAGTCATCTAGCCAACCTCAATTTTCTTTTCCATTCTTCTGTATATTATTCCTGTAATTGACTTGGATGCATGAGCTGTTAAGCTGACTGTGCGCTACTTTTCGCACTTATCGGCTCTTTCCGTCTTCGGGATTGTGTGGATGATGCTCTTCCGAAAGTTATATGGTATGCCGCCAGACTGATACATTCTAGACACCAACGTGAATAGTCGTTTTGTTGCCACATCCCGCAATGATTTTAGAAATTCTGATGGAATGTTATCTATCCCTTCTGCCTTATTTGATCTTAAGCCCTCCAAAGCTCTTTTAAATGCACATTCTAATACTGGATCAACTATCTCTTCTAAAAATGGTTGAAATGGCTCTGAGCACTATGGGACTTACATCTGAGGTCATCAGTCCCCTAGAACTTGGAATTACTTAAACCTAACTAACCTAAGGACATCACACACATCCATGCCCGAGGCAGGATTCGAACCTGCGACCGTAGCAGTCGCGCGGTTCCGGGCTGAAGTGCCTAGAACCGCTCGGCCACACCACCCGGCTATCTCTTCTAAATCGACTCTTGTTTCTTCTTCTATCACATCAGAAAAATCTTCGCCCTCATAGAGGCCTTCAGAGTACACTTTCCACCTATCCGCTATCCCCTCTGCATGTAACAGTGGAATTCCCGTTGCACTCTTAATATTATCACCCTTGCTTCTAATGTCACCGAAGGATGTTTTGACTTTCCTATATGCTGTGTCTGTCATTCTGACGGTCATTTCTGTTTCGATGTCTTCATACTCTCCCTGGAGACATTTCGTTTTACCTTCCCTGAAATTCCTATTTATTTCATTCCTCAGCGACTTGTATTTCTCTATTCCTGAGTTTCCCGGAACATTTTTGTACTTGCTCCCTTCATCGATCAATTGAAGTATTTCTTCTGTTACCCATGGTTTCTTCGCAGTTACCTATATTTTCCTTCCCAAGTTCTGTGCTGGTCCTTTTTTGATACGTCCATTCTTCAAGCGTATCTCGTCATTCCTTAGTACTTCCGTATCCCACTTCTTTTCTTCCTGACTAATCTCTTAAATTTTAACCTATTCTTCACCACTACTACATTGTGATCTGAGTGTATATCTGCTCCAGGTACACTTTACAAGCCAGTATCTGATTTCGGATTCTCTGTCTGACCACGATGTACCACCTGGCCTTTTTCAAATATAACTGCTCCTCTTGTGATTCTTGAACAGACTATTCGCTGTTACTGGTTGAAGATTATTTCAGAACTCAAGTACCCTTTCCCTCTCTCATTCCTTGTGCCAAGCCCATATTCCGCTGTAGCCTTTTTTTCTGTTTCCCCTACAACTGCATTCCAGTCCCTGACGACTGTTAGATTTTCATCTCCCGTTACGTACACTCTTTGACATAAAACTTGACCGGCGGCCGGCCGCTTCAGAGGCTAAGTCCGCGCCGATCGCGACATGGGACAAAAAAACTGGCCAACTCGCTAATTCTCTAAGTCCGGTTATCTGCACAATCTGGCAACACTGCAGACTGCGGCACTTCCTGGAGGAAAACTTGTCCCACATAGAGAAACTCTAGGCTGATTACGCCTGTGGTCTAGCGGTAGCGTGCGTTGTTTCTGTTCATAACGTCTGTGGATCGAGAGCAACTCGCATAAAATATTTTTATAGCCTCTTCTGTCTGAATGCTGAAGACGTGAATGTAATGGTAGCGCAGATTCAATCTATTTCGCTTTGTGACACACCGATATCAAAATTTTATTCACCAACGATTTTGCGGCAGATTTCCTGCAGACTGTCCTCCTCTGGACGCCGTATGCGGCAAAGCTCCGGGATCCATTTGCTGGCTACTGGCAGCGGCCGTGGCGACAGCAGCGGCGCTGCACTCCCCCGTTCTTTATCGAAAGCGCCTGCTACCTCTCATCGCTTTTGATGATTTAAAACGCTTTATTATTAAATGTTGCTCCACAGAAAATTTCTACAATTTCCATTCACGCTCAAAAGCAACGGAGACAGACGCCCTGATTAGTAGGCGGGTATTATATTACATTAATCGGCAAGAGCTGAGTATGGCCCGAAATTAATTTCATAGACTGGGACGAAATGAAACCACCTCACCACATTCGATGAATTTATAAATGCTTCATACCTCGTTTCTTTTCCTTTCAAACTCAATTATTTGTGCAACTTTTGGTCAATGTTTGGATGTTTTCGTCAAGCCAGAGTGAGCGTCTGTGGTGTAAAGTGTATTACAGTTCATGTTTCATTCCTTATGGTAAGTCTATGCGATAAACTGTGTGAATACCTTGCAATGCATGCTCTGTAGCAGTGCAGGAACACTGCACATTTGGAGTTCATGAAGTATTTATTGTCGATCGGAAGTGATAGTTAAGGTCATCAGATTTAAACCAGAAAAATTTGTCGTTTTGAAGGTTTCAGAGAACGGAAAGGAATTGCTAACGCCGGTGTTAGAAAACGTCTACAGTTAAATGCTATTGCAAAAATTTAGAGGAAGGGAACTATATTAATGAACATGTGCACTTCATAAACAACCTTCTGACATGTTAGACCTATACGACGAACAAAGCTCAAATTTATATCGTTGACAGTCGGTTTGAATCTTTTCAGGGTCTATTTTACAGTGAAGCACCTTGGAATTTGCAAAGCAGAAATCCATGATATTAACTTAATTTACTAAGTCGAAATCGGACGAAGATTGATGTTTAAAGGCATTCTTCAGATTTCGCATAAGAAATTTTTACTAGCAGTCTGCAACTCCATTAATTAAAATGTAAAATAAAAGGTTGTAGTCAGCGGCTTCTACCGTGAATCGAACTGCTGTGTCTTATAGTACAAGCACTGCAACGCACAAGGGAACCTCTGAGATAACGACACACTGGCTGCGAGAGGCGGAATATAGTCACTGCGATGTTGCCTGAGCCTCAAAACGCAACCTTAAACACACGAACAGAGGAGGTGGAGATTACTGTTTTAACGTCCCGTCGACAACGATGTCATTAGAGACGGAGCACAAGCTCGGATTAGGGAAGGATGGGGAAGGAAATCGGCCGTGCCCTTCCTAAGGAACCATCCCGGCATTTGCCTGAAGCGATTTAGGAAAATCATTTAAAACCTAAATCAGGATGGCCGGGCGCGGGATTGCACCGTCGTCCTCCCGAATGCACACACAAACAGGTGTTACTTATGTGAAGAACGCCGTTCTTGGAGTCCAGAAATTAAATATACTTTCTAATTGTGTCATCTTGCAGTGGATTATATCGTACGAGTCTTCGATGTGGAAAACGAATGTCAAGTGAATTTAGCGAGGTAACGCCGACCTACACCCGGAAGTAAATGCACTATCAGAGTGTTGACAAATACACTCCTGGAAATTGAAATAAGAACACCGTGAATTCATTGTCCCAGGAAGGGGAAACTTTATTGACACATTCCTGGGATCAGATACATCACATGATCACACTGACAGAACCACAGGCACATAGACACAGGCAACAGAGCACGCACAATGTCGGCACTAGTACAGTGTATATCCACCTTTCGCAGCAATGCAGGCTGCTATTCTCCCATGGAGACGATCGTAGAGATGCTGGATGTAGTCCTGTGGAACGGCTTGCCATGCCATTTCCACCTGGCGCCTCAGTTGGACCAGCGTTCGTGCTGGACGTGCAGACCGCGTGAGACGACGCTTCATCCAGTCCCAAACATGCTCAATGGGGGACAGATCCGGAGGTCTTGCTGGCCAGGGTAGTTGACTTACACCTTCTAGAGCACGTTGGGTGGCACGGGATACATGCGGACGTGCATTGTCCTGTTGGAACAGCAAGTTCCCTTGCCGGTCTAGGAATGGTAGAACGATGGGTTCGATGACGGTTTGGATGTACCGTGCACTATTCAGTGTCCCCTCGACGATCAGCAGTGGTGTACGGCTAGTGTGGGAGATCGCTCCCCACACCATGATGCCGGGTGTTGGCCCTGTGTGCCTCGGTCGTATGCTGTCCTGATTGTGGCGCTCACCTGCACGGCGCCAAACACGCATACGACCATCATTGGCACCAAGGCAGAAGCGACTCTCATCGCTGAAGACGACACGTCTCCATTCGTCCCTCCATTCACGCCTGTCGCGACACCACTGGAGGCGGGCTGCACGATGTTGGGGCGTGAGCGGAAGACGGCCTAACGGTGTGCGGGACCGTAGCCCAGCTTCATGGAGACGGTTGCGAATGGTCCTCGCCGATACCCCAGGAGCAACAGTGTCCCTAATTTGCTGGGAAGTGGCGGTGCGGTCCCCTACGGCACTGCGTAGGATCCTACGGTCTTGGCGTGCATCCGTGCGTCGCTGCGGTCCGGTCCCAGGTCGACGGGCACGTGCACCTTCCGCCGACCACTGGCGACAACATCGATGTACTGTGGAGACCTCACGCCCCACGTGTTGAGCAATTCGGCGGTACGTCAACCCGGCCTCCCACATGCCCACTATACGCCCTCGCTCAAAGTCCGTCAACTGCACATACGGTTCACGTCCACGCTGTCGCGGCATGCTACCAGTGTTAAAGACTGCGATGGAGCTCCGTATGCCACGGCAAACTGGCTGACACTGACGGCGGCGGTGCACAAATGCTGCGCAGCTAGCGCCATTCGACGGCCAACACCGCGGTTCCTGGTGTGTCCGCTGTGCCGTGCGTGTGATCATTGCTTGTACAGCCCTCTCGCAGTGTCCGGAGCAGGTATGGTGGGTCTGACACACCGGTGTCAATGTGTTCTTTTTTCCATTTCCAGGAGTGTACTTGCTACGACGTTGCCATTTCTAGGCTCTCTGACGAGGCAGCTCTTTAGCGAAATGCTTGCCGTGATTCTCCGATACGGTTCTCCAGAGTGGAGACGCGCGCGCACGTTTGGTTTTTATGCGGCGTTCTCCTCTGATGGTTTCTGACGTCGCCTTGTGGGCTATGTATACATATGAGACATTCAATTATCATTAATCCAGAATCATACAAGTTTCAGCTTCCGGCGTGGAAGAAGGCTGATGACGCCGGCATTATATCATTTCATTTGACACGTAAGAAGAGGTAAAGCGGGCATTTACTTTCGTTAACACGAAAGATATGCCGCACATATTGATAACGAGGAAGTCTGCGTCTTCATACGTTTCCTCCTTGAAACTGTATGCTCTATTATATACTAAGTAGCCCGATCATTGTTTCAGTAATGTTACCCTCTTGTTTGACTCGGTAACGATGAACAGATTCCAAATGCATGTCTCCCTTCCTGGGTTGTTTTTTGTGTTTTATTGCTTGGAATTCCTGAAGCAGACCACTGTGCCTTCCCCCCTCGTGGGTTAGGTCTCAAAACTAAACCGCTTTGTATCCAATGGCATAATTTATTCAGACAGCATCAGCATAAGACTATCAAACAAAGCCTTCCATTTACAGTTGCAGCACTCTAACCAGCACTGACCAAAGTGTAATCCACGGTCATGGTCCTAAATTACCAGCTGTCTGCTACTGTGGCAAAGTCCGTACTACACTTTCGATTCCGCAGCACCATTTTATCTGGTAACACTGTGTAGTTGCACAGTTGTGCTACCAGGTCTGTCCTCACACTGTCAACTTTATGTATCTCACTTCTCCTGTAGCGTAGATCACGAGGAGCCGAAGTAAATGAGTGTATTCTGCATGACGTAACATTCAGTATTCCCTTCTTTCATAGCCACTCTTCATGTGCATCGATACCAAATAGGAATGCGAAAACTCTTGCGAGTGAGAGAATGACAATAACAATCGTAACAAGAACAAGCAAATAATGAATGATGTTTATTCCAACGCAGAACGAGAATGGCTTTAAATATAAAAATCTGTATCTATATCTATATCCATATCTATTGATCTTTGAGTTGGCACAATGCAAATATATTCTTAGCATTTAGTTACTGAATTTAGTTCTGGATGTTTGCAGAGAAAAGGAAAAGTCGGTACTTCTCGCTAGTGTAATATAATGTGAACCAGCAACTACCCTTTCCTTAGAACACGACTCAAGCAGGTCCTCAAGTAGGTAGCAAGGCACTGCTGCATTCTGTTCGCTGACATTGCTCTGATGACGGTTAATGCAGATAGTTCCGATTATGAAATACAAAACGTATTGAAGGTTAGTTCCTAGGATAGTAACATTAAATTTGCGTTGTAGACGGCACATGAACGTGACGACTATCCATATTACTCATCAATATAAAAAGACAATATTTTGGGAATTTAGCAGGATTACTCAAAATGAATTCTGAAATTGGGTGACTTGACTGCACAGGTGCTAAACGTCGTCAAGAGTATACGATGTCCTAATCGCATTAGGAATATGAAGATCGTCTTCGACAGCTCGCAACTTTCACATTGCTATCTCCACCCTACTCCAGACAGCCCTCGGTGGAGTTGCACTACGTTGCCGATGTTATGGAAGGCTTTCAAACCGAAACAGACCACATATTGAAAAATACAAGCGAATTCTCTTGCAGCGTAAGCTTATTGTAACTAATCTAAAAATTATTGGAGAGGAACATTGTCCTATTCAAAAAAAGTAAAATGTTACACACTGTTGACGTCAAACGGACATTATCTATGTCCTGTCTTGTGTCCTACTCATCTATAATATCAAGTGTACTATGAAAATGATTATATATAATGGATGATAGGATAATGCATTGATACCAGATGGTGGGGGCCGGCCGGTGTGGCCGTGCGGTTCTAGGCGCTTCAGTCTGGAACCGCGTGACCGCTACGGTCGCAGGTTCGAATGCTGCCTCGGGCATGGATGTGAGTGATGTCCTTAGGTTAGTTAGGTTTAAGTAGTTCTAAGTTCTAGGGGACTGATGACCTTAGAAGTTAAGTCCCATAGTGCTCAGAGCCATTTGAACCATTTGAACTATTTAACACAAAATGACATTAAAAATTAAAGTTATTCACGAGCAGCTAGTTGAGAATATGTATGAACATTAAATGACACGACGAACTGAAATAATATGACGAAGAGTTCAGCGCTCACTGGGAATAGAGCCCCACACATATCGTTGTTGACTACACACAAAGAGACGTCAGCTACCGAATTTTTCTCCACCAGCTGCTCAGAATAGCATCTTGAACTTACAGTCATCTCGCAAACTGTTCTGTGTCTCACTGGGAGTTAAAAGCGTCAGATATCGTTAGTGTTGACAACGAATGAAAATACATAAAAAATCAAAATTATTATCCACCAGCAGATAGGTGTTCTCCTGATAGAGCTTGATAATACATAATTAAATCTTTAGTGCTGGGCCAGGATTCGATCCCATTCACGCGTAATATGTGAAGGTGTTGAGGAATCTGCAGTTTTGAACAAACAACAAATTGTAGCCGAGCTGTATTGCCACGAAGGGAACAAATTCCGCGTTAAGGGCGGTCTGAGTTGCATTCCCAGTTTAGAACCAATTTTATCGACATACAGAAGCTAAAATAAAAGATGGAATAAGTGTCCTGTGACCATACATAGCGTTTGTGTCGTCACTTGAAATAAATAACTAGTATAAGAAAGGTTACTGGTGATAGAGTTTCTACATGTCGCCACTCCAGACTTTATTGTGGTTCAACCTACCGTCTACGTGGTAAAGAAGGAATATCATCTTTAATGTGAATTTTCAGACCACGCAGCCATTATATCTCCTTCACTTGGTGTAACCAGGAGGGAATGGAATCTGTCTCTCCCTATCTAAAATCATTGACGGAAGTAGGAATCGAACCCAGACCATAGGTATAACAACCTACCATCCGTCCAACAGACCACGAAATCCTCTTCTCTGCGAGTCATTTTTCTATCGTAACGCAGTTGCGCCACACTGGATGAGAATTCTGACACACAGGCTCCCTGTAGTAATTTGCAGCATGGTCAGTAAATTCATTTACTTGGTTGACCAAATCACCATGAACTAGCTGCCTCGGCTACCCAGTGCATACATTCGACTATTTTGTAATCACAGAAATAAAATCACGTAACTGCCACTTACGCACAACTGCCAACAGTGTAGGATGCAGAAGTTTAAATAGGAAGTGTTCCTTTCCACTTGAGCTATTCTATTGCGCTATCTGTTACTAGAAAACGTCGTTCAGTCCAAAAGTAAAGCTGTAACTGTTTGTCTCTCAGAAGTCAAGACCTGGCCATATGCATAATCTCACAGTGCTGTGGAATCCAAAAGTTCTGGAGGAATAGTTGCCGAGCTCTGGAGCTTATGTAGCTACGTGTCAGCTTGTAGCATAGATAAGATGTCGCGAGTTCGAATACATTCAGTGCTACATTTTTTAAAACGCAATTCTGCTCTCTGCTGAAGGTATCAATCTAATGGAACTTTGAACATAATTCCCTTCACTTCTCAACCCAAAGTAGTCGCATGTGGAAAAAGGGCTAACTACTGTGACATTTTGTTCTATTCAGGTTTAATAGACAGCAGGCAGCAGATGCATCTCGAAGATGTGCAGGGAGAGCGCATCGTGCCATAATATGTCAGAAAAGTATTTACTACATTAGCCGTCGTGTGGTAGTGATATTTTATTCTTCTTCAAACTTTGTTTGACAGCATTAACTCAGAACAAGTTTTCTACATGCATGTAATCAACAAACTGCATGTGCTTTGTCAGACTGTCATAGGTAACATCAGAGAATTCGCATATATCGTTGATGATTAATTTCTCTCTCATGTTTACTATTGTTTTAACAACACTAAAGGAAACCTTACGAAAATTGTGCACTGTAATATAAGAAATGAAATAAAACTAACCATGATAACCTTACGACGAAAGTATCTGTACACAAGCATGCCTCTATCGACACGAATTAGTAAAATACTACTCACTTAGATTTTGATTGGGTCTGTGTTTAATTGGTATGCTGTGTCATACTCAAGAGGTATGCAAATGTGGCAATTCATAAATATAGTTACGTATTCCTAGAAACCCAAAATTCGCTTGGCAGCAGCGGAAAGAGGCCTTACCTGTTGTGCAGCATTGTAAGTTTTTCAACATTGCACTATGAGCTGAAAGCATTTTCTTGCGATTTCCTTATTGATGTTTGATCTGACTGCTTGTAGCTCTTTCACAGAAGGGATAAAAACGTTACAGTCAGTGAGACTGGAACTGCGAACCTTAACAGACGCTTTTTCACAGGTCAGCACGTTACCACAGAGCTGGCGAGGAGGTATGGGTCTGAGCTTCCTATTACGAGGGCAATAGGAACTCGAATTCGTAAACGGTTATTTGAAGGTCGAGATTAGTTGCGGTTTCCACCTGCAACGACTTTCCTGGGCTGAAAACCGTAAATTTTCAATCTTTTGTTACCCTTCAAGCGATAATAACTCAGATTATTCAATGGAAATGACAGGTAAAATCAAGTGAACTTACAGGCTTAATTCCGTGCACACCAGGAAGTAACTCGTCGATCACAGAGTTGCCAAACATACGTTGCCTTGTTGCCAAATCTCAGTTACAGTACCAGCAGGAAGAAGACGAACCGATGTGATCCTACAGCGGTCTGGGAAGTGACCATAGCTGGCGTCTCCAAGTCGCGGCTGCTACGGCTTGGAATACGTAATGCGTCTGATTCGCTTTCTGTAACTAGGGTATAGGGACTGGAGCGTAGTTACTAATAATACTCAGAACTGACTGCAAACTGAGCATCATAAATCAGTAACTCTCATTGTTGTTTTTATA
The DNA here is from genome assembly GCF_021461385.2 of Schistocerca piceifrons. Taxonomy (NCBI): domain Eukaryota; kingdom Metazoa; phylum Arthropoda; class Insecta; order Orthoptera; family Acrididae; genus Schistocerca; species Schistocerca piceifrons. The sequence continues at coordinate 536,678,671 of NC_060140.1, forward strand.
TTTCTTTCGTAAGTGTACTCAAAACTAAGAAAGTCATTTACAGGCGTTTTCGTGCCTCGCCGATAGTCGAGCACAACATACAAATAAAAATAAAAAAGAATGTGTGTGTGTGTGTGTGTGTGGGTGTGGGTGTGTGTGTGTGTGTGTGTTTGTGTGTATGTGTGTGTGTGTGTGAGAGAGAGAGAGAGAGAGAGAGAGAGAGAGAGATAAATAAAAAGCAATGAGAGAGAGTGTAAAAAATTGTTGTAAAGAAATTGAATCATGGTATTTAAAGAAATCTTTCATTAAAATGACACGTTCCACATCATTACGAAATGTCGTATTCGTGATCTATGGAACAAGAGTTAATCTAATCTAATCTAATCACATCATATTGATGATTAGCCATGAATTACCGAAATTTTGGCCCATACCAGTAACCAAATCTAAACTTGAAAATAAAAGACGACAATTTTTGTAATAAACCGTGACTGCTATGACGACCCTTTCGTCCCTGTTATCTAACCACGAAAGATGTCTGATATACCTCCATTCTGAAGTAACAAAGTGTGCATGCATTTAAAGATGAAGTGCATGATGTGAAGTTCTGTGACGGAGATACGAACCCAACACGTAATCCGATTGCTAACTAAGAAAAATCAATTGTTACGTATCGGTTTTTCTTACGAGCCGCTAGGTGTCTGAATCTAAAATAAGGATACAAACTTTTGTGCCTAAGCGACAATCGAACTGCACACCTACCGTGCATCCACGAATGTAGCTTAAGTATCAGTTGCTTACTCATGAACAGTAAGATGTGTGCGTGCTTGACCAGAAATAACGACACCTGTTGCGATTGTTGGCAACACATGAACAGACATTAAAAATGTGCGTTAATTTTCTAGCAGGTGGGTGTGCACTTGATAGAGCTGGAAATGAAATTATGAATATTTTTGTACTGGATCAGGATCGGACCCACATATTTACCTTTGGAGGAGACTTAGAGGAGACTGCAGTCTTGGGAAAAGGAACGAAATGATTGAACTATACTGTTCCGAGAGATTCAAACCCTCGAAAGAGGTGATACGAATGCGAATCACAGTCCAGCACCAAATCTTTCAACGTCTCTAGTTCAATCAAGTACAAGTAAAATAAGAGCCCTGTCCCTTTAAATGGCTATCGGTCCATCAAATAAAATAAAATTTTCTAATGTAAGTAAGCTTACTGGCGACTCTATTTCTGTTTACCATGACTTCCGCTGTGTCATTTCCCAACGTAAACCGGCTCTGCCCAGTTGGTAATGAAGGAACATGATGTTTAATGCGGATTCTGGATTATAACGTCTTTCCCTTGAGGTTACCACAGGTAAAATAAATCTGTTTGTGCCTCTTAAAAGTAAATGCCTGAACCCACGCATTGCACCTGTGATAGCTCTTTCCACCATACTACTGTGGCCACATTACCCAGCCCCAAGAGTGTGCTGTAACGGATGATGTGCTTAGCTTACAAAATTAGTCACGGTGGAAAATATGCGAGTCTATTAAATGGTCAAGTAGAAGCAAGCTTCTGATGCAGAGAGTGTTCTATTCTCATGTCAGCAGGATGTAAAGACTCTTCTAGGCATCATAGGCTGGATGTGAAGCCATTTTGATTTTTCAAAATTCAGCAAATTTCTTAGTTCGAGAAAATCCACTGTGAAGTGTGAAGTTGCCGGATAATTCGATTATTACTGTTATTATTACTATCATTTTATTCATACCGCTGCTGGAACACGACCGTAGTTTTCAGGTAAAAAGCGAGACCATCTAATATGACGTCTGGTGACCGAAAGCACATATCGACAAAATTTTTATCGCCCCTTTCCTCTCGGTGCTGAAGCTATGAGTGTAATTCAAGCGAATCTACAATATCATATTAGCTGGTCTCGCGTGTTACCTCAAGACTACGGTCGTGGTCAAGAGTAATGTACTAAGACTGGAGTCAAGACTTCCTCTGGGAAGTGCCGCAGTCTACATGTTGCTAGATCGAGCATATTGCCAGACATAGAATTCTGAGAGGAGCACGACTGTATTGTCCACCTTACGTGAACGACTCGGCGGTCAATTTTTTGGTCTGAGACTGTTATCTACAACACATATTGCACGCTGAAGACCCAGAAGAATTTAAAAAAAAAGTAGTTTATCAGAGCAACGTTAACCATAGCGTTCGAAGTATTCATCGTATTGTATACGTGTGTGTAAACGCCTTCCAATGACCACTCAAGAAAGACAAGGATACACAGTCTAGCTCCAATATTATAAATACGCCTCAGTTTGTGGATGAACTCAGACTTAGGTTGATAATAATTGTGAAAATTTAGCAGCACTTTACCCATTGGTGTTAAACTCGTTTTCAACCAATGATTCCCACAGCTACAGGGATACTACTTGTGATACCTCTTAGACAAAATACTTAAGCAGTGTTATCAGACGAAAAGATCAACCTGACACAAACTGTGGGAAGTTTGTTTTACAACCTTCGTACCTGGATATTCAGCTTTTTCCTATTTGAGATATCTGTGAACGTTGCTGCTTAAGACGTTTTAAGCAGAAACTAAATTCCCTCAGCTTCGACAATGTTTAAAGAAATCGTCTTATTGGCACTAAATCGTGGTTTGTGAATTGTTTACCGGCCGTACTCTGCCGTATTTTGCCGGTTGGAAGGCAAAAGCTTACTGACAAATTTCACACAGAAATTACTGTTACAGTGTACTTATGGAGCCAAATGAGTGAATTGCGTATTTTCCGGTGAGAAAGAGAACTGGCAAACAGTCTTCGCTACATTAGGTTATTTAAACTGGTGTCACTCTGAGCTAGAATTTATGGTCAGCGACTAAGTGTAAGGTCAACGTTTCGGATGCGAGTTTTGCGACTGTGAAATACTTTCCTACATTATAGAAGCGAATATTAAATTTGAACTAATATTGCGAAAATTTTGTACTTGGACAGCTTAGAATGAAAATACTTCTGTTTATTTCAAAGGGAAACAATAGATTTTCTAAAACACTGTCTGTCATACACAACTTGAAACAGGTCATGTCGACCAAATCATGTGGAAGAACTAACAGCAACGTGTATCGGAAGGCAGTAAGATCTCTTGCCTTTTGGTTTGTCAGTACTCGATAGCCATTTCTAGGAAAAAGTAAATGAAGAAAGGCAGTGCGTTTTTGTTACCAAGTAACGTCTTCGTCAATTACTTTAGTTTTAAAGTAATCTACGAGTAATTGCTGGTGTTTGATATTAACATGAAAAGGATTCCGTAGACAGGGAAAGAACCTGTTCTTGGGAAACTACATCTATAGTGACCAAAAGGCATTAAATGATGTTCAAGCACTTGTGTTACAGCAGCGGTATGAATAAAATGATATTAATAATAACAGTAATAATCGAATTATCCGGCAACTTCACACTTCACAGTGGATTTTCTCGAACTAAGAAATTTACTGAATTTTGAAAAATCAAAACAGCTTCACATCCAGCCTATGATGCCTAGAAGAGTCTTTACATCCTGCTGACATGAGAATAGCATAATCTCTGCGTCAGAAGCTTGCTTCTACTTGACCATTTAATAGACTCGCATATTTTCCACCGTGACTAATTTTGTAAGCTAAGTACATCATCCGTTACAGCACACTCCTGGGGCTGGGTAATGTGGCCACAATGGTATGGTGGAACGAGCTATCACAGGTGCAATGCGTGGGTTCAGGCATTTACTTTTAAGAGGCACAAACAGATTTATTTTACCTGTGGTAACCTCAAGAGAAAGACGTTATAATCCAGAATCCGCATTAAACATCATGTTCCTTCATTACCAACTGGGCAGAGCCGTTTAACGTTGGGAAATGACACAGCGGAAGTCATGGTAAACAGAAATAGAGTCGCCAGTAAGCTTACTTACATTAGATAATTTTATTTTATTTGATGGACCGATAGCCATTTAAAGGGACAGGGCTCTTATTTTACTTGTACTTGATTGAACTAGAGACGTTTAAAAATTTGGTGCTGGACTGTGATTCGAACTCGTATCTCCTCTTTCGAGGATCTGAATCTCTCGGAACAGTATAGTTCAGTCATTTCGTTCCTTTTCCCAAGACTGCAGTCTTCTCTAGGTCTCCTCCAAACGTAAGTATGTGGGTCTGAAACCTCATCCAGTACAAAAATATTCATAATTTCATTTCTAGCTTTATCAAGTGCACACCCACCTGCTAGTGAAAATTAACGCGCAATTTCAATGTCTGTTCATGTGTTTCCAACAATCGCAACAGGTGTTGTTATTTCGGGACAAACACGCACACATCTTACTGTTCATGAGTAAGCAACTGATACTTAAGCTATATTCGTGGATGCACGGTAGGAGTGCAGTTCGATTGTCGCTTAGGCACAAAAGTTTGTAACCTTATTTTAGATTCAGACACCTAGCGGCTCGTAAGAAAAACCGATACGTAACAATTGATTTTTCTTAGTTAGCAATCGGATTACGTGTTGGGTTCGTATCTCCGTCACAGAACTTCACATCATGCACTTCATCTTTAAATGCATGCACACTTTGTTACTTCAGAATGGAGGTATATCAGACATCTTTCGTGGTTAGATAACAGGGACGAAAGGGTCGTCATAGCAGTCACGGTTTATTACAGAAATTGTCGTCTTTTATTTTCAAGTTTAGATTTGGTTACTGGTATGGGCCAAAATTTCGGTAATTCATGACTCTTCATGGCTAATCATCAATATGATGTGATTAGATTAGATTAGATTAACTCTTGTTCCATAGATCATGAATACGACATTTCGTAATGATGTGGAACGTGTCATTTTAATGAAAGATTTCTTTAAATACCATGATTCAATTTCTTTACAACAATTTTTTACACTCTCTCTCATTGCTTTTTATTTATCTCTCTCTCTCTCTCTCTCCCTCTCTCACACACAAACACACACACACACACACACACACACACACACATTCTTTTTTACTTTTATTTGTATGTTGTGCTCGACTATCGGCGGGGCACGAAAACGCCTGTAAATGACTTTCTTAGTTTTGAGTACACTTACGAAAGAAATATAAAAACAACAATGAGAGTTACTGATTTATGATGCTCAGTTTGCAGTCAGTTCTGAGTATTATTAGTAACTACGCTCCAGTCCCTAAACCCTAGTTACAGAAAGCGAATCAGACGCATTACGTATTCCAGGCCGTAGCAGCCGCGACTTGGAGACACCAGCTATGGTCACTTCCCAGACCGCTGTAGGATCACATCGGTTCGTCTTCTTCCTGCTGGTACTGTAACTGAGATTTGGCAACAAGGCAACGTATGTTTGGCAACTCTGTGATCGACGAGTTACTTCCTGGTGTGCACGGAATTAAGCCTGTAAGTTCACTTGATTTTACCTGTCATTTCCATTGAATAATCTGAGTTATTATCGCTTGAAGGGTAACAAAAGATTGAAAATTTACGGTTTTCAGCCCAGGAAAGTCGTTGCAGGTGGAAACCGCAACTAATCTCGACCTTCAAATAACCGTTTACGAATTCGAGTTCCTATTGCCCTCGTAATAGGAAGCTCAGACCCATACCTCCTCGCCAGCTCTGTCGTAATGTGCTGACCTGTGAAAAAGCGTCTGTTACGGTTCGCAGTTCCAGTCTCACTGACTGTAACGTTTTTATCCCTTCTGTGAAAGAGCTACAAGCAGTCAGATCAAACATCAATAAGGAAATCGCAAGAAAATGCTTTCAGCTCATAGTGCAATGTTGAAAGACTTACAATGCTGCACAACAGGTAAGGCCTCTTTCCGCTGCTGCCAAGCGAATTTTGGGTTTCTAGGAATACGTAACTATATTTATGAATTGCCACATTTGCATACCTCTTGAGTATGACACAGCATACCAATTAAACACAGACCCAATCAAAATCTAAGTGAGTAGTATTTTACTAATTCGTGTCGATAGAGGCATGCTTGTGTACAGATACTTTTGTCGTAAGGTTATCATGGTTAGTTTTATTTCATTTCTTATATTACAGTGCACAATTTTCGTAAGGTTTCCTTTAGTGTTGTTAAAACAATAGTAAACATGAGAGAGAAATTAATCATCAACGATATATGCGAATTCTCTGATGTTACCTATGACAGTCTGACAAAGCACATGCAGTTTGTTGATTACATGCATGTAGAAAACTTGTTCTGAGTTAAAGCTGTCAAACAAAGTTTGAAGAAGAATAAAATATCACTACCACACGACGGCTAATGTAGTAAATACTTTTCTGACATATTATGGCACGATGCGCTCTCCCTGCACATCTTCGAGATGCATCTGCTGCCTGCTGTCTATTAAACCTGAATAGAACAAAATGTCACAGTAGTTAGCCCTTTTTCCACATGCGACTACTTTGGGTTGAGAAGTGAAGGGAATTATGTTCAAAGTTCCATTAGATTGATACCTTCAGCAGAGAGCAGAATTGCGTTTTAAAAAATGTAGCACTGAATGTATTCGAACTCGCGACATCTTATCTATGCTACAAGCTGACACGTAGCTACATAAGCTCCAGAGCTCGGCAACTATTCCTCCAGAACTTTTGGATTCCACAGCACTGTGAGATTATGCATATGGCCAGGTCTTGACTTCTGAGAGACAAACAGTTACAGCTTTACTTTTGGACTGAACGACGTTTTCTAGTAACAGATAGCGCAATAGAATAGCTCAAGTGGAAAGGAACACTTCCTATTTAAACTTCTGCATCCTACACTGTTGGCAGTTGTGCGTAAGTGGCAGTTATGTGATTTTATTTCTGTGATTACAAAATAGTCGAATGTATGCACTGGGTAGCCGAGGCAGCTAGTTCATGGTGATTCGGTCAACCAAGTAAATGAATTTACTGAACATGCTGCAAATTACTACAGGGAGCCTGTGTGTCAGAATTCTCATCCAGTGTGACGCAACTGCGTTACGATAGAAAAATGACTCGCAGAGAAGAGGATTTCGTGGTCTGTTGGACGGATGGTAGGTTGTTATACCTATGGTCTGCGTTCGATTCCCACTTCCGTCAATGATTTTAGATAGGGAGAGACAGATTCCATTCTCTCCTGGCTACACCAAGTGAAGGAGATATAATGGCTGCGTGGTCTGAAAATTCACATTAAAGATGATATTCCTTCTTTACCACGTAGACGGTAGGTTGAACCACGATAAAGTCTGGAGTGGCGACATGTAGAAACTCTATCACCAGTAACCTTTCTTATACTAGTTATTTATTTCAAGTGACGACACAAACGCTATGTATGGTCACAGGACACTTATTCCATCTTTTATTTTAGCTTCTGTATGTCGATAAAATTGGTTCTAAACTGGGAATGCAACTCAGACCGCCCTTAACGCGGAATTTGTTCCCTTCGTGGCAATACAGCTCGGCTACAATTTGTTGTTTGTTCAAAACTGCAGATTCCTCAACACCTTCACATATTACGCGTGAATGGGATCGAATCCTGGCCCAGCACTAAAGATTTAATTATGTATTATCAAGCTCTATCAGGAGAACACCTATCTGCTGGTGGATAATAATTTTGATTTTTAATGTATTTTCATTCGTTGTCAACACTAACGATATCTGACGCTTTTAACTCCCAGTGAGACACAGAACAGTTTGCGAGATGACTGTAAGTTCAAGATGCTATTTTGAGCAGCTGGTGGAGAAAAATTCGGTAGCTGACGTCTCTTTGTGTGTAGTCAACAACGATATGTGTGGGGCTCTATTCCCAGTGAGCGCAGAACTCTTCGTCATATTATTTCAGTTCGTCGTGTCATTTAATGTTCATACATATTCTCAACTAGCTGCTCGTGAATAACTTTAATTTTTAATGTCATTTTGTGTTAAATAGTTCAAATGGTTCAAATGGCTCTGAGCACTATGGGACTTAACTTCTAAGGTCATCAGTCCCCTAGAACTTAGAACTACTTAAACCAAACTAGCCTAAGGACATCACTCACATCCATGCCCGAGGCAGGATTCGAACCTGCGACCGTAGCGGTCACGCGGTTCCAGACTGAAGCGCCTAGAACCGCACGGCCACACCGGCCGGCCCCCGCCATCTGGTATCAATGCATTACCCTATCATCCATTATATATAATCATTTTCATAGTACACTTGATATTATAGATGAGTAGGACACAAGACAGGACATAGATAATGTCCGTTTGACGTCAACAGTGTGTAACATTTTACTTTTTTTGAATAGGATAATGTTCCTCTCCAATAATTTTTAGATTAGTTACAATAAGCTTACGCTGCAAGAGAATTCGCTTGTATTTTTCAATATGTGGTCTGTTTCGGTTTGAAGGCCTTCCATAACATCGGCAACGTAGTGCAACTCCACCGAGGGCTGTCTGGAGTAGGGTGGAGATAGCAATGTGAAAGTTGCGAGCTGTCGAAGACGATCTTCATATTCCTAATGCGATTAGGACATCGTATACTCTTGACGACGTTTAGCACCTGTGCAGTCAAGTCACCCAATTTCAGAATTCATTTTGAGTAATCCTGCTAAATTCCCAAAATATTGTCTTTTTATATTGATGAGTAATATGGATAGTCGTCACGTTCATGTGCCGTCTACAACGCAAATTTAATGTTACTATCCTAGGAACTAACCTGCAATACGTTTTGTATTTCATAATCGGAACTATCTGCATTAACCGTCATCAGAGCAATGTCAGCGAACAGAATGCAGCAGTGCCTTGCTACCTACTTGAGGACCTGCTTGAGTCGTGTTCTAAGGAAAGGGTAGTTGCTGGTTCACATTATATTACACTAGCGAGAAGTACCGACTTTTCCTTTTCTCTGCAAACATCCAGAACTAAATTCAGTAACTAAATGCTAAGAATATATTTGCATTGTGCCAACTCAAAGATCAATAGATATGGATATAGATATAGTTACAGATTTTTATATTTGAAGCCATTCTCGTTCTGCGTTGGAATAAACATCATTCATTATTTGCTTGTTCTTGTTACGATTGTTATTGTCATTCTCTCACTCGCAAGAGTTTTCGCATTCCTATTTGGTATCGATGCACATGAAGAGTGGCTATGAAAGAAGGGAATACTGAATGTTACGTCATGCAGAATACACTCATTTACTTCGGCTCCTCGTGATCTACGCTACAGGAGAAGTGAGATACATAAAGTTGACAGTGTGAGGACAGACCTGGTAGCACAACTGTGCAACTACACAGTGTTACCAGATAAAATGGTGCTGCGGAATCGAAAGTGTAGTACGGACTTTGCCACAGTAGCAGACAGCTGGTAATTTAGGACCATGACCGTGGATTGCACTTTGGTCAGTGCTGGTTAGAGTGCTGCAACTGTAAATGGAAGGCTTTGTTTGATAGTCTTATGCTGATGCTGTCTGAATAAATTATGCCATTGGATACAAAGCGGTTTAGTTTTGAGACCTAACCCACGAGGGGGGAAGGCACAGTGGTCTGCTTCAGGAATTCCAAGCAATAAAACACAAAAACAACCCAGGAAGGGAGACATGCATTTGGAATCTGTTCATCGTTACGGGGTCAAACAAGAGGGTAACATTACTGAAACAATGATCGGGCTACTTAGTATATAATAGAGCATACAGATTTCAAGGAGGAAACGTATGAAGACGCAGACTTCCTCGTTATCAGTATGTGCGGCATATCTTTCGTGTTAACGAAAGTAAATGCCCGCTTTACCTCTTCTTACGTGTCAAATGAAATGAATGCCATGAGGAATAAAATATTTGTTGACTGCGTCTCTTCTTGCTTCCATCCTTACCAACATATTTCTTCATTCTCGTGGTAATCATTACATTCTATGTGTATGCTGCAAAAGATTGCAAGTGGACAAATTCGACATCGAGGTGCAAAGCGTTATATTCAATTCGAATAAGCTTCCGGTGTATTTTTACTTCGTTTGTATTTTTAGATGATTATGAACGTTACAGAAAATTATCTCACATGCTTTATGTTGAATGAGAAACATTGAATGATCCGTTTTGCTTTCCCTACGTTGAAATGATACAATGTCGGCGTCAACAGCCTTCTTCCACGCCGGAAGCTGAAACTTGTATGATTCTGGATTAATGATAATTGAATGTCTCATATGTATACATAGCCCACAAGGCGACGTCAGAAACCATCAGGGGAGAACGCCGCATAAAATCTAAACGTGCGCGCGCGTCTCCACTCTGAAGAACCGTATCGGAGAATCACGGCAAGCATTTCGCTGAAGAGCTGCCTCGTCTGAGAGCCTAGAAATGGCAGCGTCGTAGCAAGTATTTGTCAACACACTGATAGTGCATTTACTTCCGGGTGTAAGTAGGCGTTACCTCGCTAAATTCACTTGACATTCGTTTTCCACATCGAAGACTCGTACGATATAATCCACTGCAAGATGACACAATTAGAAAGTATATTTAATTTCTGGACTCCAAGAACGGCGTTCTTCACATAAGTAACACCTGTTTGTGTGTGCATTCGGGAGGACGACGGTGCAATCCCGCGCCCGGCCATCCTGATTTAGGTTTTCAATGATTTCCCTAAATCGCTTCAGGCAAATGGCGGGATGGTTCCTTAGGAAGGGCACGGCCGATTTCCTTCCCCATCCTTCCCTAATCCGAGCTTGTGCTCCGTCTCTAATGACATCGTTGTCGACGGGACGTTAAAACAGTAATCTCCACCTCCTCTGTTCGTGTGTTTAAGGTTGCGTTTTGAGGCTCAGGCAACATCGCAGTGACTATATTCCGCCTCTCGCAGCCAGTGTGTCGTTAGCTCAGAGGTTCCCTTGTGCGTTGCAGTGCTTGTACTATAAGACATAGCATTTCGAATCACGGTAGAAGCCGCTGACTATAACCTTTTATTTTACATTTTAATTAATGGAGTTGCAAACTGCTAGTAAAAATTTCTTATGCGAAATCTGAAGAATGCCTTTAAACATCAATCTTCGTCCGATTTCGACTTAGTAAATTAAGTTAATATCATGGAATTCTGCTTTGCAAATTCCAAGGTGCTTCACTGTAAAATAGACCCTGAATCGATTCAAACCGACTGTCAACGATATAAATTTGAGCTTTGTTCGTCATATAGGTCTAACATGTCAGAAGGTTGTTTATGAAGTGCACATGTTCATTAATATAGTTCCCTTCTTCTAAATTTTTGCAATAGCATTTAACTGTAGACGTTTTCTAACACCGGCGTTAGCAATTCCTTTCCGTTCTCTGAAACCTTCAAAACGACAAATTTTTCTGGTTTAAATCTGATGACCTTAATTATCACTTCCGATCAACAATAAATACTTCATGAACTCCAAATGTGCAGTGTTCCTGCACTGCTACAGAGCATGCATTGCAAGGTATTCACACAGTTTATCGCATAGACTTACCATAAGGAATGAAACATGAACTGTAATACACTTTACACCACAGACGCTCACTCTGGCTTGACGAAAACATCCAAACATTGACCAAAAGTTGCACAAATAATTGAGTTTGAAAGGAAAAGAAACGAGGTATGAAGCATTTATAAAAACATCGAATGTAGTGAGGTGGTTTCATTTCGTCCCAGTCTATAAAATTAATTTCGGGCCATACTCAGCTCTTGCCGATTAATGTAATATAATACCCGCCTACTAATCAGGGCGTCTGTCTCCGTTGCTTTTGAGCGTGAATGGAAATTGTAGAAATTTTCTGTGGAGCAACATTTAATAATAAAGCGTTTTAAATCATCAAAAGCGATGAGAGGTAGCAGGCGCTTTCGATAAAGAACGGGGGAGTGCAGCGCCGCTGCTGTCGCCACGGCCGCTGCCAGTAGCCAGCAAATGGATCCCGGAGCTTTGCCGCATACGGCGTCCAGAGGAGGACAGTCTGCAGGAAATCTGCCGCAAAATCGTTGGTGAATAAAATTTTGATATCGGTGTGTCACAAAGCGAAATAGATTGAATCTGCGCTACCATTACATTCACGTCTTCAGCATTCAGACAGAAGAGGCTATAAAAATATTTTATGCCAGCTGCTCTCGATCCACAGACATTATGAACAGAAACAACGCACGCTACCGCTAGACCACAGGCGTAATCAGCCTAGAGTTTCTCTATCGTGGGACAAGTTTTCCTCCAGGAAGTGCCGCAGTCTACAGTGTTGCCAGATTGTGCAGATAACCGGACTTAGAGAATTAGCGAGTTGGCCAGTTTTTTTGTCCCATGTCGCGATCGGCGCGGACTTAGCCTCTGAAGCGGCCGGGCGCCGGTCAAGTTTTATGTCAAAGAGTGTCCTGTACTACCCTTTCAATATCCTCATGTATACCCGAATTATCGGTGTCGGTGTTGGTTTGCTTTCGATTCTGATGACAGTCACCCAATCACTGAAGTTTTCACATTAACACGTTCTCTGCCCTATCTTCCTGTTCATAATGAATCCTACTCCCTTTATACCATTTTCTGCTGCTGTTGATATTGTTGCAGAAGAAGCAGAGTAGTTTCGGGGTGTAGTGGTTATGATATTAAACTGTAGCATGGAGGGTCGTGATTTCAAAACTCACCTGGATTGTTCAGTTTTAATTTCTATATTCTGTTCTAGTACGCTCTAGAAGTATCCACAAATGTCAAGAATCATTGTACTGGAATGTTCTGTAGCAGTATGTATACTGTATGTGTTCTGGCCGGAGCAGTTCCCTCCGCGCTGCTGTATGCGCAAGTGCTGAATAAACCTTCGTTAGGTGAAGTTAGTGTTCGTCACTGATCTAATTACACCTTCTTCTACGTGACATAATTCTGGTGGAGACCCTGGGTACTGGAACGTGTAGTAGCGCACATTATCTACGACACAGTGGCTCCCATCAGGCCACGACAGAGTATCCGTTTACGTGGCGAGAAACCCGAGTTCAAGCCATGTTCAACAGATCACGATCTATCGGAGACAGAAGAAGGAGTGGACGTTACGATGACGGCAACTGTGTGCCATCAATGAGACATCCTTTCGGTTTCTATGGTGACGATGGCCAAGATCCAAACATGTGGCTGAAGGTATATGAGCGTATAGATACATGTACAAAATGGGATGACACCGTGCGTTTGGCTATGGTATTTTTCTACTTGGTGCGCACTGCCAGACAGTGGCATGAGAACGAGGAGAAGTTCACAAACTGGGAAATATTCCAGGCGCAACTGCGCAAGTATTTCGGCGACACACAATGATAGAAGAGCAAGGCTGAAGATAAATTAAAGTGCAGGGCACAGCTTCCAGAAGAAACTACAGCATCTTACATTCAAGACGTCTTTGAACTGTGTAAAATAGTGGATCCTAGAATGAAGGAGGGATATAAGGTTGCACATTTCATGATGGGTGTTGCTGAGGACATGTATCAAGCCCTAATCCTGAAGGAGGTTTGGACAGCAGACGACTCCTTAAAATGGTGAAAGTATATCGAGAAAAATGCATCAAAAAAGAATTACACGCAAGAAGTTCGAAAGGCTTCCAAACGTCGTATCGATTTCCGTGATGGAGGAAGCAACTGATTTCACAAGTATTCTTCGTCAGATAATGAGAGAGGAATTTCAGAAGGCACTTGTTTTGAACAGCGAGCAAAAAACCGACACGCTTCAAGAGGTCATAAGGAAGGAAGTGGATCAAACTTTGAACCCCATCTCTCGTCGTTAATTTCCCTTTGAAACGGTGAAAAAGTCGAGACCCAGACGGAGTTACGTTCCCACAATGCCGCATGAGGAACCTGGTTGGGCACCAAGCAAGACTGACGTCTGGAGGACCCAGGATAACCAACCAGTATATTTCCACTGTGGACGACCGGGCCATGTGGTGCGCTATTATCGAGACAGGCGGCGGATATTTGATGACACCCGCGCCAGCAGACAGCAGACCTATCTTAGCCGACGACAACTCCGGGACGACGACGATGAACAAGAAGATGTGGGTGCAGGATGACGTAGATCACGATCGCCGCAAGCTAGCCGCTGGAGAGGACGCTCCCCAACACGCCGATCGATGTCTCCATCGCCGTTTAGAAGCTCCAGACGATTACCTAGCCGACACAGCCTGGAAAACTAAAGGGTGCAACCTTCCTTGGAAATGAGGCCTCCGAAGAGAAAAATCCTCCGCCGTCGATCACTACAAAAATGATAGTAAACTACGTCGATATCCTCATGGATGGCCCACCAGCCCAAGCTCTTGGATTCTGAAGCATCATATTCAGTTATTTCCTAGAAGTACCGTCGACAGTTGCAGAAAACCGTATTCGTCGACAACAAAACATCTCTACTGAAGGTTGTTGTGAGCGGACGCAAGGAGAATTGGCCACTCTTCGGGGGCAGGTGGAGGCTTTGTCTGTTAGGCTCATCGAGCTCGAGGCGCAGGCGTCGGCTCGTAGTGGCGTTGGGGCAACTGTGGTGAGACCTATGCCTACTTCGGTGGCCTTCGAATCACATGGAACCCCTGATGTCGCTGCGTCTTCCGGCAGTGAGCATCTTACCGGTCAGCCATCACTCCAGGGTGAATGGCGGACAGTGGTGGCTCGCGCGTGCCTGGCCGAAAGGCGAAGGTGGGATCTGGCCGCGTGGCAGCTGCCTTACCCCTTTCCAACAGGTACGGGGTGCTTCCTAGTGGTGATGACATCGTTTCCGAGCCACCACAGGATGCCTCGCCTGTTGGGCCAGTGGCCGATTCTCCGGCAAGGTCCCGACAGTCACAGAGGGCGGGCCTATTAGTTATAGGGAGCTCCAACGTTAGGCGGGTTATGGAGCCCCTCAGGAAAATAGCGGGTAGGTCGGGGAAGAATGCCAGTGTGCACTCGGTGTGCTTGTCGGGGGGGTCTCGTCCGTAATTTTGGAGGAGGCCCTTCCGGCAGCTATTGAACGCACTGGGTGTGACCGGCTGCAGATAGTAGCACATGTCGGAACGAATGACGCCTGCCGCTTGGGTTCTGAGGCCATCCTTGGTTCCTTCCGGCGGCTGGCTGATTTGGTGAAGACAACCAGCATCGCACGCGGAGTGCAAGCTGAGCTTAATATCTGCAGCATAGTGCCCAGAGTCGAACGCGGTCCTCTGGTTTGGAGCCGTGTGGAGGGTCTAAACCAGAGGCTCAGACGACTCTGCGACTATAATGGTTGCAAATTCATCGACCTCCGTTATTGGGTGGAGAACTGTAGGGCCCCCCTAGACAGGTCAGGCGTGCACTACACACCGGAACACCGGAAGCAGCTACTAGGGTAGCAGAGTACGTGTGGCGTGCACACGGGGGTTTTTTAGGTTAGAGGGACCCCCCCCCCCCCCTTGGGCGAAACGATAAAATACCTGACGGCTTACCAGAGAGGACATTATCATCGTTGATAAAGAACGTCCGTCCTCAGAGACCAAAAACAGGAAAAGTTACCGTAATATTGGTAAACTGCCGGAGTATCCAGGGCAAGGTTCCTGAATTAGTATCTCTTATTGAAGGAAATAGTGCGCATATAGTATTAGGAACGGAAAGTTGGTTAAAACCGGAAGTGAACAGTAACGAAATCCTAGACACAGAATGGAATATATACCGCAAGGATAGGATAAACGCCAATGGTGGAGGAGTATTTATAGCAGTAAAGAATTCAATAATATCCAGTGAAGTTATTAGCGAATGCGAATGTGAAATAATCTGGGTTAAGTTAAGTATCAAAGGTGGGTCAGATATGATAGTCGGATGCTTCTATAGACCACCTGCATCAGCAACCGTAGTAGTTGAGCGCCTCAGAGAGAACCTGCAGAACGTCGTGAAGAAGTTTCGTGATCATACTATTGTAATAGGGGGAGACTTCAATCTACCAGGTATAGAATGGGATAGTCACACAATCAGAACTGGAGCCAGGGACAGAGACTCTTGTGACATTATCCTGACTGCCTTGTCCGAGAATTACTTCGAGCAGATAGTTAGAGAACCAACTCGTGAAGCTAACGTTTTAGACCTCATAGCAACAAATAGACCGGAACTTTTCGACTCCGTGAATGTAGAAGAGGGTATCAGTGATCATAAGTCAGTGGTTGCATCAATGACTACAAGTGTAATAAGAAATGCCAAGAAAGGAAGGAAAATATATTTGCTTAACAAGAGTGATAGGGCACAAATCGCAGAATATCTGAGTGACCACCATCAAACGTTCATTTCTGAGGAAGAGGATGTGGAACAAAAATGGAAAAAATTCAGAAACATCGTCCAGTACGCCTTAGATAAGTTCGTACCGACTAAGGTCCAAAGCGAGGGGAAAGATCCACCGTGGTATAACAATCATGTACGAAAGGTACTACGGAAACAAAGAAAGCTTCATAATAGGTTTAAGAGTAGTCGAATCATAGCTGATAAGGAAAAGCTGAACGAAGCGAAAAAGAGCGTAAAGAGAGCAATGAGAGAAGCATTCAACGAATTCGAACATAAAACATTGGCAAACAATCTAAACAAGAACCCTAAAAAGTTTTGGTCATATGTAAAATCGGTAAGCGGATCTAAATCCCCTATTCAGTCACTCGTTGACCACGATGGCACCGAAACAGAGGACGACCGAAGAAAGGCAGAAATACTGAATTCAGTGTTCCGAAACTGTTTCACTGCGGAAAATCGTAACACGGTCCCTGACTTCAGCCGTCGCACGGACGCCAAAATGGAAAATATTGAAATAAACGATATCGGAATTGAAAAACAACTGCTATCACTTAGTAGCGGAAAAGCATCCGGACCAGACGAGATACCCTTAAGATTCTACAGTGATTATGCTAAAGAACTTGCCCCCTTTCTATCAGCAATTTATCGTAGATCGCTGGAAGAACGTAAAGTACCTAGCGACTGGAAGAAAGCGCAGGTCGTTCCCATTTTCAAGAAGGGTCATAAATCAGATGCGAATAATTATAGGCCTATTTCGCTTACGTCAATCTGTTGTAGAATAATGGAACATGTTTTGTGTTCTCGTATTATGACGTTCTTAGATAATACAAATCTCCTTCATCATAACCAACATGGATTCCGCAAACAGAGATCATGTGAAGCTCAGCTCGCCCTATTTGCCCAAGAAATTCACAGTGCCGTAGACACTGGCGAGCAGATTGATGCCGTATTCCTGGACTTCAGGAAGGCATTTGATACGGTTCCGCACTTACGTTTAGTGAAAAAAATACGAGCCTACGGAATATCGGAGCAGGTTTGTGATTGGATTCAGGATTTCCTAGAAGAAAGAACACAACATGTCATTCTTAACGGTTCAAAATCTGCAGATGTAGAGGTAATTTCGGGAGTACCGCAGGGAAGCCTGATAGGACCTTTATTGTTTACAATATACATAAATGACTTAGTTGACAACATCGGTAGCTCCGTGAGGCTATTTGCAGATGACACGGTTGTCTACAAGAAAGTAGCAACATCAGAAGACTCGTACGTACTCCAGGAGGACCTGCAGAGGATTAATGCTTGGTGCGACAGCTGGCAGCTTTCCCTAAACGTAGATAAATGTAATATAATGCGCATACATAGGGGCAGAAATCCATTCCAGTACGATTATGCCATAGGTGGTAAATCATTGGAAGCGGTAACGACCGTAAAATACTTAGGAGTTACTATCCGGAGCGATCTGAAGTGGAATGATCACATAAAACAAATAGTGGGAAAAGCAGGCGCCAGGTTGAGATTCATAGGAAGAATTCTAAGAAAATGTGACTCATCGACGAAAGAAGTAGCTTACAAAACGCTTGTTCGTCCGATTCTTGAGTATTGCTCATCAGTATGGGACCCTTACGTTGGATTAATAGAAGAGATAGACATGATCCAGCGAAAAGCAGAGCGATTCGTCATGGGGGACATTTAGTCAGCGCGAGAGCGTTACGGAGATGCTGAACAAGCTCCAGTGGGGGACACTTCAAGAAAGGCGTTACGCAATACGGAGAGGTTTATTATCGAAATTACGAGAGAGCACATTCCGGGAAGAGATGGGCAACATATTACTACCGCCCACATATATCTCGCGTAATGATCACAACGAAAAGATCCGAGAAATTAGAGCAAATACGGAGACTTACAAGCAGTCGTTCTTCCCACGCACAATTCATGAATGGAACAGGGAAGGGGGGATCAGATAGTGGTACAATAAGTACCCTCCGTCACACACCGTAAGGTGGCTCGCGGAGTATAGATGTAGATGTAGATGTAGAAGGTGACTAATGGGAAATATGTAAAACCTACAGGAAGATGTACCATTCGTGTGGGTATAAGTGGCCATACACAGCCCTTACAATTCATCGTCTTACAAGAGTGTAGTCATGACGTCATTCTTGGATGGGGCTTTTTGAAAGCTTCTCAGGCAATTATACATCGTGGTCGCTCGTAGATTATGCTAGACGAAATGAGACACTGCGGACAAGAAGATGTGGAGACTATGTGTGCTGGATAAAGTGATCATTCCTGCATCAGCGCTAGAGAGGTAACTGTCACGTGTCATGCCATGCATCACCCCAGTGATCTTGTAGTGGAATGTAAGAGAAGCATACCACTGAAGAATAACTTGGTCATCCCACCATCTGTCGTCTCGTATAAGAACGGATTGGGTGAATTGTGGATAGTTCACTGTCGCCGAGAACCGCAGATCCTTCCAAGACGCATGTGCGTAGCAAACGCTGAGCTGTTAATTAAGAACAGCTGAGTATCATAGAAATCTCCCATGCCGAGTCTGTGGGCGAAATTTGCGCTACCACTACAAGATCTTTTATCTCGACTATCACCAGATCTCACTAAGTAACAACAGAATAAGCTACTTGCCATTCTTCAAGGGTTCTCCACAGGTGAAGAGCAAATTAGACAAATCGACGGTGTAGCACCGGATTAGCATTGGAGACCATCAACCAATAAGCCAGAGAGTATACCGCGTGTCAGCAACGGAACGTCGAATAATTCACGACGAGGTAGAGAAAATGATGAAGAATGGCATCATTCAGCCTTCACAGAGCCCATGGTCGTCATCAGTGGTCCTCTTCAGGAAGAAGGATGGCAGTTGAAGATTTTATGTTTATTACAGGAAGCTTAATATGATAACTAAAAAGGATGCTTACCATCTTCCACGAATTGACGATACACTAAATTTTCTGAAGGGGGCTAAGTTTTTCTCAACCATGGACATGTACTCGGGATACTGGCAGATCGAAATAGATGAGGCTGATCGTGAGAAAACTGCATTCATCACCCCTGAGGGCCTGTATGAGTTTAAGATAATGGCATTTGGTTTGTGTAATGCGCCAGCAACTTTTGAACGGATATCGATAATCTTCTAAGGCACCTATAGTGGACGATGTGTCTTTGTTATTTAGATGGCATTATAATGTTCTGAGAGACACTTGATGAACATATAAAAAGACTGAGGGCCGTTCTTATGTGTCTCCAACAAGGCGGACTGAAACTTAATCCAAGGAACTGTCTTTTTGGAGCAAAAGAAATCAGAGCACTAGGACACCTTGTGTCAAACGTAGGTGTGCGGTCAGACCCAGAAAAAGTGAGATCTATAATGGAATTTCCCATTATTAAAAGTATTAGAGATGTCATAAGCTTCCTCGGATTATGTTCTCATTACTGTCTTTTTAACAAAGACTTTTGTATCAAAGCTAGGCTGCTCCAAGAGTTGTTAAAAGCTGATGCCAAATTTATCTGGAGTGGTGCTCAACAAAATTCTTTCGATGTACTGCGAAAAGCTCTGACGACTGACACTGTACTTGGTCTGTATGATGAGAGAGCACCTACAGAACTACCCACAGATGCCAGCGGGTATGGGATCGGTGCTATTCTGGTGCAAATTTCGGATGGAAAAGAGAAGGTTATAGCCTATGCTCCTAGGACACATACAAAAATCGAGAGAAACTAGTCAACTACAGAAAGAGAATGTCTAGCTGTGATCTGTGCCATGTGTAAATTTCGACAGTATCTCTATGGAAGGCCTTTCACAGTTGTTACAGACCATCATTCACTTTGTTGGTAGTCGGATCCAACAGGACGAATCGCCAGGTGGGCACTACGTCTTCAAGTGCATGACATTACCATAGTATACAAAAGTGGAAGACAACACTAAGATGCCTATTGTCTCTCAAGAGATCCTATGCAAGACCATCAAGACTTTAATGAAGATAGTGACTGTCTCACTGCACTCCAGGATCTCTCTGCTGAGCAGAACAAGGATGCCAAGATATCTCCAATTATGCTTGCCTTAAATTGGTCAGAGGATGTGAAAGAACAATTTAAGGTAGTTAATGGATTACTTTGCAAGAAAAACTTTGATCCGTTTGGATAGAGGTGGCTATCAGTTATTCCTAAATACATGCGCTTAGATGTTCTCCAGAAATTCCATGACACACCTGAGGCAAAGCATCTAGGATTTATTAAGACATAAGATTGATTCAGCAAGAGATTTTTCTGGCCAGATTTATTTAGGAGTGTCTGTCACTGTGTGTCGCACTGTCAAGAGTACCAGAGGAGAAAGGCAGTTCCTCAGGATCCACCTGACTGGAACGACCTCATCGGGCGATTTTCAAAGTCCGCTAGTGGCAATAGATGTATTATTGTTTGCACTGATTATCTGACACGCTATGCCATTAGAAAAGCCATGAAAACAGCCGAAGCATCCGAGATAGCGAAATTCATCGTGGAAGACATTGTATTAAAACACGGTGCCCTAAGGTCGTTAATTACGGATCGAGGGAAAGTTTTTCAATCGAATCTTGTGACAGAGATAAACCGTCGGTGCAACATTACTCATCACATGATGACTGCCTACCATCTGCAGACTAACGGGCCAACTGAACGACTTAATAAGACCTTGGCCGACTTGCTATCAACGTTCGTCAGTGTTGAGCAACTGGGATGAGGTGCTACCTTCCATGAACTTTGCCTACAATACCGCCAAACAAGACACCACAGGAATTACGCCATTTTTCCAGGTGCATGGGCGTGGGACGACTACGACGATGGACACTGTGTTTCCGTTACATCCTGATGACGTGGACGACGACAACATCGGGCAGGTGTTAACCAGAGTTGAAGAAGCTCGGCAGTTAGCTCGGTTCCGCACGTTGCAGGCTCAAGAAAACGATTGCCGAAGGTATGACGCGAGCCACCGCCCTGTTGTCTATCAGCCTGGTGACTTCGTCTGGATCTTCACTCCTGTTCGGAAGGTTTGTCTCTCTGAGAAGCTCCCCAGGCGCCACCCTTGTCCTTATAAGGTTGTAAGACAGTTGTCTGATATTACTTATGAAGTTCAAGATTTCGACCCCGACACAAGACGACGAAAGAGCAAAGATATGGGCCATGTCCTTCAAATGAAGCTCTATAAGGATCCTGCAGACCAGGGAAAATTCGAAGCTCCAGCGACAGGCGACACGCGGAAAGGTGACGAAGAGCATAGCGGCAAAAGAAGTTGTATGAAGATCACCGCCAGGGCGAGAATCAGTCATCAGGAGTCGGAGTATGCAGGACCGACGACTCATTTCCATTGGTACTTGCGGTGCTATTTTGTTTCTATTTCCGCTTGTACTTTCCATAGTTGTGGAAACTCACAACAGTCTTCACCAAACACATGTGTTGTAGCATTCATGCAAACACCGTTCGCCATCTTCCCAAATTTTCGGTCAGGAAAACTTTCTGGTAAACGCGTCAAACATCCCCTACGTTTGACAAACTTGTCAAACATCAGCGTGCTCCTTTATGAAGGACATGATGTTCGCCATTGGCTGTAGAAAATTATTTGTTCTCCTTCAGTTTTGCAGTTTAGGGCTTTAGGCCACTGTCAAGTGGTACTGCGTAAGATTTCGTTTCAGAACATATTAACTCCTAAAATCTTCCGACACCTGCCTGCATGTCATCGCCAGAGCTAAGCTTTTTCACTTTAGGAATACTGTAACAAACAGTAAGCGGCTAAATGTTCGGCAAACATACTGAAGTTGACAAATTGTTTGATCGTTTGCAGGGGCCTTAACTCTGACGAAATATTGCGCCATAGTCTGGGCAAAGTTTCTCGGGTTAGTCTAGAGACTTCCGTTCCCTATTGCAACAGCCACTTTGCTTCTCCCACCTCTCCCAGAAAACCTCCAAATGACCTTCTATACGATTGAACTTTCAGTGGAACAGTTTGTGATGTTTCCACGATTATTTATCACCATTTCTAATAATTAAGTGGCATTTCACCTTTGCAGCCCGAAAGGCTGCGAAGTTCTTTGCAATTGGCCGGTCCTTGAACCTACCGTCAACCGTTTGCCTGGCTTTGACTTTTGAGTGGCCTCCATGCCACCACCAAATGAAAGGCTGCCATTTTAGCCGGCCAGTAGGTGTCTACATCTGCAACTACATGATTACTCTGCCTGGTAGCGGATTCATGCAACCAACTTCGAGCTATTTCTCTACCGTTACTCTTTCGAACACCATGGGGAAAAACAAAAATAGTCCCGAGCGAGCTCTGACTTCTCTCTGTAGTAAATTTGGTTTTTTGGTAGGTAGTTTATTTTTTAAAGTTTAGGGGGATAGGAACTCGTGAATGAGACTACCCCTGATTCTCGATCCGAAGTAAAATTGCCAAAAGAAAATTTATTTCTTTGTGAACAAATTTCTATTAAAGTTTTCTAAGTCGCCAGAAGAAAGTGTTTTTTATGCAGTATTGAGGATGTAACTTTTCACGACTGCATCGGACAATATGAGTCAATTTACTACAGAAATAACAACCTTGGATAATTTTTGAGATTTAACAGAGTGAATTTGCTTTCAGAATCCCTTTTTATCTAATTTTACAGTAGGCTGTTTAGATCTTCGTTTTCTTTTGATAGATGCTGTCTCCGTTGATTTTCTCCCTCCGATTCTTGAAGTAGGTAGGTATGGAAATGATTTTTTTTCTAACTCTTGATCTTGCTGTTTTTCATATTCATTTATTGCTTGTACTTATTTACGACCATACGAAATTGAGTTGCAATGAAATCTGACATTATCGAATTTCGAACTGGTCAATATCATTTACAAGAATACATCAGTCACTTGCACTGTTCCTATGAACTGCTCTACGTGTTAGCACAGTATGAGATCTTAATTGCAACTGCTGCCGCTCTCGACTGGCGGACGTCTATCAACGCTACCGCACCTCTTTGGTCAGAGATAGCAATCAATGCCTTGTCTTCGCTGCTTCCGACCAAAGAGCGCGTTTACAAGAAAATTTATTTATTTATTTTAATATTAATTTACAAAAATGATAATTTAAATAAGTAATTGCGTAATTTCATTTGAAATAAAAAAATAAACATTTTCCTTTTTCGTCATTTGCGTCAGTGGGGAGGGTTCTGTTCCACTACATCTCGTTTTATTGTGATGGTCAGATCTCCCTGTGTAGATTTGCACTAGCAAAATATTTTCACAATCTGAGGAGAGAAGCGTCTGCCACAACGAGAAACGCTTTTGTTTTAATGATTCCCACCACAGTTCACATATCATATCTGTGGCACTCTTTCCCGTTTTTGGCAATAATACAAAACGCCCTGCCACTCTTTCAACTATTTTGATGTCCTATTTGATGCGCATCCCACAACGCATAACAATATTCCAGAAGCAGATGGAGATTTGTAAAACAAGCAGTCTCTTTAGAGACTGTAAAATGGATGTTTCAGTGGCGTAATGAATAGTCTTGGTAATATGATCGACCCATCCTTAGACACTGCCACAGTGCATAAACGCAAAAGTAGGCTGTAAAGCACCCAGTCTTCCCTACTGAGCACTCAAATTGGCTGCTGCCTTTTGGGTACCAAACTGTTTGGCAGGTGAGTGCAGATCGAGAAATGGTCACTTGACTGGAAGCCGTTGATCACATCCCATTCAGTGTGTGCAAAGGCTCGAAAGTATACCAAGTGGTCAATAGCAATGAACGACCCTCTTGAAGTGTTGATGTGTGGGCAGTGCTCTCTGGTTAATTTATACTCTTGCTATGACTTTACGAGGCCCTCAATCGGTGTATTCGACGGCCATGTAGGTGCAGAAACACAAAAAGCAATCTCTGTGTTAAAATCTCCATAATGGTGTGAGGGTGGGAGAGCTGAGAGTGAGTTCGCTGAGAGCCAATGTATCCATTACTTCATGTTGGGGCAGATTGAGGGACCATATTGTAAATCTATGTTGCGCATGCTCTGATACAGCAACTGCTTGTAAGCTGGTGGATAGGGGCAGAGGCGACGAGTCTTATTAACGCTTATGAGAATAGCCGCTCCTGCATTAAATTTAATCTCACGAAGATTGTCATTTTTGAGGAAGAGGTAGCCGCACAAACCAGGAGCATGCAATCGTTTAAAACTGGAGACAGATAACTGTGCATCTCTCCAGCCCTCGCATACTGCTCAATGTGAAGTGGTCCGTGGTCTGCACTCAGGTGACCATTTTGCAGTCTCGACTTACATGCTAAACGTATTGGTGCCTAACAAGCAGCGGTAAGGATGGTCAGACTGGATACTTTACAGTACTGTCAGGTGACATAAACAGTTAATCAGTCACAATTACTGTCTCCTACTGTCCGCGGCTCGTGTTCTTGCAGTAGCGTTCTCGCTTCCCGCGCACGGGGTCCCGGGTTCGATTCACGGTGGGGTCAGGGATTTTCTCTGCCTCGAGATGACTGGGTGTTGTGTGCCATCATATCATCCTCATTCACTCACAAGTCGCCGTAGTGGCGTTAAAGAGCTTGTGGAGAGGCGGCCGAACCGCCCCGCGAGGGGTCTCCCGGCCACCAATGCCAGACGCTCATATATATATATATATATATATATATATATATATATATATATATATATATATATATGTCACTTAAGATAATGCACAAAGCAGGCAGTGATTATTTTAGGCCTAAAGGAGAGTATGTGAAAGGATGGACTTTCAGAGAAGTTTGTGGCTTTTGCCGAGTGGTACTATGGTGCCAAAGCTCTCTAAAAGGCTCAGTAAATACTGTATTTACCATAATCAACTGCTAAATGATACCACATTCTAGTCACAAAGCTCTGAATATGAGACGTAAACACAGAACATAACGAAACACATACGAACTGACCAAGCGCCATTTTCGGGTAGAAGAATACAACTTGACCAAAGACATAGTGGAGAAGCTTTCAGATGCAGAAAGGTATAGTCATAGTTACGAAACGAGGTATCTATAGCTTCAGCTATCCACTTCCAAAGCCACCTAAGTATTATAGCGACTCCATGTTGGTGTTTCTTGCTGTAGAAAACCTTTGTCACCTTCTGCTAATAATGCTAAATTATTCTGTCACACAGTGGAAGCTGCAATGCTAGGCAAGCGATGCAGTGACAGTTGACTGAAACAAAAACACAATCATATAGTATTACAAAACAAGAATCTGACAGTGCATGTTCCATAACTTGATAGTGGGTGGCAGCTACTGATTTTCAAAGGGTATTGTAACACCAAAAGCTGTCCTTTTATAGACCACTGCTTGACACTGTCTGCCAGATACAAGATCTCAAAACTGCAGTGGAATACTAGTAACTCTCAGCTTATATGTACAATGTATTTCGGCATTAACACATTGTTCTTAAACTACAGGGCTCTGAAAACAGTATTCTAAAACCAACAGCTGGCCATTTGTAAGTGGGAGAATGTTGGCCACCCTGTAGTGGCACGGAATAGAATGGATTGGAATGTCATAAAAATTCCACAATGCATTCACACTGATTTTGAAAATGTTATTGAATGTAGTTCATAGAAACCTAAAAAAGAAATTACAACGAATTTCAGATTGTGACAATCAAACACAGAACTTCAAAATGGAACATAACTGGATGGGATGGTACAGATCTTTGCAAACTTTGGAAATGTAATGCAGATGCTGGTTTCATGTTGACTGTCAATGGATTAAGATATCAGTGTCAAAGGTTCTTGGGAAGATACTTTTTACATTATGGTTGTCGGGATAGCAGTTGAGGGGGTAATAGTGGAATTGTCTGCTAACAGCAAACCTTGACATATTCTTGCTGCACTCGCTCATGATGTAGTAGGGGGTAAAAGTGGTTTCAAGTTGCGATGAATTCCAACAACCAAAAGCTGAAACATTAATATTAGCAAGTCAAGATTTGACAATGTCTGTCAGATGTACGGTCTTAGAACTGTCCTGTAACACCAGTAGCTGTCAATTGTTTCAAATGGTTCATTTGGCTCTAAGCACTATGAGATCATCAGTCCCCTAGACTTAGAACCACTTAAACCTAATTAACCTAAGGACATCACACACATCCATGCCTGGGGCAGAATTAGAACCTGCGACAATAGCAGCAGAGCGGTTCCGGACTGAAGCGCCTAGAACCGCTCAGGCACAGCAGGCGGCTTTTCAATTGGTCCGAGCAGTGCATTGGTCAGATTTGTGAAGTCATGGTGCATATCTGTACCCTACAGATTAGGTCAAAAGACATGCCATAACAAAAATTTGAACAAATTGGTCTAGACATCATTATGTTACAGTAAACGTGTAACAATTTGCCCCATGTACAGAACGTTTGTCGTCTTCTGCTGATAATGCTAATGCATGACCCATAACCTGATAATCGATGTCAAATAATGGATCTCAAATAATACTGAATCATATGCATATCTCTAACATATAGATATCAAAAGTCACGCTACGCCAAACATTGTAACATATAGGTTCACACACCACTGTGTTACAGTAAGAGGGCAACAATTAGTCCTATGTACAAAACGTTTGTTACCTTCTGCTATACTGCTGGTGGATGATCCAGAACCTGACAGTGGGTGTCACATAACGGACCTCATATAGTAACAAAGCATAAAAGGTTGTAAGTGCTCCATAAATCACATCTGTCCCATGAAATTGTAACAAACACCCCCATACATCATTACTATTACATAAAATAGTAACAAATTATCTCCATCATACACCACCACAGTCACAGCAAGCAGTAACAAACCTTACATCGCTGACTAAGCTAACTGAGACTCATTCTGCCAAGTCGGATCTACTTTTAACAAGAAAAATTATTAGTTTGACAGTTATGGCTTGCTGCTGCTAACAAGTGAAGATTTGTTTCAGCAGGCAAACCACTGTGTGACATTATCTGTGGAGGTCATTATCCTGTAGATGACCAAACAATCTATAACCCCATTACTATGACATTATACCATTATATGCAGGTCATTGATACTGACTGCATGAAGACACAGTACAAGGTTGCAGCTACACACTGACTGGGAGTTTTATGTTCGAAGCCACCAAAACGCTTTTCTGATTTTGACAATTTACAGTGATGGTCACTGTCCTGCACAGGGCAACACTTTTTGCACCAGTAGTAATTATAGTATCATCTTTACAATTTTGTGTGGCAGTAGTGATGTATGTAGCATTTTGTCGCAATTTTTCAGTAAACTGGCGTTGTACAGTTCAAAGTGAAATGTAGTCTCCACTGTGTGATTATATTAGCACAATCAGCAGATGAAAAAAAATTGTGTGAGCCAGTTTGTTACAATTTTGCTGTTACATATCAATGTATGAATCAATTTGTTGCAATTTTAGCCATAAAGGGCTTGTGATGTCATACATAGAGCACTGACACATGCACTTGACCTCACAAATATGACAGCTTTTTTCTTGATGAAACAAGTCTGGGCTTGCTGGCACTGGTAAATTTCAACTTAATGACTGTTAAATTTTGCTTTATGTCTGTGAAACTGATATCTCAGTCCATTAATGGTGAGTATCAACGCTGCCATTCGAAATGCACTTAAGATTCTTTGGATCTTGTTCCCGTCACATCCCATTCATTCAGTTGTGAGAGTCTCTGAGTGAATGTGCCATTTTGAAATGCACCTTGGTATTTTTTGATACCCTCATTCATTCTGCTCTATCATGAAGCTCTGTCTGTGAATGACACTACTTTAAATTGTGGATTTGTTTGTTTTGTAGTTATGAACTGATTTTGTTGCTTTTAGTTTTGTAGATGTAATTGAATACATCCATTTCAAATGCACTGTGAGATGTTTTTGACATTTTAATCAGTTCCGTTCCATTTCATAGCAGATTGACTGCACATTCATAGATCCTGTAGCTGACACCCACTGTCATGTTATGGCGCATATACCGTTAGCTTCCTGGTTTACAATGCAATTTTAAAACCCAGTAGCTAATGCACAGTATGAAGTTATGGCATTTACACTGTCGCATTCTGGTTTCACTACACTATTTCATTTCAGAATACGGCATTTTTTTAAATATTCATTTCTTACATATACTAACGGGCATTATTACTGTGCAGCACGCTATATAATACAAATCACATGTAGTATTTATGGCAGCATTGTTGTCATTGCCATCTTTATATTACAAACATTTTTTAATTTAAGATAAAGTTGATACCCTAGTATTGGGCCACAGTAATGTAGGCTGATTCTGATATCAGTTTCAGCCAAACTAAGACCAGGTTTTGACAGATTTAGACATGAGAATGATACTGTTTAGCTACCATTGTCTTTGGACAAGGTGTATGTGAACGTTTTGTATCTGGAACATTACAAAGTTATGCTTGCATAGCGCAAAAATATGCAGTTAAAGATATACAACACAATAAAGGTCTCTCCAAAACCACTACTTTCCCCTAAAATGGTGTTTGATCAGTTCTGTTTCTATGCACAGTTAATTTTTTGATCCTTGTTAAGCATAATGTGTTTTATAGAAAAATTAAATATGGAAATATTCACTCAACTGTGGTTGTTCCGAAGTACTGTTTAACATGTATGCACATGGCATAAACATGGTGTGTGTTTATGTGAGAGAGAGGGAGTGGGTGGGTGGCTGAATGGGTGGGTGTGAGAGGGTGGGTGGGTGGGTGTCTGTGTCTGTTTTGCTGCTGATGAAGGTTACGTCTTTTACATATGGAAATACTCCGTTACACCATTTATATAATTATTTGAAAACTAATTCACATCATTTAAATACCCAGGCCAATAATTTTGGTAGTACTACACCCTGGATGACAGGGAGGGGTGGAGGAAAATTCTAGAGAGAGTGGCCAGAAAAATAGTACTGTCCGCTATTAAAAGTTATATACATCATTCGCTAATATAAATTTAAAAGTGATAACCTCTATTGATAAACGCAGTAATGCTCATACGAGGAGCGTTCAATAAATAATGCAATACACTTCTTTTTCAGCCAGTTTCGATTAAAAAATGCGGAATTTGTTGTACAGCATCTTGAAATATTACCAGTTCAGCCTCGATAGTTTCATGAAGCTCTGACAGGTGGCGGCGATATACGTATCCTTC
This sequence comes from Schistocerca piceifrons, assembly GCF_021461385.2. Taxonomy (NCBI): domain Eukaryota; kingdom Metazoa; phylum Arthropoda; class Insecta; order Orthoptera; family Acrididae; genus Schistocerca; species Schistocerca piceifrons. The sequence continues at coordinate 536,708,013 of NC_060140.1, forward strand.
AAAATAGTAAAACACCACCACAGTTCAAAGTAGTAAACAAGCTACTGTCACTGTTAGCAGCTGTGAACAATGATGTGTTGATGCAGCAACCATTCCTGTTAGGCCCTTTTTGCATCGAAAACCTTCTGTGTAGTGACAATAGCATCTAAAGCACTGCCCTATAAAAGACGTTTCCCGCTTCTTCAGCACAGTCAGCCTTGAACAGTGGCATTTAAATCCTCAGAACAAGCTTCATATCAGCGGTACGACCGGGGCATATAATGACGCCCAGCTTAATTTTTGACGCTGCCGCCACCACACCATCATGATCAGCACACGTACTGCTTTCAGCTGCCGCTCTCGAAACTAGAGTTCCTTTATCATCATCTTAGCAGTCCTCCACATTGGGATGAAATGATCAGTCTATTAACTACTGAACACGTATTAAGAGTAAACTAGACAAAGACGAAGTGAATGACATGTAGCAGGAATGTGAATGGCGAGACACAACATCAAAGTTGGGGATCACGAAGTAGTCGACATTAAGGAATTCTGTTAGCAAGGACGACATGTACTAAAGATTAGCGCAGGCAAGGATGGCAGTACTGGCGAAGAGATGTCTCCTGATTCAAACAGTGGCCTTAATGTGAGGAACAGATTTCTGGCAATGTGCGTTTGGAGAACAGCAATGCATGGTATTGAATCACGGACAGTGGGAAAACTGGAACAGAAGACAACTGTAGCCTTGGAGATTTGTACTCCTGGTAAGATTATAACTTAACAACACTTACAATTTGTACTTTTCTAGGCCTTTTTTTGTCACAATCTATATAAGGTTTTGAGTGTGTATATTACAACAAAAGCAATTCACCTTAACACATTATGGCCATGTGTAATGCCTGGTGGCTGATGCACCCTGAATTAGGTAATAGCTTTTACTCGTTTTTATGACAGAATGTAAGTTAAAATACCAGATATATGTTTCTGTTGTTCACCTTTGTTATGCAATTTTCTATTTTATTGATCGCAGATGGCTCATCAATGAGCTGAAACTAGTAATCAACAAAGGAATTTTATCGATCTTGAATTAGGACTTTTATGAACATATTTTAATGTGTTATGTAGCACTGCTTGCTTGATAGTACAAATTCGTATAGGTAATTAAAACAATGTGGTTGTATAAGTAATCAATTTTGGTAGGTATGACGTAATGAAGTACAAATTATAGTTAATTTAGACCCTGCATAGCATGAATGAGCCAAGCGTAGCAGATTAGGGATAATTGACCAGTTCATGTCCCCTTGACTAACCTTTTACGACAGGTATTTTATTCTCTGTTTCTGTGTAAAACGATGCCTTTGCACCACTCACCAATTTTATTGGTTTTAATATGCTTTAATGTGAGGATTCACTTACAGTATAATGTAATTAGGCTACTAGTTAAGGTCGTGTAGGTTGTTCTTGTGAAGATTTGTCAAACACATAAAGTGACAGAGTACCTCTTTCTGTGTAAGATAAGACATCCACCTTGAAATGGTATGTCTAAATAATGCACATATACATGCACTGAAATGCCATGTGCGGTCAGTATACTAATTATTGCTGTACATTTTCATGATTCCATCCATGGGATGGATGGTGTGACTGAGGCTGAGACACTACCACACAGTACACAGCATGAGTGACTAGCTGTTGGCAGAGGTGACAGATGGTTCACCTTACTAGAGAGTATAGAGGACGTGATTATTAAGTAGAAGGAACCGATCACATTCGGAGAATCTGATAGCGCCGATGGGAGACTATATCCATCATTGGGATGAATTACAGAGAATGAGCTTTTACATACCTCCCTAAACTTGTAGAAGTCTGAAGTACCTGGAGCATGGCGAGATCTGCTCCACATATATTGATGAGTACATCAGGTGTTACACAATCAGCACAAGCAACCAGTGAGGTGACAATGATATGACCTGTACCACTATAGCTAACAATTTTGAGAGAAACCATCACATATACTTATATGTATGTTGATTCCTCTGTGCACTAAGTAGAGTCCAAAACAGTCTAGCTTCGATGTCAAACATGTTAAATTTCATTTTAACAGAGTAAACGATATGCCTTTCCTGCACTAATTGTATTGTAACTTTACCAAAGTAGAATGTCTGAAAGAGATGTTACTGTGGTACTGTCAACAGTGTAGATTAAATACTTCACAAAATTTATCAAATTATAACTAAAACTATTATTTTTCATGAACTCCCCCAGCAATTATGATGTAGATTTCTTTAAAATATTTATAACGAATAATGTTTTATGATGAAATTGTAAGTTATTTTATTATTTTTAGTAATGTTACCTGGTGTGAAAATTATTACATCTCGAAGTCTAAAAGATGCTTTTAGAACTGTTGTACTAGATAGTGCGTTACATTAATTTATTTAATCCATCATAATCATATTTATAATAATGTATCTGCAAAACATCTACACCAAATTTAATGTTATTAAGAAATCATTTGCATTTAATATCTTTGCTTAAGTCTATTTTTACAGTTTTGTATCTTTTTACTCATCAATGAGAATAATTTCCATTTCTATTGTTATGACTGAAACTAACATTTTGCTCAGAAGATTTAGGTGAGAAATATCTCTTATAACAATTTATTTTAATATTAAATTATTTTCCATCATTCGGATTCTTGACAGTCTAAAGTGATCTATATCTTCTCATTAATTTTCTTGATAACCAATAGTCAATCTTAAACTTATAAAATCAGTAAGTTAAAGACACATATGCCTTAAAATATTGTATTACCATACCTGAAGGGCTTGCCACAGTGATGATCAGTTTTCAGTTACAAGAAAAGTCTTCCCAGCATGATGATCAGTTTTCAATTACAATCAAAATGTTTAAATTTTGGGAATTTATGGCAGAGTATTGTGTAAAGACAAGCAAAAAGGCTTCATCATGAGGTTACCCTGACACATTTCATGTAGAAGTTCTTTACTTACTTTTTCTTACGAAATATCTTTATCTTTTGAAAATTGTTATGATTTTATGTAATAGTTCGTATAGTGCTCTATTGGTCTCCTCCAGAGAACGTTTCAAATCTCTCATGTTCGGGTATTTCATTTTTCGACCATATTTTACTTTCAGTAGATCTAGATAGTTACTTTTGTGAATTCTTTGTGTGTTTCTACCATACTCACTTTCGATTTAGCGATACAAACATTCTGAGCAACCTCTTAACATGGCCACTCAGACATTTTTGTTTCCTTGAACTCAGTTTGATGTTAACCAATGGGAAGCCTTCGTCGGTTAGAAACCATGGGGCAGTTTTTTGAAATAGCATTCACCATTCTAGATCAGGGTGCCACAATTGGAGTTATCTTCTCGGCTACGACTTGGGAAGAAGACTGGCTCTGTATGGTGGTGGCTTCTGCTGGTGTGGAGATCCCATATGGATGAAATGAATGGGTGAAATCGTTTCAGCTATAAGCCATGATTGAAATGCTACACAAAATGGTTATTTCAGGACTCCTTGCCAATTTCTACACGGCTTACATCGGCTTACCACACGTTGGAGTCACCATATCCTTATACATAGTGAAACAGAAACTCATAGATTAATCAATTTTCACTAAATAGAAGCGGATTATAGTGACAGCCATTATTTTTGAATGCATAATGTTGTAGACACAAAGTTACCATCCTCCCCTGAATTGTGGAACTGTTATTGCTTTATTTAAAGAGACATTATATCTCGAGTGTTCCGTGCTAAACTAATTTTATTGTTTGCTACATCGAGAATTACTGTGGGCTTTTACATCAGTTACCTTCTTTTTGTAATAGTGTGTATTTACATAAACGATATTGCTTCTGAACTAATCTATCCACAACTAGTCATTTCTATCTAAATAATGAACGACCTCATACCATGCAACATTGCCATGTTACTGGTGCCATTAATTGATTCTAATCTTGTGAATGACACCGTATCACGTTGTGTGCCTACCTTATCGGTGCAACTAGTTGTTTATGACCATGACCAACGAATATTCTGATGTATCAGGGGACACACAATGAAATAAAGTCTCAAAACATTATTTATAACCACTGCCTTTTTGCGTACTATCAGATTAGTGACCCAGAGAAGTAGATCGATGACTGCTGTTTCGACAATGACTGTTGGTGAAATGTGCTGTGGAGTGATCTGACATTTTATTGTAATGTTTGATGGAAATTATAATTTATGTTTCAATTTTGATATCTCAGATACTCTCTTAAACTTAATATTAGTAATTTGATATCCAAGGAACATATTCATGACCACTGCTAGATGCTATACGTAGTTTGCAAACACTTTCACACTTATTCAGTTCTTAATTACTATCTTGATGAATCACTAATCACTGCTCAATGTTCAAATGGTAATTAATTAAAACTGCATTCCAGTGTGTGTGTGTTTGTGAGTGTGCGTGTGCCTGCGTGTGTGTGAGAGACTACTATTTGTAGATACCATCAGGTGTCAGACTGCTTTTCCAAAGTATTATCTGAGGTATAAAGTTTTGTGCTTGCTGTATAGCTTAAAAGTTCAGGGTTTAACTATCACAACTTATGGGGTGTAGTTCAGTCCTTTCTGCACTATATGTACTTTCCCAACTGATGCTTCAAATATAAAACTTGATTTTTTTGTTCTATATTTTCTTTAATAAAACTGTTTCGGTTGTGTGAATACCATATTCACCCAATTTTTATTGTGTTGATCATTTATATATGAAATACTCTCTCTTTATTTCATGGGCTTGTAAATAGATTCTGCCCTTGATTTTCCTCTTTTATTGTAATATTATCTCTTCGTAGATGTGTTCAGTTTGAACTTTTTTAAGCATTTTAGTGACTGCTTGAGCATTATAACCATTATCTACAGCTACGTACTTCGAAATGGCCACTTTTTGTCTTTTCTGCATACTGATTACTAGTTTAAGCAAGTCGTTGATTGGCGAAAGAAAGTGAACCATGTTGTATATTCTATGATGAAATGTGTGCAAATCGGTCTCCTGCAATGCCACAGTTATGTTCATCACTAAGGTTTTGTTTCTGATGGAGAATACGAAGCTTTGTGGGAAATTCATTTGTCTTATTCACATTCCATTTTAAAAATAAAGTGGAACTGAACTGAATGTAAAATCTGTGAACATCACCTACAAGAATCACATGAAAAACTGTGTCGCTAGTGATGAAATCTTTTCGGTTGATAATGGAGAATCGTTATATGAAAACCATTTTCCACCCAACGTGAAAATTTATGGGATTTTTGGTTTGATAGAAGAGCAGGTAGAACTGCAGACGCCAAGCGTTTACAGTATCGAATGCAAATGGGTATTGCACTATATCAGAGAGATGGAGGAATTCACATCAGAACACGTCAGATATGTTCGAATAGGGCAGACAGTCAAGTCCGTGGTAGCAGAGCATAGCTTCAATAAGGGACATATATTCGACTTATAATTAAAGAAGAAGCTATGCAGTGTCTTTGGGTTGTGGGACCTGATTCTTAAAGAGGCGATAGAAATACGTGTACACAACATGGGTTTCAACTCAGCACACAAATGCGAAATAGCTACCGCAACGCTCTGTTCTGAAGAAGGTAGTGTCCGTGGACAGAGTAGACAGACATAGCGACTCGATGCCTTCATCGTCGCCGCGGTGCGTTTCCCCACCACTAGCTACTCCACACTCCCCCTCCACCATCGCAGCACCCTCTTCTGGATTGGCTGCCCACAGATGTGGTCAGTCCAGTGGATATAAAAATATGGTGCCAGAAGATGATGGCTTTTTTTTTTCACCAGGCTTCTGACTGGTTTGATGCGGCACGCTGCCAAATCCTCCCCGGTGCTAACCTCTTCATCCAAGAGTATCACAAGCCACCTACGTCCTCAATAATTTGATGGATGTGTTCCCACATCTGTCTTCGTCTACAGTTTTTGCCTTCTACAGCTCCCTCTAGCACCATGGAAGTCGATCCCTCATGTCTTAACAGATGTCCTGTTCATCTTGTCCAATCTACTTATTAGTATTTTCCACATATTCCTTTCCTCTCCGATTCTGCGCAGGATCTCCTCATTCCTTACCGTATCAGTCCACCTAATTTTCAACATTCGTGTGCAGCAACACATCTAAATGCCTCGATTCTCTTCTGTTCCGGGATTCCCACTCTCCATGTTTCACTACCATACAGTGATGTACTCCAGTCGTACATTCTCAGAAATTTCTTCCTCAAATTAAGGCCGATATTCTACACTCCTGGAAATTGAAATAAGAAGACCGTGAATTCATTGTCCCAGGAAGGGGAAACTTTATTGACACATTCCTGGGGTCAGATACATCACATGATCTCACTGACAGAACCACAGGCACATAGACACAGGCAACAGAGCATGCACAATGTCGGCACTAGTACAGTGTATATCCACCTTTCGCAGCAATGCAGGCTGCTATTCTCCCATGGAGACGATCGTAGAGATGCTGGATGTAGTCCTGTGGAACGGCTTGCCGTGCCATTTCCACCTGGCGCCTCAGTTGGACCAGCGTTCGTGCTGGACGTGCAGACCGCGTGAGACGACGCTTCATCCAGTCCCAAACATGCTCAATGGGGGACAGATCCGGAGATCTTGCTGGCCAGGGTAGTTGACTTACACCTTCTAGAGCACGTTGGGTGGCACGGGATACATGCGGACGTGCATTGTCATGTTGGAACAGCAAGTTCCCTTGCCAGTCTAGGAATGGTAGAACGATGGGTTCGATGACGGTTTGGATGTACCGTGCACTATTCAGTGTCCCCTCGACGATCAGCAGTGGTGTACGGCCAGTGTAGGAGATCGCTCCCCACACCATGATGCCGGGTGTTGGCCCTGTGTGCCTCGGTCGTATGCAGTCCTGATTGTGGCGCTCACCTGCACGGCGCCAAACACGCATACGACCATCATTGGCACCAAGGCAGAAGCGACTCTCATCGCTGAAGACGACACGTCTCCATTCGTCCCTTTATTCACGCCTGTCGCGACACCACTGGAGGCGGGCTGCACGATGTTGGGGCGTGAACAGAAGACGGCCTAACGGTGTGCGGGACCGTAGCCCAGCTTCATGGAGACGGTTGCGAATGGTCCTCGCCGATACCCCAGGAGCAACAGTGTCCCTAATTTGCTGGGAAGTGGCGGTGCGGTCCCCTACGGCACTGCGTAGGATCCTACGGTCTTGGCGTGCATCCGTGCGTCGCTGCGGTCCGGTCCGGTCCCAGGTCGACGGGCACGTGCACCTTCCGCCGACCACTGGCGACAACATCGATGTACTGTGGAGACCTCACGCCCCACGTGTTGAGCAATTCGGCGGTACGTCCACCCGGCCTCCCGCATGCCCACTATACGCCCTCGCTCAAAGTCCGTCAACTGCACATACGGTTCACGTCCACTCTGTCGCGGCATGCTACCAGTGTTAAAGACTGCGATGGAGCTCCGTATGCCACGGCAAACTGGCTGACACTGACGGCGGCGGTGCACAAATGCTGCGCAGCGAGCGCCATTCGACGGCCAACACCGCGGTTCCTGGTGTGTCCGCTGTGCCGTGCGTGTGATCATTGCTTGTACAGCCCTCTCGCAGTGTCCGGAGCAAGTATGGTGGGTCTGACACACCGGTGTCAATGTGTTCTTTTTTCCATTTCCAGGAGTGTATAATAGCAGACTTCTCTTGGCCAGGAATCCTCTGTTTGCCATTGATAGTCTGCTTTTGATGTCCTCCTTGCAACATCCGTCATTGGTTATTTTACTGCATACGTAGACGAATTCATTAACTTCATCTACTTCGTGATTATCAATCCTTATGTTAAGTTTCTCGCTGTTCTCATTTCTATTACTTCTCATTTCTTTCCTTTTTCTTCGATTTACTGTCAATCCATACCCTGTACTCATTAGACTGTTCATTCCATTCAGCAGACCATGTAATGTTTCTTCACTTTTACTCAAGATAGCAATGTCATCAGCGAATCGTATCAATGATATCCCTTCACCTTGAATTTTAATTCCGCTCCTGAGCCAGTCATTTATTTCCATCATTTCTTCCTCGATGTACAGATTGAACAGTATGAGCGAAAGGCTACAGCCTTGTCTTACACCCTTTTTAATACGAGCACTTCGTTCTTGTTCGCCCACTCTTATTATTCCCTCTTGGCTGTTGCACATATTGTATATGACCCTTCTCCCCCTATAGCTCACCCCAACTTTTCTCAGAATTTCAAACATCTTGCACAAATTTTGTCGAACACTTGCTACGAACGTTTCTTGATTTTTCTTTAGTGTTCCTTCCATTATTAACCGCAAGGTCAGAATTGCTTCTCTCGTGCCTTTACCTTTCCTAACGCCAAACTGGTAGTCGTCTAGGGCATTCTCAATTTTCTTTTCCATTCTTCTGTAAGTTATTCTTGTAAGCAACTTAGGTGCTTGAGCTGTTAAGCTGATTGTGCAGTAATTCTCGCACTTGTCAGCTCTTGCCGTCTTCGGAATTGTATGGATGATATTTTTCCGAAACAAACTGCGTACTGCCTTCTGTCTCGGGTTCTTCGGCCGACGTTCATTGCCGGTGGTGAAATGGCAGTGGAGGGTGAAGCTTCGACAGTGCCAGCCACTCGTGCTGGCGAAACGTCAGTAAAATCATCAGATGAATGTCGGCCGAAGAGCCCGAGACAGAAGCCAATAGGCAGTTTGTCGACAAATGGCTACCAAAGCCTTAACAATTTTGTATTTTTCCGAAAGACAGATGGTATGTCACCGGAATCATACATTCTACACACCAATGTGAATAGCTGTTTTGTTCCCACTTCCCCCAAACATTTTAGTAATTCTGATGGAATTACCCTTGAGCCTTATTTCATCTTAAGTCCTCCAAAGCTATTTTAAATTCTGATTCTAATACTGGATCCCATATCTCATCTAAATCGACTCATCTCTCTTCTTCTATCACACCAGACGAATCTTCCCCGTCTAGAGGCTTTCATTTGTTCTCACCTACCCGCTCTCCCCTCTACATTTAACAGTGGAATTCCCGTTGCACACTTAATATTATCACCCTTCCTTTTAATGTCACCGAAGGTTGTTTTGACTTTCCTGTATGCTGAGTATGTCCTTCCGACAGTCATTTCTTCTTCGATGCCTTCACATTTTTCCTGCAGCCATTTCGTCATAGCTTCCCTACACTTCTTATTTATTTTATTTCTCAACGATTTGCATTACTATATTCCTGAGTTTCCCGGAACATTTTTGTACTTCCTCCTTTCATAGGTCAATTGAAGTGTTTCTTCTGTTACCCATGGTTTCTCCGCAGTTACCTTCTTTGTACCTATGTATTCCTTCCCAACTTCTGAGATGGCTCTTTTGAGAAATGTTCATTCCTCTTCTACCGTACTGCCTACTAAGCTATTCCTTATTGCTGTATCTATAGCCTTAGGGATCTTCAATCGTATGCCGCCCGGAGTGGCCGAGCGGTTCTCGGCGCTACAGTCTGGAACCACGCGACCGCTACGGTCGCAGGTTCGAATCCTGCCTCGGGCATGGATGTGTGTGATGTCCTTAGGTTAGTAAGGTTTAAGTAGTTCTAAGTTCTAGGGTACTGATGACCTCAGAAATTAAGTCCCATAGCGCTCAGAGCCATTTGAACCATTTTTGAACTATCTTCAATCGTATGTCGCCCTTCCTTAGTACTTCCGTATCCCATTTCTTTGCATATTGATTCTTCCTGAATAATGTCTTAAACTTCAGCCTACTCTTCGACACTACTATATTGTGATCTGAGTCTATATTTGCTCCTGGGTACAATCCAGTATCAGATTTCGTAATCTCTGTCTGACCATGTCATAGTCTAACTGACATCTTCCCATATCACCCCGCCTTTTCCAAATATACCTCCTCCTGTTGTGATTCTTGAACAGAGTATTCTCTATTACTAGCTGAAACGTGTTAAAGAACTCAATTAGTCTTTCTCCTCTCTCATGTCTTGTGCCAAGCCTATATTATCCGGTAAACTTTTCTTCCACTTGTTTCCCGTACAAATGCATTCCAGTCTACCATGACTATTAGATTTTCATCCCGTATTACATACTGTATTACCCTTTCAATATCCTCATACATTTTCTCTATCTCTTTATCTTCACCTTGCGACGTCGGCATGTATACCGGAATTATCGTTGTCGGGGTTGGTTTGCTGTCGATTCTGATAAGAGCAACCCTGCCACTGAACTGTTCACAGTAACAGACTCTCCGCCCTATCTTCCTGTTCATAATGAATCCTACCCCCATTATATCATTTCCTGCTGCAGTTGATATTACCCTATACTCATCTAACCTTAAATCCTTGTCTTCTTTCCACTTCATTGACCGCTACTATATCTAGATTGAACCTCTGAATTTCTCTTTTCAGGTTTTCTATTTTCCGAACCACGTTCAAGCCTCTGACATTCCACACCCCGACACGTAGAACGTTATCCTTTCGTTGATTATTCAAACTTTTTCTCATGGTAGCCTCCCACTAGGCAGTCGCCTCCTCATGATCCAAATGGGGGACTGTTCCGGTAAGTGTTGCCAGTGGAGAGAACGTCAAGACACTTCTTCAATTACAGGCTATATGTCCTTTGGATACAAGTTACGTGTCTTTCATGAAGTGGTTTCCATTGCCTTCTGCATCTTCATGCCGCTCATCATTGCTGATTCTTCCGCCTTTAGGGGAAGTTTCCCACCCCTACGACAAGAGAGCGCCCTGAACCTCTGTTCGCTCCTCCGGATTCCTTGAAAAGACCGCTGGCAGAAAGAGGATGGCTTCTTACGTCAGAAGTCTTCAGCCGCCAATGCAGATTATTAATCAAAACGTAAGAAAAGACGGGATTCGAACTCGGGACCGAGACGTATTGATTATGAATTAAAAACGTTACGCCAGACCACTTGTGCATGATGGGTGGAAGAGTGCTTGATACCTTCCTACATGATAACGGCAAAATTTGGCTGATAGCCCAACCATATGCCGAGAAGGCCTCCAGTAACATTTGTCTTCACTGTGACTTCAAGAGTTCTGTGTATTTCAAGAATTATGAAGACATGGATTGATAGCCTAAGCCCCACCTGGTGGAAAACCAACTTAGCAGCTCACCACACTTACATGTTTTGTATGCTGCTGTTATTTTACATGTGATGAAAGAGATCTTACACTATAATTTTTGACTTTTGACAACTAATGACTAATCAATGATAAGATTAAGAATTTTAAATTTTTTATATTTTTGAAAAGTGTTACTCACCTAGAGACTTATATCAATGATTTATTTCCATTTATAGCCACTAATGTTACAATTAAACGATTGAAATTTGTGACAATTTACTACTGATACTATTAAAAATAAGTATTTAAGTATACATTTGCAGCATCTCTCATGATAATGTTGCTATTGTTCTGGTTTGACGTTGTTCTCCATGCTAGTCTATTGTGTGCAATATTCTTCATCTCGAAGTCTACATGCCTGCTTACAATATTCAATCCCTGGTCTCCTTCTGTAAGTTTTATCCCATACGCTTCGTTCTATTACCAAACAAAAAATTCTTTGATGCCTAAGGTGTGGCCTTCTTCTACACGAGTTATGTCCTAAACTTCTTTCTTCCAAATTCTCTTCAGTATATCCTCCTTAGTTATTGGATCTACCCATCTAAACTGCAGCGTTCTTTTACAGCACTGTAATTCAGAACCTTCTGTTCTCTTCTTGTCGGAATAACCTTTCGTTCATGTTTACATTCGTACAAGACCTCGCTCCAGAAAAAACCTCCAGTAAAGACTTCCTAGCTTCCTCATATGTGTTAGATGTGAACAAATTTCTCCCACTCAGAGATGCTTTTTCTTGTTAATTCCAGTCTGCATTTTATAATTTCCGTACATTTGCAATCATTAGTTTTCTGCAGCCCAAAAATAAGACTCATCTACTAATGTAATTGTCTCATTTCCCAAACTAATTCCCTCAACGCTACTAGCTCTACTTCGACTACATTCCATTAGCAAGATTTATTTTTAGTGATGTTCATCTTATAACATTTTTTCAAGGAATTGTTCATTCCATTCTAAGGCCTTAGCCTTTGCTGACAGAATTACATTATAATTGGCGAACGGTTAAGTTTTTATTTATTCTCAATTAACATTAATTCCTTCCCAAATATCTCATGGTTTCCTTCACGGCTAGCTTAGTGAATAGATGGAGTAACGTTTCGGATTGGCTACAACACTGTATCACTCCCCTCTTGTAACTACTGTCTGATTTCCGCACAAGTAGCAAATAGCACAAGTAGCAAATACCCTTTGGGCAAAGTTATTTTATCCCTGCCATCTTCAGATCTTCAAAGAGTGTACTCCGGTAAACAATGTCGAAAACTGTCTACATTTTCAAATTCTATAAACATCGGTTTGCTTTTCATCGACTTATTACACGTAGGATTTGTTTGTTTGTTGTTGCTTTGGCGTGCAAAACAGTTGAGGACATAAGCGCCGGTAGACGTAGTGTGATTACTGCCTCCGGTGTTTCTACATTTTTCCTGATCTACTCCATGATCTGACTCTACTGGTTTCTTCATTCTTCTGTAAATTATTCCTGTTAATATTTTACAAACACAACTTATTAAACTGATTGTCAGTAGTATTCACACCTGTCAGCACCTGTCTTTAGTGGAATTGGAATTCTTACATTTTTTCTGAACTGTGAGGGTATTGCACCTGCCCCCTATGTCTTACACACAAATTGGAATTTTTTCGACGTGGCTGGCTCTCCCAATGGTTCCGTAATTCAGAGGGTACCTTGTCTACGTCAGGTGCACTGTTTTTAGAGTTATGTCCTTCAGTGTTCGGCTGATTTTTTGTTGTTGACAAATGTCATGTGTCAAGTCACCAGCTACCTCTTCTGCACTTTAAAATTCGTCCTCAAGCTCGTTCTCTTACACATACCTTCTATGTATTCCTTTCATCGAACGACTTTACCTTCTTTGCATAGTAATTGTTTGCCGTCTGAGCACTTGTTTTTCATTCAGTAGCTTCTCTTTTAGATAACGATCCTTGTATTTTCCTATTCTTCCCCTAATTAAACTTCAACTTGTCGTCTACCAATACACACAGGGCTATTTTGCAGTGTCTGCCAGTAACACTGTCTATTCACCTGTAGGCCCTTTCGCCAACTCCATTTGCTTTATCTTTAATTTTTGACTTTTCGTCGGTTACATTCAGTCTCTCCTGAGTTATCCAAGTTATTAAATTAGTACTTGTCTTTTTATCGATGCAATTCTCTGCTTCTTTCCTATTCCATTCCTCAGAGCTACCCATTAGAATTCAGTAGTACTCTTATCAACAGTTTCAGTTCAACGCGGACAAACGCTCCCTTTGAAACTCACAAGAACTCTTCATTCCTTCAATTTATCCAAGTCCATCTCCTTAGTTTCTCACCTTCTTGCAACTTCTTCAGTTTTAATCTGCAGGTCATAAACAATAAATTGTAGTCAGAGTCCACATCCTGGAAATGTCTTACACGTTGAAATCTGGTTTTGTTATTTTCGCGTTATCATTATGTCATCAATCTTAAATCTTGCAGTGTAGCAGAGACCATCCACGTATATAACCTCGCTACACGACTCTGTAACGAAGTATTAGTGATGACTGAAGTACGCTCTGTGTAAAATTCTACAAAGTGGCTTCCTCTTTCACTCTTTTTCCCCAGTCCATGTTCTCCGAATACCTTTTCCTTCTCTTCCTTTTACTACTACCGAATTGAAGCCGTCCACCAAAATTAAATTTTCATGTCTTGTAACTATCTGAATAATATCATTTGTCTTATCATGCATTCCTTTAGTTTCTTCATCTGCGGACCTAGTTGGCATACAAACCTGTACCACTGTGATGAGAGCTGGTTTGCAAGTTTATCTTGGCTACAATAACGGGTTCACAAGGCTCTTCGTAGCAATGTACCTGTATTCCTACTTTTTTTAATTAAGGTTTAGGGCTAATACTGCATTACCCCCCATCCAGTTTTGTGTTGATGATCCAGTGCTCACCAAACCTAAAATCCCGTTCTTTATTCCCCGCCCAAATTAAAGGATCTAACACTCCACGCAATTTCCTCTGCCAGTCCTAGCATTCCTTATGACGACTTCCACTACCCAGGGATCGAATTGGGGAACCATTCTATCAACGGAATATTTTACATAAGAGGATCCCATCGTCACAAACTACATGGTCGTAGCACAGAAAGTACTACAGTAGCTGTCCCCTTTTTTCAATAGCTTACATTACCAGTCCAGTAAGACCATGTTGGCTAAACTTAAAAAGCTAGACCCATCAGTCTTAACGACTGTTTCTCCTAGACTACTGAAAAGGTTGCTGTTTCTCTTTAGGACGTATTAGACAGACCTCCCCGCAGATACCCCTAATTTGTGATTGCACGTGTTATCTGCGTTATTAAGGCAAGCAGTCAGCCCGATCTCGGTAAGGTCCATGATTCACATGAGACTCAAAATATTTTGTCGTCTATAACCAGTTATCAGTTTGAAGAGACCTAGAAGATATAACAAGCATTGCGTGACCCCAAGTCCCCCCTCACACTTTCCCCTACCATCACAGCTCAAATCTTGTTCACACTCTCGCTCATATGCAGTACACAGAAGGAAAAAGTTGTATTTTTACGTACCACTTCTGTCTGGATAAGAGAGTCGTTTACCAGAAGGTCTGTTACGTTCACAGATTGCAGAAAGTCGAGCAGCTGTTGTGTATCGTCGGTTTCGTAGCCGAGGGTGGCTCCTAGTTTGAAAGAATGAGTTCGGGCATTTGCTGTTGACAGCGGGTTTGCGACGACGAAGTTACTACTCTGAATAATAGCTCTTGAGAACAGACCTGCAAAAGGACGTATTACACATTTCAGTTAGTGTCGGCGCTGAGAGGTGAGTCACAGGTATTGCACTCAAACAGAAGCCTTGTGACTTATTCACATTGTTACTGTCCCTCTGAAAGTACGCATCAATGGATACTATTTCTGGGAAAGTAATAGGTAATCAGTTGTTAATAAGAAAGTGAATCAGTAAAAAATAAATCGTGTAATCTGACTCCTACACGTAATGTATACCCTCGACCTGATGCAAAAATATTTTGGTGGATCATCGAGACTCTGATAAGACATAATCCTCAAATTACAGAATGCAATAAATTTTTACGGCATAACTTCTGCATGACATGATTAACATCTCTCTTTCTAACGATTAACTAAGGTACATCTACGTCTACATCTACATCTACATTTATACTCCGCAAGCCACCCAACGGTGTGTGGCGGAGGGCACTTTACGTGCCACTGTCATTACCTCCCTTTCCTGTTCCAGTCGCATATGGTTCGCGGGAAGAACGACTGTCTGAAAGTCTCCATGCGTGCTCTAATCTCTCTAATTTTACATTCGTGATCTCCTCAGGAGGTATAAGTAGGGGGAAGCAATATATTCGATACCTCATCCAGAAACGCACCCTCTCGAAACCTGGCGAGCAAGCTACACCGCGATGCAGAGCGCCTCTCTTGCAGAGTCTGCCACTTGGGTTTATTAAACATCTCCGTAACGCTATCACGGTTACCAAATAACCCTGTGACGAAACGCGCCGCTCTTCTTTGGATCTTCTCTATCTTCTCCGTCAAACCGATCTGGTACGGATCCCACACCGATGAGCAATACTCAAGTATAGGTCGAACGAGTGTTTTGTAAGCCACCTCCTTTGTTGATGGACTACATTTTCTAAGCACTCTCCCAATGAATCTCAACCTGGTACCCGCCTTACCAACAATTAATTTTATATGATCATTCCACTTCAAATCGTTCCGCACGCATACTCCTAGATATTTTACAGAAGTAACTGCTACCAGTGTTTGTTCCGCTATCATATAATCATACAATAAAGGATCCTTCTTTCTATGTATTCGCAATACATTACATTTGTCTATGTTAAGGGACAGTTGCCACTCCCTGCACCAAGTGCCTATCCGCTGCAGATCTTCCTGCATTTCGCTACAATTTTCTAATGCTGCAACTTCTCTGTATACTACAGCATCATCCGCGAAAAGCCGCATGGAACTTCCGACGCTATCTACTAGGTCATTTATATATATTGTGAAAAGCAGTGGTCCCAAAACACTCCCCTGTGGCAAGCCAGAGGTTACTTTAACGTAAGTACGTGACAAAGGAAAAGAAAAGAAGTAGAGAATTAATAGCATAATAAGTAATCGGGCATAACTCGACAAAGCAACTAAGCCTTGTGTTCAATAGAAGAAGGAATTCAGGAAGCTCCAATGTGGATTCCTTTAGCCCTTTGTGAGGGACTAAAACAACCTTGAACGATATTAATTCTGAAGAAGAGTATTCTGTACCTGAAAACAGCAGCGATACAAGAGAAGCAAGACGGGAAATTTGCAATTTTTTAAAAAACAAGAAACCTGTAATTGAACGCAAAACATAATAGTTAATCTGTTAAAGAAATCTATTGGGGTAGTATTTTGTGGCGTCTGTGGGAAATACTCTACCAACTGAGAGGTATTTTAAGTTCACATGGAAATGGTACTTAGTGGGCTATATCTGAAAGTCTGTCATGAAGTATACAGATGTTAACAAGTGCCTCGTTAGAACACTTCCTCATTACGCAGACGTTGATATGTGCAAAAAAAGTATTGCAGGGTACAAGAAATAGGAATATCTCAAAATGCATTTGAAATATAATTAACAGCAGCTGGCTATAATTCAAGTGCAGTTTCTCATAGGGGTCCAGTGTGGACTCCAATTATCGGATGGCAGCAGAACGTAACAGATACGCTAAAGCTGTTAATGCGGAACCGATTTACGCTGGAAAAAAAAAAAATGTTCCAATATTGGCCACCATGTGCAGATCTGGCGCTGTAGAGCATCTCGTCTACGCCTTCGATGCTCATACTGAATAAACTGTGTAAAGAACTTACTTACTGGCTTGGCGTTTTTTGCCCGCGTCCCTATGCTACTCCTTTACATATGGAAATATTGTTGTACGTCTTTCTTTGCATTCACAGCGGGAGATATGCGCCAAGTAGCGAAAACTGGAACTAATTCTTTTTCTTGCGTTAATAGGTTCCACATTGACGCATTAGAGTATCTGGCAAGTGTCGTTGCCATACGAGAAGTCTGTACTGGACCTCTGTCAGTAGCTCACTCTAATTACAATCAACCGCTAGTTGATGGATCTGAGCCTCCGCGAGTCAACAGATCTGCATATAACGATCTGCAGGGGGCTCTTGATTATCTGTCATCACCAGTACAGCCTCTACGGGCAGTGATTCGAGATACTGGCTGGCAGTCAGCGAGTATTCCCTGGCAGTTTTCGTAAGACTGTCCATGTGCGCGCGGTCTTGCTTGTCTGTAGGACCCGGGAGTTGCGTAGTGGGTGCCAATGTGACCAATGTGACCAGTAGTGAGAGGCGTTCAGTATATATGGCTGATTCGACGTGCACAACAGCCGCAGTACATCGCACATCCCACAACACTGCTGTAAAGGACGTAGTTCGGATCTAGCTATCGTCCTGCAAACGGATGTTATTCGAGGGTTATTTCAAAGCAGCGTTAGAAGCATTGATTTCTGGACACTAGCAGTTTCCTGGGTTGTCTGTTTGTGCCTGCGCCTCCAAAAGGAATGCGGGAACACCAGCTGTTTTTAGATTCTAGTTATTCCTCCAGAATATGCGGAGTATGTAATGTCTTATAAGCAAATTATCGACACACTAAAACAAAGAAAATGACGTACCATGAAGGAATTATCAAACTGGTGCGGATATCGGTAAATGTGATGCACAAGCGCAGGCAAACAAATGATTACAATTTCAGAAATGATGGATGACTTACTTGAGGAAGAGATTCACAAATTTAGCAAGTGAATCACACAATAGTCCACCTCTGGCCTTCATGCGTGCACTTGTTCAGATTGTCATTGATTGATAAAGAGTTGTTGGCTTTCCTCCTGAGGGATGTCATGTCAAATTCTGTCCAATTGGTGAGTTATATCGTCAAAATCCCGAGATGGTGGGAAAGCCCTGCCCATAATGCTCCAAACGTTCTCAGTTACGAAGAGGTCCGGTGACCTTGTTGGCCAGTGCACGGTTTGGCAAGCAGGAAGAAGCAGTAGAATCTCTTACCAAATGTGAGCGAGCTTTAGGTTTGGTGAAATGTAAGCCCAGGATGATTTGCCGTGAAGGGCAACAACAAGGGGCGTTATCGTCAACGTATCCCTGTGCTGTAGGGTATCACGAACGTCAAGCAAAGCGGTCCTGCTACGAAAAGAAATGGTACACCAACCCATAACAGCTGGCTGTCGGGCCGTATGGCGAGTGATAGTCACGTCGGTACCCCACTGCTCTCCGGGACGACTCCAGACCCGCCTTGGGCCTGGAATCTCATCGACTGGAGTAGTCTTTATGCTGATTCCCGCTTCGAATTAAGCCCGCCGACCAGCGAAGACGTGTCTGGAGGCGCCACAGACATCAATGGGGTACCAGCGTGACTGTCGCCCATCATACGGCGCGTCAGCGAGGTTTAATGGACGGGGTTGCCATTTCTTTTTGTCGGAGAACCCTTTGGTTGTCGACATTCGGATCCTTACGGCACAACGATAACTCTACGTTATTCTACGTCCCATTTTGTTGCTTTTCATTGTAAGCCAACCTGGCTTCCATTTCAGCTAGATAATGTCCGGACGCACCCATCTAGAGTTTCTAGAGGTTGTCTTCGTGCTTGCAAGGTCGCTGCGTCTCTCACCACCTGAGAACGTTTGGAGCGTTATGGGCAGGGCCCTCCTACCAACACGGGATTTTGACGATCCAACGCTCGAATTGGACAGAACTTGGCACTATGTCCCTGAGAAATATATCCTAGAACTTTAACAATCAACGCCATGCCGAATAACTGCTCCAATAAGGGTCACAGTTTGGACCAACATGTTACTGACACTCTCAATTTGTAAAGCTCTTTCTTTTGAATAAATCATCAACTTTTTTCTGAAACTGTACTCCACATCTACCAATGTACGTTCTTTTCGGCTAATTGCTTCGGGAAGCGTCGTTTTTTTCTGTCTTATGATGTACATGTCAAACAAATTAATGTTGCGTGTACACGCGAGTTGGTGAAAGCACTCTTGTTGCGGTGTTCGTTGCACATATCGGTTAGTAATTTTTTTTACTTCAGTATAAATCAGCAGTTGCTAACTTTCACAACTTACTTTGAACTCGTCGTTTTATATTGGTCCCGTAATTTTTTTCATGTGTTAAATCTGAATAATTTTCCTTAACGACAATTTTCTTTCAAAAGGAAGATTGTTTTAATATCAGAAGTAGATTAAAATTCACCAAACGTTGGCAAGATAAGGCGTTAATCTTTCTACAGTTCTGAATTTTTTTCAAGAAGGTGACGGAACAAGGGATATAGTCTTCGTCAATATCAGATGTTTGTTAAGCTACTTCTACTTATTGTTGTAACAAACGATGAAACGAAATGATCGTATGGCATTGATTGCTGGAAGTCCCCAGCCGGTGATGTTCTGCTGCCAAGTTGCAAGTCTTTACATTAGACATCAAATTAGGCGAACTGCGTGTCAGTGATGATGAAATGATGATGAGAACAGCACAACACCCAGTCCCAGAGTGGAGGAAATCTCCGATCTGGCCAGGAATCGAACCCACGCCCAGTGTATTGCGGTCAGACGCTCTGATCACTCAGCTGAGGGGACAGACTGCAACAAATGGTAGCTGTTCTTTATTTGTTGTAAGCTAGAAGTAGAAAAACCAGCAATCTTAACTTCAGGAACCCGTGTTTCTCCTGTTACAGGTTCTACGCAGTGGAATTCCATCGACTGTACTGCGATTATTCCTGAATATGCTCTTAAGACTCGATAAGCTAATACACTATGTGATCATAAGTATCCGGACACCCCATGGACATTAAGTCCATTGTGCTGCCACGTACTGACAAGTACTCCATATCAGTGACCTCAGTAGTCATTAGACATCGTGAGAGAGCAGAATGAGGTGCTCCGTGACACTCACGGACTGAGAGCGTGGTCAAGTGATTGGGTGTCCCTTGTGTCACACGTCTGTACACGAGATTTCCACACTCTTAAACATACCTAGGTCCACTGTTTGCGATGTGATAGTGAAGTGGAAACGTGAAGGGACACGTACAGCACAAAATCGTACAAGCTGACCTCGTCTGATGACTGACAGAGACCGCCTACAGTTGAAGAGGGTCATAATGTGTAAAAGGCACACATCTATCTAGACCATCACACAGGAACTCCAAACTGCATCAGGTTCCATTGCAAGTACTATGAAAGTTAGGTGGGAGGTGAGAGAGCCGGTCAGTGTGGCCACGCGGTTAAAGGCGCTTCAGTCTGGAACCGCGCGACCGCTACGGTCGCAGGTTCGAATCCTGCCTCGGGCATGGATGTGTGTGATGTCCTTAGGTTAGTTAGGTTTAAGTAGTTCTAAGTTCTGGTGGACACATGACCTCAAATGTTAAGTCCCATAGTGCTCAGAGCCATTTTGGAGGTGAGAGAACTTGGATTTCATGGTCGGGCAACTGCTCATATGCCACACGTCACGCCGGTAAATGCCTGACGACGCCGCGTTTGGTGTAAGAAGAGTAAACATCGGACAATTTAAAAACGGACAAACGTTGTTTGGAGTGATGAAATACGGTACACAATGTCGCGATCCGATGGCAGGTTGTGGGTATGGCGAATGCCCAGTGAACGTCATCTGTCAGCGTTTGTAGTGCCAGTAAAATTCGGAGGCGGTGATCTTATGGTGTGGTCGTGTATTTCATGGAAGGGGCTTACACCACATGTTGTTCCGCGAGGCACTATCACAGCACAGGCCTACTCTGATATTTTAAGCACCTTCTCGCTTCCGACTGTTGAAAGGCAATTCTGGGACGGCGAGTGCATCTTTCAACACGATCGAGCACCTGTTTATAATGCACAGCTTGTGGCAGAGTCGTTACACCACAATAACATCCCTGTAATGAACTGACCTCCACAGAGTCCTGACCTGAGTCCTATAGAACATCTGTGGGATATTTTGGAACGCCGACTACGTACCAGGCCTCACCGACCGATAATGATACCTCTCCTCAGCGCAGCAATCCGTGAATAATGGGCTGCAATCCCCCAAGAAACCTTCCTGCACATGACTGAACGCATGCCTGCGAGAGTGCAAGCTGTCATGAAGGCTAAGGGTGGGTCAACACCATACTGAATTCCAGCATTATCGATGGAGGGCGCCAAGAACTTGTAAGTCATTTTCAGCCAGTTAACCAGACACTTCTGATCACAAGGTATACATTCACAGTATACGATGCTGTTTTATATGCGACCTTAAGGGCTTTGGATGTGATGAGATGTAATCACGCCACCAAATTCCTCATTTACTAGGGTTCCTACAAGGTGTCCTTCACTTACAATCGGAAGAAAGACACACCCAATAAATCAACGACTACCCGTTTCATCTACAAGTGCATGGAAAGGGGGTGTCATTCTTCTGGGTAATATGATATGTCGTAATTCAAGGAGACGAAGTAGCAAATGAAGCGGACGAGGCTGGCTTAGTGCGAAACACAATTTTATATCGCGCAGCACCGGCACATGCAGCTACCTCATTGTAGTGACACAGTATCACATATCTGTTGGAGGAGGAGTCTCTCATTTCACCTACCTTTTGGAACCCACGTACGTTTCACTACTAATGAGCACATATTGTTTCAGAATGTAGCCACAATGGAGTGGCCGCCGTGGGCTAGTGGTGCTGACACGGTAGTGCAGCGTATTCGTTGAGCCCACAGACCGCTATCTATAGTAAATAAACTGATTGAAGTTCTCATACATGGACTTTGAAAGATGTCATGCGACATGTACTCTGAAATGCAGATGAAAAACCAACGAAGAAACAAATGGAAAGAAAGAAAAGGGAATAGCGTCTTTGATTAGTAATCAGAACATACCGGGTCCCCGGATAAATCCGCGTTTGTGTTGAAATTCTGAATAAAAATTATCAGCAACGGCGATCGAGTACCTCTCGTATAACGAGTCACTCTTGTTCTGCCAACGGCCTTGTCAAAGACGATGAAGGAGCAGACAAGATTGTGGCAACGTTCTTGCCGTTGGTGTAATCAACTACCCTTAAAAGGTGGAAGAATTAGCAGCGATCGAAGGTGTGAGCATGAAGAAGACACTAAGAACCACCGAATTCAAAACGCCTAATGTGTATTCAGATGACATGAGGATGTTATTGAGAAAGTATCATCATCATATCTCCACTGGCAAAAGATTCACTACTAATCCTCCCTTCGCATCTCCTGTGGGGGTCTGCCATAGCGAAGGCGGCCACGAGAGAAAGAATGAATAACATACGAAAGTATAATATTCTAAGAGTCAGATCTTAAAACGTTGGTCGCCTGAATACGGTAGGGAAGCCAGAAAATCTGAAAAAATGCAAAGGGTATGTCTCGATATAATGTGGATGAAAGACGTGAAATAGAAACATGCCAAGAATGTCTGGTCAGAGAAGTATAGGGGTAATATGAACAGCAGCAGAACGTGGTATAACGGAAATAGGATTCGTCATGAATAAGGAGGCAGAACAGAGCTACTGTGCTCAGCGATAGGTTTATTCTCATCAAACAGGTGACTACAACAATAGTTGAGGCATGCATACCAATATCGCAAGCAGAAGATGAAGAGAAAGAATAATTATATAATGCCTTTGAAAATGTAATAAAATATGTAAGCAGAGATCAAAATCTGATATCCATGGGAGAATGGAAGCGATATTTGAGAAGGGAGTGGAAGACGGTATGAAGGGATGATGTGGATTCCGCATTATAAAACAGAGAGGGGATAGATGAATTGAGTTCTGCTTTAAAATTCAGTTAGTAATTGCTGGTCAGGGTAATACCAACAGCTGCAGAAAATGGTATAACCTGAGTAGGATTCGTCACCAATAGGAAAGTAGAACTGAAAGTAAGTTAATTCAGAGAGCTCAGTGACAGATTTGTTCTCATCAGAGTCGACAGAAAACCGACACCAACAACAATAGTTCAACGATACGTGCAGACATCACAAGGAGAAGATTAAGGGACGAAGAAAATTCAATATGTAATAGTAAATTATCTAAAAACCATGGGCCAATGGAACTTAGTACTAAGGGAAGGGAACGAAGAAAACGTTACGCGATAAAATGGTCTTATTTGTAGGAAAAGTACGAAAGGTACTAACTGGATATTGTATACATCCCAGTAGCAACGACTAAATTATTTAAAAGTCACGAGTGGACGAGCTATACTCGAAAATGGCCTTGACATACGGAAAGATTCCAGCTGGCTAACATCATGGTCAGACAGAGATTCCGAATCAGTATTGGATTGTAAAACGTATCCAGGAGCACATACGAACTCCGATCGTAATTTAGTAAAGAAGAAGAGTAAAGTTAAGTTTAAGAGAATCGTCTGCAGGAACCAAGGTGCGAAGCAGAGGAATAGTGAAGTACAGAGGAGTGATAGATGTGTCTGTAGTTCTCTGAGGCTATAGAAGCTGCGATAATGAATATCACAGTAGGTAGTTTAGTTGAAGAGGAATTGACATCTGTGAAAGGGCAATCACGGAAGTTGTACAGTCAAACATAGGCGTAAGAATTGCAACTGTGAAGAAACAGCTGGCAACAGAAGAAATACTTCAGCTGATCGACGAAAGAAGGAAGTATAAAAGTATCGGAGAAACTGAGGCATACAGAAATATGTCACTCAGGGATGAAATAAATAGGAACTGGAGGGAAGCCAAGGCGAAATAATCTTCGGAACAACAGATGCAGCGTAAAGAAAAGTCAAATCAAGTTTCAGTAAAATTAAAAGCAAGATCATCAATATTAAGAGTACCAGGAAAATTCCAGTGTTAAACGCAGAGGAGAAAATGGATAGGTAGAAATAGTACATTAACGGCCTTTATGATTGAGAAGACTTGTCTGCTCACGTGATTGAGGAAGAAATGGTAGTCGATATGGAAGATGTAAGAAATGCAGTATTAGAGTCACAGTTTTATAAACCGTGCAAGACTTGCTGTCAAATAAGGCACAAGAGATAGCTAATAATCCATCGGAATTTCTGAAATCATTGGTAAAAGAAGCAACTAAGTGATTTTTTTGAATGACGTGTAGAATCTTTGAGTCTAGAGGCAAACCACTAAACTTTCGCGAAAATATCATCCACACAATCCCCACGATAGCAAGGGCAGATAACGGCGAGAACTATCGTACAATCAGCTTAACAGTTCTGCATCGAAGATGCTGACAAGAATAATATACAAAAGGATGAGAAGGAAAGTACAGAATCTGTTACATGACAATCAGTTGGGCTGTCAGAAAAGAAGAACACCACAGAGGCATCACAGACGTTACGGTTGATGATGCAAGCAAGACTTACGGAAAATCAGGATATGGGCATAGGATTTGTCAGTCTAGAAAAAGGGTTCGACGACGTTTGCCGGTTCCCGCCAGATCACCGAAGTTAAGCGCTGGCGGGCTGGGCTAGCACTTGGGTGGGTGACCATCTGGTCTGCCGAGCGCTGCTGGCGATCGGGGTGAGGCAAACTGAGGAGCTACTAGACTGAGAAGTAGCGGCTCTGGTCTCGTAAACTGACATACGGCCGGGACAACATGCCCCTGCATAACCGCATCCAGTGACGTTTGTGGGCTGAGGATAATACGGCGGCCGGTCGGTACCGTTGGGCCTTCCAAGGCCTGTTCGGACGGAAAGTCTTATGTTAAATGGAGCGAGACATTTGAAATTTTGAGAAAAGTTGGAGTAAGCAATAGGGAAAGACGGACAACAAGCAATATCTTCAAAAACGAGAGGGAACGATAAGAGTAGAAGAACAAGTACGAAGCGCTCGTATGAAAAATGGTGTTTAATAGGGATGTAGCCATTCATCCGCAGTGTCGAGTCTATACATCGAAAAAGCAATGATGAATATTAAAGAAAATTACACGAGTTGAATTAGAATTCAGAGTGATAGGATGCTAGTGATAAGATTCGTTAATGACCTTGCTGTCTTCAGTGAATTTAAAGGAGAACTGCACGACCTGCTGAATGGAATGAACAATCTAATTAATAGAGAAAAGGGATTGTGGCTAAACTGATGAAAGTCGAAAGTAACATGGTGTAGCAGAAACGAGATTAGCGGGAAACTTAACATCAATATTGGTAACCAAAAGGTAGACGAAGTCAGGGAATTCTGCTACCTTGGGAACAAAATGGCACATAGCCGACGATAGAAAGAGGAGTTAAAAACAACCTAGCGCATGCCAAGCGGGCATTATTGGTCAAAATAAATCTAGTAGTGGAAACTACCTTCCTAATAAGAGGAAGAAATTTCTAACATTCTAGGTCTGTATGAAAGTGAATCGTGGACTCTGTGGAATCACGAAAGGAAGAGAATAATGCGTTTGAGATGTGGTGCAGTAGAATGATGTTAAAAGTTTGATTGATTAACGGGAAATAATGTTGTTGTCATAATCGGCAAGGAATGGAACACATGGAGAATACTGACAAGAAGGAGGGACAGGATCATAGAACATATGTTTAACATCAAGGAATCAATTCCATGGTTGTATAGGGAGCCGCAGGTGGCAAAATCAGTACGGAAATATAAAGACGGGGTCGTACACAGCAAATAGTTGAGCTTCTGGGGTGCAAGTCCTACTCTGAGAAGTAAAGAGTCATATAGGAGAGAAACTCCGGCAGGCCGCATCAAACCAGTCCACGACCCAAAAGAATACCACTGTATAGCATCCGTCGCATTACCAGTCCGATACAGGTGTGGTGGTCTTTTTCTCTTCTAACATTGTTCTTCGTCAAGAAAACTCACTGCCATTGGCAGAATTGTTCCGCTCCACAACACTGATGGTGATGCCACTTGTGTCATCCAGATGAATAGACGGCTGGAAAACATCATTCTGTGGGATAAACAGTGACTCATCCATGAACGGGACACTACTTGTTCACTGTGGACAACGGTTTCGATGAAACATGAGATGAGCTCGTGTCATGTCGGCACCTGATCGTATGTAATTGAAGACACACATTGCGTCAAAACACTCTGATCATAAGCTGCTGTCTGTAACTTTGCAGCCAAGGAATTTTCGCCTCCTTAACTTCACACTCGTAAACCAGCCTTTAGCACGATCTTTAAGATGAACCCCATTAGTGTACAGAGACTGGGTGCGTGCAATGCAGCACTTTTCGTTGTTGAAGATGGGGTAGAAGAGGTGAGCATGCAGTTTGGTAGAAAATGGCGACCACAGGTGGCTGCGAACTTCATTACAGGCACATTTATTTTTGTTACGACGCTACTGGCAATGTCCACGCCACAGAACATTATTTAGCTGGACACGTGCGAGCAGTGTGGTTCGGTATCCCCAAATGCATTAAAACTTCAATTGCATGAAAATCTCTAAGGGCTCCATAGGTGCAAAGTAATCCAACACTAGAATCCATCTGAGAGGTCTCTGCACAAACTGGTTAACCTTTTCAGTCCGATAATACTCAGCAGGAAACGCGGTTCGAGAGGTGACTGTGTTGTCTCTTACTAAAGCATGTACTCTGCTGGTTGCACCTCTTTGGTTACTTAAAGCAAGTATTCCACCACAGAGTTGTCACATGGTGTGTATCTTTCCTATACCGCCACAGGCTGTTACCATCCTCTTTACTACTCCCAGAATCGTGGGATTATCCTACAGGTGACACTCAACTCCCAATCCATCACTCATTGACTGTGATCACTTTCTGCCACATAAGCGATATTGAATAACGTCATCCGGATGTGTTCGCTGTGCTAGCTACAACTCGAATACTTGACACCAAACATACATAAAAAGGTAATGAGAACGCTGTCTAAATAAATCGATTTAAACTGATGTCTGCAGACACAGTTCGCTTATGTTCTCTCCCAACATCGTTTTACGGACACAGTGAAAGGTGGCTGCACTGAGTCACAGCGCCAGAGATTGCGCCAAAGAGTATGATTCCGCCGCCTCCACTGGGCAGTTGTAGTTCAGAGGTTGCCGTGGGCAGTTGTAGTTCCGAGGTTGCCGTGGGCAGTGCTTGTTGAGAGGATGTCGATAGCAGTACTAGTTGAGTGCGTGTCGTGTGCAGTTGTTCTGTTGGGCGAAATAGCAGATGCTGGTCGATTGGGGATGTTGTAATGATCACAGTGTATTTTTCGTCAATATATATGAGGGTAACAAAAATTTTTTGTTTCAAATTTCCTAAATAACAATGCCTCTTGGTCACAGGTTCAGTCAACAAAGCATCTGGCTTGTGTTCATGTATTAGACTGTAATTCTGGTTTCTATGTGCAATTATAGTATTTCTGGTTTTTTAATGACTTCATTGTAAATGGTGTTTAAAATATCTTGTCGTATTGAGGAAGAACCTAGCCAGATTCGTGTACGTTGAGTCACACTTCCACACACTGAACAGTTACATTTGTGCTTTGTTGTCTCGTTGTTCTTACAGTTGCTGGGGACATAATTAATCAACTGTGTTAACGGAAATTTACTTTCACTCTTTGTTGTTGTTCTATGCAGTCAGATTGCGTACTAATACTACTCAGGGCCAACCGCTTACGAGACTTCGTAACCGGACATACAGCTACTAAAATTATTGCATTTTCATTTAAATAATTAAGCCCCCATGCACGTGGCGACCGCTGCTTCGGATCGTCCCTTGGAATTCTTTTGATAGTAAAAATAGCAGACAACAGTATTGTTGTAGTAATTTGTAGTTTAGTAATTGTAGTCTATATTGCATGTGTAGATTTGGTAATTGAACATTTGTAGTTGTCTTGTCATTCTTGTAATGGTATTTTTGCAGAATTAATTTTTGATGAGTCGTATACGGGTTTGATGATTTTGTGCAATGATGAAGATTTCAATTGTTCGTTAATCGTGTTTGTCGGGGAGCATTTCGTGTGAATGGTATTGTTGGTGATAAAGTGATATATTGTGTGTAATTTTCGTATAGTGA
This sequence comes from Schistocerca piceifrons, assembly GCF_021461385.2. Taxonomy (NCBI): domain Eukaryota; kingdom Metazoa; phylum Arthropoda; class Insecta; order Orthoptera; family Acrididae; genus Schistocerca; species Schistocerca piceifrons. Next base: position 536,736,170 of record NC_060140.1, read on the forward strand.
CGAGTTTTGTATGTTTTGTATGTGATTACGCAATCGATGAAGAAGGCAAAAATGATGGATAGTCAGAATGACGAAATTGTTAACATGGCGAACTCGCCAACACAGGAGAACAGTATGATGAAGTAGAAAACAATTTAATAAGCCGGGAAAATAGTCCGGAACCAGCTCAAAGTTTTTCACAATCGGAAAATTTTCAGAATATGAGATTAACGATAGAAGATTCTGAAATAGTATCGAACACAGATAGCTTTATTGCTATGACGAAGGATGTTAGTGTTACGGGAAATGTTAGGGGCGAAAAGAATTTCGAACCAGTTAATATGGAGCAGTTGATGAGTGCAATATTAAATTTGGGAACACGGTTAGACTCACAAATAGGAACAATTAAAACTGATATGGGAACAATGGAAACACGTTTAGACTCACGAATAGGGACATGTTTCAAAAACATGAAAGATGAATTAGAAAAAGAAATTAGAGAAGGAATACAACCGATTTTAAATGCTCACAATAACAGATTAATTTCAATGGAAATCAGACAAAAGGAACAGGATAGAGAACAGGAAGAAAGAGATCGCGTGATAGCACAAAAATTTTCAGAGTTAAATTTACAATGTGTACACGATAAGGAAGAAATATTTGAAAGAATCGATGAATCTGTACCAAATGACAGAATAAATAACCTAACACAACAATATGGACAGTTAACTACTAAATGTGTCAATACTGAAACCCAAGTCGCGACACTTGAGGATGACGTAAATAAACAGAAAGAACAAATAGGTGACTTATGGGAAAGAGTTGAGAAGATTTCAGATAAATTGACAAGTCTTAGTTTAAATGGGGACAGAGATTCAGTTGATACAGCTCCATTGCCATTTACCGAAGAGCATCAGAAGATAAATAAACATGCTGAAAATCAGGGAAAATTTAATGAACGCGTTATAAGGGAATTTGAGGTGTTATGAAAGCAAGTTAAACAAATTGAAAGCGAAATCGTAGGAAAAGACAGTAGAAGAAATTTAGAATCACAGATAGCAGCGGGTTTTGAAGAAAATAATTCATTTCATATACGAGATGCAACTTGACAATAATCGACATTCGGACTGGGACAGACGCAGTAGGTCTTTGTCGCCACAAGGAGAAAACTTTGACTATAAACACTTTTTAACTGTTCGTAAATTTAAGATCTTTCGCAATTCTAAAAATGACATACATCCAAGTTCATGGTTAGATCAATTTATGTACGCACTTCCACCAAATTGGCCACTAAGTGCCAACTGGAATTTATATGAGGCTATTTAAGTCCTCAGGGGATTCGCTGGACTAAGTGAATATGTGCCGTAGCGTGCACAGGGCCCCGAGCTGTAGTGGTGCTATTTCCCTTTTAGTTTTCTGCACTGCTGCCTACTGTTTTATTATTCTTTGTATCCATCAAAACAACTCTTCAACTATCAATCTATCTGCAGAGTCAGTAAAGAATAACCGGATATGACTATTTTATCCAAAAGTGATTTCGGAAATTACCGTTTGCACTTACTGTATCTTCTGCAGCATTCATTTGTGGTTTAAGCGAAATTTTACCTGTTTATCTTCGTGACAATATTACTTCATATGTTGACGATATTCTTATTGCTAAACGTTCTTGGCGTGAGCATAACAAAATTTTGGATTCATTATTACGTAATTTTGCAGGAGTTGGCATTACAGTGAACCCGGAAAAATCTGAATTTGGTCGTTCCCAGGTGAAATTTCTTGGTCATATTATTTCTACAGAAGGTATTCTTCCTGATCCAGAGAAGCTAGACGCTATTCGTAATTATGCTGTTCCTACTACAAAACGTGATGTTCGTAGTTTCCTTGGTGTCTGTAATTTTCTTAGACGCTTTGTTAGACTGGACAATTTGGCCACACCTCGTTTATGTGAACTATATGGAAAGAATTGTAATTGGTGTTAGGATGAGGAAGCTCAATCAGAATTTGAACAATTTCGTGATACTTTAGTTGCTGCTCCACTTCTTTCACATCCGGATTTATCTAAAGATTTTTGCTTGGCGACGGACTCATCATACAAAGGCCTAGGTGCACACTTCTTTCAAGAGATAGAAGAAAACGGCGTTGTAGTACAGAAAACTATTGCATTTGGAAATCGTGTTCTCTCTAAATCAGAAAATCAGAAAAGAATAATTCGATTACAGAACTTGAAGCCTTGGCTGTTGTTTGGGCTTTCAGAAAATTTCGCATATTTTTGTATGGCAGACATACTAGGGTTTACACCGATCATGGAGGTCTGGAATTTCTTATGTTAAACAAAATTAACACATGGAAGATTGTCACGATGGGCGCTGTATCTACAGGAGTTTGATTTTAGTATTGTTTACACACAGGGTTCTTCAAATATTATTGCTGATGCTTTATCACGTGCATCTATGGGTTTGAAATAAGGTGCTGAGGAGGACTGCAAAGAAAACAATTATTGTTTGATGTATATTCAAGATGTTGCGTTTGAAAATTTTATTTCGTCTTTGCTCCAGGACATCGCTAAGGAGCAAAACAAGGATCCCATCTGGAAGGACATTAAGGAGAAGTGGAGGAGAAAGGAAAGCGTAGCGATTAGACAGTATTATTTAGTTTGCAATAATATGCTTTTTAAACGAAAATCGGTCGACAACTCTGTTTGGTTAGTTCGCATTCCTGATGAGTGGGTTAATAAATTAATTTGGTATACACATTTCAGTTATGCACACTTTGGTCCCAGAAAATGCTTTCATAAATTACGAGAAAATTGCTACTTCAGTAATATGGAAAAACGTATTCAATCTGTTCTTGCCAAATGCAAATTATGTCAAAAGACTAAGCCACCAACTATTTCTCACAGAGCACCGTTGTTACCTATCATTCCAGCGAAATTAAAGGAGATGGCTGCAGTCGATTTGTTCGGCCCAGTGGTTCGTTCTACTAATGGTTTTGCGTACATTTTGGTAGCAGTGGAACAGACATCAAAATATGTGTGTTTCACACCTTTACGCAAAGCAACAGCTCGTTCAGTATCTAATGCTTTCATCAAACATTTTCTTAAAGAAGTGGGTCATGTTGATAAGGTTATATTAGATAATGGATCACAGTTTCGCTCTAAAATTTGGCTTCATACTCTACGGCGTCGTAAGATTAAACCAATTATCATTTCACTTTTTCACCCTTAATCTAACGCTTCAGAGAGATGGGTGAAGGAAATCAATAAATTGTGTCGACTTTGTTGTCATCAGAATCACAGAACGTGGGATCAGTAACTTCATATTTTTCAAAACATTCTAAATGAACTCCATAATGATTCAACTTCTTTACCGCCTATATTGATATTAAAAAAAAAGGCACCGACAAATCGCATTTCTGAAATCGTTCCTTTTCCGCCTACACGGAAACTGCAGCATTCTGAAGTTGTCAACCTGGCTCTACAAAATATTGCATCTGTGGCTGCTAGAAGAGAGAAATCAGCTAAACGTCCTGGTCGTTTAAAAACCTTGTCAGTTGGTCAAAAGGTGTTAATTAAGTCTCACCGTTTGTCTCACAAAGGAAAAGGCTTGAGTCGCAAATTTTTCTGCTTTATAAAGGTCCATATAGAGTTCGCAAAATTATTGATGATAACACTATCGACGTAGAAACTCTTAAATCTCGGCGCTCTAAGGGAATACATCATATATCGAACGTCAAAATTTTTGTGGAATGATACACGCAGAGAATAGAAGGATACCGCGCAGTTTTCTGGCGGCGACACATACTCAAAGCAACAGTCAAGTCTGCGCGCCGCACAAGGCAGTCGTTGACCGCAAACAATTACTTCCTACGTCACATGTACCTACAGCTCATCGAGCGCTCAGTGCGAACGCACTGACAGCCGTTAACAAACACACTGTCTAATTTCTCTGATTAAATTCAGTATAAAACTATAGAGACTTGATAAATTACGTTATTAACGTTCAGTTTTTTTCAGGATACAGTTGTATCAGATATTTAATAACTTCAGGTAAATTCTGAGTGTGTCCGACGTTAAGAGGACTTGCTATCGAGAAAATTTCAGGAAGAATGTAATTTCGAAGAAGAAAGTAATAAACTAAAAAGGTAACTATTAATTGAGTTTATTTTTCAGGTAACGTATTTCCACTTAGGTACATACATTAGACGTAATTTGCTGCTCGCTATTACGTGATTTATACTTAGTGTTAACTGATTTTGACAATGATTGATTAATGAACAGGGTTGTTACTTATGTATATTATGCATCGCTTGGCTGCACTGCTTTTTCACTGATGTCACATTTTTTTACTATGTGCCTGCTTGCTTATTTATTTAAATTATAATTGTCACCTGATTAGTTGTGCTGATATGGTTATGTATGTAAGTTATACTTTGTGATTTATCTGCTTGCGCCTTCATGTTTACTTTTTAAGATTACATATGAACATTTATGTGTTTATGCTGATATGCTTCCCCCATGAACCATGGACCTTGCCGTTGGTGGGGAGGCTTGCGTGCCTCAGCGATACAGATGGCCGTACCGTAGGTGCAACCACAACGGAGGGGTATCTGTTGAGAGGCCAGACAAACATGTGGTTCCTGAGGAGGGGCAGCAGCCTTTTCAGTAGTTGCAGGGGCAACAGTCTGGATGATTGACTGATCTGGCCTTGTAACATTAACCAAAACGGCCTTGCTGTTCTGGTACTGTGAATGGCTGAAAGCAAGGGGAAACTACAGCCGTAATTTTTCCCGAGGACATGCAGCTTTACTGTATGATTAAATGACGATGGCGTCCCCTTGGGTAAAATATTCCGGAGGTAAAATAGTCCCCCATTCGGATCTCCGGGCGGGGACTACTCAAGAGGACGTCGTTATCAGGAGAAAGAAAACTGGCATTCTACGGATCGGAGCGTGAAATGTCAGATCCCTTAATCGGGCAGGTCGGTTAGAAAATTTAAAAAGGGAAATGGATAGGTTAAAGTTAGATATAGTGGGAATTAGTGAAGTTCGGTGGCAGGAGGAACAAGACTTTTGGTCAGGTGATTACAGGGTTATAAATACAAAATCAAATAGGGGTAATGCAGGAGTAGGTTTAATAATGAATAAGAAATAGGAGTGCGGGTTAGCTACTACAAACAGCATAGTGAACGCATTATTGTGGCCAAGATAGACACAAAGCCCATGCCTACTACAGTAGTACAAGTTTATATGCCAACTAGCTCTGCAGATGATGAAGAAATTGATGAAATGTATGACGAGATAAAAGAAATTATTCAGGTAGTGAAGGGAGACGAAAATTTAATAGTCATGGGTGACTGGAATTCGTCAGTAGGAAAAGGGAGAGAAGGAAACATAGTAGGTGAATATGGATTGGGGGGAAGAAATGAAAGAGGAAGCCGCCATGTAGAATTTTGCACAGAGCATAACTTAATCATAGCTAACACTTGGTTCAAGAATCATAAAAGAAGGTTGTATACCTGGAAGAATCCTGGAGATACTAATAGGTATCAGATAGATTATATAAAGGTAAGACGGAGATTTAGGAACCAGGTTTTAAATTGTAAGACATTTCCAGGGGCAGATGTGGATTCTGACCACAATCTATTGGTTATGAACTGCAGATTGAAACTGAAAAAACTGCAAAAAGGTGGGAATTTAAGGAGATGGGACCTGGATAAACTGAAAGAACCAGAGGTTGTAGAGAGTTTCAGGGAGACCACAAGGGAACAATTGACAGGAATGGGGGAAAGAAATACAGTAGAAGAAGAATGGGTAGCTCTGAGGGATGAAGTAGTGAAGGCAGCAAAGGATCAAGTAGGTAAAAAGACGAGGGCTAATAGAAATCCTTGGGTAACAGAAGAAATATTGAATTTAATTGATGAAAGGAGAAAATATAAAAATGCAGTAAATGAAGCAGGCAAAAGGGAATACAAACGTCTCAAAAATGAGATCGACAGAAAGTGCAAAATGGCTAAGCAGGGATGGCTAGAGGACAAATGTAAGGATGTAGAGGCTTGTCTCACTAGGGGTAAGATAGATACTGCCTACAGGAAAATTAAAGAGACCTTTGGAGAGAAGAGAACCACTTGTATGAATATCAAGAGCTCAGATGGCAACCCAGTTCTAAGCAAAGAAGGGAAGGCAGAAAGGTGGAAGGAGTGTATAGCGGGTTTATACAAGGGCGATGTATTGAGGACAATATTATGGAAATGGAAGAGGATGTCGATGAAGATAAAATGGGAGATAAGATACTGCGTGAAGAGTTTGACAGAGCACTGAAAGACCTGAGTCGAAACAAGGCCCTGGGAGTAGACAACATTCCATTAGATTTACTGATGGCCTTGGGCGAGCCAGTCATGACAAAACTCTACCATCTGGTGAGCAAGATGTATGAGACAGGCGAAATACCCACAGACTTCAAGAAGAATATAATAATTCCAATACCAAAGAAAGCAGGTGTTGACAGATGTGAAAATTACCGAACTATCAGTTTAATAAGTCACAGCTGCAAAATACTAACGCGAATTCTTTATAGACGAATGGAAAAACTGGTAGAAGCGGACCTCGGGGAAGATCAGTTTGGATTCCGTAGAAATGTTGGAACACGTGAGGCAATACTAACCTTACGACTTATCTTAGAAGAAAGATTAAGAAAAGGCAAACCTACGTTTCTAGCATTTGTAGACTTAGAGAAAGCTTTTGACAATGTTAACTGGAATACTCTCTTTCAAATTCTGAAGGTGGCAGGGGTAAAATACAGGGAGCGAAAGGCTATTTACAATTTGTACAGAAACCAGATGGCAGTTATAAGAGTCGAGGGGCATGAAAGGGAAGCAGTGGTTGGGAAAGGAGTGAGACAGGGTTGTACCCTCTCCCCGATGTTATTCAATCTGTATATTGAGCAAGCAGAAAGGAAACAAACGAAAAATTCGGAGTAGGTATTAAAATTCATGGAGAAGAAGTAAAAACTTTGAGGTTCGCCGATGACATTGTAATTCTGTCAGAGACAGCAAAGGTCTTGGAAGAGCAGTTGAACGGAATGGACAGTGTCTTGAAAGTAGGATATAAGATGAACATCAACAAAAGCAAAACGAGGATAATGGAATGTAGTCAAATTAAATCGGGTGATGCTGAGGGGATTAGATTAGGAAATGAGACACTTAAAGTAGTAAAGGAGTTTTGCTATTTAGGGAGTAAAATAACTGATGATGGTCGGAGTAGAGAGGATATGAAATGTAGACTGGCAATGGCAAGGAAATCGTTTCTGAAGAAGAGAAATTTGTTAACATCGAGTATAGATTTAAGTGTCAGGAAGTCGTTTCTGAAAGTATTTGTATGGAGTGTAGCCATGTATGGAAGTGAAACATGGACGATAACCAGTTTGGACAAGAAGAGAATAGAAGCTTTCGAAATGTGGTGCTACAGAAGAATGCTGAAGATAAGGTGGGTAGATCACGTGACTAATGAGGAGGTATTGAATAGGATTGGGGAGAAGAGAAGTTTGTGGCACAACTTGACTAGAAGAAGGGATCGGTTGGTAGGACATGTTTTGAGGCATCAAGGGATCACAAATTTAGCATTGGAGGGCAGCGTGGAGGGTAAAAATCGTAGAGGGAGACCAAGAGATCAATACACTAAGCAGATTCAGAAGGATGTGGGTTGCAGTGGGTACTGGGAGATGAAGAAGCTTGCACAGGATAGAGTAGCATGGAGAGCTGCATCAAACCAGTCTCAGGACTGAAGACCACAACAACAACAACATGCTGATATGATGCTAATGGCCTGTTTATTATGTAAGATATATATTAGCTGCTTTGCGTATGGATTGCATATATACACATTTCTGTTTTGTTATCATAACTACTCTTTAATTTGGTATATAGAAATGCTGATATACGGTGTACGAACATGGAGTCTAGGGCACACTATGTTATTATAGATTGTTTGCTTGGCAGAGCCTCGTTATAGGGATTGTGCTACTTCCACTTGTTCACATTCTGTTCTCTACCGGTATCTATAATCTATCTACTCGTTATTGCATGTTTTGCTTACGCTCAGTGCTTTATATTTTAAGATAAGAAAATGAACTGCTATAATTCTACGAACGACATTGGTACAAGAAACTTCATTGAAGTCACATGAGCTGGAGGTTTTATGGAAGCTGTATAAATTTATGCTAATAGGAAGGAAGCCAACGACATGACATACTAACACTAGGTTTAGACCATTGACAGTTATTACACTGCATTCTTCGTGAGCAACTGAAATAGCAAGTAACACTTGACACAAGAAATACTCCACATGTTTTCTTCTGTTTTGCCATGATTCTTGAAGTGGTGTACACACTGTGAAATATTACGATAATTCACACTCCATACTCGTACTTACTTACTGAATGTTATTCAAACTAAAGGCTGTAAGAGGTCATGTATGCATTTCATTTATTTAATGATGGACAAGGTAACCAAAATGTATTTTATAATTCATAATGAGTAGAAGATTAGGGTCAGATGAATTACACAGAGGTTGTGTATGGACATTGTGTCTTCGGATTCTATGGGATGATGAATTGAAGTTTGCACTAGGTTTTTATCTGTACTTGTTCGAGGAGATTGACTAGAGGAAAAGAGTAGTTATGGAAGTGAAATGATATTGGCGATAAGGTTTATATGTATCGACGTATTGAAGAGGTATCATTGAGGTACTGAAATTGTGTGAAGTTGATGATTATTGGAGTTTTGGTGGACAAGAGGTAAGGTAAATGATATTGATGATGAGGTGTATATGTAACGACGTAAGAGGTATTACTGAAGTATTAAGATTATGTGATGCTGATGGTTATTGGTGTTTTGGTGGATAAGAGATAAAGTAAGTGAGGAGCATATTTTTTTTGTTGGTTTATATAGAACAAGGAGGATGAAGATGGCAGACTAGAACACTCAAGTGGAAGGAAGATTGTCTACACACACACTTTGTTAAATCAATAAGCAGTATATAATTTTTTTTTTTTTTTGGAGAGAGGAAGTATTTGCATATCTTGGCACACTGACAGTTGTCCAGCAACCGTACATTTGATTTGGCTTGGCAAACATTGGTCTTGACATGATGACTATGACGTTGACTAACTATTATTGACTGTTATACACTGCTGCCACTACTACTTGATACACATGTTGAACATCAAATTTTTGACAGAACTGCATTTACACAGTTAAAACTACTCAATTAGAAAGATGAGTGAGTGTGTTTTGTGTGTTTTCCTTTCCTAATCCCAAATGATTGGTACCGACCTACCTCCTAAATATTATTTTACTTGTTTGTTGTGGCTTGCACTGACGCCCATAAATATTATAGGTTTACTGATATTTGTGTATTTGTAATAGTTAATATGACAATTATCTGATCTCATTTGTGTGTTTATTATATTTTGTATGTTTAGTGTAAGAGCATTGATAATAATATTGTAAAGGCAATTGTGTGTGCATTCAAACTGTTGTTCGTGCCTGCACCTATCATCATTGATGGGTGCCACTTGGAAATGTTTAATTTCTGCTGGTAAACTCTGATGAACTGTTTGATTAGTGATAGAGAATATTATGGACTGTGTTTAATTTCTGCTGATAAACTCTGATGAACTGTCTGATTAGTGATAGTGAATATAATGGACTGTTACCTACACTTGTTCAACATTGCTGGTGCCACTGATGGAACTGCTTCTACTGAAATGATGTCGTTTGTTGCTGTCTGCACCTGTTCCACATTACTGGGTGCCACTAAAGAACTGCTTCTACTGAGATAATGTCACTTGTTGCTGTCTGCACCTGTTCAACATTGCTGGGTGCCACTGACAGAACTGCTTCTACTGAGATGAGGTCAGTTGTTGGTTCAAATGGTTCAACTATGAGACTTAACATCTGTGGTCATCAGTCCCCTAGAACTTAGAACTACTTAAACCGAACTAAGCTAAGGACATCACACACATCCATGCCCGAGGCAGGATTCGAACCTGCGACCATAGCAGTCATGCGGTTCTGGACTGAGCGCCTAGAACTGCTAGACCACCGCGGCCGTCTCACTTGTTTGTGTCTGCACCTGTTCAACATTGCTGGGTGCCACTAATGGAACTGCTGCTACTGAGATAATGCCACTTGTTGGTGTCTGCGCCTGCTCACCATTTCTGAGTGCCACTGTTGGAGCTATTTAAATACTCCTGATGAAATGTTATGAGACTGCTATTTGCACCTGTTGACCAATGCTGGGTGCTACTGTTGGAACTGTCAACTACTCTGAGGAGTGTTACTTGTTTATTGAACTATTGTAAAGATTTTATATGCATATTTGTATAAACAGATTTTTTGTGTATTTACTGTTTATGAAATGTTGTGAGACTCTTACCTACACCTATTCGTCATTGCTGGTGCCATTGATTGAATGATACTTGTGTAAAATCTTGTGCAAAATCACATGTATCAAAGCATTTGTATTCCTTACTGTATTTTATATATTATGTTATTGAATGGCCTGTGCCAAACCAAAATTTATTTACTTATGTGATATTTACTTATTAATATTATCTTTTATTTTGTCTGTATTTTTTTGGACGAATTTGGTGGTATTTTCACCACCAGTCCTGGCAAAAATACCATCAAATTCTAGCCCGTGAAGGAGAGGCATATGAAAGGTGGCTACACTGAGTCACAGCGTCAGAGATTGCGCCAAAGAGTATGATTCCGCCGCCTCCACTGGGCAGTTGTAGTTCAGAGGTTGCCGTGGGCAGTGCTTGTTGCGAGGATGTCGATAGCAGTACTAGTTGAGTGCATGTCGTGTGCAGTTGTTCTGTTGTGCGAAATAGCAGATGCTGTTCGATTGGGGATGTTGGAATGATCACAGTGTATTTTTCGTCAATATATATGAGGGTAACAAAAATTTTTTATTTCAGATTTCCTAAATAACAATGCCTCTTGGTCACAGGTTCAGTCAACAAAGCATCTGGCTTGTGTATATGTATTAGACTGTAATTCTGGTTTCTATGTGCAATTGTAGTATTTCTGGTTTTTTAATGACTTCATTCTAAATGGTGTTTAAAATACCTTGTCTTATTGAGGAAGAACCGAGCCAGATACTTGTACGTTGAGTCACACTTCCACACACAGAACAGCTACATTTGTGCTTTGTTGTTTCGTAGCTTTTATAGTTGCTGGGGACTTAATTAATCAATTGTGTTAACGGAAATTTCCTTTCACTCTTTGTTGTTGTTCTATGCAGTCAGATTGAGTACTAATACTACTCAGGGCCAACCGGTTACGAGACTTCGTAACCGGACATACAGCTACTAAAATTATTGCATTTTCATTTGAATAATTAAGCCCCCATGCAACAGTAACGCCATAATTCGGTATTCAATGTGTAGTAAGGTATAGTAGAGGGTAAAGGACTCATTCGTTTTCTGAGATCTGTATGTTACAGAGTATTACATGTTCAAATATGATTGATCCATGAATAGAATCGTATTAACACCTTTTATGTGCCCACCAGATGACGTTACGAGACTAGTGCCTAAAAATAAAGCAACAAAGGCAGAAAATAATTTTTGTGTGTTGGAATATGTGAGTGCCGATTCAGAAGGTATTATGGAAAAGAACCGCTATGTAAACAGAGAACTGTGCGTTTGTATCGACGGTTCTGGGCCAATGATTGTTGCTCTGAACAGAAAAGTACCGATCGATGAAATACGCCTGATCCAATTGCGGGGTGAGCGAGGGGAAGTTTCGAACATAGTCCAAAGAAATGTCAACTTGCCGCGCAATCTACGAACTGTGATTACCGAACCAAACTATGTGGAAGATTTTGGGACAGCGGTTATATTTTAAACTGTACCATCTGCAGTTCACGTAGCAATTAAAACCGAAAGATTATGGATGGCGCATCACTGAGTTGGTGGCAGTGGTGAACATAATGCGGATCCGTTCTCTTGGCCCTGTAGGTTTCCTGATCTGACACCTTTCGAATTTTGCCTTTGGCGGTACATTACGGACCGTTTATGTGTACCCCCACTTACAAGAACAGTGGAACAGCTCAGAGAACGTGTCAACGCCGCTGTGGTGACCATTGACAGGATTTTTCTACGTAAGGTAAGGAACGAATTTGACTAGCGATTGGACGTGTGTCATGTTATTAGAGGGGCGCTTATAGGACGTTTATAGAGTTCAAAATGGACAGATGGCGAGTTTACACTTCTATTCCTGCATCAATCGTATTTGTACTTGTAATACTTAGCAATATTGAGAGCTTTTGAAACGAATGAATCATTTATAATAGTGAACTTATGTACACAGCTTTGAACTCACCATTTAGAAGTACGTTATAAAATACACTCCTGGAAATGGAAAAAAGAACACATTGACACCGGTGTGTCAGACCCACCATACATGCTCCGGACACTGCGAGAGGGCTGTACAAGCAATGATCACACGCACGGCACAGCGGACACACCAGGAACCGCGGTGTTGGCCGTCGAATGGCGCTCGCTGCGCAGCATTTGTGCATCGCCGCCGTCAGTGTCAGCCAGTTTGCCGTGGCATACGGAGCTCCATCGCAGTCTTTTACACTGGTAGCATGCCGCGACAGCGTGGACGTGAACCGTATGTGCAGTTGACGGACTTTGAGCGAGGGCGTATAGTGGGCATGCGGGAGGCCGGGTGGACGTACCGCCGAATTGCTCAACACGTGGGGCGTGAGGTCTCCACAGTACATCGATGTTGTTGCCAGTGGTCGGCGGAAGGTGCACGTGCCCGTCGACCTGGGACCGGACCGCAGCGACGCACGGATGCACGCCAAGACCGTAGGATCCTACGCAGTGCCGTAGGGGACCGCACCGCCACTTCCCAGCAAATTAGGGACACTGTTGCTCCTGGGGTATCGGCGAGGACCATTCGCAACCGTCTCCATGAAGCTGGGCTACGGTCCCGCACACCGTTAGGCCGTCTTCCGCTCACGCCCCAACATCGTGCAGCCCGCCTCCAGTGGTGTCGCGACAGGCGTGAATGGAGGGACGAATGGAGACGTGTCGTCTTCAGCGATGAGAGCCGCTTCTGCCTTGGTGCCAACGATGGTCGTACGCGTTTTTGGCGCCGTGCAGGTGAGCGCCACAATCAGGACTGCATACGACCGAGGCACACAGGGCCAACACCCGGCATCATGGTGTGGGGAGCGATCTCCTACACTGGCCGTACACCACTGGTGATCGTCGAGGGGACACTGAATAGTGCACGGTACATCCAAACCGTCATCGAACCCATCGTTCTACCATTCCTAGACCGGCAAGGGAACTTGCTGTTCCAACATGACAATGCACGTCCGCATGTATCCCGTGCCACCCAACGTGCTCTAGAAGGTGTAAGTCAACTACCCTGGCCAGCAAGATCTCCGGATCTGTCCCCCATTGAGCATATTTGGGACTGGATGAAGCGTCGTCTCACGTGGTCTGCACGTCCAGCACGAACGCTGGTCCAACTGAGGCGCCAGGTGGAAATGGCATGGCAAGCCGTTCCACAGGACTACATCCAGCATCTCTACGATCGTCTCCATGGGAGAATAGCAGCCTGCATTGCTGTGAAAGGTGGATATACACTGTACTAATGCCGACATTGTGCATGCTCTGTTGCCTGTGTCTATGTGCCTGTGGTTCTGTCAGTGTGATCATGTGATGTATCTGACCCCAGGAATGTGTCAATAAAGTTTCCCCTTCCTGGGACAATGAATTCACGGTGTTCTTATTTCAATTTCCTGGAGTGCAGTTCATGATAAACTACAGAAATTCTCCCAGAGCATCTACAAGGCAAAATTTAATACAAATGGATGAACTCTGTCAGAAGTTTTGCTCACCTGAGGACTGTGGCGAGATAAAGTGATAACAGGTAGACAGCGCACCGGCGCTCTGTCCGAATATTGTGACTTGCTGCGGATCGCCGCCAAAGCGCGCGATGTTCCTGTGTACCCAGGTCAACGCCAGCCACTGGTCCTTGAGGCCCGCGTTACCAGGGGCGACAGCGTCTCCCGTGCTCAGAAAACCTGCAATTAACCATGGCAACCAGGACATAAGAAAGTTACTAACAACAGATGCAAGCTACCATGGCACACGTGCACTTAATGACAAATAGAAGTATACTGATCGTAATTATGTTTATTCAGGTTTCATGATGTGTTTGAAAAGCATATGCAGATTTATGATGAAGATATCTTAATTACAAAGCAAAACTAATGCGACGCATGCCAAGATAAAAAACAACATTTTAAAATGTGCACGATCCAGATACGTTAAAATGACCACTGCCAGTGTGCAACGTCAACGTGAAATAACTACTCACAGACGGCAGGTGGCATCTCAAGCACTGTGGGGTAGTGGGAGGGGGGGGGGGGGGGAAGGATGTCGAAAACAGTACACTCGTTGTCGGAAAGCAGAACTGGAGAGATTTATCTGACATTCAAAATAACATTATAGTTGGCCTTCGCGCCAAGGGTGGAAGCATTTCCGAACTGGTAAGTGTGTAAACTGTTAGCATGCTCTGGTGAGTACAGTACAATGTGCGTGTCAAAATGGCGCTATCCAAAACAGATACACGTGAACGACGACTGCGAAAATGTGTACAGGTGAATGAACACGGAGCTTTTTAGCATCTGACTTCGCAAATAAACCAAGGGTCTACCAACAGTGACTCCCCAACGCTGCTTAAGAGATGTGTTGGAAACAACGCCCTAAGGGAACTTATTCGTTCATTGCCGCCCTTGAGGCCACCTGCTCTGGCCTTTTTCTGTCCATTATGATCGGGTGTCTCCGAAATGTTTTCCTCGGCCACCCGTAAGAAAACCACGTGATTTCAGCGTTGGGTATTAGGGTTCTAACTTCAGTCGCAACGAATGTAAGGCGTCGGGATTTTGAACACCTTAGATGTCGGATGCCTCAGTTTTAAGAATCGTTTATAGTGTCGCTCCACTGGTTTTGCAACATGGGACAGGTTTTTGTAGTTTTTGTGATATTTAATACACGTAGCACCGAGAGTGACGAAATTAACATCCTTATGGAAATTTGCATATTTAAGTTAAGTGGAAACAGGGTGGAAGCATCAATGGAGGGGAAGCCAGATTTTAGTTCAAATGGTTCAAATGTCTCTGAGCACTATGGGACTTAACATCTGAGGTCCCCTAGAACTTAGGACTACTTAGACCTAACTAACCTAAGGGCATCACACACATCCATGCCCGAGGCAGGATTCGAACCTGCGACCGTAGCCGTCGCGCGGTTCCTGACTGAAGCGCCTAAAGCCGCTCAGCCATACCGCGTGGCGCAGGAATTTTTGAGCCCAATTTCAAACTTCTGTGTCGCAAAGAGAGACAATGTCAGGGTTTCGAAACACTGATCCTTTAAATGCATTGCACATTGCAGTACATAAACATAATGAGTCGGTCATTACATAATCCTCAGTACACAAGCACGTGCCCACTTCAAGGTAGACAGCCTTCTGATGATCTTAATTATCAATGAGTTTTCTGAATTGAGAGCGTCATTAGAAGATTTTGACTATGTCAAAAAAAAAATAAGACTGTTGAATGCCGATTGTTATGGCTTTAGAGCAATTTTACTTTTAAGTTTTATCCGCTTCTTCATCTTCTTTGGTAACACCATGGGCTGAGTGATTGTGATTCCTTGTTGCGGAAGTATTCGTCGACCATTACACGTAACCCAAAATTAAGCAGTGGCTCGTATCGAACCTGGGACCCAATACCTTCTCACTGCCTCTAGACCAGAATATCGGAAAGCAATACTCACCAAACTGCCCCACGCGATAATTGACAGTGATGAGTATGACGCCATAGGAGACGAGAAAGTCTGCGCCGAATTCCTTATCAGAAGCACTGCCGCCTCTGAATCCACCACCGTACATCCAGAACATCACAGGTAGGTTGGTGCCCTCTTGTGGAACGCCAGGCACGAAGACGTTCAGGTAGAGGCAGTCCTCGGAGCCGCTGCCGTCCTGTTGGACGCAGTCGCTGCCGTATTGACTGGCATTGCGTACTCCTTCCCAGTTTCCTGCCGGCTGCGGAGCCTGTAAGGCATTCCTAGGGTAATTTCAGGCTTACCAGAGGTTCATCACAATGTAATTTATGGAACATTTGGGGAATGTGTCACTATGACAGGTATAGACGTTAACCCTCCGATAGACGCGCAGGTTTTGAGGACACAGATACTGGCGCGGAGTACAAATGTACTCCACCACTTTTTTGGTTGAAAAAAAGTCTTCTTTATTTAATTATGTTATTTGTTTGTTACGTTCTTTGCGATGCATGAGTAAGTTGATTACTAATATTTTTTAAACGAGGGAAGGAATTAAACATTTAATTTTTTAAACAGAAAATTAGTTTTTGTCACTCCACCCATTTATTACTCACAACATGTAACATTACACAAGAAGTAATTAAAGTATTCAAAATAACTTTAATGAAGAAGCTCATAATACACAAAAAAGTAATCACAGAGAATATGTACAATAAGAAATCACGTACAATTCTTACAAACAACGGTAGTCACATTTTGCATACACTCTTCGTGTTGATTTATTTCTTGATCTTCCACATATTTTACAACACCATTTGACAACTAATTTCGTGAAGGAAATCAGCTCGTTTCACTTTGACATAGTTTTTGTTTGCTGAATAAATGCATAAAGCATTGATAGCGGCGATATTTAAAATGTTGTAAAAATTGCTGTTGGCCATCTTTTAGTTGTTCTTGCTATATCATAATTTGAACAAAGTTGATCGAGTACGTCAACTCCACCTTTTGTGCGATTGTAGAATGTAACAAACTCTGGTTTGTTTTTTGAACTGGTGGACTCGTCAATCGCTGCACGATTGTGCATACTTGAAAGTAAAATTACTGCTTTCTTTTTCCTTTCTCAGTAGTGTTGCATCATGTCTAAAGCCGAAAACAGAAGTGTTCATTTCTCGAGATTTGCTTGGTAAAAATTCCTGAGGTAATTCTTTTTTGTTGTGTCTCATTGTTCCAACATAAGTTTGTCTTTTTCTGAAGCAGTTCTTGGAGCAGAGGATAGATAGTAAACCAATTGTCGCCCTGATGTTACGTCCTGTGTTTAAAACTGGTTTCGCAATTCTCATGACGACGAACTTTCCTACATTGCTTACATCAAAAGGCCCCGCCGGCTGTTTTCCAAAATAATTTTCGATATTCACGGTATACATTATTCTACAATCCGCTAATGCAAACACAATCAGGCCATAACGAGCAGGTTTACTCGGTATAATCTGTGTGAATGAACGTCTTCCACGAAAACCAACCAGCTCCTCATCAATTGCGAAGTACTCCCCACGAGAATAGTACTTCTGAAAGTTTTCTTACAACAAATTCATAAGTTCCCGTATTGGTGCCAATTTGTCGACCTTCCTTCTTTCATTTTTGGTGCTTATGTCATCAAATCGGAGGCAACGAAGCAAGAAATGAAACCTACTCCTCGACATAGTCAAATAGACTCTTTCAATACCATTGCCTTCCTCTTTGTCATATATTTTGCAAGTATTCAACTTGGAAGAGTTTAACGTGTCAGTGAAAAATATTATACCAAGAAGGACACGCATTTCACATTAATCTGTAAATTTTGCATCTTTTTCTGTAGAAAACTTGTTCCTGATTGTTTCTATATAATTATTGGTACTTTTCACGATCAACTCTATTATTCTCTCATCAATAATCAAGTTAATGCAATCGATTTGAGATTTTCCATTATTTGCCTCTCCTTTTGGACCAGGAACACGAAGAAAGATATTGCTGGCCTTTATTCAACATTAGGACAAGGGGGTAATTTATTCCATTTTGTTTTACCTTCTCCAAAACAAAAATCAGATTCTTCCCTTGCCTTGAAGTTCTCTTCCTTGTCGACATTATGTTCTTCCGATTTTTTCCACTTTCCTTGTTGAAGCTCTCTTCCATGTCCACATTGTCTTCTTCCGATTCTTCCACGACGTTGTTTTCAGGGTTCGCTCGTCTGGTCGATCATCATCCTCGCTTGTTTATCCATCGCACAGATCAGAATCACAATAGGAAGGCTCATCAGTCTGCAGTTCTTCGTCTAGCCATTGCATCCAAATCCTTTCATCAGAAGTGCGATCTGCCATTATACCTAAATAATAACGATAAATTAATTCTACAATAGCAATCCAAACATATTTCAAATATAATAGAAATTAAAATTTTAACTGACCATATAAAATATGTACTGGTAATTCGATACTCGCGTGGAGTAAACGTATGCGCCAAACACGACAGGGAACACTCAAGACTTTCTTTTGAGAAGATCGTGCAGGACGACGCACGGCACTTATTGTAGGTACGCCAGACTCTGGGAATTTTAGCCCCGCCACTCTTGTCAACAATAAGAAAATAACGTTTAGAACGACAATGGGGTACATTTGCACTCGGCGCGAATAAGAGAAGGTTAAGAGAATACTATTCTCCCACAAAACTTTTCTTCTCTCACTGATGAATTCAGTCAATTTGTTTTCACAGAATAGAAGGTTTACAATCACCACGTTAAAATATAAAAATTATGTAAAAACGTGACTGCTTTCTGATAACTTGTTTCCTCGCACACTTCTTTTCTGGGAGCAAATTTAACTAATGTTAGAAAAGCGATGCCCGACCCCTCCCGCCAGATGTTCGAGTCCTCCTTCAAGCATGGGTGTGTGTGTTGTTCTTATCATAAGTTATTTTAAGTAGTAAGTCTAGGGACCGTTGACCTAAGCAGTTTGGTCCCTTAGAAACTAACACAAACACAAAAGCGGTACAAAGAGTTCGTACCACAATAACGTGATATGTATTTTCCAATATCAACACAAATTATTTTCGGCGCATTTCATTACATTTAGCATGTTACTTCCCGTGATTTTTTTTCTCTTTCACAACACACACAGAATTCATTTTGAGTCCAAAATGTTCTGAAACACAAATAATCCTTGTAATATAAATTCATAATATTTAGTTTTCAGCCAACAGACATTTCCTTTTCCATCTCATTTGCTATTTTAAATACGATACCTGCTCGTACTCCGCTTTAGTAGCTGTGCAGTCAGCGCAGCGTATTAGTAACCAAAGGATCCTGCATTCGATTCCCGGCGGGTTTGGAGATTTTCTCATTTCGAAGACGGGCTGTTGTGTTGCCCATACGTTCGTATCAACAAAACTGTCATGTAATTCTTGAGATGGCTGCATGGATAATCCCCAAACGCCAGTAAAAGAAAAAGAATACCCTGCTCGTAAAAAATTAGGCTCAGAGCGCTTCCTCACGAAATAATGATCTGGGTTCTACGCGGATCTATCCGCGTAGCGCATTAACTAAAATGTGCTCGTACATCGGCCAACCTGACTGTGGCGGTTATTAGGCGATTTCGCAAATGTGATACACAAAAGAGGTGAAAAACGAGAAAATACAAAACGGATTGTACTCGTTTCGCAGATAGATGACGCACATGCGTTTTGCTCAATTTGGTCCACTTGACAACTGTGCGTCAGGAGGGCATGTGGCCATACAGTTTAATAATGAAACAAAATTTGTCTACTATAGAAAAAATGGACCTTGTACATACGGAAAAGAGAAAGACTGTGGAAAAGAAATTTATCCTTAATATTTTAAGCAAACGCTACTATAAGAAAAAATGTATTTTCCAAATAGAGATACGTTTGTTATTCGTATCATTATTATTGCTATTGCTTTGATTTTTGCTTCGAATATACTATATATGATCACAGGAACAACAAGTAAAGCACGACTTTTTTTCTGAAATCGGGTTGGTTTTATTCTGAACTGCAGTACACCACAATATCCTCCACATTTTAGACTACACAACTCTAATTTTCAACATAATCTCCAATGCAACGGCCTTATGTCACCACCGAGCGAGGTGGCGCAGTGGTTAGCACACTGGACCCGCATTCGGGAGGACGACGGTTCAATCCCGCGTCCGGCCATCCTGATTTAGGTTTTCCGTGATTTCTCTAAATCGTTCCAGACAAATGCCGGAATGGGTCCTTTGAAAGGACACGGCCGACTTCCTTCCCGTCCTTCCATAATCCGATGAGACCGATGACCTCGCTGTTTGGTCTCTTCCCCCAAACAGCACAACCCATTATGTCACCATACTGGGAGGGCCTGCACGCTTGCTTGGTACCCCTCTACTGGTCGAAGTCAGAGCCAACGTGTTGCTGCATCAGTAACCTGTCAGTCATCCACGTACTGCGTTCCACGGAGTGCATCCTTCTTCATTGAGCCAAAAAGATGGAAAACGGAAGTGTTAGATCTGGGCTGTAGGGTGGATGTGGGGAAAGAGTTCAATGAAGTTTTGTGAGACACTCTCGAGTGCGCAGACTTCAGGCTTCATGGAGAAGGTGTCCTTTAATTGCATTTTTCTGGCGTTGAAAATGCTGAAGTCATTTCTTCAATTTCCGAGGGTATCGTAATACACTTCAAAGTTGATCGTTGAACCATATCAAACAAATTAGACCCATTGGAGTCCCAAAAGACCGCCGGCACGACTTTAGCGGCTGAGGGTGTGTCTTTGGACTTTTTTCTTCGGAAGACAGGTGTTGTGGCGCCATTCAGGAGGCACCTATGAATGCGATGCTTTGATTTTCTGCCAAAATTAAATCAGTGAGATTTCTCAGGTTGAAACGCGCCTCCGTTATAGACGCCACTTTGAAGACCACATATGGCGCCGCCACCAATCTGAAGTTCGTGAGACTATAGGGGCTGAAACGGAAATATTCCAGGATATCCCACAATAAGCTCTGCATTGTTTCAACCGAGAGTGGCCAAGACAAAAAATTTGTTGCATCACTTATCGAACGCTTTCGTACATGCCTACTGCCCCTTCCTCTCAGAGCGGCACAGCACTTTGTAACTGCAACTCGAGCTTTGATATTGTGGTTGTGTCACATTGTCAAACATTTGGGGTCCAAATGCTAGTGTTATTCGCCTTGTGTTTGGGTTATCTTTGCATTGAATTGCTACAGGCACGAATTCGGTTGTTAGCTTCGACATGATGCGATCATGAGCACACGAAAAGCTTTCCAATACATTATCATAAGAGACTCAATCACTGGTTTGCTATGCAGCTGTACCTCTGTATGCATTAAGAATTTTTTGTTTCTTCGCTCCAGTTCACAGGCTTCGTTGCCTATACTATCACTCCTCATACAGTACTCTCAGA
Source organism: Schistocerca piceifrons (assembly GCF_021461385.2). Classification (NCBI taxonomy): domain Eukaryota; kingdom Metazoa; phylum Arthropoda; class Insecta; order Orthoptera; family Acrididae; genus Schistocerca; species Schistocerca piceifrons. The sequence goes on from NC_060140.1 coordinate 536,757,458, forward strand.
ACAATTATTACCTCCTGGCTTATTTCTTTGTTTCATTTCATTTTGTTTTCCAACAGTAATAACATCGACAACTATTTCGAATCTCTGAATGGTTTGTCGCAGTAATAACTTCGGTACATGGCTAAACAGTGCTCATCATTTACTGTTGTATACTGGAGGAAGTGAGGAGCGCTCTCATTACAGTGAGTCATCATTTAACTTCCAGAATGACAGCAGGCGTATTAGCATTAATTGCGAGGATAGACGCCGCGTAGAGCGGGGAAATTTACACAGGAAGGGCGCTGCAAGTGACAATCGCACCTCGATCAACCATGTTGTATCACGAGTGGTGACTCATTGATTTCTCTGGAAGAATATAATGAAGCTCCATGACGGCGCTGCATGTCCAGATCCCCAGTATTGGGGCCTAAAGGCTGCTGTTAGCCAAGCGCCAGTAGGTTTACAAACCAGATAACGCCTGGAGCCAGTTTTTAACGATAGCTCAAATCTCATCGGGAAATAGCCATTTGAGAGAATGACATCGTATAAAGAACTACCTCTGCTCCCTCTTCTGTTAAAAAGATAAGCCGAAAGGGTAGGAAAATGAAAACATGAGATATACATTGCTCGGTTGACCATAGAATTATATTACACTGTTTGACGATCTAAATGCGGACGACAATAAATTTTTCAACTTTCAAATGTCGAAGTCATTGTTTTACAGACTGCTTGGCTGCATAACAAAAGATACGTCATACAACTGGAATCAACACAGAACTAAACAAGGAGAGAAATATGTCCTCGCACTGTAGTGGTTTCTATATTTTTCATAATATATCTTCAATAGTGTTCTAAAATTCGGAAAACGCTTTCTGACTTTAAATGACCAGTGACAACACAGTAAGCCATTGGTAAATAAGAAACTACTTGGCACATTAAGAATGAGTGCCACACCGAGATTCGAATTCGCGACCTTTGTCTTTTGCTGTACCATCTAAGGTACTCAAGCATGACTCAGGACCCGCCCTCACAGCTCCACTTGCGCCAGTATCTCGTCTCCTACCTTCCAAACTTCACGGAAGCTCTCCTGCGAACCTGCAAGGTTCCTAAACCAGTACACCGATCTCAACCAAACTTAGTACTGACACAATGATCAGCCAGAACTTTATGACCACCGATCTTCTACCAATATAAACCCATCCAGGCGATAGCACCGTCGCCTGGACAAGAGTGACTCTTGTTAAACACAAGCACAGTGCATGTAGTATCAGTAGACTGGGGAGGCCAAGCGATCTACCTGAGGGCAGATTATGATAGCACGACTTGTCGAGTGTTGGAGGAGTGCTGTGGTGAGTATGTACAACATGTGGCGAAACCAAGGTGAAACAGCGTTCAGATACCGTGGGATTGGGTGGCCACCCTTCATCTCAGATGTTGGACGTCGTAGGCTGCGCAAGCTAGTAAAACAGGACAGGCGGCGAAATGTGGCGGAACTGACATCAGACATTGATGCTGCGCAGAGTAAAAGTTTGTCTGAACACACTGTGCACCGAACAATTCTAGCGATGGGCCTCCGCAGCCGACTACCCATACATGTCAATGTTAACACCACGTCATCGGCAACTATGACTGAAATGAGCACATGACCATTGGCACTGGACGGTGGCGCAGTGGCAGATTGTTGGATGGTCTGATGAATCCCAATACCTACTTCATCATGCCGATAGGAGTGCGCGAATCCGTCGTCTTCCGGACGAACAGCTCCTTAACATCTGTACTGTGGTACGGAGAGAACCAGGTGGAAGCTCCGTTACGCTCTGGGGAACATTACTTGGGCATCCCTGGTTCCACTTGAGGTGCAAAGCACCGCCGGCTGGGGTGGCCGACCGATTCTAGGCGCTACAGTCTGGAACCGCGCAACCGCTACGGTCGCAGGTTCGAATCCTGCCTCCGGCATGGATATGTGTGATGTCCTTAGGTTAGTTAGGTTTAAGTAGTTCTAAGTTCTAGGGGACTGATGACCTCAGATGTTAAGTCCCATAGTGCTCAGAGCCATTTGAACCATTTCCCAAAGCACCATGACGTCCAAGGAGTATCGTACACTTGTTCCAGACTACGTACATCCCTTCATGAAGATCATGTTTCCAGGCAGCAGAGGCATTTTTCAACATAATATGTTGAACGGGTTCAAGGAAAGCAGTGCTGGCCTTCCAACTCGCCAGACCTGAATACTATCGAACATATCTGGGATGCGATTGAATGTGGCGTCGGAGTTCGTCGCCCCCTCCCCAGAATTTACGGGAATTAGGTGACTTGTGTGTGTGCAGATGTGATGCCAACTCCCTCGTGCGACTTATCAAGGCCTCATTGCTCTTCGCCACGCCGCATAGCCGGTGTTATTCGTGCCAGAGGTGGACATACCGGCTGTGACCTAGATGGTCATAGTGTTCTCGCTGATCATTATATACCTTATTGTCAGGAAATTATCATCGGGTGGGGGGGGGGGGCAAGAGCAAAATACCTACAAAAGGGGGAGCGTGGGTGGGGGGGGGGAGTCGTGGTAAAAAAGAAGCGCAGCCCACAACGCATGAATTGTCAGTATTCGAGAATGAGAGCACTCAGCCGACTTGCACCAGACTTTAGACATAATTTCAAAACTTCTCGAAATTTTTCTCCATGACAACCCCTACTAAATGATCAAAGGTAATAAATAAATGACTACTACTTTTCCGATGTTCATGCACGAGGCATAACGTTGTAATTTATTACTTCCTTACACCAACTGTATTCGCGAAACTTTTTGCAGAAGATATGCACATATACAGGTGAAAGTATCTGCAAAATTATATAATTGTTACTCGCATATTTAAGAAGATTTGACGTCATAAACAATGAGATGCGTGGAAAACTGTCACATAATGCATGGCGTTTAAATTTATTACTTCTTTGCCACTAAATCTGTTCGCAATAACTTTTTTTTGGTGAGTCATCAGGCTTGCGACTGCTTGGATGTGGCCCGCCATGAATGCCTCTCCTGTGGCAATCTCTTCATTTCAGAATAGCACTAGCAACTTACATCTTATATTATTTGCTGCAAGTATTCCAATCTCTGTTTTCGACAGTTCCCTCTAGTACCACGGAAGCTGTTCCGTGATGTCTTAACAGATGTCCTACCACCTTGTCCCTTCTTCTTGTCAGTCTTTTCCATATATTCTTTTGCTCATCGATTCTCCGCAGAACCTCCTCATTCCTTACCGTATCAGTCCTGCTAACTTTCCACGTTCTTTCGCACACCACATCTCAAATGCTTTGATTCTATTCTGCTCCAGTTTTCCCACAGTCCGTATTTCACTGCCACACAATGCTGTTCTCCAAATATACAAGGGTTGCCCACAAAGTAATGCATCGCATTTTTGTTCTCATCCGAAAGCAATGCTACGAATGCGAAACGTTATGCATGTATTATTTGAAGTCTCCTAAGCGAGCGCGCCAAGTTCCTGTCACTTCCAACAGATAGTGTAACTGCAGGACGGTTTCAAATGACATCTGTAGGTGATGTATCTTACAAGCAACGTGCCTTCATTGAGTTTCTCACTGCAGAGGAAGAAACTGGGAAGATTGTTCACAAACTCTTGTGCAAACTCCATGGAGCATCTACTGTCGACAGAAGTAAAGTTAGTCGCTGGGCACAGAGGTGAGGTCACCAGAAGAGCTCCACGATTTGCTCCGGTCGTGAAGACCATCCACCCTTGCCACACTTGACATGTTGCAGCGAGATGATGATGTCATTGGCGAGGACAGAAGCACTACGACTCGGCAGTTGGCGCTCCATCTGTCAATGCTGAGGAGGTGATTCACACAATGAAGCAATGGCTCCGCCATCAGAACAAGGAATGGTACCGACATGGGATGGACGCCCTTATTTCGCTCTGGAGGAAGGCCACAGAACGGGATGGATATTACGTGGAAAATAGGGTGAGTAGTGTTTTGGTTGGCAGGAGAGCCAACACCGTGTTACTAGAAGGAGGCCGAAAGGCACGCGTTTTAGCTCACGCAGGCTGGCGCGAGGTCTGGAACAGGACAAGGAAATTAGAATTTAGAAAAACGGACGTAGCTGGTGGAATACTTAACTTTCATCCGTTAATGAAGAACGTCGGTCTTGCCGGTACATGATTCACAATATCAATGGTAACTGATAATGGCGCCTTGCTAGGTCGTAGCAAATGACGTAGCTGGAGGCTATGTTAAACTATCGTCTCGGCAAATGAGAGCGTATTTTGTCAGTGAACCATCGCTAACAAAGTCAGTTGTACAACTGGGGCGAGTGCTAGGAATTCTCTCTAGACCTGCCGTGTGGCGGCGCTCGGTCTGCAATCACTGATAGTGGCGACACGCGGGTCCGACGTATACTAACGGACCGCGGCCGATTTAAAGGCTACCACCTAGCAAGAGTGGTGTCTGGCGGTGACACCACAAGTAGATAAAACACCATTCTTTCCTGTTTGTAATTCTCATTACGTTCAATAAAGAATTGTTGAGGGAAGAAAATGCAGTGCATTACTTTCTGGGCAACCCTCGTATATTCTCAGAAATTTCTTCCTGAAATTAAAGCGTATACACTCCTGGAAATTGAAATAAGAACGCCGTGAATTCATTGTCCCAGGAAGGGGAAACTTTATTGACACATTCCTGGGGTCAGATACATCACATGATCACACTGACAGAACCACAGGCACATAGACACAGGCAACAGAGCATGCACAATGTCGGCACTAGTACAGTGTATATCCACCTTTCGCAGCAATGCAGGCTGCTATTCTCCCATGGAGACGATCATAGAGATTCTGGATGTAGTCCTGTGGAACGGCTTGCCATGCCATTTCCACCTGGCGCCTCAGTTGGACCAGCGTTCGTGTTGGACGTGCAGACCGCGTGAGACGACGCTTCATCCAGTCCCAAACATGCTCAATGGGGGACAGATCCGGAGATCTTGCTGGCCAGGGTAGTTGACTTACACCTTCTAGAGCACGTTGGGTGGCACGGGATACATGCGGACGTGCATTGTCCTGTTGGAACAGCAAGTTCCCTTGCCGGTCTAGGAATGGTAGAACGATGGGTTCGATGACGGTTTGGATGTACCGTGCACTATTCAGTGTCCCCTCGACGATCACCAGTGGTGTACGGCCAGTGTAGATCGCTCCCCACACCATAATGCCGGGTGTTGGCCCTGTGTGCCTCGGTCGTATGCAGTCCTGATTGTGGCGCTCACCTGCACGGCGCCAAACACGCATACGACCATCATTGGCACCAAGGCAGAAGCGACTCTCATCGCTGAAGACGACACGTCTCCATTCGTACCTCCATTCACGCCTGTCGCGACACCACAGGTGGCGGGCTGCACGATGTTGGGGCGTGAGCGGAAGACGCCTAACGGTGTACGGGACCGTAGCCCAGCTTCATGGAGACAGTTGCGAATGGTCCTCGCCGATACCCCAGGAGCAACAGTGTCCCTAATTTGCTGGGAAGTGGCGGTGCGGTCCCCTACGGCACTGCGTAGGATCCTACGGTCTTGGCGTGCATCCGTGCGTCGCTGCGGTCCGGTCCGGTCCCAGGTCGACGGGCACGTGCACCTTCCGCCGACCACTGGCGACAACATCGATGTACTGTGGAGACCTCACGACCCACGTGTTGAGCAATTCGGCGGTACGTCCACCAGGCTTCCCGCATGCCCACTATACGCCCTCGCTCAAAGTCTGTCAACTGCACACACGGTTCACGTCCACGCTGTCGCGGCATGCTACCAGTGTTAATGACTGCGATGGAGCTCCGTATGCCACGGCAAACTGGCTGACACTGACGGCGGCGGTGCACAAATGCTGCGCAGCTAGCGCCATTCGACGGCCAGCACCGCGGTTCCTGGTGTGTCCGCTGTGCCGTGCGTGTGATCATTGCTTGTACAGCCCTCTCGCAGTGTCCGGAGCAAGTATGGTGGGTCTGACACACCGGTGTCAATGTGTTCTTTTTTCCATTTCCAGGAGTGTATTTGATACTAGTAGCCTTCTCTTGGCCAGGAATGCTCTTTTTGTCAGTGCTAGTCTGCATTTTGTACCCTCCTTGCCCCTTCTGTCATGGCTTACTTTGCTGCTTTGGGGCCGGCCCGAGTGGCCGAGCGGTTCTAGGCGCTTCAGTCTGGTAATGCGCGACCGCTACGGTCGCAGGTTCGTATCCTGCCTCGGGCATGGATGTGTATGATGTCCTTAGGTTAGTTAGGTTTAAGTAGTTCTAAGTTCCAGGGGGCTGATGACCTCAGAAGTTAAGTCCCATAGTGCTCAGAGCCATTTGAACCATTTGCTGGCTAGGTAACACAATTATATAATTTCATCCACTCGTGACTGTCAGTCCTGATGTTTTCTCGCTTTACTCATTTCTGATACTTCTCAGTACTTTCATCTTTCTTCGATTTACTCTAAATCCATATTCTTTACTCTTTAGAGTGTTCTTCCATTCAGCAAACCATACAATTTTTCTTCACTTTCCCTCAGGATAGCAATGTCAACAGCGAATCGTATCATTGATATCCTTCCACAATAAATTTTTGTTTCCACTCTGGAACGTTTCTTGTATTACCGTCATTGCTTCTTCGTCATATTGATTAAATAGTAGAGGCGAAAGTCTACATCCGTGTCGCACACCCTTTTCAATCCGAGCACTTCGTTCTTGGTCTCGGACTCTTATTTTTCCCTCTTGACACTTGTACATATTGTATGTTACCCGTCTTTCCCTATAGCTTACCCCACTTTTTCCCATAATTTCGAACACTTTGCACCATTTGACACTGCCGAGTGCTTTTTCCAGGTCGACAAATTCTATGAATGTGTCTTGATTCTTCGTTAGTCACGCTCCCATTATCACCTGCACCTACAGAACTGACTCACTAGTGCCCTTACTTTTCCTAAAATAAACCTAAGCGTCGTCTGACACAACCTCAATTTTCTTTTCCATTCCCCTTTATATTAGTCTTGTCAGCAATTTGGATGCATAGTCTGTTAAGCTGACTGTGCGATAATCATCGGAATTTTGTGGATGATGACTTTCGAAAAGTCAGATGTTATGTCGCTAGACATGCATTAAACTCACTAAAGTGAGTAGGCATTTTGTTGCAACTTCAACAAATAATTTTATAAATTTTAATTGAATGTTGTCAGTCTCTTCTGCCTTAATCGATCTTAGGTCTTTCAAAGTTCTTTTAAACTCTTATTATACTTCTGCATCCGTTATCTTTTGTATATGGATTCATGCCTCTTCTTCTATTCCGTAGTAAGACAAGTCTTCCCCTCGTAGAGGTCTTCAACGTATGTTTCACGGAGCTATTTCACCTTAACTTTCCTGCGCTTCCTATTTATTTAATTCCTAAGTGACTTGAATTTCCCTGAACATTTTTGTACTTCCTTCTTTTATGAATGATCTGAATTATTTATTCTGTTACCCATGGTTTCTTAGCAGCTACGTTCTTTGTACCTATGATTTCCTATCAAACATTTGTGACTGCTGTTTTTAGAAATTTCCATTCTTCTTCAACTGAGCTATTCCTTATCGCCGTATCTATAGCCCCAGAGAACTTCAAGCGTATTTTTTCGTTGCTAAGTACTTCCGTATCCAACTACATTCTGCATTGCACTTGCTGACTAGTCTCGTAAATTTCCACCTACTCTTCATTACTATTAAATTGTGATCTGGGTCTATATGTACTCTCGGGTACGCCCTACAATCTAGTAACTGATTACGGAGACTCTCCCTTACCATAATGTAATGTAACTAAAATCTCCCGTATCTTCCGACCTGTTCCAAGTAAATTTCCTCCTCTTGTAATTCTTAAACAGAGTACTCGCTATTACTAGCCGAAATTTACTGCAGAACTCAATTAGCGTTTCTCCTCTCTCATTTCTAGTACCAGGCCCATATTCCTCCGTAACATTTCTTCTACTCTTTCCCCCACAGTCGCATTCCAGTCCTCCAAATCTACTAGATTTTCATCTCCCGTTTCGTACTGTGTTACCATTTCAATATCTTCTTGAAACTCTCTATCTCTTCATATTGAGCTTGCAATGTCAGCATATCTATCTGAACTATCGTTGTGGGTGTTGGTTTTCTATAGATTTTGATAAGAACGACCCTTTCAGTGAACTGCTCACATAACTCACTCTCTATCCTACCTTTCTATTCATAACGAATCCTACTCCTGTTATATCATTTTCTGCTGCTGCTGATATTACCCTATACTCATTTGACCAGACATCCTTGTGTTTCAATGTCACTTCACTGACTCGCCAGTATATGAACACTGCGCTTTAGCATTTACTGTTTCATATCTTCATGCTTCCCTATCACGTTTAAACTTCCACGTATGCCGCTGGATGCACCTGCAATATTACATAATTGTACGAAACATAGTTCATAGAGCATGGCGTTATAAGCATTAAGCAGAAGGCCAGATGTTGCGTGGGAGAGGCGTAGACGCAGAGTTGTAAATTAATACCTGGGCAACGCAGGGTTTCTTCGTTAATTTACTTATATATGAGGAAAAAGTAAGCATGCATATGCTAACACTCTCACTGAAAACGAAGTTTATATTTGTCTGTGATAGGCATCCGACGGATAATATGTTACCAGATGCTTTAGTGGATGTGTTCTGTACTTACTGTACATGGAAACGGTTTATTACAAAGGGCGTTCACTAAGTAAAGCAACACATTTTTTTGACGGCCAATTTAGGTTAAAAAATAGGGAATTTGTTGTGGGACATTCTCGAATATCACCGCTACAGCCACTATAATTTCATGAAGTTTCGATAGTGGCGGTGCTATACGTTGCCTTCAAAATGCTGTCTGTAACGGAGGCGCATTCCAAGCAGAGAGCTTCTTTTTGTGGAAAAACAAAGCATCACAGATATTTATAGGTGCTTGAAGAGTGTCTATTAACTCCTGCCGGTGAACAAGAGCACAGTGAGTCGTTGGGTGAGGCCTCTTTCTGCAGTGCAACGAGGTCGAGTAAATCTGTTCGACCTCCCTCGTACCGGCCGGCTGCACGCGGCTCTGACTCCTGTAATATTGGAACGTACGGAAAATATTACTCGAGGTGGTCGATGGATTACAGTCAAACACCTCGCTGGATAACTGGACATCCCTATTGCCACTGCTGGCGCTCTCGTTCCACCAGCTGGGGTATTAAAAGATGTATGCCCACTGGGTTCCTCGCCGCCGAATAGAAGACCATAAAGAACAATGAAGGACAATCTGTGTGGAATTGCCGTTGAGTTACGACGCTGATCGTGATAACTTTTTGTCGAACATCGTCACATGCGATGTTAAATGGGTTCATCACTTCCAACAGGAAACAAAGCAGCAATCCATGGAGTGGCACCACACGAACTTACCTTCGAAGAAAAAGTTCGAAGCGGTTCCCTTAGCCGGTAAAAGTCATGACCATGGTACTTTGTGACTCAGAAGGGGTTATTGTATTTGAAGTTGTAGGGAAGCAGCCTACTCACGCTGTAATAAATTCACATCAGTTTCCATTATGTGCCAGCCAATCTGCTGTAACTAGCTCTGACGTCATAAATGTTGCGCAATACCTTAAAAATCAAGCAAATGAACTAAAACTTTTCTAGCATGTCAGAAATAATATTAAATTAATGTGTGTTAAATATCAGTTCGATAACTTCAGCCATTTCCGAGATTTGGACGTTTTTCTGGAAAAATCATTGGCGCAACAGAAAAGAGCTAGCTAGAGACTTCAAAATTTATATTTAGATTCATCTTTCATAATGATTTAATAAAAACAGTACTTTGGATTTCACAAATTAAGACTTTAGTGGAAATTCATGATTTTCTGGTTTTCGTCTCAAAACTGAAGGAAGCAAGATAGATTAAGTAGGCTAGTAAATAAGGCTAGGATGTTTAGATTTAAATAGGTTGGAGGTCCGCTATGATTATGAAAATGTGTAAAGTTTCTTTTTAATACCTATAAAATTATAGCGATAGCGGATCTCAACAGGGCCAGTTCAGAGCTCATCTAGTGCGTGCAGGGCAATTAAATTAATTCTCTCGCCTAAAGTATTTAACTTAGCCACGTCAAAATTTTATTATCAATACTTACCTGCGTGCTGAATGCACGTTTAAATTAAGAGCTTCTCCGGCCATCAGCCAAAGAAGCTATAAATTATTATGTAACTTGTAGTGGTGCGTTACTAGCCCAGCGGCTAGTCGGGAGAGCGGATTTGATCAGCCGTTCCCTCAGCCGTCAGCACCGCGGCTTTATATATAAGAACACTGCGCGAGGAAGCAAGGCCCCAGTTCTCTCCAGACGCTGAATGACACGCCATCTGTGTCGGTAGTCGCGTCGCATCAGTGTATCTGCTACAAACAGCCTCGGGTGCCTTATTAAGTTACTAGAGATACGCGGAACCATGAAGACATTTTATGTGAAGTGTTAATTCTGGGATGATTTTCATTAACTAGCTTCAGTTTGCGTATTGTCGTATTTTTCACGTGCCGTCGCGGGACAGACATTCTACCAAAAATTTTGCGTGGCGTTTGATGAAATATTTTCATCAAATTTTGGCGAGCATTCTTTTTAACATTTGATTCGGACATTTATAGTTGCATCAGCGCATTAGACTCTGAACTGTTCTGTTAGTTAGGTTGTAGGGATACTTGTGGTTTTTATTAGTGAATTTCAGAATATATTCAACTATTTTGGAAAACCGTTTTTGATTAGAAATCCCGGACAATCTCCTAATTCCTCAGAGCTATAAGCTGCAGCTATAAGAACATTCTCAGGTAAAGTGGGCACTAGGATATCTATTTACTGGCTCCAAGTTTTATTAAATCACTTTCTGGGGGCCACGGAGTAAATAGAGAGCCAGTGTTGAGAACGGCAAAAAGACAGCATTAACAACATTCAAAAAGCTAGAACTAATTCAACACGCAAGCGGTTATCCAGCAATAGATTTACTATTATTACAAACTTATACATCCGCCGCCCCACATATGGTGCATCGGCCGGGAAATGTTTCTACAGTCTACAATTATTTTTACAAACTCACAACCGCCGCCCCACATATGGTGCATAGGCCGGGAAAACAACTAAGTGAAAGTGATTTTTAACTATTCGGATTCGCGAGTGAAATGCGACACGCAACTGAGTATAGAACAGTGAATGTGTTACGTGTGCATGTGGACGACGCAATTGGATTAACAACGCATCTGGATTGACGGAGCTGGCACTGAGTCTAGCGGTGCTGCCGGCATCGCGAGAAGCCAGTCTCGCCGCACCGCAGTCGTCCGCTGGAGCAGCCGGCGCAGAACCTGCAATTGCGGGCCACGCAAACACACAACAGCCGTCGGAGAGCCGTCTGCAGTTCAACGTGCCACGTCGCATCAGGAATCCTGGTACGCCGCGCCGGCAACGCCATACGTCGTGCAGAAGGAACTAAGTTAAGTGAAAAGCTGTTAAAAATTTTACTAACCTGCACTAAAAGACTGTCGGCGATGGAATCGCCAAAAGAAACTGAGGTTGAACTTAAATCAGAACCTATGTCTGTTGAGGGAACTGTAAATTCTGACAACGGTTCAATTGTAAATATGCAGGAAAGTAGTAATGTTAAAGTGAAACATGAAGTATTGTCTCCTGACAGTAGTGTGGGAAGGGGCAATGATTCAATAATAGAGACCCCTGTAGTAAAGCGGAAAGTAGAAATTGTAAATTTATTGGATGATAGTTTCTCTGATAAATTAAAAATGAAACAGGCATCAGAAATGGTAGAGTTTAAGAAGGAGCAGTTAGATATGACTAATCAATCAGAAGTTTCATTTAGTTTTGATGATTCTGGTATTGGAGCTAGTTTTTCGTCACCTGAGTGTGATAAAAAGCCAGCTACTGAGCAACCCAAAGATGCTGGGGCTGTTGATTTAAATATTATATTACAAGCAATAGCTGCCAGTAATGCAAAAATGTCAGCCAGTAATGCTAGTATGACAGCTGAGTTAAAATCGGATATAATTGAGGTAAATAACAGAATTGTGGCCAGCCAAACAAATTTTAATATGCGGTTTGAGGCAATGGACAATAAATTAGAATCCAATAATGCTGAATTAAAGTTTGAAATTATGGCCAGCCAAACAAATTTCAATAAACGATTGGAGGTAATGGATGATACCTTCAAGGCTGGTTGCAATAAGTTGAAAGAGGATCTAGACAGTTTAAATTGTAAAATTGATTGCAATCATGAGGATATTAAGAAAAAGGTTGCTCAACAGTTTTCTGAAATGTATAAAACAGTAAAATCCGAAGTGGCTGAGATTCGCAAAGACTTCCAAATGGAAGATGCGAAGCTGGAGCACAAGTTAACAGAAAAGATCGAGGCGGAATCTGAACTGTGCTCAGATAGATTTAAAGATGTTAATATTAAAGTAAACATATGTCAAGCAGACGTAGATGCAATCAAAACTGATACTACTCATATTGTACAAAGAGTAGATAATGTTGAATTGAGAGTAGAAAATATCAGTACTAACATTGCTAACATTGAGAGTAAAGTAGCTTCAGTAACTTCTGGTAATGGTAGTATACAACAAGTTGTAGCTGCAAACGCCACTTTTATTGGGTGTCGGCAGTTCTTGCGGTTCGATCCAGATAAAAATATCCACCCGCTAGATTTCTGGAACGATTTTGAAGATGTGATTCCACCAACTTGGTCTGAGCGAGAGAAAATCTCATTTATTAGAAGCCATTTAGCAGGTGACGCCATGCGTTAGTCAGCTGATGTTATGTTGAAATGTAAAACATTAGCGGAATTTAAAACAGCTTTTATTAATGAGTATTGGTCTAGCAATAAGCAAAATGAAGTGTTGAGAGAATTTTGGAGTGGGAAACGCTTCAATGCAGGCAAGGAATCAATTAAAGAGTTTGCTAGGTCATGGATTTCACGTTTGTCACATTTGGCGGAAAAGCTAAAACCAGAAATGATTATACTAGGTCTGGAAGCTAAACTGCCATGGTACTGGCAAACTAGAATTATATCAGCCCCTAGAGACAATCTGGATCGTTTCATTGAGTATTTGGAACGCGTAGAACGTGTTGCTGCCAATGAGGAGCAAGCACGTAATAACAGAAATGCCAATAACAATAATAGTAGTAATTTTAGGAACGAGCAAAATGGCAATGTAAACATCAGAACAGTAGGTGTTCACCATCCTAAGAGAGGTAGGAATTGGGGAAATAATTATCAGAACCAACAATGGCGTCCAAGGGATAATAATTTTGTTCCAAACAGAAATATGCATGTAAACAACAGTACGGAAAGTAAGGCTATGCCAGCTAACTATAATGAAAATAAAGGAAACAGTAGTATGCTGAGGCAGGAAAACTAGTTCCCGTCTATGAGGACACTGGCGCTCACCAGGCGGTTACTTTTCCTAAGCCAGTAGTTAAGGGAATTGGTAAGACAGATCAGAATACTCAAACTGAACAGATGGATGAAGAGTCGGTAGCACCTAAGGATACAACAGAAATATTAGATTACTCACAGTATTTGATAGATACCGTGTTAGAGACGCTTTCTAAGTGGGAAGAGAAAGAGAAGGCGCAGCAGTGTAACAGTAGGGATGAGCTACAAAATACTGAATTGACAGGTGAAGAAGCAGAAGAAATTCATGCTTATATTTACGATGAGGATGATGTGCTCTTATCTAAAGTGCCTGTGCAGGATGTTGATAATGTACTAATAGATTTAGGACAGGAGATAAGTGGGAATGTAGAGGGTAGGCTGTTTGGGGTCGATGAGCCCAGTAGCTGTGACCAGTTGTCACTTGAGAAGGAAACCGACGATAATGGTGAAAGTGGTTTAGCTGTAACTAATGTTATGCCCGGTCTGGAGGCGCAGAATCGCTCAGACTACAGTAATTTGGGTCATGTTCAGCAAACTAAATGTAATGAAGTCGTGCGGTGTTTCGATTTAAAATTAATAGACCGACTGGAAAAGGCAGCTGAAAATGTAATTCAGGAAACCCCTACACACTGTGACCTAAATGTAATGAAGACAGATGTTGATCACTTTAGTTGGAGACAAATCCAAAAGGAACTATTAGATGAATTTGAGGAACCACCTGTACAACCTAGAATAAGCCACCCTATAATAATAGTGAATATGTTGGGTATCAATGTTCGTTGTCTCTTAGACAGTGGAAGTGAGGTGAGTGCAATATCTCAGTCCTTCTTTGATGCGTTACCTGGTAAGGACAAACTTACAGTAATGAGGGTATCAGGACTAAGAATAATTGGTGCTACTGGCAAGGTGTCAAAAACGGTAAAGCAAGAAGCTTTACTACCCTTTAACATTAATGGTAATTTAATTGATCATCCATGTTTAATTGTAAACAATCTCAGTATTGAGGTTTTAATTGGCATAGATTTCTTGTCAAAATATCAGAGTGTTGTTGACTTTGAAAGAAGCCAGTTAAAAATGGTCTTGCCAATAACCGGAGTAATTATAGTACCTTTTAGTGATAAACATGTAGTAACTGATCATGAAACTTGGGAGCTGCCTATACGAGTTCTGAAAAATAGGAGGTATTGGGACGAAGGTGTTAATCATAATAACAATAAGCTGAATACAGAAGAAGAAGAAGAAGCAATTATTTTAGACAAAATAGAAACTAAATTGCAGGAAATCGATAGGATTTCAGCCAATCAAAAGGAAGAACTGAGACAGGTTCTAAAAAGGCATCATAAAGTATTTTCGGATCGACCTGGCAGATTCATAGGTAGCCACTGAATGCTGTAGGGAGGAGGTTGTTCTATAACCTCCACACAGTGTGGCAGCTGTGCGGTCCCAGCTGTGTGAGATCTTCTTTCCTTTTCAGGTCTCACTCATTCTTCATCTTTCCTATCCCCAAAAATTTTGACCTCTACTTTCCAACACAAAATTTTCCATTATGATAATCAAGCCAGCATTAAACTAATGAATGCTGTAGGGAGGAGGTTGTTCTGTAACCTCAACACAGTGTGGCAGCTGTGCAGTCCCAGCTGTGTGAGATCTTCTTTCCCATTTCAGGTCTCACTCATTCTTCATCTTTCCTATCTACAAAATTTCGACATCTTCTTCCAACACATAAAATTTTCTGTTATGACTATCAAGTCAATAGTTATGTAACCATTCTATCTACCGATTAGTGAAAAAAAAAAAAACCTAATGTGACAAACCTAATAGTGACAAACAATAGAAAAGTATGACGTAATTAAGATGTAAAATGTATTTGAGTAACAAGTATGTATAGTACCCTGGTAATATAATAAGTACAAAGTGTTGTTTTATTGGAAATGGTCCACCAACAATAATTTAAAAAGATGTATGAATTCATGTACAAGCAGGATCTGAAGTGGTAGTGAAACCTAGTGTATGCATTAGAGCTAACTAATAAATAGTAAGAAAGAGATTGCTTAGTGTTATGAAAAATATGCAGATAAGTTGTAAGGATAAACTCACCTGGTATAGCAAGGAAAGGCAGTGTAATGGAATTGAGCAGTGTTTGTGGTTGAGACGTGAAGGACACGTCCCTGAAGTATTTATAAGGTTGGAGCTGGCCATTATTTTAGTGTAGTGTGTGACAGGATACACCTACACATATTGAGGTTATGAGTTGGAGGCGTGAATGCGACCATAGGTACCCTTATGTTAGATGAGACAGAGCAGCTCATGGTGTCCTATAGGTTTAAGGAATTTAGCATTACGTTCGTCCATAATTACTTGATGCAGTTTAGTGGTAGGTCCGAGAGAGACTACCTGAGGTTTCAGCGTCCGATCGAGTGGAAATGGACTGCCACGTCAGCAAACTGATCAGCTGCAATACACTAAGAATATGAAATAAATATGCTATCCTATGCTTTAAATATTAATAGAGTGAGTGTTAAATAAGTACATAAACTAGCAAAATGAATAAATAACATACTGACAGGCGTGAAACATTATTTTAGCTCAGCATAAATACACTTCTAAGTAAGTAAGTACCTAATTGCAGATGTGGAACTGACAACAGCAGAGGACCAATAAGTGGATTTTGTAGTCAACTAAACGTAGTGTGTTTTGAACACTCAAAACTGTACTATTACCTAAAGTTACTCACATGTACAAAGAAGCTAAAAAAAAAAAAAAAAAAAAACAACCACTAATCATACTCATACTATCTCTAAGAATAAAGTAATCAAAGATGAGTCAGTTAAGTAAATAAGATGCATATTTGTCAGGAATGTACCGAGCATTGGTTCAGTGTTCCGGCCCAGAAATAAGAAATTCAGATTAAATATGATTTATGATTGTATCCCTTAGGAGCATAAATTTTCTCCAGTACATGACTAACGGCGTTTTGAGCCATTTGTTTAACGATTTTATGACAGTTAAGTAACCACGAGAGTAATACTAAAAAAAAAAAAAGTTCTGTTAACTTTGTTCCAGCAACATACTGAAGGATAAAATGTATATATCCCCATTTCATTGTGACCAATCCTTAGATATTAAGTGAACAGAGTCTGAGGCACTCTCTTTGTTTGTTCTACAGGACAAACCAGATAATGGCAGCCTGGTAGCTGCGTGAAAGCGTGGAGTGACTTGGACACAACTCACCGTGACCCCTCCCCTTTCCCCCATGTAATTTAGAGAGAACGTGAAGGACGCACACCATAGCAACTTCCCCTCCTCTACCCTTGTGAATGGAAGTGTAGGACGCCAGCCAAAGCGGCTACAACCACGTGTGTAAAAATTATTTGTGAACTTTTTCTTTCAGGTTTAGAAAAGACTGCTAAGAGATAATCATCTGTTTATGTATCATGTTATTTTCTTTGAATTTGTGTATGTAAAAGTGTATTTAATGTATTTAATGGATCTAAGATTTTCATAATTTTTCAATTTGTATGTGTTTATTTGTCTAAGGCAATATGTATGCCAAAATATTTCGTTGACTTTGCTTAAAATTTTGAGTAATGGCATTGTTTAAAAGGCAGTGAACATGCCTACAATTTAAATAATTAATGTAGGTAATCAGTTTTCTTTAATGTTTATACAGGTTTATATTTCAATTTTGATGTTTCATAGGAAGTTAAACTGAATTCTTGCTTCCATTTTTGTAATTAAATTTTTTTTTCATTCATTAACATTCATAAACAAAAAATTTAAGTAGAGGGTGATGTAGGGAAGCAGCCTACTCACGCTGTAATAAATTCACATCAGTTTCCATTATGTGCCAGCCAATCTGCTGTAACTAGCTCTGACGTCATAAATGTTGCGCAATACCTTAAAAATCAAGCAAATGAACTAAAACTTTTCTAGCATGTCAGAAATAATATTAAATTAATGTGTGTTAAATATCAGTTCGATAACTTCAGCCATTTCCGAGATTTGGACGTTTTTCTGGAAAAATCATTGGCGCAACAGAAAAGAGCTAGAGACTTCAAAATTTATATTTAGATTCATCTTTCATAATGATTTAATAAAAACAGTACTTTGGATTTCACAAATTAAGACTTTAGTGGAAATTCATGATTTTCTGGTTTTCGTCTCAAAACTGAAGGAAGCAAGATAGATTAAGTAGGCTAGTAAATAAGGCTAGGATGTTTAGATTTAAATAGGTTGGAGGTCCGCTATGATTATGAAAATGTGTAAAGTTTCTTTTTAATACCTATAAAATTATAGCGATAGCGGATCTCAACAGGGCCAGTTCAGAGCTCATCTAGTGCGTGCAGGGCAATTAAATTAATTCTCTCGCCTAAAGTATTTAACTTAGCCACGTCAAAATTTTATTATCAATACTTACCTGCGTGCTGAATGCACGTTTAAATTAAGAGCTTCTCCGGCCATCAGCCAAAGAAGCTATAAATTATTATGTAACTTGTAGTGGTGCGTTACTAGCCCAGCGGCTAGTCGGGAGAGCGGATTTGATCAGCCGTTCCCTCAGCCGTCAGCACCGCGGCTTTATATATAAGAACACTGCGCGAGGAAGCAAGGCCCCAGTTCTCTCCAGACGCTGAATGACACGCCATCTGTGTCGGTAGTCGCGTCGCATCAGTGTATCTGCTACAAACAGCCTCGGGTGCCTTATTAAGTTACTAGAGATACGCGGAACCATGAAGACATTTTATGTGAAGTGTTAATTCTGGGATGATTTTCATTAACTAGCTTCAGTTTGCGTATTGTCGTATTTTTCACGTGCCGTCGCGGGACAGACATTCTACCAAAAATTTTGCGTGGCGTTTGATGAAATATTTTCATCAAATTTTGGCGAGCATTCTTTTTAACATTTGATTCGGACATTTATAGTTGCATCAGCGCATTAGACTCTGAACTGTTCTGTTAGTTAGGTTGTAGGGATACTTGTGGTTTTTATTAGTGAATTTCAGAATATATTCAACTATTTTGGAAAACCGTTTTTGATTAGAAATCCCGGACAATCTCCTAATTCCTCAGAGCTGTAAGCTGCAGCTATAAGAACATTCTCAGGTAAAGTGGGCACTAGGATATCTATTTACTGGCTCCAAGTTTATTAAATCACTTTCTGGGGGCCACGGAGTAAATAGAGAGCCAGTGTTGAGAACGGCAAAAGACAGCATTAACAACATTCAAAAAGCTAGAACTAATTCAACACGCAAGCGGTTATCCAGCAATAGATTTACTATTATTACAAACTTATACATCCGCCGCCCCACATATGGTGCATCGGCCGGGAAATGTTTCTACAGTCTACAATTATTTTTACAAACTCACAACCGCCGCCCCCCAAAGTCCTCCCTCATGGTGAAATGATCAGATCTGAAGTGTACTACGATACCCTCAGGAAATTGAAGAAACGACTCCAGCGTGTTCGTCGTCACAAAAATCCAAACGCGCTACTACTTCTCCATGAAATGCAAGGCCTCACACAAGTCTGCCCACCCAAGGGGAGCTCTCAAACTTTCATTGGTTTGGTCTGCCTCATCCACCTTACAGCCCTGATGTAAGACATTATTGATGTAGCAAGACATTGGGTGCGACGTCGACCAATAGAGTGGCACCATGCGGCCGTACAGGCCCTCCCAGCAACGTGGCGTAAGGCCGTCGTGGTGGAGAATAAGATGAAAAGTAGAGTTTTGTAGCCAAAAGAATGGAGAATAATATGATGGATTGGAATCCTGAATAAAAGTAACATGCATCCCGAAAAAAAAAATCCTTATGTTTCATAACTTATTGAATGGCTCTCGTAATTTCCCTCACAACTCGATCTACGTAATTTGGTGTTTCCATATTTGCTCAGTTTTTAAAGAAATAACAGCAATACACACGTTGTGCCCTGTATTGTAACAAAGAGTTATTGAACAAGTGTGAGGCAGAGACATTGTGCTCGGATGATATGTTGTACGCGCGTGCAGGTCCATCGAGGGGAAGTGAGGCCACTAATCGCCCACAGCTGATAAGCTCCATATACCGCAATGCGTCTTGAAGGCCTTGGGCGGCTCCAAGTGAACAGAACGATGGGCGGGCCCGGCAGCCAGTGGATCAATGGCGACGCCCTTTATCGTTGGTTAATATGTTTACGCAACTAAACGTAAGACAAAACGCAAAGAACCCACTGGCAGTCAGAGATGCCACTCGTGACGTCAGGAATGGGCCACTAGTGCCTTCAGCTAATAGCGGTTTCGCAGCTCTGCTTCCACCGTCAACAGGAGACGGATATATGGACCGCAGCTGGGTTCGGCTGCTGTAAATAGTGCGAGCTGTGACATGCGGGCGACAGGTGTTCGGCTGAAAAGACTGAAAGTAGAGCTCCATCATGGATCTAAATGTCAGGTGTAATAACAACAAGTTCGGTTTACTGTACGATCAAGCTGGACAGAGAATCTCAAAAATCGAAATGTTCCCACGTCATAGATAGGCTTGAGCGACAATGGACGTAGCGTGATTACAGTTTTGTATCGAATACCGTCCACGTAAAATAGACATTGAAACTATCCATGGGATCGTACTAAATTGCAACGAAAAAGAGAGTCACGTCTCGTACTGGAGATATCTAAAAAGTTACTGTAGCCCACGCCGAGTTGGATATGAGCAGTAAATTACCTTTCGAAATTTCTGGAGACCCTATCGCAAGAGCCTTAGTAACTTATTGGTCGACCCACAATTAACCAAATCAATGTTTACAAAACACGAGTTCCTTCAGTATGCCGAATAGTGTGAGAGTTATCAAAATTGATCTACGGAAAGACACAACATCATATCCTCCTCACTCCTTATGTGGAAATTGTGCTAGATCCAAATTTAATTTCTCCCTAGCTCTGAGAATAAACTAAACCTCATGTGCCCCACTGTAGCATACACTTTACGCAATGTTCATCAAATGTTTTCGTTCCTGCTTGCTCACAGAAGGTGGCAGCATTTGTTTGAAAAATAAAACAGTTTTTCCCATGATCAGCACGCCTTTGCTTAATAGAATTAATTCCTGTTTCCTTTCAGTACTTTTGTAATATAATGGGTTTAGAAAAATCTGTAATCCGCTAATATACGCAACTCTACCGAATGAGTGATCGTTCATTTCCTCAGAACAACACAATGACATATGTTTTCGATGTAGCATTGAATCTATATTCGACAACGATCTATGTAAGTTTATGTCCTACAGAGTTGGCCTTTATTTTCATTCTCAATATGGTACTGAAGATTATATGAAATATCCGAATTGTTCCCTAAGTTTTTTTGGATGATTTTTCGTTTGCTATAGGGATGGTTGCCTTTTTCGTGTTTTATCTAAGGGATCACCATTTAACGATATAATTATGTTGAGCTTTTCTCTTACATTTTTAGCTTTTCTCTTCCTTTTTTAGGTTTCCTCTTACATTAATTGTGTTTTAATTGTCATTTTAAGAACAACTGTCCATTTTCACGCTATCGTAAAAGATTTGAGTTAGCGTGGTGGTAAGAATGACCGAGTAGGCTGGAAGAAAGTGCGTGTTTTTTTAAAAGCTTGTTATTTATTTATTTATTTATTTCAGTTTAACCGCATTCATTCCTACCTACAACTGTACGGGCTCTGATAACCTTGCCGTTGATCGTTCATCAACCACAAACTCTCTTTCTTTCTCTCCCTCTCTCTCCTCTCTCTCTCTCTCTCTTTCTCTCTCTCTCTCTCTCTGGGAAACGGTTGCAACGACCTTCTTCTGGGTCTACTGGTGCGTTCTAGCTATGCAGTGTCCCTTATATTTTGTTGTTATTGTTCACTGTACATGCCATTACGTCATAATTTTATAAAGATAGTTCCTCTCATTGGACACTTAAGGAGGAAGGAGAGGGAAATTTATTTTAATAGGTTATTGCGGTGGAGGGAGAGCGTAACCTTTCTAGTCTATTGGCTCTTGTGTTATGTACCATGATTGGTGGCCACTGTCGAATGAAAAGTAGGCTGCTGTTCACCAAATGCTGGACGTCGGCCGCGCGGGGGCAGTTACTCGCCGGTAGTGCTCGTGCCTCGTGTTGACAAAAAAAAAAAAAAAAAAAAAAATCTTTCAAATGGTTCTAAGCACTATGGGACTTAACTGCTGAGATCATCAGTCCCCTAGAACTTAGACCTACTTAAACCTAACTAACCTAAGGACATCACACACATCCATGCCCGAGGCAGGATTCGAACCTGCGACCGTAGCGATCCCGCGGTTCCAGACTGTAGCACCTAGAACCGCTCGGCCACCCTGGCGGCTCGTGTTGACAAGTGTGGTCTGTTGCGCTCTGATTGCTGTCAGCCAAGATGGGGCAAGTCTGAGTCCATCCTCTGTATTCCAGTTATTAGGGTGTTTAAGTATTTCGATGACCTCTCTGATTTTGCGATTCGTCATAGCCGCCTGCTTGGCGACATAGATGTATCACTTCTGCAGCAAATGGAACTGGGTAACGTAGGGTAATGTGACGGGTTACGATTCCTGTGTTATCATGGGTACGGAAATCAACACAGCAGTACTATACCGCCAAGACTAGGAATGCATTTCCCCGCTGTGTTGAAAGCTGCACGTGGCACTGAAATAGAAGTCAGTGGTTGACACGCATTAAAAATATATGCATTCACGGGAGCAAGAGGCACAGTGGATGGACGTGGAGTCGTACATCTATCATGTTCTGTGGTGACTCCAACTGCGTCCTAAACCCCAAAGAGCAAACGGCTAGTTTTAACTCTTCTGAAGGGCTGTCTGTCTTAGTAAAAAGTGTGGATATAATTGATGCATGGGATCAGTTCCATCCGGGACAACTGGATTATCCCTACGCGTCTCCAGTAGAAGACGGCCGGATGGACAGAGCATACATGGAAAAAACCGTAATTTCACAAATGTAAACAATATAGAATTTTGGCCTGTAACACTTTGTGCCCATGTTGCCTACCATGTCACCATAAAACATCGGCCATAGAACGTTTCCAACTGCAGATGCAAATAGAAGTTAACAGTGACCTTTTACGAGGTCATTTTATAGAAACATACTTTCGTGAGATTTAGGGACGGATGTTAGTGAATATTGCCATGTATGGAACAACAAAAGAGTGACTCATAAACAGGGTCACCAACGGGCATGGGATTGTATCTTATAAACATTCGGATATTAGAGTATTTACAAGTATTATACAACACTACGATAGTGTCACAGAGAAAGCAGGCACTTGGCTTCAGCGGATGGGTGTAATAGTATACCTTATCTGACAGCACAACATAGAATGAAAAGAAAAGTGTTTGCTGGCTTTTGCCTGAGGACGATACAGTCAAAACGAATCCTTCCCCAGAGAGGATTTGAAAAAGTAATAAAGGCCGCGTCAAAGCATGGAGCACAAGGGACGGATGTCATACCTATCAAACTATACGACAAATATTGGGAAATAATGGGACAAAAACTAACAGAAACGTTGAATGAATTTCGAGGATAACTGCCTCGAGCTGTTTCACGGAGGATATTATCATTTTGTTGAAGAAATCCAATCCAGCGTTAATAAATTAACATCGCTCAGTAACCTTATTAAAGGAGGATTTAGAGCATATACACAAGACTCTTAAATGATAGACTGAAATAAGTTATTTATCGTATTTCGGTAGGTCAATAACTAACGTATTGCCAGCATACACAGATCTGGTCCACTTCGATTCAGATTTGACAGTGAGTTTAACTTTTATAAATTTCGAAGGTGTCTACGATAAGGTTGAACATAAATACGTGGTAGAGACATCCTTATTCATTATCGTTTTCTTGTGTCCAAGTCTCCCATCGGCGCAGGGTCGACGTGGTTATTTACGGACGTGGCACGGTTAATTTAAGAGGTGGCCGTGTGATCTGTCACCGGAATTACGTGTTAGATTCACTGCTGGTATTCGGTTTCTATAATCACTGTGTACGTGTACGGGAAAATTGCATGAGTAGTAGCTTGAATATAATCGAGTTCAGCTAAACGTTAACAGCGCAAATAAAATGAAGAAGAGCTTTGAGAGAAAAGCATTCACTGCTTGAGCATTACATCCCATAGCCATGGAGCTGATCCGGAGCAAGACTCAAGAGAGCTTGTCGGGACCAACGTTTTGCGGGCCTACTTTCCATGTCCGCCCGAGAAACGTGTAAGCTCTCTGATGTTACTTACATGTTTCACAGTGGTGAAGGGTACTCCTGACTGTGTTGCCTGTACAGCAGTCATTCGTGGCCACGTGTGCATTTAGAGGGTTAAATACGCCTATGTAGGAGGTATAAGTACAATGGCAAATAATCAAGAAAAAATGAATATTTCAAGTGAAACCACTAAAGATTATGACCTGGAGAGCGGGGCCAAAATGAAGTTACGTAAATCTCCCATCATAAGAGGATTGGAACCTGAAAAGGTACCATGTCCAAATAACACATTTATCAAGAGAAACAAAAGACAGTTGTTTCTCTTTGTAAAAATTGAAAATGTATTCTAACTCAGATATATGCTACAACCGCATCACTGCTAAAAAACGAGAAAAATTTCAAAATGAGCAATTTATTAACAAGTTCAAAGCGACATTCCTGGAATTTGACTCGTTCTATGTGCCAGTACATAAGTTTTTGTTTCAAGTGCCGTTAATACAGAGCGATTACGATTTTTCGTGACGATACACGTAAAGAAATACAGAGGCAATATTTTGACTTGTACAGCTGTAATCAACCACAAAAATTTCTCGCAGCTTTTGAATGTATTACAAGAGAATGACAAACCTAAATTCAAGAAAAAGAAATATCAGTATCAACCTCTGCTCCATACACACGGTGGTCACCCAGCTGTGATCCGCAGGCCGCATAAGGCCCGAACGAAGTATTCTTGCGGCCCGAGGTTCTCAGCCATATTTCATAATAGTCTGTAGCACTAACAGCCAAATACAAAAATCTCAACTAACCTTAAGAACTTCTTAAGATTGTACTTTTCATGTTCAGTAACAAAAAATTCCTGAACTCATTGGGAGAAATGGCAAAAAACGACTATTCGCGCTCGTGTCTAGAATGTATCAGTGTGGCGAAATTCCATCTGACTTCCAGAAAAATTCATTCACACAGTTCCGAAGAGAGTTGAGAGTGTGTTAAATTACGATCAGTTTAGCTTTAGGATAGGCAGAGAGGCAATTCTGACGTAGCAGTTGATAATGGAAGCAAGACTAAAGAAAATAAAGGAATGTCATAGGATCTGTCGACCTGGAAAAATCGTTCGACAGCGTAAAATAGTGCAAGATGTTCGAAATTCTGAGAAAAGTAGTGGCGAGCTGTGGGGAGAGACTGGTAATATGCAATAGGTACAAGAGCCAGAGGGAATAGTAACAGTGGACAACCAAGAACGAAGTACTCGGATTTAAAAGGGTATACGACAGGGACGTAGTCTTTCCACCCTGCTGTTCAATCTGCAATCTGTACTTCGAGGAAGCAATGATGAAAATAAAAGAAAGGTTCAGGTGTGGAATCAAAATTCAACGTCAAAGGATGTCAATGATACGATTCGCTTATGACATGTCCTGAGTGAAAGTGAAAAAGATTTAGAGGATCTGCTGAATGGGAGAACAATCTAAGGAGTACAGAATATGGACTGAGAGTAATTCGAAGAAAGATGAAAGTAATGAGAAATAGCTGAAATGAGAATAGCGAGAAACTTAGCATTACGATTGATGGTCAGGAAGTAGATGCAGTTTAACAATTCTGCTGCCTAGGTTGTAAAATAACCAATGACCGACGGAGGAAGGAGAATATCAGTTGCCGAATAGCATTGGTGAAAAGGGCGTTCCTGACCAAGAGAAGTCTACTAGTATCAAATATAGGCCTTGATTTAAGGAAGAAATTTCTGAGAAAGTACGTCTGGAAGACAGAATTGTAAGAGTATGAAACACGGACTGTGGGAAAACTAGAACAGAAGCATTTGAGATGTGGTGCTACAGACGAATGTTGAAAATTAGGTGGACTTATAAGGTAAGGAATGAGGAGGTTCTGCACAGATTTGGAGAGGACAGGAATTAATGGAAAACTCTGACAAGACGAAGGGACATGATGATAGGTCATCTGTTAAGACATCAGGGAATTATTTCCATGGTATTAAAGGGAGCTGTAGATGGAAAAAGCTGTAGAGGAAGACAGAGATAGTAATACATCTAGCAAGGAATTGAGGACGTACACTACTGGCCATTAAAATTGCTACACCAAGAGGATGACGTTCTAAAGCGCGAAATTTAACCGACGGGAAGAAGATGCTGTGATATGTAAAAGATTTGCTTTTCAGAGCATTCAGACAAGGTTGACGCCGGTGGCGACACCTAAAACGTGCTGACATGAGGAAAGTCTCCAACTGATTTCTCATACACAAACAGCAGTTGACCGGCGTTGCCTGGTAAAACGTTGTTGTGATGCTTCGCGTAAGGAGGAGAAATGCGACTTTGATAAAGGTCGGAAAGTAGCCTATCGCGATTGCGGTTAACGTATCGCGACATTGATGCTCGCGTTGGTCGAGATCCAATGACTGTTAGCAGAATATGGAATCGGTGGGTTCAAGAGGGTAATACGGAACGCCGTGCTGGATCCCAACGGCCTCGTATCACTAACAGTCGAGATGACAGGCATCTTATCCGCCTGGCTGTAACGGATCGTGCAGCCACGTCTCGATCCCTGAGTCAATAGATGGGGACGTTTGCAAGACAACAACCATCTGCTCGAACAGTTCGACGATGTTTGCAGCAGCATTGACTAACAGCTCGGAAACCATGGCTGCGGTTACCTTTGACGCTGCATCACAGACAGGAGCGCCTGCGATGGTGTACTCAACGACGAACCTGGGTGTACGAATGGCAAAACGCCATTTTTTCTGGTGAATCCAGGTTCTGTTTACAGCACTTTGGAAGCGTGTATTCATCATCGGCATACTGGCGTATCACCCAGCGTGATGGTATGGGGTGCCATTGGTTACACATCTCGGTGGCCTCTTGTTCGCAATAACGGCACTTTGAACAGTGGACGTTACATTTCAGATGTGTTACGACCCGTGGCTCTACCCTTCAGTCGATCTCTACGAAACCCTACATTTTAGCAGGATAATGCACGACCGCATGTTGCAGGTCCTATACGGGCCTTTCTGGATACAGAAGCGTGAAGCGCGATCTGTACCGGGAGATCGATCATCACGTAGTATTTTGGACAAAATTTGTGAACTCAAATGGAAATCCCTCGAGCGAAGATGACGTCCTTTTCGTGAAACAATTTTGAGAAAATTTAGAGAACCGGCATTTGAAGATAACTGCAGAGACATTGTAATGCTGCCAATGTACGACTCACGTTTGGACCAAAAAGGGAAGACGAGAGAAATTAGAGCTTGTACAGAGGGACAGGTGCAGTCGTTTTTCTTTCACTCCATTTGCGAGTGGAATACAAGACGAATTAACTACTTGAGGTACGAGTTACCCTCCACCATTCCGTGAATTCCTAAACCGCTCCTGGCAAATGCCGGGATGATTCCTTCGAAAGTGCACGGCCGAGTTCCTTCCCCATCCTGAAACAGATCCTAGTTTGTCCTCCGTCACTAATGAGCTAGATGTAGAAGAAACAAACAATAATCTCTCTTGCTTCTTTCCTTTACCTCTAGGTACCTGTAACGCTATACAAATTACAAATCGCATGTAGAATAGCACGTCAGTGTTGCACAAGATACCTCGGTGGCTTTCAGGAAGGCGAGTTGCCACAGGTAATCCTTCAGATCCTCGTCAAGCTGAGAGTTTCTTCTCAAGAAGAATGGCGCTATTGGTGCCTCACATGTCGCCTTTAAAAGAATTGTATCTCACAGCATGTAATAATCACTGTTCGCATTTATATTACTTATTTTATGCCAAACTGACATCCCATTTATATATTACAAATTATTTTTAAGTTCCAATACGAGTTATTTATCCGAAACGCTGTTTGTTACTCCCCCTTTTACCAGTTTGCTACATTTTAGATACACTTCGACACTTTTTTCTTTTATTTTGTTGGTTTTGCTAAGATTCCTCGGTGGACTGAAGCAAGTGAAGTTTAGAAACTGTGCGCCCAGTCACTTTCTGACAGCTGTCAAAATTTACTCACTAACAGTTGAATACTCACCAGGAAACGCAACTTTCCGGTTGGCGGCACGGCATACGGGATACCCAAAAAGGCCGTGTAAGAGGTGTTGTAGACGCTCGTGGCTGTGGTTCCTCGTAGTGTTCCCTGCTGAACGGTCACCAGCATATCTTCTCCCTGCAACAGGAGTGAATTTCACATGGGTATGAAAATGAGATAAAAAAATCTCCGTTACCAAAAGCTTTCGCCAAAATGTAAATAAACTCATTACCTCGATCATTAAGCCTGGAATGTTTCAGTAAATAAAATTTAAAACTCTTAAGAGAGAAACAATGACACACTGACCCTCACTTTTGAAGACATGAGGTGAATACAGATTGTAACTTCTTTGAAGTTACTGGATAAAGTAAAGCTCTGAGGACTGCTCATGAATCATGCTTGGGTAGCTCAGCAGGTTAAACAGCACGCAAACCGCAAGTAGCGTTTGGCCACTTTTTCATCAGAGTCGCTAGACACGCTAGCTTTTCCTCCTCGAGACGGTGCCCTCGGTCATGTTAACGTCCATGCAAAAGCGGCTGTCGTTTATGTAATTACGATGGTTAAATCACAGACCCGTCACGTAACCGGGTTAAGGGGCAGCCTGACTGATGAACTGGCCCCTCCCTCCCGAGTGGGGCCCATTGCAGTAGCACACATTTCTGCCTCCACCTCACACGCCATCAGCTCTCATTCATCGAAGACCGATATGTCCATACCGACTTGCCTTGTACCAGGAACCCACGGGACGTGACATGTGTCGCCTAATGATAGGATATGATACTTCGAATGTGGTGGAAAGCCGATTCCTACGGCCGCATGGCCCGTGGTCTGGCGATGAGTACACTATGTCCTCCTTGACAGGAACGCTCGTCAGATCTTGTATCTAATGTTACGCTAAATACATGACACATCTTCAGCCATACGCCATTAACATGACAGATTCGCAGCTTTCCCCCAGTCATAAACGCCCATTGAAATGTGCATCCACTGCAGACGTGTGGCAGCTGATTCAGAAAATGCTTGTCTTTCATCTACGTACGGCTCCCAATGCCATAGCACAGAAGACACTTTTGTTCCCCGCTGAAACTTATTTATACGAAGACTAAAGCGGTGACCCGGATAAAAGGTGTATCAATCTCTTCCTTTTTCCATGTAGGAGATAAAGAGTGTCCTAGGTTTTTTAACATTCTTGCAAGATCGATTTACCTTCCTCATCCATAATCTGCGATACTTTTGGATAGCTCATTCTTGGACCGCCCCTCCCCCCCCCCCCCCCCTGCAACTCGGGTGTCCTGGGTATGAATAGGTGCTTTCAATGTTAGAGTGTAATACCAGGACTCCGACCAGTGTATCGGAAAAATGGAATATTCTTAGAGAAGACGGGAGTGTAAAATGCCAGATTGACTTCGGATTATGAGTGCACCTACCCACAAGTTGGTGGCGCGCGGATGCCATTTTGTTTGTTTCCACAAGAATGCGTTTTTAATTCCATTTATGTTTTGTTTGTTATTGACGCTAACTGCACATCATTATCCTTCAACTGGAGGGCGTCTTATTTAATTGTTTATCATTTGGAGGAAAAAAGGAAAGAAAGAATGAAGAGTGGTAGAGCACTTCCCCGCGAAGGGCAAAGGTCACGAGTACGAGTATCGGTCCGGCACAGAGTTTTAATCTGGTAGGAAGTTTCAATCTACATATTGGCCGTAGTTCATGTGTCCACTACAGCTGACTTCACAATTCCTGTCAAGTGTTTATTTCCTTCCGAATAATTTATATGCTGCCTCAACAGAAGCAGACTTGATCTCTTAGTTTTACAAATTCTGAAGACTATCGAAGTGATCTGTAGTAAGTAGGAGAAGTCTTAGGTCTCATGCTCAATGAGAAATGTTCATTTTATTTCTCAGAATTATTTTTGTGTCCAGTGTGTAGTATTGCTTACATATTGTAAGGTTTGTAGCTGAAAATTTCATCTTAACTGCAAATCATTTTTTATATCCCTCTCTGGTTTGAAGATACTGGGTTAGAAACGTAATATGTTCGAGAAAGTAGTTCTGAAGTGAACAAATGTGAGGATCTGCGTGAAGATCAGTGGGGTAAAAACAACTTCGTAAGAATATCAAATTATACGAATACTGAATATGTTTACGTGTACCGGGCAGAAAATGAATGAAAGCTCTCGTTTCTTACATACAAGTCCCATCCAAAGGAGCAAACAAGATCAGCCAGTTCGGATAGCTGAATAAAAATTAGATATTGATTCACATATTTTTCATAAAAACGTGAGCTCTGACAAACATGTAACATTATCCACTGTGAAATAAAACCGTAAGCGCTTTGAATGTCAATGTAACGTAAGTACGCAAAGGCAGTGCAAACCGGGAACCGTCGCAGTATAATTCTAGACCATGTATCTTCAACATGCCCATTTCCGTTTCAAAAGACAAATCGTCTATAATACGCAAGTTGACACGCCGATGCTGCAGCAAACGCAAGAACATGGTGCGTCGCTTCGTGCACAGTCCATTGGTCTTTGCTAACCCAGCCTCCCTGCTAAGCAATACTATTGGCTGGTTCACATTAGAGTTTAAGCTCCTTGCTTATAACATGCGTTCCAGTTTCGTCCAAAGGTAAAGTTCTTCTTCCACATAGCTGTATGACTAAGGCTCTGTGAGACACGCTAGTGTTAATCGTTGTGCATATGAATACATTACATTAAACGTTTCAACACAAGACCACTTTTATTTTAACATGTAAAGAATCAGGAACACGAATATGTCTGTATTGTCATCAACCTCGTCAGGTATCTTACACTTCGTTCTCTAAAGCCTTTTAAGGCATTTCTTGTACAAGTGCAAAAGCGTCATTAAAATCACACAAAGGAGAAAACTTTATGACTATTAAAGACAGTTAAGGTGCGACATTGCACTGCGTTTCCTTACCCTATTTTGCATAATCCATATAAACCTTTTCAACACCATTGTGACGATTTTATCATGTTGTGAAAATTCCCGGAATTATGAATCTTTCCCAGATATCACTGCCAACAAAGTTTACGAGTAATAAAACTAATTTTCAGTTTTATTTCTAAGTGAAATATCTGTAACATTTCGAACAAATTGCTTTATGAAAGTATTTTACGAAATCGTGAGACGCAGCCATCACTATCTGTGTTGGCTAATAAAAAATATACTAAAAAGTTCGTATAGACTATTATTTACAAAGTCATGTCAGATTCATATGGCCACGTTATTACCACGGCCACATCAGAAATACTGGGCATCAAAAAAATAAACAGGTATTCACAATCAAGAGGTGGCCCATCAATAGTTATATTTTCATATCTCATGCACGACCACTTGAGTACGAACACCTCTTTTCTTCTACTGATGTTCAGCACCTCTGAAGGGCTCACGTAAATAAAATTGCTATGTGGATACGGCATGACATAATATAAATAAGATATGAAATTTTGTACTGTGATGGTGGTTGGTATCCAAAACCAGTAGTAATAATATGGGATAAATAGACGTCCGTGTAGCATGCACTTTATAAAATACTTTAAATCTGTTGGCAATCGCCTTCTAAACGTTGGGACGTCGACCTTATAATGCCACCTGTTGACTCTGCGTCCACCACTCTGGCTACGAACCGCAGAGTGTTCGACACACAGGGATTACCTGGTAGAGGGAATCAACCAGTTGTCTGGTGTGTCCACCTAAAAGCCCTGCCACAGTGAACCCAATCCCTAAATTCAGCACGATCTTAAATCCTTAAGTTCATTTTAGAACCTTCCTCCCTCCATCCCTCCTTCCTCCCCCCCTTCTTTACCCCCAGTCTACCTCTCTTGTCGCCACCACCACTCGGTGCACTCCAACATTCTTCCTAAAGTTCATACATACATCTACTAATGATTCCCCATTGTGGCTAATTACTGTGCCCCCACTGACAAATGCTCCACTCTCTGATAACAATACCTTCAGTTCATTGCCCATAACCTACCATCCTATATCAAAGTCACTACCATATCATTCACCGATTCTTCACACTTCGTGTTCCTTTGCCAGCCAGCACCCTGCTCTTCACTGTTGAAATCACCCCCCTCTGCTTCCTCTAACACAATGGCCTTACTGCTGTTGAACATTACTTTTCCCAACTCCCAACAGACTGCATGGCCAACTACATCCTCATCCACATTTAATTCTCTTTTGAAGGCATCATCTACAAACAAACATGCAGTACAGGAATTGGCATCTCATCCTGTGCCAGTCGATTCGAGGATCATCTAGAGGAATCCTTTCTAAACACTCAGAATCCAATTCAGATTCATTGAGGACATATTCGTGGTCTGAAGGTGAGGCCAATCTATGCACATTCCTTCAGGCCTAAACGTCTTTTTCCCCATTTAATTTATCTGGTCATCCTCTGCCGAACAAGCCACCTCGATGTTGAACTCCACCTCAACGATGGATAGATCAGTACCTCCATCCACATAAAAGCAATTTGTCACCAACAACACTTCTACTTCAACAGTTGTCACTCATTCAGCACTAATAAGTCCCTTCCATACAACCTCGACATCCATAGTAAAAGCATCACGCTACAAATATGCCAAGTGTTTTACTGGCACTTTTACAGATCGAAATTACCCTACCCAACTTGCCCATAAACAGTCAACTTGCCTCACATCACCTGTCACCCCCCACCCAACGTATCCTTTCACCAGCAACAAAGGAGCATTCCTCTTTTGACTCAGGACCACCCAATACTGGAGCAAATGAATCACATTCTCTGCCAGGTTTCGACTACCACTCATCATGCCCTGAAATGAATAATATCATCCCCACTATCCTCCCCACCCCATTTACAGTTGTATTCCCCCACCCACTTAATGTACACAATACCCTTATCCGCCTCTGCTCTAGCCCTGCACCTAACCCCTTGCTCCATGACTTGTATCCCTGTAGTAGACATAGATGCGAGACTTGTTCTACACATCCTACCAGTACCACATACTCCAACCCTATCAGAGGCATCTTCTAACTCATCAGATTTCGGGCCCCCTGTGAAAGCAGCCATGTGACCTTCCATCTCAGCTGCCACCACTGTGCTGCATCCTATGTGTGCATAACTACTGACAAGCTGTCTGTCTTAATGACTGGTCGAACTGTGCCCAGTACTAAACATACCTTCTATCCCATCTAGACACCCACTTATTACTTTCCCATCTCCATATGTCCCCCTGTCTCGCCCCTGCACCCTCACCACAGCCACTGCACTTAGCAATCTATCCTGTCCCGACCACCTCCCTCTGCATTCCCTCAGGCAGCACTAGCAGTGTCCCCAGTCTTACCCAGCCGTCCTTCCCCTCCCCATCCCTCACTTAATACCGAAGCCCCACCCCAGCCTGATGAGTGTTCATATACAAGATATACAGCAACAGTTGGGTATTAGTTCCTGGATACAGTGACCATGTGTGTGTGAGTTGTGCTTGTGTGAATGTTTAAACGTGAGTTGTTTCCTACTTTGTAAAATGGAATTTTTCCAGAAGCTTACTTATTCAACATCCTTTTTCACGGCATCTGTCTGCGACTTAGCACCTCATACAGAAGGCGGGTAGCAATCTGTCCATATTGTTTTTATTCCATCACGGACCTTACATCATTTGAAATGCATTATTTCGTTCACTTTTCTTACACTGAAGTAGTGGATAAGATATGGTCTTACATTGGCGAAAGCTGCGAAGGCGAGGAGGTTTAATGATGCACTCGATGGTAGGCTTGGCTCCATAGCTGACGGTGTCTCCCACCGACAGGGACCACTTGCATAGTGAAAAGGGAACTGTCAAGAGATGAGTAGTAAAGTTTACTGGACAGGAGGAATTCTTATGCTGACATCTGCTTTAAGCGGGTGTAAAGTGATTCCATAACCTCAGCATGTGTTGTTCTGCTAGAACTTGAGATACTCTTGAGCTGAGGAGGGACTGGGGATAGGAGGAGCTAGACTGTTTGACACAAGTCTGAAAAGCTGTATAATACTGGGGTAAAGTTGGTCATGAATAAGATTTATGAAGAATTGTCGTCCCACACGATGCATAAGGGAGGAAGGTGGCTCCAATTTCTCTTTTATAAAATGAGTGGTACATGTATGTTATCTTGTAGCTCTGTGATACAATTCGCCAGTCGATAAGAAGATTTCTAAAAAGAAAACTTGAACCCCATTCAATCTGCTCTTCTCATTCATATCAAAGTGTCTGAAACTTGTTCACAATGGGAATATGGAGTTAGCTTGTTTCCAATTTTGTGTTAATTAATAAGATGACCCTATGTCATCGTTTGAGACACCGAAAGTTCTTTTTCAGTAGTTGGTTATGCTTGCATTATTTGCATAACTCATTTTCAAAAGGTGTCAAAACGCTTTGTGATTTTGTCCATTATAAACGGATTTTTTGAAATCCTGCACTGTGGAGAGCAATGGGTTTGTTTATAAATAACTTTTCGGCTACCAATCACAATTTTCTTTTACTCGTATTTTACACGACACGCTTTGGGAAATGATTCAAATTTTCAAATGTGTTTTCTCTTTGTACTATGCCATTTTTAAGTAATGTTTTCGATGTGAGAGGTTGTGCTTTGTTTTGTTCTCTTTACTGAAAGTATACAAAATGCGCAATTTTTAGGTAGTTATCGACTTGTATATGTAATTAGTGGCGAAATTCACAAGAACTTGTATTTACAGTTTTCTTATTGTCCGTTCGTGCAGAATCTCACACACGTTACACATCTTGCACCATTTTCAATGCACAGTACACATCGAAAATAACTTGCATAAATAGACAGTTGCCAAGATGTTTTTATATGTAGTTAACATTGATAATGTTACAAGTCTTTCATAGATACGCTTCTGTATAGAAGGTATTTACCTTCTGTGGACCTTTCCGAGTCATCGGTTCGACGACTTCTGTGGTAGGCTTGACTAGCTGAAAACATGACTTTATGTCAACTTGTGTTTCCCAGAGAAACGCTCAGAGTACCGTGGGCACATGTACGTCGCCGCAGATATGGTGAATTACAGCTACTATATTCGCGGAAGCCAGATTGATATCTGTCAAATAATTAGTTTGTTGTTAATTAATTCGTAACCTGCTGGTAGACTACATAGTCTAAGACCTAGCACAAGGGTAGAAGTTAAAAATGGGGTATTAGAGGGCTGCGAGCTGTGGCGGGGACTTCCTGTGGTAGTGGTTTGACAGGTGTCTCTTTCCAGGCAATAGGGAAACCAGATGTCAAGGACTGATTGAAAATATCTGTTATATGGACAGCAGTGGGTTCTGACATTAGGACTGAGACTAACAGGTCCAGTAAATACTTATGTGACACGCATGACAGCTTTTTTTAACAGAATTGTTAGTAATCTAACATTCCGATTGAGGCGGTTATGTCAACTATCACATTTACTTTGCAATTATACAGAACACGCAGTTTTTACTATTCAACGTCTGGTTTACATCTTTTGTGAGTTAATGCCTGAGCTTAGTGTTTCTTACGGACTGACTAACGCTGTTGCGATTGTGATAGTAAGCAACATGATATTCAGTTGTACCTGATCTACGGAATCTCTGAGTTTCCTGAGTTGCTTTACCTCAATCGTTTTCACATACGCTGATTTTCCTCTTATTTTTCCAATCTTTCTGGAACAATAATTGTACCGTAATATAATGGAATACATTTGTTGGTCAGAAAATCAGAAGATTTCTCT
This sequence comes from Schistocerca piceifrons, assembly GCF_021461385.2. NCBI lineage: Eukaryota > Metazoa > Arthropoda > Insecta > Orthoptera > Acrididae > Schistocerca > Schistocerca piceifrons. Next base: position 536,792,850 of record NC_060140.1, read on the forward strand.
TTTATGTTCCTTAATGTAAGGTACGTTATCTACCAATCTGTCAATTGTATCTTTGTTGCAGTTTAAGATATACTGGTGAACATAATGTCTGTGTAAGTAGTCAGTTGTGTTTTCCTTTCTTGAACATTCTAGCGAGCACAACTTGGAATTTATGTTACAGGCACACTTAACAGCTGTGGATGTTTGAGTAGTGCAAATTACTCTCTTTGAGGATTTCACTGCAAATGTATGTATTAGGCTGTGACAGTTTACTGTATAATGGGTAAGGTGAAGCTGAAGTGGCTGTAGATCTGAAGAAGAAAGTAATATGGTATACATGAACATACAGTCGAATTGTTTCTCTTCATTAGTGTTGGATGTATATAGCCTGATAATACGTCAGAGATTCTTTACGCCCTCTCACATGTTAAATCTGACCTGTTCTAGAAGACATAGATGAATGGATTTTCTCTGTTGAAGATCGCTTGCTTTGTTTCATGTCTCTGGCAGAAATTTGATATGCATGTTTGCATCTTGAAACACATGGTGGAACTCGTCGCGATGACAGGCGAGAGACTTAATATTTTATGCAAACTGAAGGTTGAAGAGTTGGTTGGGGGAGGGTGAAGGGAGGAAATTCGTTATGGAACTTTACGCGGAGTCAGTGTGACGAGTCAAAATGTGTGCTAGACCGGGATTCGAATCTAGGATCTCTTGTTTACTAGGCAACTACGCTAATCACTGCGCCACCTGGACACAGCGTCTATCGTTATTGTGCAGACTCGGCTGACCCAAATTCCTACCTCGCACCACCTAACCACAGTGCCCATCTATGTCCACCTTGTTCGCTACTTTGAGATTCTTGCAGAGGGTCAAACGTCATTGTACATTCTTACTGATGATGTCAGGCTCATAGCTCATCGAGGCGAATCAGGTATATGAATGCATGGTGTCTGTTGTTTCGGACATGTCCAAAAGCCCAGACACCATATCAGAGTCAAAGCATGAGGTATGTGCTGAAGGGGTTAGTTAAGTTTAAGTAGTTCTAAGTTCCAGGGGACTGATGACCTGAGATGTTAAGTCCCATAGTGCTCAGAGCCATTTGAACCATTTGAAGGGGTATGAAAACTGGAAGAAGGTAGGAAGGATGGTTTTGTGATCGAGGCTAGCTGGGTTACACAGCTGTTACACGAAAAAGAAGAGGTAGTGGGAAGTCGAATTTCACTACGTAGACCATAAACAATTCTCACACAACAGTAGAAAACGCAAGATAAGAAATGATAGCGGATGATTTAATGTCAATAGCTCTAATGATAAGTAATACCAATTATTTGGTAATAAGGCGCTAAATAAAATATAGTAAAGTTAAGCCACTACAGGGGAAAAGACACATAAAAAAGCAATAGTAATAAAGTAAAGTAATTGAATATCGAATGGGTAAGTCACATTTATGTTGTACGGAAACAATATGATACAAATATATAAATAGTCGCTGCATGAAATGACGTGTTTTTAGGTTCTACTTGTTAGGTTTTCAGTTCATTTGCAGTGAAAACTGTATTTTTTAGTAGCTTCTTCGTCATTACCGTGTCATTAAGGGGACACAAGTTGTCTAACTCACATCTGGAGACTCCCAGCTGTTGTCAGAGCTAACTTCACAAATTTCTTCTTCTCTCTTAACGTATTTCTCTTTATGATACATATATCACGGTCTCGTTTAACCCACTTTTTGACTTCCATCGTCATTTTCTGTCACTCTACCCCTAGCTCTTCTCAGGCAAGTTTTATCACCGTGCTTTCGAAGTTCTCCTTGTCGTGCTCTGGAATTCCAGACAGTGTAAGATCTCTGATAGTGATCCAGCTAGTCAGAATTTTCTATTCGACTACGTTTGGGTAATCAGGCCATATTCACAGTTCCCTTCAATTATTTGGTTAGGGCACAGACATGGATCACATACACCTACAGTGTTTTCAATACGTTTCACGCAACACTGCTGCAAAGACAGCATCAGCAACAGTCTGGACCATTGCCCTGAAGCATGTTTTGTACCTGTTTTGCTGCACTCACAAGGACCTTGACGAATTCACCTCTGGCAATAATGCCCTGTTGTGTGTTCATAGCATTCTCTGTTGGCTAGCCTCCTTGGCTCTCACCGGCCTGGCCATTGCTGCATACTGCTCTTTCGTTATCCATTTTAGATGCAGTTACATATTAAATATTATCAAAAAGAATGGTAATGGGGCATTAGATCAAAGATCTCGAAAATATCTAGCAGTGTTGCTATTTAAGAACAGCTTCAAATATCAAATAATCTGTGAAACAAACAAACATGCATGACTCACTGGCAGCTAAATATGTTTTAGTCTTCTCTACATAGTTTGATTCCAAAACTCTTTCTAACTCTTATTTCAATAATGAGTCTCCTATATTTTCTTCTTCAGTCATAAATGAAAACAAAATCTCCCACCACATTATCGTCCTTCAGACACTCATTCCACCTGCAAGGTCTATCTTCTCTGTTTAACTCTAATCATTCTTTTGCACCCATAAAGTTGATGCCCTTTCTTTGTTCGTTAAGGAACAATCAAATAATTATAATTTAAATGAATGTAAATGTTATTCTGTTATATGAATTTGATCCCAAAGTACGATGGTTTCATTATATATAATAAGTACCATTCATTATAAATAATTTATTTTACTGTTGTGTTAACTGGAACAGTAATAAGATTAATATTAACCCTAAGAGTCAGCTACCTCAATTTTTTGGCAAATTCAGATAGAAGGATCAAATACTGAGAATAAAGTTTCATCTCTTTAGTATAAAATATTTTTCTCTGTTTTTTGTATAAATGTTGTTTAATTACATAAATTTAACAAGTTTATTTCATTATACAAAATTAATAAAATGGGAAAGTAATTAAAGAGATAATATTGTAGTGATTTTGAAACTAATTATGCAATTCGCCAATGTCCCTTCAATAACAGCTGGTATCAGTTTAGCCCATGTTTGATGAATGTGCACTGTGTATATAATAATCCAGGCAGAAGGATTGTAAATCTTCCTTAAGTTTCTGATTTTGGTGTTGCATCACTCTTAGCTTCTAATGCTATAACAGTTCAGGAATATAACAGATCTGGCAGTTCTGTTGTGATTAAACATTGTGTTCATATGTAAAATTGTTAAATTTCTACATATAGAGTCTAACATATATGAATTTACAATTATCTTTCTTCTTTTATGTGAACATCTGCTACAACATGAATAAAATCTGAATATCCATATCTTCAGTTCGAATGTCATCCATGAATTTAATTGTGACCATTGATTCAATAATATAAACTAAAAAAATAAAATAGCTCTATTTATGGTGACATAATAAAAGTAATCTTATAACTGGTAGGAATGTTCAAATAGTTCTGTTCAATGCCCATGAAGTATATTTAGTAAATTGTGTGTAGTTTGTGACTGGGACATTACCTGCAAACATTGTAACTAAAAATAATACAACTATTTTCAAAAAGAACTATATTAGCTCTGTTAATGGTGAATTACTACCTTCTAATGACATAACTGATCATGTTGTCATAATGTTCCATTAAAATTGGAGTACAACAATACTAAACTCCTATGTTGTGATGTAAAAATTGTGGCAGATGTGGACAGCTGTATTCTACTGCACAGCAATTTTATGGTCATTGTGTTGAGCTTCTAATAACAGCTCTAATTATTAGTACCCATTTTGTAACCATTCTTGTCATCTCATAACAATGAATATAATAATATCAACAATGTGTTTCTTGACCAAATACTTTAGTAGTCTGAATATCATTCAAGTATTCCTGCTAATCCTGTATGTTGATGAGCAGAAAATATTAACTTTCTTCCATCACATATAGTTGTGAATTGGGATTTTAATCATGTGCTTTTTTTTTAAATATAGTGCATATCTCATAATTATCTCCTAAAATTGCAAGTATTGCTCATAGAGGTAATACATATAGAAACTCAAAGACAACTTAATAGGCATCATGTGAAATGGAACAATTAAGCAATGTGATATCTGTTAGACCTCCAGTTGCAAAAAAGAAGAAAAAAGGTATGTGATACATAGAGATGCAATATATGTCATGTGAAAGCTTATAAAGTGATTGATATATCAGTATTTGGTATTCCCACACTATAAATCCTGTTGGTCTGTTTGTTTATGCAATATAAATTATTTCTAATATTCCAAATGATTCTAACTCTATGTGAAGAAATATTACATACAATTTTTAACATGGCTGTCTCTCAACAACTGTAGCTTTTTTATGAATATTCTATAATATCCTGTGGTTTACATAATGATAATTCCTGTATAGCCTCATAGATGGCTGTGTTGTACTTTATTTCCCCTACGTTTTTCTAATTTCAAAAGTGCATTAAGCTCTTTTCCTTTGAATTTGGTTTTCCTGTCAATTTTTGTTTAGTTCAGATGTTTCTGTCATAATGGCTCAAGTAGGCATATGCCACTGTGTGCATCTGATAGGGGGCGCAGCTTGTATAATTTTCTTGCCAGCAATGTAAGCCACTAGGCCGATCAGTCTGATGTTGCCCCTAACAAGGCATACGTGCCAAAAGGTTGAAAGTGTTTAATTTTAATTTTTTATTTGAGCGTATCTGTTCTAAATGTAGACCATTGCTGTCTCGCAGTGTAACTCTACATAAGTAACCTTTGAATGCCATGACAATTGTGTATCTTGGTTAACAATTTTGTCAAACATATTTTTCTCCATATTATTTTGTAGGGTCTCTTAAAATTTCATTCTAAGGGAGACATCTCTAGAGGAGTCGAAACCTAGGTCAGTGTACCAAACAGTTATTTGCATGCAGTTGGCTGTGTAATATTAAATGTTTAAAATCTAAATCTCTTCGTGTATGAAGAACTACAAGATTTGTCGACATAACACAACATTACTTAAATTTCGCTAATGGGATACCAACAAAACTTAAATATGACTAGCCGTACACAGATGTGAATTGTTTAAATTAAGTGAGTAAATGCTCCAGTTAAATAAAATCGTTTTTATCTCAAGAAAATGCACCATTCTGGAATATTTTAATGTGGGTAACAGCAAGAATGATATGAGTCATGGAAATACATTTGCTTGAGAACAAGTACAGCCAAGCCATGTGGAATAAGAAGAAGAAATTTCTGCAGAGGGTCTAAGCAACCACAGATGCCACTATTTTGAAAAGTAGAATATGAAATGCTTGACCCATTCGATGGTAACTATGAAAAAGAGTATCTTTGCCATTGCAGGCTGCTAAAGGGTGTATTAAGTATTTCTACTGTATTATTTGTGCGATCTGAGTAGAGTAGAGTATAGCAGATAAATTAGTGATAGTACTAATGAAAAACTATGTTTAGTAAAGACGAGGAAAACAGTATCTCTTTCAAATATAAATTTAATGAAATAAGAGAAACAATCCATTGACAATAAGCACAAATCCACTTGCCTGTATATGTTGCGCTGAGAGTCTACTTTCAGATAAACGACACTTATTAATACTTGAAGAAGAAGTAAAAAGACTGAAGGAAACGATCAGTGGCTGACATTTTTGCGCTTCTGAGAAAGCTGTAATACTAAATGTGATGTTAGTTACCACTACACTACGTAGCGTTGTTGTACGGAACTACAGAAAGACTGAATAACCTTCACGTATTCTCTCTGGTCATGTAGTGGAAAAACCGGGCCTATGAAGGTGTGTTACGTGCGGCTTTCCTCAAACGTAAGATGCTCTTACCAAATGTGTGATCCGAACATTTTCTAATGCCATACTCGAATCTGTTGGTACTCAGAATGAATCTTTCATTCGACACGGGAGTGTGTCCCATATTAAAGCACACTGATTGGTCTATACTATTTTTGGATTGTTCAGTATCTAAGAGAGATTACAGTAGGTTTACCTAGATATTTACTCGAAATAATTGTTCTGCATTTGTGTATTCATATAGTAGAGGGGCCTTCTGTCTATTTGCAACTAACCCTCAACATACAAAAATGTAAAGCATTGCTAACACATGGACAGAAGAACCCTTTACTGTGTGACTACAAGGTAGGTACAATCACAGGAAACTGTTCCTTGCATAAAATGTCTGTGAACGTGCGACTGAGAGATCTGAAGTGCAACGACCATATAAAATTAATCGGGAAAGTTCTCAGAAAGTGTACCCCATCAACAAAGGAAGTACCTTACATTACACTCATTCTATCAATACTTGAACATTGCTCGTCAGTCTGGGATCCGTACTAGACACGATTAATAGAGGAAATAGAGAAGACGGCAGATTAACAGCACGTTTCGTTTAAGGTTCATTTAGTAAGCGTGAAAACGCCACAGAGATGGCCAATAAGCTCCAGTGACAGACGCTGCAACACAAGGATTCTGCATCACAATATAATCTACGCTTATGTTTCTGAGAGAGTACGTTTGTAGAAGAGCCATATACTGCGTACTCCTACGCATATCTTGGGAAAAGAACGTGAAGAAAATGTTAGAGGGATTGGGACGCTCATAGAACCAACTCAGCAATTGTTTTTTCCGCGAAGCATTCACAATTGGAACAAGACAATGGGCAAATGACATTTGAACACAAAGTACTCACCACCATACACCATAGGCTTGCGGAGTATAGATGTAGATGTAGATTTGTCTATTTCCACGACGTAGGTTTGATGCTTAAGGAATTTTCTGTACAATATGCAGAGTCAAGGAATTTTTAAGAGTCTCTTGCGGATGATGTCTGAAACGCTACTGCAGTGCAATAGGAACAGGTCTGAGAGATTGCGCTGAATATACCGTCATCAATATTTACCTCGCAGAGCGTCAGGAATGCGACGATTGCTAGCGTGGCGGTGATTGAGAGATTAAGCTGCATGGCTGGTGCGTTGTTATCTTGTTTCATTGCTGCGGAGAGAGCCCCAGCGTCCTGCAAATCACAAGAGTTCCACTGAGATAAGTTTTGTGATATTCCGACACTTTATATACAGCAGCGATGTATTCGAACATTGTGCTACGCGTTATCTGGTGAAGCTGCTGTTATCACCATTACCGGCAGAAGTTATGAAACGTTCCGTAATTATAAAGCTTCTTCGCTTAGAATACCTTCTCCTGTTGGATTACAGTGCAGTGTACGTCTCAGATTTCTCACATGTGAAATTTCTAGTAATGATCATGCACCATGTTTCAGGATATAACGAAAGTTTTCTGAACTTTACGTTGATAACGGATGGTTGCACAACGTGGCAGCAGATTTGGCATCTTTGTTGTGGCGTCGGTCGGATGTCCAGGTTTCGAGGAATCTGGTATTTCGTCAAAGAGACGAGCATGAAAATTTATATTTGAAAGCAAATTTTTAGTGAAAATACAAAGAAGGTTTGGGAGAATCAAACTAATAGCAATAAACGACAAAATCTACTGAGGAACAGTACAGAGCAAGTCAGGAGCCGTGAAAAGAGCAGCTGACAGCCGACAACGTGTATTTGTAAAGGAGGGGGCACAATTAATGACAGATGTGTCGCCTCTAAAATGTCTGAAACAGTCGCCGTAAAACCTTTCTTAAATTCACTGAAAATCGTTGTCAGAATTAGTTAAAAGGCTTTAATTCTTGCAAATGTGTGCAACGAAGTTTTGAAAACGGGGGGAGGGGAGCGAGAGGGGGGAGGGAGACAGTAAACAGCTCTGAAGGATGAGCAGACTGTAAGCTGGTAATATACGGGCTGTCGTGGTGTGACAAACGTGACGACTGTGGCTCTCCTACCAGAAAACGGTCGCGAGTGATTTCTACGATAGCTTCCAATGATATCGTGGCCTTGACAGGTGTCCAGCCACTACACAAAGGCATAAGTCGAAAGCGACGTGTGGTTTTGTTTCCGTATTAATGTCTTAGAGAATTTCCTATCGGTTTTAAGTCAAACAAAAGCTCTAAGTATCTTCTAGTATATAGATCATGTAGAAATCTATAGATAAGGATTTCGACCGACGCCGCTTGAGTCATCTGTCGACACTAAGATGACATTACCTGCAAAATCTTCGAGAATTGAGTAATCGTCTAGTGCCCAGTGAGAAATACGTATTGCACAAGATCATTAATAATAGAAAATAAACTTAAGTCAACTTTCGAATCAGTAACTCTTTTACTTTCTGCTTAAACCATGTACTTTAACAGAGTAGAAGATCAGCAATAGCACTTAACGTTTCCTTCCAAGTGTTACCCTCCGCCATCAGCTCTCTTTTTCGAAAGTCTTGACCACTGGGGAACCTTGTAACTTACTGTAGCAACTGTAGTACTACACAGGATGCACATCCATGTGTTGAAACTTTCCGAGTCTCGATTCGATCTTCCAGCATTGTTACTTCTTAGATGAATGAAAGAAAGTAGGAGAGCATGCTGACAGGGCCATTCCATCAAGGCACGTAAGATGGTTAATGATCTTCGGGGCAGAGGATCGGTGACAACTTGAAGACGTTGAAGCATGAAGAGGTCATAGAACAGCCAGGTGGGCCACATGTCTGCTACAGCCGTCAGGCCCTGTTTGTATAGACCACTCTAGTGGACCATATAGGCCTTATGCTCCTGCAAATAAATTAACCCAAAGTCACTATATCAGTCACTCGATCAACAAAGCTGATAACAACAACCACTGAAAGAATTTTTATTTATTGTTCTATCTCAGTAGCACATTTTTTATTTTATGACACGTTTCGATCACTGTGGACCATCTTCATATCTAAGTAGTATCGTCGTCAGCCAGTCTTGTATATTCAGACTGCTATGGAATAATGTTCCGGAAAGACAAGACGGCCTATTGATCTGAAGATGACCCCGAGTAATTGAAACATGTCATAAAACGATAAATGTGCAACTGTCGGTAACAGTGAAAATTGGCGGCTTAGTTCTTAACACGGTTCATGGAAGTTTACCCGATGTATGTAGAAAGAGTGTCGGTCTCTTGGATGATAATGATTACTGTAAAATTAATTGACGAGAGAACGTTGCAAACTGTGGGCAGCCCATGAGTTGGCGTAGGCAAACACAATCACGCTTTAGAATCGCTGTTGACAGTTGAGTGTGATTTGTTTCGAAATTTTGTGGAAGATTAATAATGGCAGAAGTCAAAGTCGGTACATACTTATCTTTGTGACTGCTCTTGCCGACTAATTATGACTCCCGAAATGCCTTGAGTGCTTTAATTTTCGTAAAACTTTCCTCTTCCATTCGAATGGTCACAGATACGCTCTTGCATTCCTTGCTGTTCTAGTGTTTCGGAAGGACATACATCGCGGAGAATTTACTTGGTGCAGTCAAGGTCTTCTCTTCAAAACTAATCTTTCGGTCTCTATCGGTGTATTCGCTGTTTCGAACGTGCGTCGCAGATTCGTTTTAGACCATCGGAAAACCATTTCTTCACTGTTTTGTTTCTTCCGAGTGTACTACAAAGTATGATTAAAGGAGTAAATTTCCAGGGCGTGTGCCATTCAGATGGCTCTTCTAGTAACTAAAGAATTCCAATATCGAATATATATCCTTCGTAACTTCTTTTCTGATGTACGGTCACGGGAATCATCCCACACAGAACTGCTAACCAGTGGTCCATTTTTCTAAAAATGGTTGAGTGAATTCCACTTTTCAGAATGTGTCATTCAAATTATTTTCATCGGAGTAAGCACCTTGAGATTTTGGAAAGTAACCACATTCTCTAAACAGCTACTTTTCCAAAATAAATTAACTTAATTCTTGCAAATATCATTGTATGTTACATTCAGTATATTTTTGATAAGTACACGTCTTTATTAAAAACATATAGGGTAACCCATCTCCCTTACACTTTTTCTTTCTTCAGAGAACAGCCACGACTAAAACCTACACATGTCTCCCGTTGCCATGTTAAAATTTGCTTCTTTTGCCAAAACTCAGCGAACTTTACACAGTCTCACCTCACTAACGTGTTGTGCAGACGCAATTGCGAGGGAAACCTGAAACTGTGGTTTATTAAGTGACGAACTGAGGAAAAGTAAAGTCAGCATTTTATGAAAAAGGACACCCTCGGTACAAAATAATTCAGCAGCTGTCAATGACCTTTAAAATTTTCACTCTTTCATGGGAAAAGTCTGTAGTTTGTGGAATAACACAGTAGCTAATGAAGTTTTGCGTAGTAACCATGTAGCGAAACACTCCCCTCTTTATGTGCTGTCATTTGACAAAATCTCATATCGCTATCTCTACGTTTATGAAACATGAGGAATGTTGTGCGTAATTCACCTTGGCTTTGTCGCTGGCGGGGTGCGATCGCAAATGAGTGCACTACGTCAGAACAATTTCGTCGACATTGGTGACGGATGGAGACCTCCAACCAAGTCTAAAGAAAAATTCAATATGAGAGCTAAATTTCATATGCAGCAACATATTATGTAATATTCACCAGACAGAAAGTCATAGCGACCCGTTTTACATTGGAAACATTTTCCAATTTCGCGAAATGTCCTACTGACACGTAAAAATCCCAATAACTAAGACCATTAACGAAATATGGGCACATCATAATGAACCAGACATATAAAGCTACAATTAAAGATAAAAGAAAATTTTTTACCGAATAGTTTCTGTAAAATCATTCGAGAAAGATTGCAGGGCGTACGCGACTGTTTTGTCATCGCCGACCGTCCGAAAGGAGGCAAATTCTTGTCGGCCTCCCCTTCTTAACAACGGAATGAACTCTCCCACCTTTTTGGACTAAAATCGCTCACTGCGCATCGCCCACCGTACCATTCCCCAGTTATACACTGAAGTCAACGCGATTTATGAGGGTTCCCTGCACGTTAAAAGAAGGTGGGACTTGGATGTCTGATCACCACTGACGGCAATGCTCGCTCTGAAACGTGCTGCCGTGCTGGTCACAAGTTTGTAAGGAGTTCTTGTCACAGGGCGTTCCATTCCTCCACCATCACGTTTGACAGCCGCTGGATGGTCTTTGCTGAATGTGGATGTGCTGCATTATGCCATCGCATTCGTGCTCAATAGGTTTTTAAGTCGGGGGGACAGTCAGATTAGACCATTCACCGAATGTTCTAAAGTTTCAAGACTTTCTCCACTTGCGCAGTTGGAAGCTGCCACACATTTTGATCCACTAAGATCATGTCAGGGCCGAATGCACCCCTGAAAAGATACGCATAGGGAGGTGTTACAGTGTCACAATTACATCGACCGTCGTATGGTGAGATAACACCTATACCCAGGAATGTTGTCGAAAATGATTGTTTTGGTGATACAAGTGTTATAGTGTGGGGAGACATAATGTTGCAAAGCTGACCTCCAAATTTTTAAACATGGTACACTGACTGGTCAATGTTTTTGCAACACTGTACACATTCCCTACATACGTCGTTTCAGGGTACATCTGGCTCTGACTTCATAACTACATACGCAGTGTGCTACCGCATCGAACTGTGCAGGTAGAATGGGTCTTGGAATGGGACGATATATGCGGCGAATGGATTGGTCTGCCTGTTCTCGCGACTCAAATTCCATTGAGCAGTGTGGGATGCATTGGGGCATGTACAGTATTGCAGCACGTGCAGATGCACCAACCACCACACAACACATGTCAAAAGTGCTAGTGGAGGGATGAGTCGCCCTACCACAAGAACTCGACATCAAACTTGTGGCCACTATGGGAGCACATTACAGAGCATGGATTCTCGTCCGTAGTGATCAAACACCTAGTTAAGGACTGCGTGCATTGCCAAGAGGCCATTATATCTTTCTTTTAATTTAATTTTGTTGAGTTTTGGGATTCATTCTTTAATAAATACTGCTAGAGGCTCAGTTTATTTAAGGTAATTTCTGTCTTCGAATAGAAGTGTCCCTACTGTCCTTCTTATTACATATTTCTTTTAGTTACCTTCTGTACCACACTGCTGCAGCTCTTTGTATGTATGGTACACGTTCCATTGGCCTATGATACTTCTTTAATTTTTCTTTAATTTTTGCACATCAGTGTATTGTCGGAGTCAAGGTAGATACGAAGCCACTCCCCAACCAGCTGGGCAGAATTGAAGAGAAAATATAAAGTTCCGCAGTCTGGCACTAGACAGGTCCTTCAGGAACGATCATCCAACATGTGATCCTCTGCCAGTGATGTCACCCTCTGTCAATGAAATCATGCTCTGACCAAGACTTCATTGGATGCAGCATGGAGCACACCGCTATCCCCGCCATTGTTGGGCTAAAGAATGTATATTGAGATGAAATTACTTACATTGTAGAACAAGACGTAAACGCACTTGTAACTGTGGCTTGGAATTCGATGTTAGGAGAAAGGAGAGATGGAAGAAGTATAGGAGAACGTGGACTGGGGAAGAGGAATAGACGGTTAAACAGCATGTTAGAGTCTTGCTCGGAACATAGTTCAATCCTTTGCTTAAGGATTATGAAAGAAGGTGGAAGTGTATGTGGAAGAGACGTGGAGACCAAGGCTTCAAATAAAATACATGATGATAAGACATAGATTTTGAAAATATATTTTAAACTTCGAATCATATCGAAAAGCGTTTGCCTGTTTTCACTATAATTTAATTACAATGGTTAACAAATTAAGACTGAAGAAATTGCAGAAAAATGGGTGAGGTGGAAAAATTGAAAAAAAAAATGATTGACTGTGGAGATTTTCAAACTGACACAGGGGAAGGGAATATGGGACAAGACGGGCGGGTAGAGTAGAGAGATGAAATAGTGGAGGCAGCAGAACATCAAATACACAAACGGACAAAATCCAATAGAAATCACTGGACAACAGAAAATATTTTAATTTTAATAGGCGAAATAGAATAATACGAAAATACAAAATAACAGGAACTGAAACATACAGAAAGGAATACAAACGACTGAAAAATAAAATTGACAGGAACTGAATAATGTTAAAGCAGGAATGGCCATGTGAGACATACAAAGCTGTAAAGGGAAGCATTACCAGCAGAGAGATAGACGTCACCTATAAGAAAATTAAAGAAAGCTTGGGTGAATAGAAGATATACCTCTATGAATACGAAGAGCTCTGGTGAGTAGGCTGTACTACGCAAGGAAAAGGAAAAGTGAGCTGTGAAGAGAATGAACAGGGCGACTCCAAGAAGATGTTAAATACTTACAGAGAAGATGGAGAACTGTAACTGTATCCGTTAGATGTAATGTCCACAGGTCCAGAAACGATCGAGTTCGAAGTTATCAGCGAAAATCATTTTGATACCTCTTACAGAGCACCGGTATTGTTGTAAGTCTTCAGGCTTTCCCAGCGAGATGTTGACATGTGGAAAAATCGGGTCTACTGCCGGATGTTTGTGTCGCTCTGGCACAATATTTCCGCCACGTAACTCGTTGCCTTCTTCAGGTGCTACCTGAGACTGCCGTGTTGGAGGATCTTGTCCAGTATTTATCCCCAGAGGGCGCTGGGTGCTCTCTTTGCCGTCCGCGCCCGCCTGGCGCTGCTTGTAAGGTGTTGTCTCTTCCCCGGTGTTCCCTCAGACGTCCGCGCCCGACTTGGGCGCCATCTGTGGCAGCTCTCTGAGGCCTGTCCTGTGTCGGGCGTTCCGTTCGCGGTCCGCGCCCGCCAGGTGCTGCTCCTGATGTTTTTACCCCTCCCTGGTGCTCCCACGGACGTCCGCGCCCGGCTCGTCTACCATCTGCGGTCGTGGCAGTTGTCTGGGGCCGGACCCGCATGTGGCGTTCCGTTCGTTGTCCGCGCCCGCTTGGCGCTGCTCCCAAGGTGTTGGCACTTCCCTGGTGCTCCGACGGACGTCCGCGCCCGCCTAGTCCACCATCTGCAGTTGTGGCAGCTGTCTGAGGGTCTTGGGTTGGGGGCTCTGTTCGCGGTCCGCGCCCGCCTGGCGCTGCTTGTAAGGTGTTGTTTCTTCCCCGGTGCTCCCTCAGACGTCTGCGCTCGACTTGATCTCCATCTGTGGCAGCTCTCTGAGGCCTGTCCTTTGTTTGGCGCTCCATTCGCGGTCCGCACCCGCCTGGTGCTGATCCTGCGGTGTTGGCACTTCCCTGGTGCTCCGACGGTCGTCCACGCTCGGCTCGTCCATCATCCGTGGTCGTTGCGGCTGTCAGAGGCCCGTCCTGCGTCGGGAGTTGCGTTTGCAGTCCGCACCCGCCTGGCGCTACTGCTGCGGTGTTACTACTTCTTGAGGAGTTCGTTGGTTCATTTCGTTGAGCCCTAATAAGCTCCAGAGCCGGACTGTACACCGAGCTGAGCTGGTAACCGCCGTCTCGGTTTATTAGGTTGTCAGTGACCTTGATCTCGATGGCCTCCTTTATGGCACTGTCTCAAAATCTTGGCGTCTGTGTCACAATTTTGGTGTTGTTGAAGCCCATTGAGTGGCCGAGCTCCAGACAGTGCTCCACTATGACAGATTTTGTTCCCTGTCCGAGTCTGGGGTGCCTCTGGTGTTCTTTGCACCTGATGTCCACCGTCCTGGTGGTCTGGCCAAGGTATGACTTACCACACAGGCACAGGTTGTTGTAAATGCCTGGGTTATGTAGCCCCAGGTCGTCCTTCACACTCCCTAGCATGGTCCCCATTTTGGAGGGTGGACAGAAGTTGCTTACAAGAATAATGTACAGAAGAATGGAACAGAAAGTTGAGGATATGTTACATGACGATCAGTTTGGCTTTAGGAAAGGTAAAGGCACAAGAGATACAATTCTGACGTTGCGGTTGATAATGGAAGTGAGACTAAAAAAAAATCAAAATGCGTTCCTATGATTTATCGAGCTAGAAAAAGCGTTCGACTATGTAAAATTGTGTAAGATGTTCGAACCTGTGAGGGGAGAATCGGGTAATATACAATTAGTACAAGAGCTAAGAGGAAATAATAAGAGTGGACGATGAGAACAAAGTGCTCGGTTTAAAAACGGTGCAAAATATGGAAGTAGTCTTTCGCTCCAACTGCTCAATCTGTACACAGAAAAAGCAATGATTGAAATAAAAGCAAGGTTAAGGAGTGGAATAAAAATGGAGGCGAAAGGATGTCAATTATTCGATTCAGTGATGACATTTCTCTCGTCAGTGAAAGTGAAGAAGAATTACAGGATGTGTTGAATGGAACGAAGAGTCTAATGCGTACAGAATATGGGTTGTGAGAAATCGAAGAAAGACGAAAGTAATGAGAAGTAGCAAATATGAGGTCAGCGAGTAACTTAACATCAGGATTGAGGGTCATGCTGTAGATGAAGCTAAGGAATTCTGGTACCTATGCAGTAAAATAACCAATGGAGGACGGAGCAAGGAGAACATCAAAAGCAGTCTAGGACTGGGAAAAAGGGCATTCATGGCCACGAGGGGTCTACTGGTATCGAAACATAGGCCTTAATTTGAGGAAGAAATGAGCGTTTTGAGTACAGCATTCTATGATAGTGAAACTTGGGTTTCTGGGAAACTGTAACAGAAGAGAATTGAAGCATCTGATATGTGGTGCTGTAGACGAATTTTGGAAATTAGATGGACTGATAAGATAGGAAATGAGTAGGATCTGCGTATATTCAGACAGGAAAGGAATTTGTGGGAAACACTGACAAGGCACAAGATGATAGGACATCTATTAAGATTGGCTTCCGTGGTACTAGAGGGAGCTGTAGAGGCCAAAACTGTAGGGGAAGACAGACATTGGGGGGCCGCATCAAACGAGTTAGAAGGCTGTTGTCTCAAAACGGAAAGAAAAACGCAAAACAGCAAATCCTCTGCGAACTGTATTATGCAGTTACTCAGTTGAGATTCCTGCAGTATCAAGGCTCATAAGTCTCACTAACTTTTATTCAACTTTCTTCCGTCACCATGTCACGGATTTTGTGAATGGTTTTCCTTACCGTGACTTCAACTGGATGGCCGGAGCGCCCATAGTTTTTGGTGCTTGACCGACAACGCTTAAATGCATTAATCCAAAAATAAACGGTTTACAGTGGCGGTGCAGAGCACGTGAACTTCATCCAGTTATGTTTTGATTCTTGCCGTAGTCCAAGTCTTAAGTTGAAAATGTTTGATGACAGCACGAAACACGTTTTCCTTCATTGCCCACCGTAGTCGATACACTGACCAATTAAGACTCCTGTCAAAAAAGAAACGATTCTTGGGGTAATCAGGCTTACCAGCCATAAAATGGCAACAAAAATGTTTCATTCTTTCTTGGAAATTTACCACATTTATCACACCACCCTACTATAATCGGGGTTTGCATCGTATCAAGATGAATGTGGCTGATGTCGTCCTTGTCAGAAATTTTTGAGCCCAAGGCCACAGGGTTAAAAGAATTTTGTATCAGTTGTTGCCAAGTTTTGTGGGACATTGTAAGGCCGTTAAAGTGTTGACGCCAGTTGTAAAAGCAGTCTGACAATAAGACCTGCCGGATTCACCTAAGCCAAGTTAAGAATGGCCACTGTATATGATCACTATAAAACACCCCTGTGCTATTTCTCGGAGGGCGTGATTCAGCAGTGTCGGCTCGTATCGATAGTGCTCTTCCACAGTTATCCATGCTAATACCGCAGCAGTGGGTACACGAGCATCTCCTGAGATGGCGCAGCCTGTTGCTTTGCGGGGCTTGAAAAGCTCTCGCCGCTCTGGCTGGAGTTCTGTTTTCGACCTCGGATGGGGGTGGATGGTTAGAGGCTGCGTGGGCTGAGCACAGCACACCGGGGCAATGCGGAGTCACAAGAGGAAGCGGACATGCTGGTTGTAGGCTGCTTGCGTTCAATGCGAAGGTGGTTACGTGGCTCGACAGGCCTCACTAGTGAAATGGCTGTGGAGGCCTGCAGGGTGCTGGGTTCACTCGTTTAGTCCCGGCCATAATAGGAAGACGAGGGTTTGGTTAGCACTTTTCTCGATATTTGTGTCCGACATTAATGCATTCTGGGGAGATTCAGAGATGCAGAAAGTTTGGCAAACTGTTGTGGCACACATTGTTTTGACTTTTTGGCATTCCTGTTCGGTATGTGAGTGCTGGTCTGACAACTTGAATTAAACGGGACCTGATCGGTGCTTAAAGCTTCACAGGTAAATTCACTGGAATGATATGTTTCTTGCCGTTAATTTATTTTACTCTATAGTGTGGATTACTGTAACTACAGTTTACAAAAATATTAAAGGATCACTTTTTCGAAATGCAAATTTTGTTAAAACGTGCCTACAGTGTTCCCCTGTAATGGTGCAAAGGCGTGGCGTCGCTCTGCAATGTCACCATAGGCCTCGGAGACGCTTCAAACACCAAGGTGTCCAGAGATGTGAAAACAAAGCCACAACTCAGAAGTTGGTGTGACATGTAGAGTGATTTAATAACGTCACATTGGAACGAAATTTCACTATAGTTTTCAAAAATGCCACCGTGGACGTGTCACACGATGAGAAAGTCGTCATAGCCTCGATTACCCACATTTCACACCTTCTTTCGATGTCTCTGCGATAGAGGTCAGTACCGCGACATTTGGCCTGGAAATCACGCAGTTTTATAATGGGTGGCCGAGGGTTACATTTCAGAACATCACCGCTCATTATCATATCAGAAGAGCAACATTTCTTCAATGGAAAGGGCTGCGCTGCGCAAGTTACGGGAAGATCCTCAGACGGTGGTCCTTCCGGCGGATAAGGGGAATGCCATTGTGCTGTTGCCACGTGATATGTATGATCAGAAGATATATAGCTTGCTGAGTGAGACAACGTACAGGAAGCTTGATAAAGACCCTACTCGGAAAGTAGAAAGGAAAACGTCAGAGTTGCTAAACTCCTCTTCTCTGCCGCAAGAAGTTGTGAAAAGATTGAGACCTCACAGTTCTGTTCCAACGAGGTTATATGGTCTTCCAAAGATCCATAAGGATAATGTGCCCTTACGCCCCATAGTGAGCAATGTCGGTGCTCCAACATATGATTTATCTAGTCATCTGGCTTCGCTACTGAGACCTTTTGTTGGCAAATGTTCGCACCATATTCGCAACTCTGCGGACTTTATCAACAGACTGAGAACACTACAGCTGAAGGATTCGGACTTGTTAGTAAGTTTCGACGTCGTTTCACTCTTCACGAGGGTCCCTCTTTTGGATTCATTGTCACTTATCGGCAATAAGTTTACGGCCGATATAACGGCGCTGTTTCACCATGCCCTGTCCTCTACTTACTTTCTATTTAATAATGAATATATTGAGCAACTTGACGGTGTTGCCATGGGTAGTCCTCTGTCCCCTCTGGTAGCAAACTTTTATATGGAAGACTATGAGGAGAGGGCTCTCGATTGGGCGATGTTGAAACCAACAGTCTTCTGGCGGTACGTCGACGATACCTTTGTAGTGTGGCCTCACGGTGAAGAAGAGCTTTCACGGTTTTTACAACATCTGAGTTCCATCCACACAAGCATTCAGTTTACGATGGAAGTTGAAAAGGATGGTTGACTACCATTTCTGGACGTCATGGTTAAACGCAGGGTGGATGGGTCATTGGGGCATTCTGTCTATCGAAAACCCACGCATATGGACCTGTACCTGCAGGCGTCAAGCTGTCATCACCCGTCACAAACTATGGGCGTCTTTCGAACGTTGGTGCATAGGGCACATGTCATGTCTGATAAAGACAGCCTTGCAGACGAATTAGAGCACTTGAAATCTGTATTTCAACATAATGGATATTCTGCACATCAGGTCAGTACTGCTTTAAGGAGGAAAAAACGTGACCACCCACAGGATCAAGAGGAAAAGGAGGTGTTTAAGTCCAGAGCATTTCTCCCATATGTCGGGAACATTTCATCGAAAGTAGGCAGAATTTTAAAGAAACATCGTGTGAAAGCAATCTTCCGGCCACCTACAAAGACTCGTGCTCTTCTGGGCACAGCCAAGGATGATCTGGGATTACGGAAGGCTGGAATTTATAAAATACCTTGCGAGTGTGGGAAACCCTACATTGGTCAGACCACACGCACAGTACACGACCGCTGCGTTGAACATGAGCGCCACACTCGCCTTTTACAGCCCAGTAAGTCGGCCATAGCCGAACATTGTATTTCCACAGGACATACTATGGATTATTCGGCCACGAAAATCTTGGCCCCATCGAGATCTTTCTGGGATTCAGTTGAAGGAATCCGTGGAAATACGTTTAGCGGAAAATCTCATAAACCGTGATGGCGGCTTTTTATTGAATAAGGCCTGGGACCCGTTGATTTCTTTAATTTCAACCAAAAGAAAACGTATTATGACTTCTGACATGTCGAGCGACAAGTAATTTTAATTTTAATATTGAAATTTTGCATTTTATTGTTTTGGACACATCTGCGTGCATGTTTCACTCTTTTCACGCATTCGTTTGCGCCCCATAGATGCAGTAATATTGTAGAGGGCCTTGGAATCGACTGGTGGCGCGCATGCTACGGTAAGTTGCGCATGCGCGCCGGCGACACTTTTACGTATAAATAGAGCGACTTGCACTAGCAATCTCCAGTGTCAAACACTCGCCTGAAGATGGCTGTAAGGTTGTCAGCCGAAATATCGTGGAAAGAAGTCGATGAGATCCGGCTGCAATCCCGAAATCTTGTGGAATATTCAATACGCCGGGAAAATTTCAAGAGTCACATAAATAGGCTTTGATGCTTTGGATCACGTTCAGATTTCGTAGTGGTGGTTTCAAGCTGTACATGAGAGCAAAACGTGAGCTCGCGCTGCGGTCCAAAGGTATTTGATCGCATTCAATGGCGATTTCGACCGCAAAATGTGTGGAATCAACGCCCCAAGGGAAGGAGTGATTTCATTGACGCCCTTTGTGCCACCCTCAGTGGCCTTTTCGTGCTTGAGCCGTGCGGTTTCTGATATGTTGTCCTCGGCCACCCATAGGAAAATTGCGTTATTTCAACGCTGTATGACGCGTATCTGAACTCAATCGTTCTTTTTTTACTAATGACTTTACTGTATCGTAAAATATAGTTTTTTTGGTATTTGCAGCTGCTTATTCATTCTTATCCATAATAAACCGTACGAACCACTCAATAAATTCCCTAGGTGTTATGTGAAGTTGTTAGTGTATATTTATTTCAATGAGTTCTTTTCTGAATGTTCTACAACGGCCAGTGGCAGCGGGAACTTAGACGAAGAATTCGGTGGAGCGGCATCTTCAGAACTGGTGGCCAGCGCCTTCTCTTTTAGTGCATTACCTGCTTATTGCAAAAGATTTTGACGGTCCTCTAGGCACATTTGGTTTTAATTGTACACCTTTTGGCCACTGGTGGTCCTTAAATACAAAATTCATTCCTGTTTTTAGTGAATATAATTCTGTCCTTGTATTTGAATGATGTGTATTTGGTCGCCTGGCACTTACCCTCCCAGCTCATCCTCACTACCTTTGCCATATTGTAACTCTGACAGTGATAGAACAGGACTTGGCATGTCACCTCATCATTCATTGAAAAGCCGACGCTAGATATTTAATGTTGTTAATCGTTCACACTTGGGCTAATAGCGTTAAATTAATGATTCTTTAGTCAGAACACACTGGCTACAGCTGAATATTGGCTATATTTCTTTTACCAGGGCGTCAGCAGTGGCTTAATATGTACAGGGTGCTAGGAGTATAAGAGCAGATATTGTGATCATTGGTACCTTAGTATTTACCTCCTTCATGTGTTGGTTGTTTTTTTCTCTGCGTCTTCCCGCAAATATATGATGTAATTGACTACCTCATGTTGTCTGCATAGTCGTACACATACCACTAAGAAGACTATGCTTGTCAGTGTAGACCAAACGTTTAGCGTCCACAGTTACACATCTGACCTGCTGGCCAGGATAAAATAATGGTCAATGGTTCGCTCTTGTCAGATGTGCTTGTAGGTAGTCTGTCAACCCCCTATAAAAGTGCTACTCCTTATAACTACAGTTATTGCTCTTCACGTGATGTAAATACTCGTGTAATGTTGTTCATTACTATATACTCAGTCCCCAGGATACATATTGTGGGGACTGAGTACGATGTGATGAACAGCATTACACCAGTATTTACATCATTTGAAGACCAGTGACTGTAGTCAAGAGCGCAGGAAACAAACCGCACACACACTCTTCCACCATGTCGCTCATATTATGCACTTTTTCCAACGGTGAGATTTACGAGGGAGTGCGAATAAGTAATGCCTCCTAAATTTTACGTCAAAAATCTTAAATCTATATAAACAAAACAAACGTTATTAACATTCTACATCGTTATTTTTCATGTCTGCATATTTATTTATGAACAGTCACCCTGCAGAAGAATACACCCGGCCGGTGTGGCCGAGCGGTTCGAGGCGCTTCTGTCTGGAACCGCGCGACCGCTACGGTCGCAGGTTCGAATCCTGCCTCGGGCATGGATGTATGTGACTTCCTTAGGTTAGTTAGGTTTAAGTAGTTCTAAGTGGAGGATGATCGATGACAGAGAACACAAGGCGTCGGATTGTTGCATATGTCGCACCGTCGCACTCCTAGTGTACGTTGTGGCGTTGCCCTTAAGAAGACCGTGTTCCATATTATAGTACTGTGTTCCTCACTCACCGACATAGTTACGTTACAGACTACAATTCTTAGCTCTCTGCCGTCAGAGGGCTGTAAATATGTAGACACGAAAATGAAGATGTAGTATGTTAATAATATTTGTTTTATTTAATAATCTTTAAGATTTTCATATAAGAAATTCGGAGGCATTTGTTTTCAGCAGTTTCTCGTATATTGAGCTGCCTGCGATCATAGTTTGAGTGTCTGTATGTGTCAGCTTTTTGACTAGGTTTTTTTAGTGAGTTGGTGTTTATATGTGTGTGGTCATAGATAAGTTGCTTGCTTTGTATTATAAGTGTGACGCATTTATTGGGATTATTTATTGTGATGGTTTTCATGCCTTTATTTAAATATTCCACAGATATGGAGAAATTACAGTCACACATGGAACATCTGATGTGTGCTTTATATCTTGCGTTAAAATTCCTGTTTGTCATTCGAACATACGCTGCATTGTAGTATGATCTTAAAATTGACCTATATTTGATATCTGGAATTTCACACTCATCGATGTAGAGGTGGTTAAATACGTTCGCATACAATTTAGAGTTTTATTTGCTAGCAGAAGACCTTGTTTCATAATCATGTTCCCAACTCTGTGTGTTTATGTGTGTATAACATTGTCTGCCAAGTTGTTTCGTTTGTGTGGTGTTTCTTTTATTGTTTGTACCTCATAATCTATGTGGAACGAGTCCGTTAAGGCATCAGTCACGCTTTGCTGCCGGAAATGCTACCGGTGTTGCTCGATTAGTATATCGAACAAATGAACTTTTTTGAGAATTTAACACAGTGTAGCTTCGTAAGGACAGTGAAGAAGGATGGAGAGATGTAGATGCATAGCAGATCCGTTCACTACGGGATGTCTAGATCTGTCATTCAACATGACTGCTACATCCCCCAGTATCCAGAATTTGTACAAATAAAACTTCAGTTAACCGTTTCTTGTAAATGAAAACACCGTTATCCTGTTCCAGTTTTCCTCAGTGTCGACCCACAGGAAATTTATTTACGATAATATAAAATGAAATCAACCGAAAATTAAATCATCAGAAAGAAATCTGCAAACGAAGAGGCTTCCTTCTACCCCAAACACAAGTTTCAACGTCGCAGTATAAACTTACAAACACAGATACGAACTCAGGCACATGCGTAAGATTATTTCACACGACATTGATTAACAGCATAAGTCGCAGTGGAGTGGAAGTGAAAAAAGAATTATTGTCTTGGGTTATTACGTGCCATCGGACAAAGCCGCAGACAGCCAAGATAACAGTGTCAGGAATAACACAGCGCTGTACGCCGCTGGTGCAATTGGCAGCTTGAGCACACCTATCACAAGCCTTTGAGGTAATTCATCTGGCCATTATCAGCTGCTAAGGACCAGCGCGTAACCCGTTATACTCCAGATAAAAGTGAGAAATACTTACAGATGTTCCTCCTCTGAAGACGTTTCCAGCTGAGGACAAAGTTTGCAGCCAACGCGGCTGCAGCCACGACCCAACTGCCGGCACGCCTGCTCTCGAGGTCACCAGCCAGCACACTACGCTTCCCCTCCCCTCACCCCCCCCCCCCCACCAAAAGCCATCCACCACACCTGCAGCTCCGTCCACCACACCGACCTCATCGTCCTGCTTATGTAACCTCTAGGACGACAGCGCAAATGTGCTTGTCATAGTTCGTCATTTATATACTGTGAAATAACGACGGTCATTTACTTCTGTGCTTGATGAAAATCAAGAAAAGAGACTACAAAAATTATATCAAAATTCAAGAGCTATCTAACTTCTACACAAGTCTTGAAATTCGACAAAATTACTTTATCTTCACCATAGTTACCTTTGATCAACTTGCTGCAATATCTGTTCATATACAACTTCACAATATTACGAACTTAAATTTAAGGGCACTCTCTTTCTTTGATTAGTCCTTGTAACCGAAATTTACTGCGTAAGTGATTTAGGGAACTTACGCAAACGAGCCCTGTTAGTAACACACTCAATCACCTTAAAAAAGAAAACGTGCATCAAAAGAGTGCACTGTAGCGCTCCGTCTAAAGTGGTTAGACAAAGAGAAGAAGAATGATTAAGGTTTGACATCCTGTCGACAGTATGGTTATGAAAGATAGGGTGAAAAGCAAATGAAATAACTCAATCGTCGTCGTGTAAACTGCGAGTCCAGTGTGCTACCCACTACGTTGCCTCGCTCGGTAAAAAGATAAAGCAGATAATGTTATAGATGACACAGTTGCTACCGTGAATTAACATATTGTATAATTTTTAATAAGATGGAATGGAGAAAGCTGTGATACACGGTTTGTAATTATTGGCTGCTAACTTTGATAACCCAGAGTCACAGGAGCCACCGTTTTATTTTTACTTTTCGTTGAATTTTATTCTCTGTTATGAGTGTTCTAACTAGTTTGGTGCAGCCTGCCAAAAATTCCTCTCCTGGAGCAGTCTCTTCATCTCAGAATATCTCTTAGTTGTTAGATGTATTCCGAGCTCTGTCTTCCTATCCAGTTTTCATCCTCTTATAACTCACTATAGTACCACGGAGTCTGTTCCCTTGTGCCTTAACAAGGGTCGTATCATCCGCCCCTTAGTCTTGTCAGTGTCTACCATACGATCCTTTCTTCGCCTATCCTGCGAAGAATCTTCTCATTCCTTTTTCTTCTCAGTCCACCTAATTTTGATCATTTTTATGGAGCAGCACATCTCAAACGCTTCTTTCTCTTCTGTTGCAGGTTACCACAGTCGATGTTTCACTACCATACAATACCTTGCTCGCAACGTACGTTTTCAAAATTTCTTCCTCAGATTAAGTCTTATATTTGATACCAGTCTGTTACTCTTGACCATGAATGCCCTCGTTGCCTCTCCTAGTCTGCTCCTTATGTCCTCCTTACTTCGTCGAACATGGGTTATTTCGCTTCCAGTGTAGCAGAATTCAATATTTTCCTCTGTTTCGTGATCACGAGTTTTGACGTTAAGTTTCTCGCTGATTTTATTTCTGCTACATCTCATCACTTTCATCTTTCTCCTGTTTCCTTTATATCCTTATTCTGTAAATATTAGACCTTTTCATTCATCAGGTCCTGTAATTCTCCTTAACTTTCACTGACGACAATTACCACAGTCGATTTTTCACTACCATACAATACCTTGCTCGCAACGTACGTTTTCGAAATTTCTTCCTCAGATTAAGTCTTATATTTGATACCAGTCTGTTACTCTTGACCATGAATGCCCTCGTTGCCTCTCCTAGTCTGCTCCTTATGTCCTCCTTACTTCGTCGAACATGGGTTATTTCGCTTCCAGTGTAGCAGAATTCAATATTTTCCTCTGTTTCGTGATCACGAGTTTTGACGTTAAGTTTCTCGCTGATTTTATTTCTGCTACATCTCATCATTTTCATCTTTCTCCTGTTTCCTTTATATCCTTATTCTGTAAATATTAGACCTTTTCATTCATCAGGTCCTGTAATTCTCCTTAACTTTCACTGACGACAGTAATGTCAATAGCGAATCTTGTCACTGACGGATTGAATTTCAATCCCACTCTTGAACATTCCTTTATTTCCGTCATTGCTTCTCCGGTATGTAGGTTGAGCAATAGGGGTGAAAGACTGCATCCCTGTCTCACATCCTTCTCATTCTGACCACTTGGTTCTTGGTATTACTCGTCTTTCCCAATATTTTACTCCTTTTTTTCCAGAATTTCAAACATTTTGTACCAATTTATGTGGTTGAAAACTTTTTCTTAGTCGACAGACCCAATGACCGTCTGTTGATTTTTCTTCAGTCTTGCTTCGAATGGCAAGCGGAAAGTCAAAATTGCCTCACTAGTGCCTTTCCCTTCCTAAAGTCTAACTGATCGTCATCTAACTATGGTCACCTACCCAGATTCCGATGGAGTGTCATCTATCCCTTTTGCATTAATTCATGACAAGTCTTCCAGAGCTCTTTTAAATTCTGACGCCGATACTGTATCCCCTAAACCTTCAATATAAATTCGAATTTCTTCCTGTATCACGTCATGAGGCAAGTCCTCTCCCTCATAGAGACTCTCAGTGTACTCATTCCACCTATCCACTCTTTGTCTTTAACACTGGAAGGCCATCGCGTACTTAACGCTACCAACATTGCTTTTCACTTCAGGGAGGCTTCTTTTACTTTTCTGTATGTTGAATTAGTCCTTTCGATGAGCATTCTGTTTCGATAACTTCACATCTGTCCTGTAGCTTTTCGCTATCGTGTACAATTCTTCGAAAGCCAGGAAGATAATAGGTGTTTCTGTCAATCGTTCGTAGTCCAGAAGCAACGAGGTGACCATTGAAACTATATGGTGCAATAAAGGAATATTACTAATTTTACTATTAAATTGTGTCTACACAGTACTGCAACCAGTCACTTTAAATTTTACGATAGCTCCACGTCCTCTAATGTCGTTAACTCATAATATGCAATTACATCTTGAAATAATACACACAACAACATAATTAACGGAGGCAGACTAACACCAAACAGTTTCGGAAAAGGTTATTGTCTTGTAAGCAACAACTCCTGGAGGAAAGTTTACCAAAGCAGCAGGGTGCTAACTGGATGACGTCAGTCACTGACAACGGTCTTACAATAGTTTCTGCTGCCTCGAAGTGCTGCTATCCCGTACGCGCGCAAAAGCAGTTGTCGATGGCCCCTGTTGTGGCTGACCTTGACCGGAAGCGTCTCGATTTATCGCGGTGTTGAATCATGTTACGCGGTGGCAGAAGGAGTGTTGCTACAGCTTATGCAACTACACGCTCTCATATGCTCTGTGGTGGATGTCTCGAGTTGGTGCTTGAGAAACGTAGGACTCGTAGTGCCGGAAGAGATGACGTCACATCAAAACCGAAAACAGACATCTGCGTCAGTTCTCTGAGTTGGCCATAATTTCAGCACGTGACACTGGTTTCCAGTTATCGTGCAGAGAGTGCTCCAAAGCACTTTTCCTCTGCTTTATTTGCATACCAGCATGCATCCGAAGATAAATGGAGTAATTTTAGAGTGATTTAGGATTGAATTCAACTGGAAATGGCGTAATTTACGTGCGATATCTGGCTCGCATTCGAAGAGAAATGGTACAATTTTAGCGCCATATTTACGGTGTGTTGTAGCATATTAGTGCATGATACCTGCCTGTTGCTGTGCAATGGCCACTTGAAGCGTGATACTTGTCCTGCCGTCTGCGTTTTCAATGGTCCAAGTTGATAGTGGACATGTAGTGTGGTCCAACTGATCTCTGTTTTATGTCTTTTAAATTACACAATGCATCGAGTACACCGATGGCGAAATTAGACATTTAATCCGATATGTGTGAAAGATGTAGTTCAGGCTGTGGGTAGTTCTTCCATATTTGGAGGTATTTAATGTACCATGACTTGTTACCAGTGATTCAGGTTACCGTGACCATGAACCAGGACATTACAGTTTCTTGACAAGTCCGCCACGGACACTCCCGTATACCGAGCTGACATCAGTCATGTTTACAGAAGAGCATCCATAACATCTTGCTTGGACGAAGACTCAAGCTCCCTGCGACTGGCCCACTAAATCACTCGAACGGAATTCCGTAGAAATATCTAGGCCGCGCGGGATTAGCCGAGCGGACTAGGCGCTGCAGTCATGGACCGTGCGGCTGGTCCCGGCGGAGGTTCGAGTCCTCCCTCGGGCATGGATGTGTGTGTGTGTTTGTACTTAGGATAATGTAGGTTAAGTAGTGTGTAAGCTTAGGGACTGATGACTTTAGCAGTTAAGTCCCATAAGATTTCACACACATTTGATTTGGATTTTTAGAAATATCTGGGACTGTATGGAAAAACAGATGAAGAGTAGTAATCAGCATCTGGGCAGTTTGGTACCTTCAGCAGATCTAATAATTAATGCGTGGGTTCAGCCGCAAACTCATAAAAGATCGAGACGGTGTTACATATGAATGTGACTAATTTTTGGTCCCGTGTGCTTAGTTTTACTACCTACAAGGGAGGTCGCCAATTGCGAAATTCAGATTCGATTCATACTGCGCATAATTAAAGCTCATGGCCAGAGGTGTAATGTGGCAAAGCACCTAGATGCACTTCTCAGCCGTTGTCGAGAAAATCGACAGTTAAAAGAAACCGTTGCGGTGAAATACTCTCTACGATTAATAGTTTTCTACAGCGTCGTGGCGCAGCGGTAAGCGCTCGGTTTTGTAATCCGAAGGTCGCCGTATCGAATCTCGCGCCATACAACCTTTCTTTTACTATTTCTTTTTTGTAATTCAAATGTATAAATGTATACACACACACACACACACACACATATATATATATATAAAAAATTCCCGGCAATCAGATGCAACAATTATGCATATAATAAGTTGTTGAATGTCGTTTGTCGTGGAAAAACTGGCGACTTCGAACATCATTATGTTGTATTTCACAAATGTTATTAATTATCTTCATAATGTTTAGCACGTATAGTTAACGGAAGACGTAGAAACGATATTCCGAAACGAATACGTATAGTGTAAGTCAAACGTTCGAATTAGAATACAGACCCCATGAACACAAATTTGCTGTGGCAGGTATGAACTATAAACTCCGTTACTCGCTCGTTGCACTTGAAGGACAGATGTTGAATGGGCCGAAATGAGCCGCCGCATAACAGCGTAGTTGCCTGCTAACTTCGAAAGAAGGTAGATGCGGTCCCTAGCGCAACTTATAAGATCGTCGAAAATCAGTGGGTACGTGAGATCTTTGGTACACCCTGTTAAACAAACGGAAAAATGGAGGCGGTACAATTGGAGAGCGATCCGGGCCCTTCGCATGAAAGTGATGTGATCAAAGAAGATTATATAAACATTGAAGTGGCGAAACAACAATGTAAAGATGCGTTGGTGTATTTTGAAAGCCTCCTTCGTAACAGTAATCGCATTGCTGCAGAACGAAGAAATGTTCCAGAATACGCTGCAAATGCTCGCTGAAAAAACCCTCGTTCATGATGAGGAACTGATAGACATTAATGAAATCGACGATAATAATGCCTACGGAGACGTTGAAACGAGTCCCATTGCCAACGAATCATCAGACGAATACGAGCCGGACGAGAAGAAAAAAAGGGTACGACTATATTTCTCTGGATTACAAAATTAGAGCTGTCAATCTGGCCAAAGAACATCCAGGCTGGAGTCTCAAAA
Source organism: Schistocerca piceifrons (assembly GCF_021461385.2). Taxonomy (NCBI): domain Eukaryota; kingdom Metazoa; phylum Arthropoda; class Insecta; order Orthoptera; family Acrididae; genus Schistocerca; species Schistocerca piceifrons. The sequence continues at coordinate 536,821,631 of NC_060140.1, forward strand.
CTCTACAAAGAAAGGGGTGCTCTCGTTTGACAAATATGGGCTATTTATCCGGGTGGGAAGAGCAAATCAAACGTGGCGGTAGCAAATATGATAAATATTGTACCATCGATTCATGGGTGCATGATCGCTTCGTAGAAGCTCGGCAAAACTTCCAGCAAGTTACTACCAGAAACCTGCAGCAGTGGGCCTTGGGCACTGCAAGTCGGTTCCCAGATTTCAACTTCAAAGCTTCAAAAACATGGGTCACCGAATTTAGAAAGAAGCATGGGATTCGGCAACGGAAAAGAACAAAATTTGTTTCCCGGAAAGAGACGGGTACCCAAGACGAAATTTTGGCCGCAGCGGACACATTTCGGGTCCAGACGCGAGCGTTGATAACTAACTTCGACAAAGATTTCATAATTAATACTGATCAAACAGGTACGTAAACAGCTGTTCACAAATGTCATATGACATGATGATAGAATATGATAATCTGATATATGATAGACAACACAGATTTCGTATATTTCTTATACAAACGATATTTTTATATTTTGTTTGTCAGGGTGCCAGTACCAGCCCACATTCAACAGAACTCTCGCCGAAAAAGGGTCAAGGGCTGTCCTGGTAACCCCACACGACATGAACAAGGTGACGCATTCGTATACGGCACAATATTCAATCACGATGTCTGGACCTGTCTTGCCTCTTGTTTTCGTATGGCTCCAAGAGTCCACAGGTACGTTTGGACCCAGAGTACAGAAGCCAGTCTACGAGTACGCCAAGAAGTATTCCAACGTTGTTATTACACCAGCCGACAGGAATGGATGAACGGTTCTAGGCGCTACAGTCTGGAACCGCGCTACCGCTACGGTCGCAGGTTCGAATCCTGCCTCGGGCATGGATGTGTGTGATGTCCTTAGGTTAGTTAGGTTTAAGTAGTTGTAAGTTCTAGGGGACTGATGACCTCAGAAGTTAAGTCCCATAGTGCTCAGAGCCATTTGAACCATTTGTTATTACACCCTCCAAATCCGGTAAACTAACAACGGGTTTGTTCATGGACTTCTTGCGTAATTCTTTGCAACCATACGTACAAAAGAAATAATTTCTCCTTCTGATCGGCTCTTGGGGTGGGCAAACGAACCCGGTGTTATACGATGAGATGTTCCAGGACGATAAGAAGTTACCAACGTGCACTATAAAAGTCATTCCTCCAAAGTGCACTCCTCTCATCCAACTGTGTGACGTGTATTTTTACCGGCAGGTAAAAAATTTGATCAAGCGCCTTCAAAAGTGTGCTTTTTTAATCGAGTGAAACCGTGACATCAACTCCAGAGACGATTGTATAAAAATCCAATCCATCGTCCACCACCAATTGTCTTCTCCGATTTTTGCCAATATGATACGATACGCGTGGTATGCATCAAACCTGACGAAAGATAGGACAATTTTTCAAAATGTCAATCAGGTGTGTTTCCCAACAGATAATTTAAAAAACAATTGTTCGTGTAAAAATACATCGTTTATCAGATGTGCTCGATGTCGTGCTGTTTTCTACTTTCCATGTTTCTATGATAACTATCACTCTGGTTCGTGCGATACTCCAGCTACTTCTGGTCACTAATCGTTAATTACGTGCGAGTGTATACCGGACTTTTCAATAAATTATATCCACTTGAATATTATTTGTGATATTGTGTTTTATTTCAAGTATTATTTTTCTACGACAAAAGACTTTCAACAACTTACTATACGCGTAATTGTTGCAACTGATTGCCGGGAATTATATATACAGGGTGAGTCACCTAACATTACCGCTGGATATATTTCGTAAACCATATCAAATACTGACGAATGGATTCCACATATCGAACGTGAGGAGAGGGGCTAGTGTAATTGGTTAATACAAACCATACAAAAATGCACGGAAGTATGTTTTTTAACACAAACCTGCGTTTTTTAAAATGGAACCCCGTTAGTTTTGTTAGCACATCTGAACATGTAAACAAATGCGTAATCAGTGCTGTTTGTTGCATTGTAAAATGTTAATTACATCCGGAGATATAGTAACCTAAAGTTGACGCTTGAGTACCACTCCTCCGCTGTTCGATCGTGTGTATCGGAGAGCACCGAATTACGTAGGGATCCAAAGGCAACTGTGATGGACCTTAGGTACAGAAGAGACTGGAACAGCACATTACGTCCACATGCTTACATCTTTTTATTGGTCTTTTTCACTGACGCACTTGTACATTACCATGAGGGGTGAGGTACACGTACACATGTGGTTTCCGTTTTCAATTACGGAGTGGAATAGAGTGTGTCCCGACATGTCAGGCCAATAGATGTTCAATGTGGTGGCCATCATTTGCTGCACACAATTGTAATCTCTGGCGTAACGAATGTCGTACACGCCGCAGTACATCTGGTGTAATGTCGCCGCAGGCTGAAACAATACGTTGTGTCATATCCTCTGGGGTTGTAGGCACATCACGGTACACATTCTCCTTTAACGTACCGCACTGAAAGAAGTCCAGAGGTGTAAGATCAGGAGAACGGGCTGGCCAATTTATGCGTCCTCCACGTCCTATGAAACGCCCGTCGAACATCCTGTCAAGGGTCAGCCTAGTGTTAATTGCGGAATGTGCAGGTGCACCATCATGCTGTACCACATACGTCGACGCGTTTCCAGTGGGACATTTTCGAGCAACGTTGGCAGATCATTCTGTAGAAACGCAATGTATGTTGCAGCTGTTTGGGCCCCTGCAATGAAGTGAGGACCAATGAGGTGGTCGCCAATGATCCCGCACCATGCATTTACAGTCCACGGTCGCTGTCGCTCTACCTGTCTGAGCCAGCGAGGATTGTCCACGGACCAGTAATGCATGTTCCGTAGATTCACTGCCCCGTGGTTTGTGAAACCCGCTTCATCGGTAAACAGGTAGAACTGCAACGCATTCTCTGTTAATGCCCATTGACAGAATTGCACTCGATGATTAAAGTCATCACCATGTAATTGCTGATGTAGCGACACATGAAACGGGTGAAAACGGTGACGATGCAGTATGCGCATGACACTACTTTGACTCAGTCCACCGGCTCTCGCAATGTCCCATGTACTCGTGTGTGGGTTCATGGCAACAGCAGCTAACACAGCTACTGCACCCGCTTCTCCTGTGACGGGCCTGTTACGGACCCGTTTGCGTGCTACGACCATACCTGTAGCATACAGTTGGCGGTAGATGTTTTGCAATGTGCGGCACTTTGGATGCTCTCTGTCCGGGTACCGTTCTGCATACACCCTGCAGGCTTCAGCTGCATTTCGTCGACACTCGCCATAGATGAGTATCATCTCCGCCTTTTCAGAGTTCGAATACACCATGGTCACAGTTCCTACAACACTACACTATCACAGACGTCTGGTACCACGGTGTACTACAGTTGGTCTGCGTGCGGAGACGAATGCAGAATAAGAATAGCAGCAAGCGCTACATGCGGACACTGGGACAGCTAGACCAAACCACAACAGTGCACTACAGCCACACTCGTAAAGACGGTCGTCATCGTAAACATGTCCCTGCAGATGCTGCTCGCCGACCGTGGCCCGTGTTTGTTACAACACGCAACTGAACGTCGGAGGTTTCAAGCGTCAACTTTAGGTTACTATATCTTCCGATGTAATTAACATTTTACAATGCAACAAACGGCACTGATTACATATTTGTTTATATGTTCAGATGTGCTAACAATACTAACGGGGTTCCATTTAAAAAAGGCATAGGTTTGTGTTAAAAAACATACTTCCGTGCATTTTTGTATGGTTTGTATTAACCATTTACACTAGCCCCTCTCCTCACGTACGGTCTGTGGAATCGGTTCGTCAGTATTTGATGTGGTTTACGAAATATATCCAGCGGTAAGGTTAGGTGACTCACCCTATATATATATATATATATATATATATATATATATATATATATATATATATATATATATATATAGGGTGTCCCAGCTATCTTGTCCACCCAAAATATCTCTGGAACAATAACAGCTATTGGAAAACGACGTTCACCGGTATCAATGTAGGGCTTGGGCCCATGATTGTACATATTTGGAAACATTCTAAAACGAAAGCGTATGTGTTTTTTAACACAAACTTAAGATTTTTTTAAAATGGACCTCCTATATTTTTTCTTCAGCAATCCATAGCATGACAAAGCACATACACAGTGGCGTTGATTGCATCGGAATATTCCCATTACATCCCGAGATATTAAGACGCGAAGTTGACGCTTGAAACACCCGACATGCGCTGCTAGCGCACGTCCTGAGGCTCAGGATCGCCCGTAATCGCGATGTGATTGACATTCGTGATCACACTTCCATACTTATCAAGAGGTCCGAGACGAATAATACGGTCTGCTGCCATCCTGCTGCGCCAACTTCGCGTCTCAATATCTCGGGATGTACTGGGAATATTGCGATGCAATCAACGCCATTGTGTATGTGCTTTGTCATGCTATGGACTGCTGAAGAAAAAATATAGGAGGTCCATTTAAAAAGACATATGTTTGTGTTAAAAACACATATGCTTTCGTTTTAGAATGTTTCCAAATATGTACATTCATGGGCCCGAGCCCTACATTGATACCGGTGAAAGTCGTTTTCCAATAGCTGTTATTGTTCCAGAGATATTTTGGGTGGACAAGATAGCTGAGACACCCTGTATAAAATAAAATAATAAAAAAAGTTGCATGGCGCGAGATTCGATCCGGCGACCTTCGGATTTCGAACCCGAGCGCTTACCGCCGTGCCACGACTCTGTAGAAAATTATTAATCGTACAGAGTATTTCACCGCAACGGTTTCTTTTAACTGTCGATTTTCTCGACAACGGCTGAGAAGTGCATCGTGGTGCTTTGCCACATTACACCTCTGGCCATGAGCTTTTATTATGCGCAGTGTGAATCGAATCTGAATTTCACAATTGGCGGCCTCCCCTTGCTAGCGAAAAGTAGGTAGTTACAAAATGAATTATAGTTCATTGCTTTCCCCCCCAACCATCTCACACCGGATAGAGCGGAAGTGGTCGGAAATGCCAGAATTTAAATTATCCTAGGAAAAAACTATTTGAATTAGTATGGTCCACGTTCCTAAAATGTTAGACTATCTGCATGTACGTTAGATCAGGATGGATTAGTAGTACAATGCACTCCCTGGGACTCAACGAGAGATTATTGTCGCTTGTGAGAAAACGTGACTGAGCACTTTCTTTGTAGTACATTGTTTGATTATCTTCTCTGGAAAGATGTGAGAAGGAAACAGGAATTAGGAATGCACAGTCTATGGATAGGATCGGTCCTATTGTTTGAAGAGCATGTGGTCAGTGCTCCAGCAGGGCTTAAGGTTGCCCTAGTCGTAGGATTCACGTACTAGTGAGCGATCTGCCTGTTTCCATTCGTCAACGGCTTGCGATGTGTAAAACTAATTACAAAGATAACAGTACCTTTATTATTACCAAGTACAGGTGCCCATATTGGAAATACCGTTACCTGCACATACGTCAATGCAGACTTTCTCGGAGTTTACTACTGCTTTTCGTTCTCCAGCCAAGTGGCAGAGTTAAAATAGTAAATCGCTTGTGACGGTGTCAGGGCACGAGCACAAAGGGATTTAGTAATCCTAACGATAATTCACAGAACATCATAAGTTCCCTCAGCAGTTGTTTGCAGTGGTTGCCGACGAGACGAAATTTATTTCCCCATAATTGCAGTGGAGCAGCGTTTCTCAGAATTTCAGTGTTCGGAGCCCAATTTGCAGTCATAGCTCTCATGCCCTAGCTAAAGCTATAAAGATATAATCTTTAAATATTACCAATAATTACTAAATTTATTGACGTTTCGCAATATCTATCCACTACAATGACAAAACCAAACTCCATGGCTCACTATTGCTCTCTCTCTCTCTCTCTCTCTTTCTTACAGGTAGCAGGCAAATGTTTGCTCGAAAGTCTCTCAGCTGGCGAACACTTCACAGCAAGTAACAAAATTAAAAAACAGCTTATTAGTAAATAGCCCTTTTAATTTTAGGAAAGGTGGATAGATGAGTTTTATGCACCGAAGAGTATTTCCTATACTATTACAATTTTCAATATTCTACCTTTGCAAAACCGAATTTCATGCGTTCGTTACTTTGAAGACGAAGTATAACTCTAAGCTGAAGGTAGAAAAACAACTTAGGGCGCCTAATATTCTTCGAAATGCTTTTCTCTACAACCCAGAGCGAATAGACGCCCTAACAACCACAAAACTTTATTTTAATTTAGTAGTAGAAAGTTATTTATCAAATGCGTTATACAGTATGTTTATAAGCGAAGTATATCAGCGTAAATATGAATTTTAACTTTTATTTTGTCAGAATGTGTTTTGCTTTACTTTTCTTTCAATTAATTGATCAGTTTTTCCAATCTTTTTTTATATTTTGTTTGACTTATTCTCTGTTTTACCAAAATCAGTTTGAATGATTTTACGCAACGGGAACTAAGAAACACGGAACATATTGTTTATCTTTCTCACATTTTCATTTATTCAAAACAACGAAATGAAAAAGATTTACAGTTCAGCAAACAAGGATTTCAAGAATACTAAAAATTTAAATTCCGCTGTGTGATGTATGTGCTTGCTTTTGAGAACGAAGTTCCTCAAGACGTGATACAACAGGAGAAATGGCTACTCGAAGCTCTTTGCTTGTATTTAGCTTTGAACAGGATTTCGACTACATAGCTGTCAAAGTCGGAAAGCCAGTCTCGCACAAGTATGTTGTTGTAAAAGTAATCAAAATAGTCATTGCGTTTTAGCTCAGCTTTGGGGATTCTTACGAAACATTAACACAGAAACTTCATTATACTTACTTTTCGATGAAGTATCACATGTGAGGTCAGCAAATCGTTGTTCTTCTATATTCAGATGTAATGGTACAGGAGCATTTATGGATTGATTTTTAATCCAGTTAAATCTATCAAAATAGTCACTGAAATACTTACCGAAATGACGGCCGCGGTGGCCATGCGGTTCTAGGCGCTCTAGTCCGGAACCGCGCGACTGCTACGGTCGCAATTTCGAATCCTGCCTCGGACATGGATGTGTGTGATGTCCTTAGGTTAGTTAGGTTTAAGTAGTTCTAAGTTCTAGAGGACTGATGACCTCCGATGTTAAGTCCCATAGTGCTCAGAACCATTTTTGAACTTACCGAAATGAACCTTCAGTGCTGCAAGACGACGGACTCCCCCTGTCCTGTAACACAGACACTATAGAAGGGAACATACACTAAGTGATCAAAAGTATCCGGACACCTGGCTGAAAATGACTTACAAGTTCGTGGCGCCCTCCATCGGTAATGCTGGAATTGAATATGTTGTTGGTCCACCCTTATCGGTGATGACAGCTTCCCCTCTCGCAGGCACACGTTCAGTCAGGTGCTGGAAGGTTTCTTGTGGAATGGCAGCCCATTCTTCACGGGGTGCTGCACTGAGGAAGAGTATCGATGTCGGTGGGTGAGGCCTGGCACGAAGTCGGCGTCCCAAAACATCCCAAACCTATTCTATAGGATTCAGGTCAGCACTATGTGCAGGGCAGTTCATTACAGGGATGTTACTGTCGTGTAACCACTCCCCCACAGGCCTTGCATTTTGAACAGGTGCTCGATCATGTTGAAAGATGTAATCGCCATCCCCGAATTGCTCTTCAACAGTGGGAAGCAAAATAGTGCTTAAAACATCAATGTAGGCCTGTGCTGTAATAGTGCCACGCATAACAAAAAATGGTTCAAATGGCTCTGAGCACTATTGGACTTAACATCTATGGTCATCAGTCCCCTAGAACTTAGAACTACTTAAACCTAACTAGCCTAAGGACATCACACAACACCCAGTCATCACGAGGCAGAGAAAATCCCTGACCCCGCCAGGAATCGAACCCGGGAACCCGGGCGCAGGAAGCGAGAACGCTACCGCACGACCACGAGCAGCGGACACGCATAACAACAAAGGGTGCTAGCCCCCTCCATGAAAAACACGACCGCACCATAACGCCATCGCCTCCGAATTTTACTGTTCGCACTACACACGCTGGCACATGACATTCAGCGGCATTCGCCATACCCACATCCTGCCATCGGATCGCCACATTGTGTCATCACTACACATTACGTTTTTACTCTGTTAAATAGTCCTAAGTTTACGCTCCTTATGCTAAGCGAGGCGTCGTTTGGCATTTACCGCAGTGATGTGTGGCTTATGAGCAGCTGCTCGACCATGAAATCCAAGTTTCCTCACCTCCCGCCTAACTGTCATAGTACTTGCGGTGGATCCTGATGCTGTTTGGAATTCCTGTGTGATGGTTTGGATAGATATCTGCCTATTACGCATTACGACCCTCTTCAACTATCGGCGGCCTCTGTCAGTCAACAGACTAGGTCGGCCTGTTCGCTTTTGTCCTGTACGTGTTCCTTCACCTTTCCACTTCACAATAACATCAGAAATAGCGGACCTAAGATTGCTTATGAGCGAGCAATCTCACGTACAGACGTATGACACAAGTGATTTCGGTCACCTGACCCCGTTCGAAGTCCGTGATATCCGCGGAGCGCACCATTCTCCTCTCACGACGTCTAATGACTACTCAGATCGCTGATGTGGAGTATTTGGCAGTAGGTGGCTGCACATTGCACCTAATATGAAAAACACATTTTTTGGGGGTGTTCGGATAAATTTGATCGCATAGTGTACGTAGCATGGCGCTTTCGATTCGGTTTGTAAACGCCTTCACTTTTTTCTTCCGAGAACGTACAAATGCTTCATTATCTTGAAGATCAGAGTTAAGAATATTTACTGTCCCAAAAATAGCAATGAAGTAAGTCTTTTCATTAGGAAATCACCGTTTCTGAAGCAGTCTGCCAGAAATTGACTTTCCTCCTCTTTAAAAACACACTGCTGGCCATTAAAATTGCTATATAACGAAGATGATGTGCTACAGACGCGAAATTTAACCGAGAGGAAGAAGATGCTGTGATATGCAAATGATTAGCTTTTCAGAGCATTCACACAAGGTTGGCGCCGGCGGAGACACCTACAACATGCTGACATGAACGAAGTTTACAACAGATTTCTCATACACAAACAGCAGTTGACAGGCGTTGCCTGGTGAAACGTTGTTGTGATGCTTCGTGTAAGGAAGAGAAATGCGTACCATCAGGTTTCCGACTTTGCTTAAGGTCGGATTGTAGCCTATCGCGATTGCGGTTTATCGTATCGCGACATTGACTTGGTTCAAATGGCTCTGAGCACTACGCGACTTAACTTCTGAGGTCATCAGTCGCCTAGAACTCTGAACTAATTAAACCTAACTAACCTTAGGACGTCACACACATCCATACCCGAGGCAGGATTCGAACCTGCGACCGTAGTGGTCGCCCGGTTCCAGACTGTAGCGCCTAGAACCACACTGCCACTCCGGCCGGCATGGCGACATTGCTGCTCGCGTTGGTCGAGATCCAACAACTGTTAGCAGAATATGGTATCGGTGGGTTGAGGAGGGTCATACGGAACGCCGTGCTGGATCCCAACGGCCTCGTACCACTAGCAGTCGAGATGACAGGCATCTTATCCGCATGGCTGTAATGGATCGTGCAGCCACGTCTCGATCCCTGAGTCAACAGATGGGGACGTTTGCAAGACAACAACCATCTCCACGAACAGTTCGACGACGTTTGCAGCAGCATGGGCTATTAGCACAGAGACCATGGCTGTGGTTACCTTTGACGCTGCATCACAGACAGGAGCGCCTGCGATGGTGTACTTAACGACGAACCTGGGTCCACGAATGGCAAAACGTAATTTTTTCGGATGAATCCAGGTTCTGTTTACAGCATCACGATTGTCGCATCCGTGTTTGGTGACATCGCGGTGAACGCACGTTGGAAGCGTGAATTCGTCATCGCCATACTGGCGTATCACCCGGCGTGATGACATGAGGTGCCATTGGTTACACGTCTCAGTGACCTCTTGTTCGCGTTGTCGGCATTTTGGACAGTGGACGCTACATTTTAGATGTGTTACGACCCGTGGCTCTACCCTTCATTCGATCCCTGCGAAACACTACATTTCAGCAGGATAATGCACGACCGCATATTGCAGGTCCTGTATGTGCCTTTCTGGATACAGAAAATGTTAGACTGCTGCCCTGGCCAGCACATTCTCCTGGTCTCTAACCAACTGAAAACGTCTGGTCAATGGTGGCCGAGCAACTGGCTCATCACAATACGCCAGTCACTACTCTCGAGGAACTGTGGTATCGTGTTGAAGCTGTATGGGTAGCTGTACCTGTACACGCCATCCAAGCTCTGTTTGACTCATGCCCAGGCATCTCAAGGCCGTTATTTCGGCCAGAGGTGGCTGTTCTGGGTAATGATTTCTCAGGTTCTATGTACCCAAACTGCGTGAAAATGTAATCACATGTCAGTTCTAGTATAATATATTTGACCAATGAATACCCGTTTATCATCTGCATTTCTTATTGGCATAGCAGTTTTAATGGCCATGAGTGTAAAAAACAAAAAAAAAAGAAGAAAGAAAAGAAAAAAAACTGAATACCGCATTTATCAGTTGTAAGATTCTTTTTAGTTCTTTACACCTTGAAAGCAGTCGATCAAATGAAGAGTAGCTCATTGTCTTCAACAACCATTTCTTCACGTAGCAGTTGAAAACCATTTAATTTATAGATTTCGTCCTAATAGTATTAAGTTCCCTATAACCGTTTGCAGCACTTCATAAAGATGTGGGCTACGTTCTCTAGCGGCCAGAACCACCCGATGTATCGTGCAGTGAGCGCATGCTGCATCAGGAGCTAAATTTTTAACTTTCGCTCGCAATCCACTGTGAATTCCAGACACTGTGCGATCTCCATTTGTGCAAACTCCAATTCACCGACACTGTGATATCCCGTTTTGATTAGAAAAGGTGTATATCATTTATTATCTAAAAGCGTAACAATCGTCATGTTACCAAAACTCATCTGGATAGATGATAAACATTTAATTTCCTGAAAAAATTCTGTTTGTTTTGCTGTTAATTTGGGGTATGTGGTTTCAAGATGTTTCTTAACTTGTCACGCTTTATGTTATCAACAGCTAAAATGGTTACACAAATACCCAGTGCGGACATTCACCACCGCTGTTTGTAGTTTTCTTGAAGCCTAGCAATAAATGTTTCTCGTATTCTCGTTTTCGCTTTTGGAGTACGTCCCTTCCACCACTTAATGGACAACCCTTGTCTTCATGCCTGTCACTAACCAAGCTCAGCTTCTTATTGCTGTCGAATCTTCCTTGTTAAATGTAAAAGACTGTAGGGAGGTGTCGAGATTCAGGAGCCAAAGCTTGCAATGTTCGCGACAGTTAAGAATACAGTCACAGTGCAGGCAACAACAGACCAGTCCGCAGAAGGCCGCTATGATTTTTTTTAAAAAAGTGATAAAAATATAACCGCAGTTTCGATGTCGTCTACCGCGTCTGGCGTAACACCGACCTACAGCGAAATTCAATTCATATCAAGGGCGTCTTTTTTGTGTCCAAGAAATGATAAACGTAACTGTGTGTCACAAAGAAATTATTATGTAACTATTTGCCTCTCCACCAGTAATTACCATGTGAGCTGTTATTTACGTAACAACCTGACGATACTCCTATATCTTCAATGGAAATGTTGAACGGGAAGTGAGACTGCATATTACATCCTTGGTGGAAATTTGATTTCCAGTGATTTGTGGTTGGCAGATATATTGATAATATTGTATTTTTGATGTGCATCTCGTTTACTTGACTCTGTTATTGCCAATTCAAAAAAAGTATATACCTCTAACTTTACAAAAATGATCAGAATATTGTAATAGGCTTATAAACTGACTTTTTATTGCACGATGATACAAAACTGAACGTTAAATGTGCCAAACGTTTGGTGAAGCCACTTTACACCAAATATTATTATGAACTGAACTGACTGCAAGAGGAGACAGCATTAAGCCACAGCAAGGTTTTCACAAGTCACGCCTTACGCCAACGGAACAAAAGAAGCTCGGTCGCTTTTTAGCGCGCAAATGCTGCCGACAGTCCATTGGTGTCGCCACGTGCTGCTTTCTGGCCGTCTCCTTCAACACAGCTTCCGCCCGCCCTCCCCAGACCTAACCGACGTCACTTTATACCACTGCGGCGCTTTGAGGCAGTACGTAGAGGGAAAGAACAGTGACTACATTTATTGTAGGGCTCATTTATATCCAATGGCAGTTCTTCAATGCGATTCGTTTTCATATTGGAGTTTCTTGTACAGTCACAATATCTGAGCGGCATCTGTCTTGTTTTATTTTGTGTTTTTTAAATCTTACCAGTCTTCATTATGCACTTGAATGATGAAAAGGCTGTGGTTTTCAGTAACCGATCTGTACAGTACTAGAGAGTCAGTCACAAAGTTATAGTCCGTTTAAAATTTTTTGATACTTGACGTCTGTTACATGCTATTGCAGCTTTGTCACACCGGCTGGCCGCTACGGCTTCGTTATGGATGACACAGAAACATGGACGATTACTTCACAAACGCTGTCAATGTGTAACACGAAGCAAAGTTAGAATTAGCCCCTGTGAGGTAAGTCGGAAATAGGAGATTCTCTGTCGACAGCTGTTTTTGAGTGACTGTTGACAAAACTGTGGCAGACGACACGTCTTGTAACCCGAAATTTAAACTCATATCCCATGCTAACCGTAACATTGTGATGCGCAATGCGTCCGAGAAATCGGTTGTCAACAGTCAGTGGAAGAACTGAAGTGATGATTACTCTGTTCTCTGCAATTAAAGCCAACCCCTACAAGCAAACTGAAGGCAGAAAAAATCCATTTCAGCTCTAAAATCAAACTGCAGTCTCTCATTATCTTTGGTTACCTGAAACAATCCTCACTGGCTACACGAGTTGCAGCGTTGCCCACTGGTGAAGAGTCCGCGTTGATACTTGGCTGCTGATTATAGGCGACAAAGGCAGGCTCCAAACGACAAAAAGCAGGAAGAAAATTAAGAGCAAATATAAATACATGGATAAAAATGAAGCAGCAAATAAACAGAAGTAAAAAACTTATATTTAAACCAATTAACTCAATAATAATAATAATAATCAAATTCTTACGCTTACATTTAGAAATAAAAAAGAATTTCGCCTCATTTGACAAGATTTGAACCTATGATCTCCTGCGTGTCAGGTTTATGCACCAACCATTGCGGTAATGAACAAGACTCTGTTACATTCAATATTTAGATTGTGGTGCCTTGATCGCAACAATGAAATGCAGCCTTCGAAAAATGGTCTTACGTAGTGTAAGCGAATCTCTGTGAGTATGATAGCTGTATATGCGATGCTCAATCGCGTGTTGTATAGAGATATCCAGTGGTGTTTGGTTAGTGCTGTGTATGAAACGTGTGTATTTCAATACCATCGTAGCGTGTTTTGTTATTTTTGGTGTGCTTATCATGTTTGATGAAATACGAAATAAAAGTGCCAGACCCATTATTCTAGATCCAAATAATTCAACAAATAATATTGGACATTGAATTCGAAGTAAACTGTCCAATTGTTGTGGCATTTTGGCAACGGCAAACGGTTCGGACGTCACGTTGAGCGCTCTGATTCGAGGAAATTATCTCCAAAGTGTCAAGTGTCAACTATCAAGTATTTTAACCGGACTATGGACACCTGACGGTCTCACCCACTCCCTGCAGTCCACCAGTGCTAAGTGCTAGATTTGCCCACCTCATTGCCTTGTTACCGTATGTATACTGTTAAGAGGTGGCAGGTCAGCATCAAATAGATGTTCTGTGTTACCACACGACATCGTGCGTTCACATGTGGTTTCAGTCTTCTGTGGAATGGTGTACTGACGTGCGTTTGGTTGTGAGAGAAATGTGGGATCAAGGGCATATGTGTGGTGCTACACCAGTCAGTGTGGGTAAAGAGCGAAAAGACATTCGAAAACAGCCTAACGAACCCACTGAAGATTTTTTACTGATCTGGCTCACAGTGAAAACGCTAAAAATACTAACAACTGACCGCAGGTTCATGAAATGACAACAAAACTTGCTTGTATTCCCAAATCGGCTGTATTTCATATTAACAGTTCGGTAACATTGGCAGAATTTCTTGATGGGAGTACTTGTTTTAATTCTCCAAGAAAGTACCTGAGTAATTCTAATTAAAATCAACAGCTGTATTGTAATACAACTTCGTTTGTTCAAAACATGCTACCGGTTTCGACGCTAGAAGCGTCATCTTCAGGCTATGGAATATGGAAACTTAGATAGCATGATATAAGAGCGTCGAAACTGGTAGCACGTTTCGAGAAAACAAAGTTGGATTACAAAGCAGCTGTTGACTTTAATTACTATTATTGAAATACTACATGCCCAGTCTCTGTCCCACGGCCCTCGATGGATTACGAGTGACTTATCTTTACCAGGTTTTGGGCCATACCTATGCCTTCATCAGAAACAAAACCAAACTAATAGCAACGACTACAAACTGATACACGTCTAAATCGCATCTACAAGCCACAAACCCAAACAGAGAACGGTTGGCTTTTACATCCAGGGTTTAATGATATAATTAACTACTACTACCGCTATGTAGATAAGGCCATTTCATCGGATAACTGACGGGGTTAAAGCCGAAGTGGTGTAAGTCACGTTTTTAAAATTATTGACTTAAGCGCTGAAATACTATTTTGAAATATAGATCTGTTAAATGGAAGAATGGTGTAACTCAAAGTTTTGTTCTTACCCCCATAGATGGCGTTAGCAGTTTCACTTGTGAATGAAACGGCAGCTTTGTTTACAGGCATTGCGTTGCACGTCTGACTTACGCCATTATTCCTCTAAGTGAGTCTAAGGCGTGATTTCGTACTGTGTAGTTTACGTGTTTTGGTGAAGATGGATCCTCAATTTGATGAAGACACAAGTAGTGAACTCAGTACATTGCAAAATGCAGGATCTAGTGATGATTATGATCCTTCAGAGAATGAAATGTTTGGTTCTTCAGGTAAGTTTAACTCATGTAGTCTATCATTTGGCCAATTACGTTAGTAACACATTATCATGTCTTTGAAGTTTAACAATGACTGGCCTACTAACGTAATTTCACTGAAAATAATAGCAAACGTGGTGTGTGAGCTAAACGATGTTGCATAATTTCTGCAAAACAATTCGTAAAAATAATAACAGTCCTGATACACAACCTCAAAACGTCGTAGCATAACATTCGGAAAATTATTATGCGTGTTTGTTTGGTTGCGGAGGAAGAAGTGGAAATAACACAACATGAATTACCAAATCGAAGTAGAAAGAGGCAAAAAAGGGGGAGTACGAAGCAGGTAAGAAAGAAAAAAAGATATTTGGGTCAGGCATATCAAACTAAGGAAGGGAGAAAGGTTCCTGAAAAGACGTTCTCAAACATAAATTGTAACTGCAGATTAAAATGTATAGATAAGATATCAGAAGTGGCACGCAGAAGTTCATTCGAAACATTTTGGAATATAGGTTCTTTTTCCTGTCAGAATGCTTTTCTATGTGGGTTAATTAAGCAAATAAGTCCTCAACACAGGCGTCCTAAAGATGGGTCAAGATTGCCAAAGTTAACCAGCAATCAACTTTACATTCAAGTTGATGGAACTAGTGTTAAAGGATGCAAAAAATATTTCCTTCAAACATTCCACATATCAGATGGGCGGATGACCAGAGCTGTACGAAAGTTGAAAATGGGAGAGCAACCGGGATCGGACAAACGAGGAAGTGGGATACCCGTGAACAAAATCTCTGATGAAAGAATGGATATTGTCCGGAAGCATATTTCATCATTCCCCTCATACCAGTCTCACCTTCCTGTGACGTAAGACACAAAAAAGTTGCATTTATTATAATCCTACACATGTTCAACGACTTGCACCAAAATATTGCGTTCACATGTGACTACCAAGTAGACGATACAATTAATTTCTTGGACATTATGTACATTAATAATGAAACCTTATAGTCAAGGGAAGGCAGGATTCGGTTACAATTGTGGACGGTGCCGTAATTAGTTACTATTGGTTGTCTTTTACAGTTACACACAATTTATTTTAAACCAGTAATTCCAGACTCAACAAGAAATAAAAAATACCACACGCTATTAATGAAGGAATAATTAACTGTGTAAATAATAGTGTTTTCAGTGAGTTACAATTTAGCAAATTACCATTAAATACAGAAACAGCAAATAATGTATTAAAAGCAAGCCACTGTGATCTGGGCAGAAGACCTTACACGCAAGGAATGACAATAAATAAAGAATTGTTTACGAACTCGCAGCAATTTAAAACTTACAGGTATTGAAATATTAAAAGGTAAGTCACCACAAACACAGCAGAAGGCATCAGACGCCAGGAATAGTAGTAAATAAGATTTTAAGGCTTACTGCTAAAATACAAATAACAAATTAGAATTTTAAGGCAAATGACAGTAATCACGGCTGAAGTCCTTACACGCCAGTAACGGCAATAATATAAAAAAAAATTAGAAACATGCTGTAAAACAGCAGATACAATAGCAAAGGTTAATTAAAAAAAAACAAGCAACTAATCACCAAACGAGTGAAATAAGATGATGGTAAACTTTTTAACACAACCCTTAACATCCACTGAACACTAGACTGCTAGATTTATTTCAGAAGACGACCAGAACTATTAACTAGACGTATATAACGTTTAATGTAGGCATTACAAGGCACTGTAATTAGTAATACAATAATCAAACACAAGAACCAATACATAAATTCTTTAAAGGGTACTGAGGCAGATTATACTCGCAGAAGGTGTGGGCTGAAGAAGCGTTATACTGAACTACTGGCCATCATACCTCCTTTTAGAACACACATGTCTTACAAGAACCAAGGGGCCACAGACGGTGCTCCAGGAATCGACCTCTGACAAGGTCCGGCAACAAACACTTTCGCGAGCGATAAGATAGGCAGCCAGCAGTTTCATTGACTTCAGAAGATGGTAACTCAGAGTAGTGGCAGTCAAACGAATGACCAATGACAATCTTGCTGAAGCTACCTGACGTCTGATAAACCAAATGCAAGGGTGAATTCGTCATCGCCATACAGGCGTATCACCCGGCGTGATGACATGGGGTGCCATTGGTTACACGTCTCAGTGACCTCTTGTTCGCGTTATCGGCACTTTGGACAGTGGACGCTACATTTTAGATGTGTTACGACCCGTGGCTCTACCTTTCATTCGATCCCTGCGAAACACTACATTTCAGCAGGATAATGCACGACGTCTGATAAACCAAATGCAACAATGGAAAAATATGCTAAAGCCGGAACCGGCGGTCTGCACTAAGTCCCCAGAATACTGTGTTTAGAGCGCCCGGAACGAGAAAGGAATCACTACCACCAGAGTAGAAGAATCACCAACCAGCCTACAATCAAGAAAGCTGTCAAAGCTACACATCTTACCGGCCAGCTGCGGCAAGGCTGGGAAACGTACACTGCCGTTACATATACTAACCCCCAGGGCAGGTAACTGGGGCGTCAGCGGCCACCAGGCAAGAAAAATTACATCTGGCTGAACTTAACAAATTATAACAAGTTGAACGCAGTAAATAGTAATAAGAAGTTGAGAAAAGCTAATCAGATGCGCCTTCCCCAATCGCTCCTCGCAGCTCTTCGCCTCGGCGACACTACGAGGCGCAACACGAGCCCAAGTCACTGGAGAATCGGCAGATCTCACAGTGGTGGAGGTTTCTCTACTTGGATTGAAATGCATCCATCTTAAAGCTTGCTGCATCCGGTTTACGACGAGATCGTGCGCCCTCGTGACCACAGCCCTTCCATCCGGCAGTCCATTAGTGCCACCGGCGGTCCCATAGTGTACTGGCACTGCGCGGACCAGGCTCCTGCAGAGTCCTCAACCGAACTCGCACACTCATACGACCCGGAAAAACAACGACGTCACCCCAAAGATAGGGCAACAGTAACTACATATCGGTAACTGCCACTGCTGCCACCAGCGGACGGGCAACGCTTGTGAAACCGAGTGGCGCCAGTCAGCACTAGAAGAAGACAAACAACCGCAACCATGCCAACTAAACGATCCCGTCTGGCCTCTAACAGAGGGTGGAAGCCTACAAACAGCACCAACGTGAGTCGCAGCATGGCTCAAATAAGAATGGTGCTTTCAGTTGCGCTATAGTTAGGAAACAAATGACTGTTGATGCCCCTGTTTGGGTGAGCTGTATGCACATCGGTAAGTACAAAACGACTGCTTTTCATAGCCTCGAGATAAGATTATACAAGCTATCCATTGATGTAGGGAAGATGCAGCCGCTCGACCATTAAATCCAAGTTCCCTCACCTCCCGCCTAACTGTCATCGTACTTGTAGTGGATCCTGATGCAGTTTGGAATTCCTGTGTGATGGTTTGGATAGATGTCTGCCTTTTACACATTACGACCCTCTACAACTGTAGGCAGTCTCTGTCAGTCAACAGACGAGGTCGACCTGTACTCATTTGTGCTGCACGTGTCCCTTCACGTTTCTACTTCACTATCAGATCGGAAACAGTGGACCTAGGGGTGTTCAGGAGCGTGGAAATCGCGCGTACAGACATACGACACAAGTGACACCCAATCATCTGACCACGTTCGAAGTTCGTCAGTTCTGCAGAGCGCCCCATTCTGCTCCCTCACGATGTCTAATGACTTCTGAGGTCGCTGATATGGAGTACCTGGCAGTAGGTGGCAGCACACTGCACCTAATATGAAAAACAAATGTTTTTGGGGGGCCCGGATACTTTTGATCACATAGTGTACGTTGATAGGAGATTACGCTTGGTACGTACATATTCCATAACTGTCTGTTACTTTTGAGTAATACATAAAACAAAAAAAGTTTTGCATCACCTCGGTTCCGAGAGTTCCGGAACCTGTACAGAAAATTGGAATAGAGATCAGAATAAACATCATTTCCGCCCTATTTATTACTCATGAAAGCCACATATTGCATGTTGTACCACCATACAGCGAGAGCTTCAGAGATGGTTTTTCAGATTGCTGTACAAACCGGTACCTCTAATACCCAGTAGCGCGTCCTCTTATATTGATGCATGCCTGTATTCGTCGTCGCATATTATCCACAAGATCATCAAGGCACTGTTGGTCCAGATTGTTGGTGGGTCACGTCGTCCATAAACAACCCTTTTCAATCTATCCCAGGTATGTTCGACAGAGTTCATCTGGAGAACACCCTGGCCACTGTAATCGAGCAATGTCGTTATGCTGAAGGAAGTCATTCACAAGATTTGCACGATGGGGGCGCGAATGGTCGTCCATGAAGACCCAATGCCTCACCAATACGCTGCCAGTATGTTTGTACTATCGGTCGGGGGAAGGCATTCACGTATCGTACAGCTGTAGACTCTTCCTTTATCATCAGCAGCGTACGTCTGCCTTACAAAACGCCACCCCAAAACATCAGGGAACCTCCACCTTTCTGCACTCGCTGGACAGTGTGTCTAAGTTGTTCAGCCTGACCAGGTTGCCTCCAAATACGTCTCCAACGATTGTCTAGTTGAAGGCATATGAGACACTCATCGGTGAAGAGGACGTGATGCCAATCCTGAGCGGTCCATTCGGCATGTTGTTGGGCCCATCTATACCGCGTTGCATGGTGTCTTGGTTGCAAATATGTGCCTCGCCATGCATGTCGGGAGTGAAGTTGCGCATCATGCAGCCTATTGCGCACCGTCTGAGACGCAGCACGACGTCTCATGGCTGCACGAAAAGTATTATTCAACATGGTAGCGCTGTTGTCAGGTTCAAAAAAATGGTTCAAATGGCTCTGAGCACTATGCGACTTAACTTCTGAGGTCATCAGTCGCCTAGAACTTAGAACTAATTAAGCCTAACTAACCTAAGGACATCACACACATCCAAGCCCGAGGCAGGATTCGAACCTGCGACCGGAGCGGTCGCTCGGATCCAGACTGTAGCGCCTAGAACCGCGTGGCCACTCCGGCCTGCGTGTTGTCAGGTTCCTCCGAGCCATCATCCGTAGGTAGCGGTCATCCACTGCAGTAGTAGCCCTTGGGCGGCCTCAGTGAGCCATGTCATCGACAGTTCCTGTCTCTCTGTATCTCCTCCATGTAGGAACAACATCGCTTTGGTTCACTCCGGGATGAATGGACCCTTTCCTTGTTGAGAGCCCTTCCTGCCACAAAGAAACCGGACGCGATTGAACCGCGGTATTTACAGTTTAGGCTTCGTTGAACTACAAACAATACGAGGCGTGTACCTCCTCCATGGTGGAATGACTAGAACTGATCGGTTGTCAGACCGCCTCCGTCTAGGAGGCACTGTTCATGCATGGTTGTGTACAACATTGGGTGGGTTTAGTGGCATCTCTGAACACTCAAAGGGACTGTATCTGTGATAGAATATCCACAGTGAAAGTCTATCTTCAGGAGTTCTGGAAACAGGGGTGAGGCAAAACTTTTTTTGATGTATGTATTTCTCTCATAGGATTTCAGTGTTTCCTACATGGTTCCGGGGTCAGGGATTTTCTCTCCCTCATGATGACTGGGTGTTGTGTGATGTCCTTAGGTTAGTTAGGTTTAAGTAGTTCTAAGTTGTAGGGGACTGATGACCATAGATGTTAAGTCCCATAGTGCTCAGAGCCATTTGAACCATTTTGAACCTTCATGGTTATGCATCCTCACTGCAGACACGTTTGCGTGACTACAATATACCTGGGCTTCTTTACAGCAAGTTACGTGTTTGAACCATCTGACGTATGCTGTATGATGTGTTTTTCATTCTCACCAACTGTTATCTGCGCTTATTATAGGAAGGTTTCCGTTCCCCTATAGATATTTTAGTGTAAGGCCGATGTAGGACCTTGTAGATGCCACTGACTACTCCTGCTTTCTAAGGGGTACCAAGGCTGTGGGACTTGCCACTGCTAATTGTTGATCGTTGGTGATGTTGCATATACATCTTGATATTATCAACACAGTGGTTTCCCTGGATTTTATTGGCTCACTCGAAAAGGGGTCGTATATTTTTCTAATTTAGTTGTGGTACCTTAATAGTGGTCACATAGAATTCTTTGTTTTATTACCTTTTTTCTGTTACTAATATGATTGTTTTTGAGCATTATTGTTACAATTAGTGCTTCTTTGTATAATTTATCCGTATGTCACCTCTACTGTATTTTATATTTGTCCCAATAGCGGTGATAACTATGTTTTTGTCTGTGGCAACTGGGATCTTCTGAGTCACAGGTGGTGTGTGTGGCACAGGTGGCGTCCTGGTTTGTTGCACTGAAGTAAGTCATGGCACACGGTTCTGACCTATCACTTTTGTACACGTCTGGGTTGGTGGTAGCACTGTTCGTCTGTGAAGAAACGTTGTGATGTGGGTAATTCCTCATACCAGATAGTGTCACTGTACCTTCCACATGTACAGTTGCGGGTATTGCTTCAGGTGGCTATGTGTGTTCCAGTCTTTGCTTGGCAGCTCTCCAAATGTTTCGTAGTTATGTGGTTTTAGACACGTACATACGTTTCCTATGACTTTCCGTTTTCGGTGTGAGCATGTATTTAGTTTTTCGCGTTTTCTGAAGTTCAGGAGGTTGAAATATCAGCCAACCAGTAGCAAACAAAAGTTCATCAGTCCTTGACCTAGGTTTCGATATTTGTAAAAAATATCTGCTTCAGAAGTTGTGGGCCTTGTTACATCACATGATGGTACATTAGATTAATGAAGGCGAGCGGCTCTTGTCATATATAAAATTGAGAAAACAAGAATTATACCAAGCCATGGCTTTAGACAGCAGTTAGATTACATATATCGTCCTTCAGAATGAATGCTCACTAGTAAATGCCAACAGGTAGAGGCTCTTGCCGACATTAAATTGTAATAGGCGTGACAGCATAAAATATTTGCGGAAGTTACTTGTACATCATCCCAGAGGCTGAGGCTATGGCAAGCTGAAGATGAACAGATAGAGAAAGTGTATGAGGATATTGAAAGGGTAATGCAGTATGTAAAGGGGGACGAAAATCTAATAGTCATGGGAGACTGGAATGCAGTTGTAGGGGAAGGAGTAGAAGAAAAGGTTACAGGAGATTATGGGCTTGGGACAAGGAATGAAAGAGGAGAAAGACTAATTGAGTTCTGTAACAAGTTTCAGCTAGTAGTAGCGAACACCCTGTTCAAGAATCACAAGAGGCGGAGGTATACTTGGAAAAGGCCGGGAGATACGGGAAGATTTTAATTAGATTACATCATGGTCAGACAGAGATTCCGAAATCAGATACTGGATTGTAAGGCGTACCCAGGAGCAGATATAGACTCAGATCACAATATAATAGTGATGAAGAGTAGGCTGAGGTTCAAGACATTAGTCAGGAAGAATCAATACGCAAAGAAGTGGGATACGGAAGTACTAAGGAATGACGAGATACGTCTGAAGTTCTCTAACGCTATAGATACGGCAATAAGGAATAGCGCAGTAGGCAGTACAGCTGAAGAGGGATGGACATCTCTAAAATGGGCCATCACAGAAGTTGGGAAGGAAAACATAGGTACAAAGAAGGTAGCTGTGAAGAAACCATGGGTAATAGAAGAAATAATTCAGTTGATTGATGAAAGGAGGAAGTACAAACATGTTCCGGGAAAACCAGGAATACAGAAATACAAGTCGCTGAGGAATGAAATAAATAGGAAGTGCAGGGAAGCTAAGACGAAATGGCTGCAGGAAAAATGTGAAGTCATCGAAAAAGATATGATTGTCGGACGGACAGACTCAGAATACAGGAAATTCAAAACAACCTTCGGTGACATTAAAAGCAACGGTGGTAACATTAAGAGTGCAACGGGAATACCACTGTTAAATGCAGAGGACAGAGCAGATATGTGGAAAGAATACACTGAAAGCATCTATGAGGGTGAAGATTTGTTTGATGTGATAGAAGAAGAAACAGGTGTCGATTTAGAAGAGATAGGGGATCCAGTATTAGAATCGGAATTTAAAAGAGCACGGAGGACTTACGGTCAAATAAGGCAGAAGGGGTAGATAACCTTCCATCAGAGTTTCTAAAATCATTTGGGGAAGTGGCAACAAAACGACTATTCACGTTGGTGTGTAGAATATATGAGTCTGGCGATATACTATCTGACTTTCGGAAAAGCATCATCCACACAATTCCGAAGACGGCAAGAGCTGACAAGTGCGAGAATTATCGCACAATCAGCTTAACAGCTCATGCATCGAAGCTGCTTACAAGAATAATATACAGAAGAATGGAAAAGACAATTGAGAATGCGCTAGGTGACGATCAGTTTGGCTTTAGGAAAAGTAAAGGGACGAGAGAGGCAATTCTGACTTTACGGCTAATAATGGAAGCAAGGCTGAAGAAAAATCAAGAGACTTTCATAGGATTTGTCGACCTGGAAAAAGCGTTCGACAATATAAAATGCTGCAAGCTGCTCGAGATTCTGAAAAAAGTAGGGGTAAGCTATAGGGAGAGACGGGTCATATACAATATGTACAACAACCAAGAGGGATTAATAAGAGTGGACGATCAAGAACGAAGTGCTCGTATTAAGAAGGGTGTAAGACAAGGCTGTAGCCTTTCGCCCCTACTCTTCAATCTGTATATCGAGGAAGCAATGATGGAAATAAAAGAGAGGTTCAGGAGTGGAATTAAAATACAAGGTGAAAGGATACCAATGATACGGTTCGCTGATGACAAGCTGTCCTGAGTGAAAGTGAAGAAGAATTAAATGATCTGCTGAACGGAATGAACAGTCTAATGAGTACACAGTATGGTTTGAGAGTAAATCGGAGAAAGACGAAGGTAATGAGAAGTAGTGGAAATGAGAACAGCGAGAAACTTAACATCAGGATTGATAGTCACGAAGTCAGTGAAGTTAAGAAATTCTGCTACCTAGGCAGTAAAATAACCAATGACGGACGGAGCAAAGAGGACATCAAAAGCAGACTCGCTATGGCAAAAAAGGCATTTCTGGCCAAGAGAAGTCTACTAATATCAATTACCGGCCTTAACTTGAGGAAGAAATTTCTGAGGATGTACGTCTGGAGTACAGCATTGTATGGTAGCGAAACATGGACTGTGGGAAAACCGGAACAGAAGAGAATCGAAGCATTTGAGATGTGGTGCTACAGACGAATGTTGAAAATTAGGTGGACTGATAAGGTAAGGAATGAGGAGGTTCTACGCAGACTCGGAGAGGAAAGGAATATGTGGAAAACACTGGTAAGGAGAAGGGACAGGATGATAGGACATCTGCTAAGACATGAAGGAAAGACTTCCATGGTACTAGAGGGAGCTGTACAGGGCAAAAACTGTAGAGGAAGACAGAGATTGGAATACGTCAAGAAAATAATTGAGGACGTAGGTTGCAAGTGCTACTCTGAGACGAAGAGGTTAGCACAGGAAAGGAATTCGTGGCGGGCGGCATCAAACCAGTCAGTAGACTGATGACCAAAAAAAACACGTAACTTAGGCAAATATTTTATCCTGTCACGACTATTAGCATTTTATGTTGGCAAGAGCCCCTACCTGTGGGCATTTACTAGTGACCATTCATTCAGAAGGACGATGTGTGTAATCTAGCTGCTACCTAAAGCCATGGCTTGGGATAATTCTTGTTTCGGCAATTTTATATATGACAAGAACCACTCGGCTTCATCTAATCTAGTGTACCATCATGTGATGTAACAAGGCCCACTAGTTCTGAAGAAGTTGTTTCTTACAAATATCGAAACCTAGGTCAAGGACTAATGAACTTTTGAGACCTGAGTTTCTCCTGGCGTATACAACTTTCAAATAACTTCCGGGAATTCAGCCAGGTAACACTTTCAGCGACCGCCGATATTTCGGCGGGAGAACACCCCGCCATTTTCAAGGCAAACTGCAACGGACAGGCGACGTACATGCAAATTTAATACCTCGGTTCTCGGACCCAAGCAGGAAAGATAACACACACACACACTGAACACTAGTGCCACCAAAGATGGCCAAAGTCAGAGCTATCGATAGTGAGACTATGAATTCGCAGGTGAGGTAGCATTGAGTCTGTCCCTCTGTTTCTTGACAAGGGAGAGAGCCGGATTCCAAACAGAGTTTAAACAGAAACCTCCATCCCTGTTAACAAGGTTGCTCGCTAATTTAATCTCAACTGCCTCCCGAATCACACTGTCCCAATAGCTGGACGTGCATGCCAATATCTCGGTGTTATTATATAACATGGAGTGACCAGTATCCAAGCAATGTTCGGCAATAGCAGATCTATTTGGCTGCTGTAATCGTGTGTGCCGTTTATGCTCAGTACATCTGTCCTCCACGGTCCTGATAGTTTGACCAACATATGCCATGCCGCAGCTACAAGGGACACGATATACACCCGCCTTACTTTTGAGTTCCGTTAAGGATGATCTTGGACTGCGTAAGGCGGGTGTATATCGTGTCCCTTGTAGCTGCGGCATGGCATATATTGGTCAAACTATCAGGACCGTGGAGGACAGATGTACTGAGCATAAACGGCACACACGATTACAGCAGCCAAATAGATCTGCTATTGCCGAACAATGCTTGGATACTGGTCACTCCATGTTATATAATAACACCGAGATATTGGCATGCACGTCCAGCTATTGGGACAGTGTGATTCGGGAGGCAGTTGAGATTAAATTAGCGAGCAACCTTGTTAACAGGGATGGAGGTTTCTGTTTAAACTCTGTTTGGAATCCGGCTCTCTCCCTTGTCAAGAAACAGAGGGACAGACTCAATGCTACCTCACCTGCGAATTCATAGTCTCACTATCGATAGCTCTGACTTTGGCCATCTTTGGTGGCACTAGTGTTCAGTGTGTGTGTGTTATCTTTCCTGCTTGGGTCCGAGAACCGAGGTATTAAATTTGCATGTACGTCGCCTGTCCGTTGCAGTTTGCCTTGAAAATGGCGGGGTGTTCTCCCGCCGAAATATCGGCGGTCGCTGAAAGTGTTACCTGGCTGAATTCCCGGAAGTTATTTGATAATGAACTTTTGTTTGCAACTACTTGGTTGATTTTTCAATCTCTTCGGATTTACATAGTTGCTGTTTCGGAGCCTTGTTTAAGATTTTTTCAAAAGTTTTTATGTTTAGGGTTTCTGGTGCTTGTCAGTTGTTAGGTTATTTCCAAGTTGCTACTAAGGTCAGTTGTAGTTTATGGTTTCTGGGTGTGTCACTTACAAGTTTCCCAGTGTGCGGTAGAGGAATGGTTGATTTGACTATATGGTCTACACATTTAATGACTACTTCTGTTTTTAAGTTGTATGAGCTTGTCATTTTTTCCCTTTTACTACTTTGTGGGTGTTTGATTGTGACTCTGTTATGGTTGATGCTATGGTATCTAATGAATTATTTCAACAGCCAGTTTTATTTTTGTTTTAAGTGTATGGTTGAATCTGGTTCACTGGAGAATGGGAGTGGGTTCAGTGTTTATTTTGTCTGTGCGAAGTGCCTTGTAGGCCCTTACTTTGATTTGACACTGATGTTCTGCTATAACAATGCAGTTTAGGTGTGTGGACTTCTAAGATATGAATTATGAATTTTGTTTAATATTACTTCACGTAAATTGCGAGTGGGTATGATGTGGATAGCACCACATATTTATAGGTTAGCAAGGCCATATAAGGATGCTTGTCACTTCTTATGGAATCTTCAGAATCCATTGTCTTACTCTTGTGTGTTAATACAAATGTGTTCTTGTTCTGGATTTTCATACAGACATTTCCAATTTCATGGTTCTGTATGTGTACGTCACACCTATGCTGCTCATGATTTTACTGACTGACTTTTACTAGGTTACTTTATAGGCTTGTGTTACATATGAATAGGGAATTTGCCACACAACATCCTCTTTGGCAGTAGTTCGCCGACATGTATCATGTTTGTTACTGTTAACCCTGTGGGTATATATTGATGGTAGATGTTACTAATGTTGGCAACATTGTTTTATTTCCTATAAATTACCTAGACTTAATAGAAACATTGGTGACCTGTTTCATTGTAACTTTAGAGATATTGAAATTAGGGTATTTTACTTACACAAGTTACACATTTGCTGTGACAGTGTGGTGGACCTTAGGGGTATGACTGGGTTGCCAAATAGTAATATCAGTGAAGCATGTGTCTATTTGTATACTATATTTTGGCCTGAGTTTTACACAGTTTGTGTATTAAAAGCCGTTGGAGTATATGTTCTTATTTCGGTTTCTTTGCTTTCTCGAATGAACACTTTTTTCATTCGGTTCTTGTTGAGTATATTTACTTCAACCGTTTGCTGTTACATTATCGGTTTGTTTCGTTTTCTTATTATTGGTACATCTCATATAATTCTAGTTAGGGATGCGTGTAACCTGGATTGCTTTGCTGGTACTTGTAAGCCACCGCCAGGATTTAAGTTCCGACGGCTCGCCTTAATACAACTGAGAACATTCACTATTTGCCGATTCTTTTTTATTTTTTATTTATTTATTTATTTATTTATTTATTTTTTTTTTTGCAGCTCTTACTGATCGTGAAACCTAGGTGTTATCGAAGTATACTACAAGACTAGTGTTCTCAGTAAGTGCATTTTATACCTAACTTCGTCTTTGGTTCAACAATGACTCTGCATTCTATTAAAAAAATTTCTCAGTATATAATTATACTTTCGGAATCAAAACTCATATGAGTGGAGAAGACGAAGAACGGCGCTTTCTCACCCAGAATGATTAATTTTTACACGAAAAACACTCTGTATTTTTCTAACCGTCAGATACATTTCTATGTCGTAAAATGACATATTGTTCTTCACACTAAGTTTTTGTCAAAATCGTCAAATTACGAAATTTTTGTTTCAATTTATATCCCTATGTTGGAGAACCAAAACACATCCTCTGCCAATGTTACTACACTGTTGATACGGAACACTGTCGATTCGAGGGTACGAGTAGGTTTTGTTGTCATTTTACGAACTGGCCCCAAAATTTTTATTATTTCTGACTTCTCCGCTGTTGGTCAGATCAGTAAAAAATATTCTGTACATTCGATAGGACAATTTTACGTTGAAAAAGGCGTAATAAGGTGAATTACGAACACTAAGTTCGCTTAACGAAGGTTTATTCAGCACTTGCATGTACAATAGCGCGGAGCGTGCTGCCCCTGGCCAGAACACATACGGTATATATACAGTTACAGAACATTCCAGTACAATGATTCTTGACGTTTGTGGATACTTCTAGAATTTAGCTGAATATAGAAATTAAAGTTTTGCAGTACAGGTGAATTTTGAACTCACGACCCTCCAGGCAACAGTTTAGTATCATAACCATTACAGCACGGTGACTGTACTTCTCTGCTTCTTCTGCGACAATACTATTTTCGAATATCGTTATGCGCTGTATGTTGAAGATATGGGAGTACTGTGATTTTGTAACCTAAAGCTCGTCTCACACAGAGTATGGTGCCGGCTGTTGGTGGCCGAGCGGTTCTGGCGCTACAGTCTGGAACCGCGCGACCGCTACGGTCGCAGGTTCGAATACTGCCTCGGGCATGGATGTGTGTGTTGTCCTTACGTTAGTTACGTTTAAGTAGTTCTAAGTTCTATGGGACTTATGACCTCAGCAGTTGAGTCCCATAGTGCTCAGGGCCATTTGAACCATTTGAACAGAGTATGGTTCACTGGACTCTTACATGCTGTCTCAAACGATGGCTCCCTTGAGGTCTCTATCGTTTGCTAGCCAGCTGCCCCGCAGGGAACTGTGTGTTTTCTGTGATAGGTCTAGGATTATTTTTCTCGTGAGGACTAGCAGGGTTCCTGCGTGCTACCTGCTATGGCCAGTCAGGATTCCTGTTGGCGACTGACATCACAGACAACGACAGTTAACCCTCAAGACAAAACAGAACGTGATGCGTCTGCCTGCCATCCTGCTGTATTCTCTCATTGTTGTAAAGAACCCATTTGGTATAAAGGTTTGATCGTCAGTCATCTTATAGCTTAGCTCATCAGCTTCATGATGTTCTACCAGTCATTTCATTAATGATCATAATTACTCTGATATTTGAAGATTAGTTAATATACTACAAGAATTTCTGAAAACTCAGGTGAAAAATAGAAGTTACTATGATTTTTTTTTTGTTTGATGGATGATTTGTCATCGTTGCTGTGTATGAAACGTAGCAAACATATTACATTTTTCTTCAAACTATGAAGGATGTTGCTATCTATCACTAATCTCGAGAAAATGGATCATATTTAAAGCAGTTCGTCCCGGACTTGGGCGCCAGTGAAAATGTCAGAATGAAACATACACAAAATTCCTTGTATCTCGTAAACGGTTTCAGATATCGAAATATGATTTTGGTAAATTTTTGCACGCAAAGTGGAGAGTGTATCTTCATATGATTAAAATCCGAAATGTCCACGTTTAGCGCGATATTCGACTACAGATTTTTTTAATGAAATGATGTAATGTATAAGCGCCATCGATAACTAGTTAAACGAGAATTACTAAGTGTTTGAAACAATATATGTGAAAAAATTACAGTTTATTTTTATACCGAGAGTGGGTATTTTCATACAAAATTGACTTGTCTTTCCATTAGCTGCTGTATTATGACTCTGTCGCTATTTTCAACACCTTTAGTGAGATGAGTGTTTAGAAATTCTGCTTTATTTTGGCGAAAGAAACCGAATAATACGACAGCAAGGAGACTTACATACTGGTAAAACTCATCACAGATAACGTTTCGCGGAAGAAAAGTAAAAGTGACGATAAGTCTAAGGAAACTAAATCGCGACTTCGGTTGAAATTCGAGTGAAACCTTGTACCCCAATGTCCTTTTAATAACAAGCGATATGGATTGAAGCTGAGCAACGGCTTTTATGTCTGTACATCAATAATCTAAGTAATATGGAAACAATTAACTGCAAATAGCATGCCATCTTTTCTTTCCTAAGCTGTACCAAATAAGGAATTGTACTTTTTCACCACAAACATATTTTAGTTTGTGAAAGATATTGGTAATCTGTTTGCATGTTGATAGATAGTTGACTAGATTTTGCAGATTTAAATGTTTTGATATTTCTCATGTGGTTATATGGAAATGAAATTCTTTGGTCAGTGTCAGTCCAAGTAATTCATTATTAAAAACACCTTGTCGTATGGGATTCCGTGAAGATTTCAACAGAAGTATTTTCGCGAGACTTATTACCGTTATTTTTCTACAGACAGATATTGTCATTGATGAGTTTTGAGTGATATGTAGATTTCCTTGCTGCCATGTTCTGATATACTTCTCTTGTCAAAACATAGAAGAATTTATAAATACTGATGTCACTAACAGCTCAATGCAGTTGAAATTGCAACAGAATCATAAAACACTAACTGACGGAAAGACAATTGTTTATGCAAATGGCCATTCACAGTATAAAAATGAACTGAAATTTCCTCACATTTATTGTTCCCAACACACATTAATTCTGGTTTCACTAGCTATCGATGGTGTCCAAATATTAAAAAATTCCAGTGAAAAAATCTGTAGTCGCTTGGGTATAGTAAATATGGAAGTCTTGCATACAATCATATGGCAAAACATTCTCCTCTTCGCATACTGTCATTTGCCGAAATCTTGTATCGATATCTGAAACCACAAACGAGATATGAGGAATTTTGTGAATACTTCATTCTGACTTCTTCGCTGACATGCGAGATCACATACGATCCATTTTCTCGAGACTGGTGGTAGGTACCAATATCCTTCAAGTTAAAAGAAAAATTCAGTACGTTAAAAACATTTCATATGCACCAACACATGACCTAATATGCACCAAACGCTAATTCATACCAATTTATATTTTTCACTGCAGATTTTCAGATATTCTTGCAGTAGTTTACCTGACCCTGAGGTATCACGGTAAAAACGACCGTTAACAAAAAAAAACAGGCACTCAATTATGAAGCTGAACATTAATGAAGCTTACGAATGAAGCTATCAGACGTATGAGAATCGAATTTTTTTTTACCAAGCAGTTTATTTACAGTCACTTGAGAAAGACTGAAGTTTGGCTGGCATGGCCATCTTGCTGTTCATTGAGTCAAGGCAGTCAGCTAGCTTCCACACCGTATCCTACATCATGTGAGATGTTTGGCATGCGAGGTAGCCGCCACCCCACCTGTTGGTCAGTAGTCATATGCGCCATCTAGCAAACTCTCCGCAAACCATAGTCCATGTGAGATCGAGTAAGGTGACAGTTCACATGGACATTGCAGGGTGACACACAAATACACATCACAAGTTTTGTTCCACTCAACTCGAACCTTGTAGAGACTTTTTTGTCTTATTGGAGAAGTAGCAGAGGCCCATAGATTTTTTTTTTTTTTTTTTTGTATTTGCCCAGCTTTGAGAGAGACGGACAGCAATAAAGATTTAGTCTGGTATTTGACATTTCACTGGCAATAATTAAGCAAAAAACTGTAAGCGAACTAAGTTTAACACTAAATCCACAGATATAAGGCTAATATGCAGTACTGACACTATCTACATACTTCAGCGCAAATTGCGCCTGCTTATAACGATGTGCATTATGCTCAGATGGGCCCCCACGAAATAACGTCCAAACCTAAGTGCCTCGGTCACCCGAATCGTTCTTTCTGACTGTGGTGTCAAGTCGTAATATGGGCTGTCTGTTCTGTACTAGGAGCCAGTCAGAAGGCAGAACGCTACCCAAAGGACCCACGTCTTCATGTTCCATTCAGGAACTTCCAAACTGTATCGCGTTACACAACGTTGCTTGATTAACGCTTAGGAAAACTAAGAAATGGAAATAATTACTCTCAGTCAGCAACATTTCCGGTCTTGCCACAGCATATTCCTTGGACAGAGTTAAATAGGCATAAATAATACAGTGTCTCCCACTGGATTTTGTACTACAGCAGAAACAGTCTAACCCAGTACTTCTCAAACTACTAGCCGTTATCCCAAGTATAAATATATAATTCCTTGTAACGAACAATTCGTTTATCTTTTCCTTCCAGTGAAGATGATGCCCTTCGTCTGGGTTGAATTTCGCCCGACGTCGGTGTTCCGCCAGATGACAGACAACAATAAAACTGAGGTCATATTTTTAGCATTGTTTACGTCGTCACGTAAAACTGTGACTGTACCCTTAACCACTGTGCGCAGTGCAAGCCATGGCTCCTGTATCTCGACACCTCCTCACAGTCTTTCAGATATCAGAGTAAGACGACTGCAGTACGAGGTGGTTCCTGGTTAGTGACAGGAATGGTGACACCAGTTGTCGATCAGTTGGCGGAGACAAGGGAGATCCTGAAGCCTAACAACTTAACGATATAGCTAGAAACCATGAATCCTGAATTCACAGGAAAACGAAAAAAAAACTTCTCAATAAAATAAATGTTTCATTGTCTCTTCAGAAGAGCTTTGCTGATATGACGAATTTAAGTTTTAGGGCCCTTTTAGCCACTTTCCAAACTTTTCGCTGGACTGCTACATGCAACGAAACACACGCAGTTGCAGAAACTCTGATTTTACCAGCAGTGGTTAACACAGTATCAGTAGTGTGTGGTGGCTCTTATGCTCAGCAGCAGAAAAGTATACCTACTTCTAATGACACAGTGCGTAGAACAATATTACACATTTCTGATAATTTCTTAGAGCAGTTAATCAATAAATTGCATGTCAGTTGTTTTGCATTTCAACTGGACGAAGGGACGAATAATCGAATAAATCTTCATTTGAGGAACTGGTTTTACTAGTGGCGAATCAAACAGTATCAGCAATGTTTGGTGACATATACTCCACAGCTGAAAATTATTCCTACTTCTAATGACGTATTGTGCCGAAGAATTTAAGACATTTCTGACTATTTCCTCTAGAAGTTAGTCAATAAATTGCGTAACAACTGTTTTGGACTTCAAGTGGTCAAACTGACTGATACTCGTGAACGTGTTGGCTTGATGGCTAATGTTCTTTTAGCTGATGTGTTTAACATTCGAGTGGAATTGCTTTTCTGTGAGGCGACACTGAAAATGGCGACGGCTCAAACCTTTTTATTTATTTATTTTTAATCAGAACGCATATCTTGGTACAGCGCCATTGAATTATGCACAGATGGAGACTATTCAATGTCTGCACGTCATCACGGTTTGCATGCGAAAGATAAATCTGTAGAAGTTAAAGTTGTAGTTATGATGCAGCATCAGTTCACAGAGTGATATATTGGGTGGCACTGGCAGCTGAAAAACGTAACCCACTCCTGAATGAAATGCTGCATATGGTTATAAAGAAAGTTAATAATATTAAATCAAAATCTAAAAATTAAAGTCATTTTGAAGTGCTATATGAGGACATGGGTGCTACTCTTTTCTTGCTTGATGGCTTTGAAGGCGTACAACACTAACAAGAATGTGTGAACTGAGGTATAACGTATTTTGTTTCCTAAAGGGGAAAAGTTATTCCATGGCATAATGTTTCAGGAACGGAGATTTTCTAATCAAAATAACTTACATCACTGACAGTGTTGAGAAACTAAATTTTCTTTACACTTTACTTCAAGGTAATCAAGCAGCTTTACTACCATGGAATGAAAAAGTGAGGGCGTTGTTAACCTGTCGCACATTTAAAAATGTAACTCCAAAAAGGCAAGAGAACAGCAGCCACAAATAAGTTTCCCAGAAAGTGCTTGATTATTAAGGAACGCCACAGGAAGGTCATTGGTTTCAGCGTTGGCCAGAAATCTTGTGTAGATTCATGAAGAAACCATATCCTCACACGGAGAGCATGGCATTGCATTGGTAGTGACTACTTATGGTGACACATGAGAGTGTACAGGGCGGAGGCTAGAAGTGCCAATCTGGAAGAGGTGGTATGGCCTACCACACGTATTAAGTTGGAGGCAGCAGAATGGTAAAAGAGAGTTCAGTTAAAATAGCCATCCTGGACAGACATCTTTGCAGGTCAAGCCTCGGGATTGGACTTACAGTATTAGCTCTGGCTCTGCTTGCGTTCCCACAAGACCGCATACGTTCCTCCAGGAGAGTTTTAGGCAATTAGAAACAGTGTACTGTCACTCAGGCCACTTATTCAGTTTTGCTCAGATGAGCGTTAAAGATTGTAGTTATTGAAGTCTTGCCCATTTGTTTGCATATTTCTCAAACAAGTTCCTAAATCTCCTTCTAAATACTCACTTAGCCCTCTCTACGTTATTTGACTGGATGTACCATCCTCAGACTCATATGAAATTAAGCTTCTAGACCGCTCGCTGGATGCGATAATAGAACTTTTTAATTTACTGGTGTCAGATGTGTGATTGGTTGTGAATTACTGTTCTGTTCTCATGCCACAATTCATAGGAATAGGTCACCACTCTTTGGAATATCGAACCTGCTCAGAACAACATCATTTAAAGGGATGCAACGGCCTCAGATGTTAAGTCCCATAGTGCTTAGAGCCATTTGAACCATTTTTTTAACACTGTCAAGGAACCAAGAGAGTAAAAGAGTCCGGGGTCGAAGTGGACATCCCAGAAGGCAGCCCGGGGCTGCCGACAGTGGCACAAGGTCGCAGACAGCACGCAGAGGCGGTGCAGCGTTACAAATGGTTGCGGACAGCAGCGGGGGGTCGTGGGTAATGGTATAGGAGGGGCAGTCAGCAGCCGCGGTGGGCAGCGTGGAGCGGTGGAGCGACACTGGCGACGACAAACAGTGCTGTGGCCCACACACGGCGCGAGGCGGGCAGCAGCTTAGACAGGCGCCCTAGGTTGCTGATGGCGACGCCGAACAGCGAAAGGCACACATGAGCAGCAGCGACAGCGGCAACGAAGGATGGGAGCACAACGGCAATGCTTCATTGCGGATGATGCATAGAGGAGTAATTGGCGAAATAAGAAATTCCACAGTGAGTTAAAAAAAGGAATTAGAAGGTATCTCATACGGTGGCGATAATGTTTCAAGACCGACACTGACAGACATGAGAAACCCACTAGGCTACTCGTTACTTTGTCAGAAGCGCTAAAATTAATATCCTCTGAAATTTGTTAAAACTGAGATAGTGGGCTCAGCACGCAGCAAGGTTTTGGCTAGAAACCTAAGTGCTGCTTGCCGAAACGTGCGTACGAAATTAGTAGAAATCTATGCCACAAAAAGACCATTTCACTTCTAAGCCTGTCAGATGTTTGGAGGTCAGCAGTAATGAGGGGAACGTACAGAACAGTAGGGCTCAAGGTGAATGCAGTGCAACACCACGCCAGAAAAACTATCAGAGGCACCATGTGAGAACTTAGACTTGGAAGATAGACTTACACTCATTTGGAATTTATCCAAGGCATTTAAGACAGCAGGGTAAAGACCATAAAGTGAGTGCACAGTGAGCTGTCAACGCTTTGCAGAGGCTATAGAGATCGCTCTGACAGAGGAAAGCGCGATAGACTCTGCCAGAGGAAAGATGATAGAGGCAGTGGTGGAGTGCTGCAAGACCACGAAGTGCTTCACGTGAGGAAAGCCAGATCATGTGAGATTGGCACACAGATAAAGGAATTCGGAATGTAGGTCTGGTTGCAGCAAAAAATTACAAAGCAACTGACTGACAGCAATTAGTAAGGTGTTTACAATATAATTTGCTTAATCATAGAGGCCCATGTATGCAGCTTAGATCGATGATGTACTTTAAATGCAAACGAACCCTTCATAAAGCAAGAGACTGGCCATAGAGCGCCTTCCATGCACAGAAAGTGCAGGAAAACTAAGTTAGGGCGTAAGGAAGGAGTCATCTCACGCCTTACCTGAAAAGATGTTAACAGTCGATTGGAAAACCAAAAATGACTGTAAACTTGGACTGTCAGACAGGCACTAACAATACACTACGGATTCTCGTGAATAGTTAACTCAAAATAAACCTAGTTCGGAGAACTAGTCTGAGAAACGGTGGAAAGTGTAATCCAGCTCAACATATTAGTATTCGGTGAATCGCTAATATGGTTGCGGGAACAGAGGACACCGTAACCCTCGGATTACGAATTGAAAGTGGAATGTAAGTGAGGCATTACTTGCACGAAGGTGGGGAAGATACTGATCTTCCGCTTGATGGGTTGGTGGCCTGAGACTTTTTCAAGGAAAATAGATTCATAATTAGTTATGGCACTGGAAGCTAGTGGATCCTTGAGGAGCGTATTGGAGTGAAGACGGATCAAGAATGAGAGCTCTTTACAATGGAATTACGCATTATAAGGCGGGGATTCCATAGTACGATTTCACCAGATCGGGAAAGAGAACGTTCTAAAAATGGTTCAAATGGCTCTGAGCACTATGGGACTCAACTGCGGAGGTCATTAGTCCACTAGAACTTAGAACTAGTTAAACCTAACTAACCTAAGGACATCACAAACATCCATGCCCGAGGCAGGATTCGAACCTGCGACCGTAGCGGTCTTGCGGTTCCAGACTGCAGCGCCTTTAACCGCACAGCCACTTCGGCCGGCAGAGAACGTTCTCCCAGAAAAAATCGCACGCGCAGCGAAAAGTGCGTCAAGAGAGGAAGATGGACTCACAGGGTGAGCTCTGCACAGTAAATTCAAAGGAAGGACAAGGGAGGCTTTAGCTTCAAAACGGGAAAAACGTAAAAAAGCGAGTGTGAATGTGGATATGAAGTCATTAACTATCGAAACATTGCTTCATCTGGCAACAAGAATCGCCGAAGAGAAGCAAAATGGAAGCCAATTCTTAGTTGCGTTTCAACACTAAAAATAGTACCCTATGGGGAAAGAGTGTGCCGAATGAAATTAGAGGCGACCGAAATGAGAGAGTCTATCATTCAGAAACAAGAGATCACAAAGGGCATGTATTTACCTCTAGAGAATGTCTGACAAGTGTAATGAACACTACAGATGAGAGTGTGTCAGTAGAATGCCGAGATTTATTAGCAGAAGCAACTTCGGAGAGGATACTGTTGCGCGAATCGTTCAGAGCGAATCGCGACAGTAAAAGTAAAGCGAAACCGAAAGCGAGAATAAATTTCCTGAAGGAAAATACTCCAGTAAGTGGTCTAAATGCAGAACAGAAGGCAGAAATTATAGAGCTAAAGACCATGTTGAACCACTTGCTAGGAGACAAATTGTCAACTGTACAGCTAGTATCAGGCACAAAATTAATATACTGCGAGAAGTATAAGCTAGGAACTCTAGCATAGAAATCGAAAAGATGTTACAGGATGAAATCATAATACCGATTAAAAGGTTCTGGAACTTTCTGTTAATTTTGATTCAGAAGAAGATGGATGCCAGTGGAAAGCAAAAGTGGCGTACAACCGCAGATTGCAAGTGACTGCATGAAATCTTCCTCAATGTATTACATCCGGAGCCAAGAGTAGACGAAATTCTAGATGGCCTCGGAGAGGGGAGGTACTTCTTGATCTTCGATTTAGTGAATGGGCTATTACTAGGTCTAATTAAGAGTACAGGATCGATGAAAGACGGCTTTCAGTACGCTGTATGAGCAGAGATGAATGAACATCCTGACAGGACAAGATGACAAATTTTTCATCTATTTGGATGACGTGGAAATATTTGGCTCCTCCTAAGAAGAACGTAATGTGCAACTGACAGAAATATTTGAAAGACATGGACTCCACAGTTTAAAGTTACAAGTACACAAGGACGAATTTTTGCGAAACGAAGAATAGTATTTGGCAGGTAAGAACTTAAATATCTTTAACATTTAGCTGCCCTGTCAGCAACTGTATAAATATTAATTTTAATAATGAGCAACCTCAGTTGCACCGTTTACCTAGAATTTACCTAGTTTTCAAACGGGATAACCCAACCTTCTTCAGATTAACAGTATCTACCGTTTTTCTGTAGCTTGATGATGTCCACTACAGACAAACGGTAGATTTATTCTGAAGAAGGCTGGGTTATCCCGACTGAAACCTAGGTTATTTCTAGGCTGCTCATTATTAAAATTAAAATTAATACTATTTGGCCCATATTATGTCGGCTGAGGGCTTGAGTCCAGACCTATAGAAGGTCAAAATGATAAAGGAGTAATCAGAGTCCAAACCAGCAAAAAATGGTTCAAATGGCTCTGAGCAATATGGGACATAACTTCTGAGGTCATCAGTCCCCTGGAACTTGGAGCTACTTAAACCTGACTAACCTAAGGACATCACACATATCCATGCCCGAGGCAGGATTCGAACCTGCGACCTTAGCCGTCGCGCGGTTCCAGACTGAAGCGCCTAGAACCGCTCGGCCACTCCGGCCGTCCCAAACCAACAAGCCATTAAAGACACACACACGTGTTTTGGGATACTACCGGAGTTTTATAAGCAACTTAAACAAAATCGCGAAGCCGCTATATGAGTTGCTGAAGAAAGAAGGTACAACTGGGTTGTGGAGCAGGAAAACTCTTTTCCGCACTTGAAAGAGAAGTTGATTAGTCCACCTAAACTGCAGTATCCGTACTTTGAAAAGAATTTCATAATAGCTACACAAGCGTCGAAGCTGTATTTTGTATCGAAAAAATCGAAAGCGACCAGCCTGTCGCGTACGCTTCGAGAACGCTGAACAAGGAGGGTACAGCACAATTGAGAGGGAGATATTAGCCATTTGTTCAGCAGTGAAATACTTTAGACCGTATGTGTTTGGCAGAATGTTCCAGATATGTACTGACTATAAACCCCAGACATGGGCAGGTATTATATCTGATCGAAAGACCTGCACCAGGCGAACGGTCTACCCGACGGGAGGCCCCAGCCACACGACATTTCCATTTTTTATATCTGATACGTCGTCCAGATTGATGTTTACGTTGAAGCTGGAGGAACATGTTTCTCAAATCATGTACAATAGAGGTAAAACGAATGAAGTCGCCGACGCACTCTCGCGAATAAGAGAAGTCAGGGCGGCTGGTGCGTGCCCGAAGACAACACATGATATGACAGATGCGGAAGCCGTAGCGCGGGTGAGGGACCCGGCAGCAGGCGTCGATAGCGAGGCTGCTGAAGCACGCGAACAGGCAGCAGGCGCGGGCAAGGACGCAGGACACGAAACAGTTGAAGCGGGCACAGTGAAAGAGCACATTTTGATATGTGAAAACTGTGTCAAAGATATCGAAAATTATATTCGGAAACGAGAGACATCTGAGTCGATAACGATGGAAGAAATAAGTGAAAACGAAAAGGCTTCGATATCAAAACTCTTTCACGATTCTCCCGCTGGAGGACTCCAGGGTATAGGAACTACCTATATGCGAATAAGGACGTATCGAGTATGGAACGATATGAAGGAAACACATAAATATGCCTTTAGAAATCACGAAAACACCTGAACACGTTTTCGAAAGATGAGATATTGACATAGTAGGTAATAAAGGAAACTAGGATATTCTTACGTTTCAAGATGTATCGGTCAAGTTTACGGTAGATGAACCCGTTGACAGGCAAGATGCCGACACGGTACCATGATTGCTGTTTGAGAAAATTATACTGTGGTGCCGAATATCGTCAATATTGTTAAGCGATGAGGGAAGCAATGTCATGAGTGAAACTATGAAAAGATTATGTAAACTACTGCAGAGTTAAAAGAATCGGATTACCAACTACCACCTTGAAACAAACGGAGCGTTACAAAGGCCGCGTCAAACGTTAACCGAAATGTTCAACGTGATGTGAATAGACCTCATACAAACTCGGACTGCTAGGGTCAACTCGCAGTTTTTATTTATAATACGACACCGCATAGTGCGACTGGATGTATGCCACATGAGCTGTTCTTCGGAAGAACACATAACGTTCCAGGGATATTGCAGAAACCAGCTGATATGAGGCACATTGTTGATGATCATGTGGCAGAGCTAGAGGAGCGTCTGCAAGAAAACCGCCGATGTGGAAGAGAGTATAATGCTCAGTATAGAGTAAAAAATTAACAATACTGAGAGAGGACACAAAATCCAGAGAATATCCGTTGCGCGGACAAAGTTGTGTTGTATTGTGCGTATGCACCACGCGGCAAATCGCCTAAGTTAGATACACAATGGAGAGGTCCGTACACAGCAGTACGGGCAAAGTTACCTAATGCAGTAATCTGTCTGAAACTAAATAAGTATCTCACTGTTCTGGCTAACTTACTGCAGGAACTTTCCTAATTCCTCATACTGGCCTCATACTGCATTGCCAATGTTGACCTACTGCTCTCTAGGATTGGGCATATAAGACAAGAATGTACACGCAAGTGACGAAGTTCCAGACGTCATCCGGACGGTACTACAATACTATGGAAAAAGTGAAAATTCACAATGCACCTAGGAGAACTGTGAGTTATTTCAGTTTGATGGAACTGAAAGAGAAATTTGCGCACACTGAGGTTCTCGTGACGCTGGCTGTCAGATACTGTGGAGATAGATTGACATTACTGAATATGAGTACAATACAGTGTAGAAGTGCGGAAACTGGGTTAAAATGGCACACAGGAAAAACTGGAAAGGCCAGGATCTAATTGGACAATTCACACGTCATGAAACCGTCATAAAGAATCCAGGGATCTTAAAGTTTGTGGGCGAGGCAAGTAAGACTTTGTTCGGAACACTAGACGAAGACGACGCCACATACTTCAAGTTTAATGTAGATATCCCAGAAGAGGAGCAGAAACAGAGCCTCAGACTTTCGAAGGAGCAAGTAATTGTAGTTAAAGAAACCTTGTCTAGTTTTAATCAAACAGCAAGATTCATAGTGAAACACGAAGATATTATTGCATATTCAATGAAACAATTAAACAGTCTTCTTGATCACTGTTAACGAACAGCTGATACAACTCAAAGGCATTTTCAATGAGCTAGATCTGGAATAAGATACGTTAATATCAGCGGTTTTCCATGTCCATAAAGGCACTCTGGAGCCACGTGTGTTCAGTACAGTTCACATCATAAAGTATCAATTCTAACATTCTGTGTGGTGTCTGTTTGTTCTAAGTCGTCTCTCCTTATTACTTTCGCCCAACACCACTCTGTGCGAGTTTTTTAGGGAATTGACTAGTTTGAACCTGGGATCTGTTGCTGGTAAGGAGACGCCAGACCACACATGACATATAGAGTTCAGTGAGACTAGCGATGATATAATCAAATACTTAATGATTTCAGTGTCAACTCCACTGCACTCCCTGTAAAAGAATCGTAATACTAACTAATTTTAGTGGAAGAGGTTCAAGGCTTTCCTATTTTTAGTTAGCTGGTAAAATAACGTCGAAAAATCAGTTAAGTTTACCACTTGAATTTTTATTCCACTCACAAAACATTGTTTATAAATTGCAATATTGATAAAAGGAAATATTTTATTACAGGATGATAAAAACCAATTGCGTTCAACAAAAATGTGAATGAATATTCCCTGAATGGGTTTCCAAGTTCTATAATGGATAGAAGGATGACCTATGCCATATCACATCCATAATCTAGGTTTAAATTAAGTTTCATAAAAGAGAAAATTCCCCCCCATGAACCATGGACCTTGCCGTTGGTGGGGAGGCTTGCGTGCCTCAGCGATACAGATAGCCGTACCGTAGGTGCAACCACAACGGAGGGGTATCTGTTGAGAGGCCAGACAAACGTGTGGTTCCTGAAGAGGGGCAGCAGCCTTTTCAGTAGTTGCAAGGGCAACAGTCTGGATGATTGACTGATCTGGCCTTGTAACAATAACCGAAACGGCCTTGCCGTGCCGGTACTGCGAATGGCTGAAAGCAAGGGGAAACTACAGCCGTAATTTTTCCCGAGGGCATGCAGCTTTACTGTATGATTACATGATGATGGCGTCCTCTTGGGTAAAATATTCCGGAGGTAAAATAGTCCCCCATTCGGATCTCCGGGCGGGGACTACTCAAGAGGATGTCGTTATCAGGAGAAAGAAAACTGGCATTCTACGGATCGGAGCGTGGAATGTCAGATCCCTTAATCGGGCAGGTAGGTTAGAAAATTTAAAAAGGGAAATGGATAGGTTGAAGTTAGATATTGTGGGAATTAGTGAAGTTCGGTGGCAGGAGGAACAAGACTTCTGGTCAGGTGACTACAGGGTTATAAACACAAAATCAAATAGGGATAATGCAGGAGTAGGTTTAATAATGAATAGGAAAATAGGAATGCGGGTAAGCTACTACAAACAGCATAGTGAACGCATTATTGTGGCCAAGACAGATACGAAGCCCACACTTACTACAGTAGTACAAGTTTATATGCCAACTAGCTCTGCAGATGACGAAGAAATTGAAGAAATGTATGATGAAATAAAAGAAATTATTCAGATTGTGTAGGGAGACAAAAATTTAATAGTCATGGGTGACTGGAATTCGAGTGTAGGAAAAGGGAGAGAAGGAAACATAGTAGGTGAATATGGATTGGGGGACAGAAATGAAAGAGGAAGCCGCCTGGTAGAATTTTGCACAGAGCACAACATAATCATAACTAACACTTGGTTTAAGAATCATGAAAGAAGGTTGTATACATGGAAGAACCCTGGAGATACAAAAAGGTATCAGATAGATTATATAATGGTAAGACAGAGATTTAGGAACCAGGTTTTAAATTGTAAGACATTTCCAGGGGCAGATGTGGACTCTGACCACAATCTATTGGCTATGACCTGTAGATTAAAACTGAAGAAACTGCAAAAAGGTGGGAATTTAAGGAGATGGGACCTGGATAAACTGAAAGAACCAGAGGTTGTACAGAGATTCAGGGAGAGCATAAGGGAGCAATTGACAGGAATGGGGGGAAGAAATACAGTAGAAGAAGAATGGGTAGCTTTGAGGGATGAAGTAGTGAAGGCAGCAGAGGATCAAATAGGTAAAAAGACGAGGGCTAGTAGAAATCCTTGGGTAACAGAAGAAATATTGAATTTAATTGATGAAAGGAGAAAATATAAAAATGCAGTAAGTGAAACAGGCAAAAAGGAATACAAACGTCTCAAAAATGAGATCGACAGGAAGTGCAAAATGGCTAAGCAGGGATGGCTAGAGGACAAATGTAAGGATGTAGAGGCCTATCTCACTAGGGGTAAGATAGATACCGCCTACAGGAAAATTAAAGAGACCTTTGGAGATAAGAGAACGACTTGTATGAATATCAAGAGCTCAGATGGAAACCCAGTTCTAAGCAAAGAAGGGAAAGCAGGAAGGTGGAAGGAGTATATAGAGGGTCTATACAAGGGCGATGTACTTGAGGACAATATTATGGAAATGGAAGAGGATGTAGATGAAGATGAAATGGGAGATATGATACTGCGTGAAGAGTTTGACAGAGCACTGAAAGACCTGAGTCGAAACAAAGCCCCCGGAGTAGACAATATTCCATTGGAACTACTGACGGCCGTGGGAGAGCCAGTCCTGACAAAACTCTACCATCTGGTGA
The DNA here is from genome assembly GCF_021461385.2 of Schistocerca piceifrons. Taxonomy (NCBI): domain Eukaryota; kingdom Metazoa; phylum Arthropoda; class Insecta; order Orthoptera; family Acrididae; genus Schistocerca; species Schistocerca piceifrons. Next base: position 536,865,195 of record NC_060140.1, read on the forward strand.
GGAAGATGTATGAGACAGGCGAAATACCCTCAGACTTCAAGAAGAATATAATAATTCCAATCCCAAAGAAAGCAGGTGTTGACAGATGTGAAAATTACCGAACTATCAGTTTAATAAGTCACAGCTGCAAAATACTAACACGAATTCTTTACAGACGAATGGAAAAACTAGTAGAAGCCAACCTCGGGGAAGATCAGTTTGGATTCCGTAGAAACACTGGAACACGTGAGGCAATACTGACCTTACGACTTATCTTAGAAGAAAGATTAAGGAAAGGCAAACCTACGTTTCTAGCATTTGTAGACTTAGAGAAAGCTTTTGACAATGTTGACTGGAATACTCTCTTTCAAATTCTAAAGGTGGCAGGGGTAAAATACAGGGAGCGAAAGGCTGTTTACAATTTGTACAGAAACCAGATGGCAGTTATAAGAGTCGAGGGACATGAAAGGGAAGCAGTGGTTGGGAAGGGAGTAAGACAGGGTTGTAGCCTCTCCCCGATGTTGTTCAATCTGTATATTGAGCAAGCAGTAAAGGAAACAAAAGAAAAATTCGGAGTAGGTATTAAAATTCATGGAGAAGAAATAAAGACTTTGAGGTTCGCCGATGACATTGTAATTCTGTCAGAGACAGCAAAGGACTTGGAAGAGCAGTTGAATGGAATGGACAGTGTCTTGGAAGGAGGATATAAGATGAACATCAACAAAAGCAAAACAAGGATAATGGAATGTAGCCTAATTAAGTCGGGTGATGCTGAGGGAATCAGATTAGGAAATGAGGCACTTAAAGTAGTAAAGGAGTTCTGCTATTTGGGGAGCAAAATAACTGATGATGGTCGAAGTAGAGAGGATATAAAATGTAGGCTGGCAATGGCAAGGAAAGCGTTTCTGAAGAAGGGAAATTTGTTAACATCCAGTATTGATTTAAGTGTCAGGAAGTCATTTCTGAAAGTATTCGTTTGGAGTGTAGCCATGTATGGAAGTGAAACATGGACGATAAATAGTTTGGACAAGAAGAGAATAAAAGCTTTCGAAATGTGGTGCTACAGAAGAATGCTGAAGATTAGATGGGTAGATCACATAACTAATGAGGAAGTGTTGAATAGGATTGGGGAGAAGAGAAGTTTGTGGCACAACTTGACCAGAAGAAGGGATCGGTTGGTAGGACATGTTCTGAGGCATCAAGGGATCACCAATTTAGTATTGGAGGGCAGCGTGGAGGGTAAAAATCGTAGAGGGAGACCAAGAGATGAATACACTAAGCAGATTCAGAAGGATGTAGGTTGCAGTAGGTACTGGGAGATGAAAAAGCTTGCACAGGATAGAGTACCATGGAGAGCTGCATCAAACCAGTCTCAGGACTGAAGACCACAACAACAACAACAACAAAAGAGAAAATTATCAAAAATGGTCTACAGTGATCCTCAGTTATTTTTAATTACTTATTTAACATGTCATAAATTACAGTGGCTGATGTAGCTTCTCAATAATTATATAACAGAAAAATCATCGGGTTTCAGATTTTAACTTCAAGTAGCAAATGTGAATACCACCAAGTTTAATTGACGATCGACACTAGTATTACGTAAGAAGGGGATGTAACAGATGAGAGTTCTGCAGTTTTGAGTGAAGCCTTATGCACTCTTATGCGGTATCGCTTGCGTTCATTACCTTGTGGTGGTTAGACAGCGTCATGGGCAGCGGGCGGCGCAGCTCGACACATCTTGCCATCTCAGTAGCAACTCTCTCGAACTTCTCCTTACTACTGTTTACCGAATTTGGTTTAAGGAAAAGGTATCTGGCTGTGTTTTCAACTGACCAATCAGCGTCTCAATGTTAACCTTTAGCTCCGCCTACAAAAATTCTTTCTATCCAATGAGAAACGTTATACTTTTCGTGGTGGGGCAATGTTTTTAATGTTTGCTACGTAAAAGAGAGGGGTATAGTCTCACGCTAAAACATGCAGCTGGTGTGGCCCTTTTAGTGTTATTGTAATAGCTATACTGTTCGTCTGGAGGGCTCTAACATGGGCTGGGGGCTGCTCTTGGCGGTCGGCCGGTAATGTGGGTGTCCTTCATCGTAGGGCCTTCTAGCCTACACGGTTCTGCTCTCGGTTTCTGCTCTCGGTTCTCCCCTTAGAACTGCATCTGTTTCATGCTGGAAAGGTATGACATGCAATTAGGCAATCTTGTCTGAGTCTGTGGTATTCCATTTGCTAACTCGTCGATCGTATTACTTTGGTTAATTTAATGTCAGGATTTATTGGCAGCTATGTGACATGTTGCTGGATTTGCTATCATGTCAGGGTTTTCATGGAAGGTGTTAGATTTGCCTGACACCTTACATATCACCACCCTTCGAACTTAATGTTTGCCCTGAAGTTAGGCAATGATTGAATCATTGTCTAAGTCAGTCGAAAATTATTCTTTTATCTAAATTTTGTTGCCTACTGTTACAGCCACATTATTCTAGTTCTATGCTAATTCATATTACTAATTTATATTTTTACATTCTTCCACATTATTCTCAAAAATATGTTTATATTGACATGAGAAGAATATTTTTATGATATTATCATTATTAATTTTTAATTATTTTCTTTCTGTATTTAAGTGTGAAGTTTGTTATCGAAAGTGAGGAGTCTTTCACATCGATTTATCTAGAAATTTTTTTTTATAAATATAGTAGTTAAGTAAAACATATTCCTAACACATTTTCTAAATATCATGTAGAAGTAAATACTGTGAATATTGTTGGTCATTGTTCAAAAAAATGTTTATGTTTCTAGACATTCATTTCGACATTGTTACACTAAGAAATAAGAATTATATCTAAGAATTGCTTTGACAAAGAAATATACTTACATAAGTATTGAGATATTATCCTAACAAATGGTACAAATGTTATAAAAGGGAAAACATCCAAAAAGATGTTTTTTTATTCTTTGTTATTAAAAGAAGAAAATAATTAAAATATAGTTATTCTCTTATTAGGAGAAAATAAGTAGCATGTAGTTTTAGTGTTTATTATGCCTTACTTTTGTTCTTTATATACTGTCCATTTCAGAACTAATGACTTATTTTTATCGATTGTCTACTCTTTTCTTAAGTCCATAGTCAATTACTGTTATTTTGTAATTTATTAGCTGTCTGGTGTGCTTTACTTATCCTCGTCTATCTTCTCCTTCTTCGTCGCAACTTCCACATAATCGCGTCTAAATGCTCTAATTATTGCTTCATAACTTCATTCATTATATACGTTGAGTTGAGTGCTCAGTAGTAACTTATTTTCAACTTATGTCGACTGCGCATTATCTTCATTGAATTCGCTTTCCCTGGTTTCCATCTCAAATAGCTCTGCAATACTCGTTACTTCATCCTTTCCTCCTACATTCGTTGTGCATGCCTTTGGTAATTCATCTTCCTCGTCAGTATTCTCCCAATTTATTTCGTCCCAACACGATATTTTTATTTTCCTGTCTTCGTTTTCATCTGGTCCCTGCGGTTTCTCTTCTCGTGATAAGGTATTTACTTCTATGTTCAAGGTGCTGCAATTATCCTGGGTCGGTGTGTCATTCTCTTTGGCTTGGGCGCTTAGCTGTCAGTTCGAACGTTTTTCGGGATTTGGTGGTCTTACCTCCACCTCTCCTATCTGTATTCTCTTTTCTTGTTCAGCTTGTTGATATTGGTTTCATTGTTGATAATTTGTCGGTCTATTGGTTCTCCAATACCCATTCCAGTTGTCATTATTCCCTCTGTGATAGTTTATGCCGTTCCTGGGTGAATTATAGTTATCGCCATATTCTCTTCTAAGTCCATAACCGTTTCTTTGTTGAAATCTGTTGTTGTTTCTTGATGCAAAGTTATCACGTGGTTCGTAATTATCTACATCTACATCTAAATCTACATTGATACTCCGCAAGCCACTCAACGGTGTGTGGCGGAGGGCACCTTACGTGCCACTGTCATTACCTCCCTTTCCTGTTCCAGTCGCGTATGGTTCGCGGGAAGAACGACTGTCTGAAAGCCTCCGTGCGCGCTCTAATCTCTCTAATTTTACATTCGTGATCTCCTCGGGAGGTATAAGTAGGGGGAAGCAATATATTCGATACCTCATCCAGAAACGCACCCTCTCGAAACCTGGCGAGCAAGCTACACCGCGATGCAGAGCGCCTCTCTTGCAGAATCTGCCACTTGAGTTTATTAAACATCTCCGTAACGCTATCACGGTTACCAAATAACCCTGTGACGAAACGCGCCGCTCTTCTTTGGATCTTCTCTATCTCCTCCGTCAGACCGTTCTGGTACGGATCCCACACTGATGAGCAATACTCAAGTATAGGTCGAACGAGTGTTTTGTAAGCCACCCCCTTTGTTGATGGACTACATTTTCTAAGCACTCTCCCATTCATTGTTTCTTTGTATTGTGTCTTGTGGATTCCACTGCTGTTTGCTTTCGTTTTCACGTGCCCATCGCCTTTTTCTTGCATCATCTTCCGAAAATATAAACTCCAGTTCCCCTAGAATTCCTTTAAATGCTTCGACGTCATTGCCTCCGCGACCTACTAATGATTGCTGGTATTTCAATGGTAACTTCATCGCACATAATTTAATCACCTCTCCGTCACCGTATGGTACATCTAAGCATTGATTTTTCTTTACCATTACTTCGAAAAATTTCACAGGACTCTTCTCTCCCGAATTTTCAAAATATGGGTTCTGTAATAATTCGTACTTCATTCTGTTCTGTGCTTCACTGGACCAATACCGTGAGAGAAACTTCTTTCTGAAATCTTCGTACAATCGGCATGTCGCTGCAACATTCTGCGTGGTTTCTGCGACGGTTCCTGACATGTGTGCACAAACAAAGTCTAATTTGTGTGCTAGCGTCCAGTGTTCTGCTTATCCTATTTGGAATTGATCAATATAAGTTCGTGGATGTAATGAGTTTCCCTCTTGAAAGTGTTGAAATTTTCTGACTGTGAGGAAATGATCTTTGTCGTACTTCATCATGGTTCCATATGAAATTCGCGATTCTTCGCCACTTTTGTTTCTGATCATTTCTCTCGTCGTTCTTTCCGGTTGTGGTAGATCCATTGGATATTGTCCACTGTAACTTTCGCCTACCCTTGCGTGAAATCGTTGAAGTGGTACGCAATAATTTTCTTCCATCGGTTGTGAACGTGTAGCTGAATGCATTGCACTGTTCTCTTCGCGACCTGGCTTTCCATTGTCACGTATTGGTTCGGTATCTTGTCTGGTTAACCTTGCCGCTCCATTGCACGACCCAAACTGTCTTGAAACATACATATGTGGTTCCGCATGTGTTTGTGGTGCCGTTTGTTCATCAAAAATTTCGAAACGTGTTTGTTGCGGTACAACCTGTCTGATTTCACGTATGTTATTTCCCACCAGTGATTGGAATCGAAAATGCATGATATCTTCGTTAATTGCTTGTTTTTCCGGTGCTGTTATAGATACGGATGTGGTTGCAGACTCAGTGCTTGTTCGATCTTGTTCATTGCGCTGTTCAATAGTTTGCAAAAACTCTGTTCGTAATTTCTGAAATTGTTGCTTCGTTTGCGCTTGTATTTTGACTATGCGATTATCATATCTTTTCAGCGCTGCTTTTGTCATACGTTTCTGTAACACACTGTTTTCAACAATTTCACACGCTGTATCTGCTGCTTGTCTAGTAATTACGTTTATCTGTTTCTCAATTTTGATGACTTCTCCCTGATTGTTGTTACGTAATGTTTTGATCTCGTCCTGAGTGTCCACTTGTACCTTGTCAACGTCTGTTCTCAATTGATTGTGACCTGTTATTAAGTTTCCTATCACTTCTCGAGGTTCTTTTGCCTCATCTTCAGTATGACTTAGGTGTAACTGAATTTTTTTTTGTTTTGTTCTTTAATCTCACGCATTTGTTTCGTGGTTTCTGCAATTTGTTCCCTCATTTGTTTCGTCGTTTCTGCATTCTGAATTTTAATTTGGTTCGCAATTTCTTTATTTTGCCTTCTCATGGTTTCCGTAATTTGTTGTAATAATTCTGCCAAATTGGTGGGTCGTATTACGTTTTCTTCCGACGTCTTACGCTCTGTATTTTCGCCCAAGTGTTGGTTTGCAACCGATTGCATTGAACTGTGTGGTGACACGTTTCTTCTCGAATTCCTTGTACTCTGTTGTGAGGGAGCACTGATTACTTGTACTATGGGTTCTACGTATTCACGACGCAAGTTAGAATCCTCATCGACTGTCTCTCTACTTTCCTGCTCCTCTGTCGTATGCTGACCTACGTTTTCTGTGCCTTGCCGTACATTATCCTCGTTATGGTGCGTTATCTGTCCTATTTCTCGCGATACTGCATCGTCTGTTGTACTGTCCTCTATTCTCTGTTCGTCTTCATGCTGGCTCTATACCTCAATTCGGTCAAATATCGAGTCAGGTCCTGACAAGGTTTCAAAGCGGTTCAAAGATGGGTGACTTTGTGTCAATCTAGAGAAATATAATAATACTCACTTCACAATACAGAGAAACGCACGAGTAGTATACCATGACAATGAGTCACATCTGGAATCAGTCAACACATATACATATCTGGTTGTGACAATTTGCATGAATGTGAAATTCAATGAGAACATAGTGCAACCTCCCACTTCCCAATCAGGCTATTGGACTGTGACATAAATGGCATGATCGCGCATGCCTAATAAGATATCATGATGTGTAAGGCTATTGTTACCGAAGGAAAATAATAACAGTTGGTAAGAGAAAAGTGTACAACAGAACGTTGTGAAGGAAGAATCTGCTCTAAACCAAATCTAAATACTGATAATAATATTGAAATAGGTAGATTTTAGTGCAGTCGCTCTCGAACCACAGAGGGGGAAAAGGGTACCACGTAATAACTAATACAAAAAGATAATGGCAAAGAAAATTAAGCAAATAATCACATGGTGTGGGAACAGAACTTTGTAACGCTTTTCTACAACAGAACAGTTCAGGAGAAAATAAATACACTGAGTCTGCATATACTTATTCTGAGACGCTAAATTTTGAAAGCAAAGTTAAATGAATTTGCTGGTTAAATAAATGACTGACTGTGACTGAAAATTTGTTACGAAAAAAGTGACTTTCAGTAACCTAGCCAAGCCAATGCAAAATTTGGAAAAAGGCAAGAAATTAATTTCTAATTACGTAATTTGAATTGAACAACTGATTTACTTTTAACGTAAGAACAATACAATACGTATCAAGCCAGCAGAAGACAATCGGCAAGCTAAATGCAGAATAAATGAAACTACGCCCTCTTAATCTGTGCTGTCATCAGTTATCAGTTTTATCAGTGAAATTGTACGTTACTTTCAATGAATGAAGCTAATACTCAAAACAGCTAATTAGTTAAGTCTCTGTTATTCAATACGAGAATGAACAGTTACTCAGGCAGCAAAAGTTAGACTGAAACTGGTAATTAGCATACAAAGAAAACTGGCTCTAAGCACTGCGGGACTTATCTGAGTCATCAGTCTCCTAGACTTAGAACTACTTAAATCTAACTAACCTAAGGACATCACACTCATCCATGCCCGAGGCAGGATTCGAACCTGCGAGCGCAGCGGTAGCGCAGTTCCGGACTGAAGCGCCTAGAACAGCTCGGCCACAACGACCGGCTCGTAAGTAGTTTTTACGACGTTCGGTGATTGCATAGAAAGGAAAGAGTCCCTGCTTTATTGTTATGTCTGAGGACAATGACAACAATGGTGCCCTTCAAGTTTTCAACTATTGAGGGTTATTATTCAAGAAAGCTAGTCATTAAAGTTTGTTAAGGCAATGTCATAGGGTAAAGCCTGTACAATGTTAGTTATACTCAATCAGTTAACAGTCTTACGATGTTGTAGCTGTGCCGACGACGAAGAATATAGTCGATGACAACGCTGAGTTCCAGCTGCTGCTGATTCAGAACCATGAGTCATCTCCAGAGTGACGGATAATTAAGGGACAGCCAGTAGAGAGAACTGCAGCCTCCTCTCCCTGTCTACTCCGACCGTCCTCTCAATAATCGCTGGTTAGTGAAGTAGGAACACCCTGTCTGCGGAAGTGCTCAGCAAACAGTTCCGCACTCTTTCAAGACTCAGGCTGCTGTGTATTTTCTCTGCTCGCAGCGCAACAGAGACTGTTCATGCGCAAAGATGAACAACGGCATAGCTACCGCCATAACGTCGTTGCTATCAATACATTCAGACAAAATTCCCTTGGCGATTAACTAGCAGTTTGCCATATTTACACTGTCATTACAGTCAGTTACAAACGTTCACAAATAAATCACTATTACACCCATTACGTATTAAATATAGTTTCTTTAATAAAGCTTAAAGATTGAGATACAGCAGTGTATTACAAGTTATCAAGAGATATTAAACGATGCAAATTTTTAAATGGTGCAGAAAGTATTTTTTCTGTATTTTCAGTGTTACGATAGGCTCAGTTAATGATAAAGTAGGTGCCAGTCTTTGGTTCTTTCGTTGGAGTCTGGTAAAATTCAATTTACAACGGAATTAGCATACAAAACACTTTTGCATCGCACTATTTACAAAGTGCATAGGACCCATACAAAATATGAAAACATAGGAGATTGAAATAGTCCCCCATTCGGTCTCCGGGAGGGGAGTACTCAAGAGGACCTCCTTATCAGGAGAACGAAAACTGGCGTCCTAGGATCGGAGCGTGGAATGTCAGATCGCTTAATCGGGCAAGTAGGTAACAAAATTTAAAAAGGGAAATGGATAGGTTAAAGTTAGACATAGTGGGAATTAGTGAAGTTCGCTGGCGGGAGGAACAAGACTTTTAGTCAGGTGAATACAGGGTTATAAATACAATATCAAATAGGGGTAATGCAGGAGTTGGTATAATAATGAATAAAAAAATAGGAGTGCGGGGAAGCTACTACAAACAGCATAGTGAACGCATTATTATGGCCAAGATAGACACGAAGCCCACGCCTACTACAGTAGTACAAGTTTATATGCCAACTAGCTCTGCCGATGACGAAAAAATTGAAGAAATGTATGATGAAATAAAAGAAATTATCAAATAGTGAACGGAGACGAAAATTTAATAGTCATGGGTGACTGGAATTCGATAGTAGGAAAAGGGGAGAAAGAAACGTAGTAGGTGACTATGAATTGGGGGTAAGAAATGAAAGAGGAAGCCGTCTGGTAGAATTTTGCACAGAGAACAGCTTAATCATAGCCAACAATTGGTTCAAGAATCATAAAAGGAGGTTGAATACATGGAAGAAGCCTGGAGATACTGACAGGTTTCAGATAGATTATATAATGGTAAGTCAGAGCTTTAGGAACTAGGTTTTAAATTGTAAGACATTTCCAAGGGGCAGACGTGGACTATGACCACAATCTATTGGTTATGAACTGTAGATTAAAACTGAAGAAACTGAAAAAAGGTGGGAATTTAACGAGATGGGACCTGGATAAACTGAAAGAGCCAGGGGTTGTACAGAGTTTCAGGGAGAGCATAAGGGAACAATTGACAGGAATGAGGGAAAGAAATACAGTAGAAGAAGAATAAGGGATGAAGTAGTGAAGGCAGCAGAGGATCAAATAGGTAAAAAGACGAGGGCTAGTAGAAACCCTTAGGTAACAGAAGAAATATTGAATTTAATTGATGAACGAAGAAAATATAAAAATGCAGTAAATGAAGCAGGCGAAAAGAAATACAAACGTCTCAAAAATGAGATCGACAGGAAGTGCAAAATAGCTAAGCAGGAATGGCTAGAGGACAAATGTAAGGCTGTAGAGGATTATCTCACTGGGGGTAAGATAGATACTGCCTACAGGAAAATTAAAGAGACCTTTGGATAAAAGAGACCAACTTGTATGAATGTCAAGAGCTCAAATGGAAACCCAGTTCTAAGCAAAGAAGGGAAAGCAGAAAGGTGGAAGGAGTATATAGAGGGTGTATACAAGGGCGATGTACTTGAGGACAATATTATGGAAATGGAAAAGGATGTAGATGATGAAATGGGAGATATGATTCGGAGTGAAGAGAGTGACAGAGCACTGAAAGACCTGAGTGGAAACAAGGGCCCGGGAGTAGCCAACATTCCCTTAGAACTACTGACAGCGTTGGGAGAGCCAGTCCTGACAAAACTCTACTATCTGCTGAGCAAGATGTATGAGACAGGTGAAATACCATCAGACTTCATGAAGAATGTAATAATTCCAATCATAAAGAAAGCAGGTGTTGACAGATGTGAAAATTACCGAACTATCAGTTTAATAAGTCACGGCTGGAAAATACTAACGCGAATTCTTTACAGACGAATGGAAAAACTAGTAGAAGCCGACCTCGGGGAAGATCAGTTTGCATTGGAACACGTGAGGCAATAGTGACCCTACGACTTATCTTAGAAGCTAGATTAAGGAAAGGCAAACCTACGTTTCTAGCATATGTAGACTTAGAGAAAGCTTTTGACAATGTTGATTGGAATACTCTCTTTCAAATTCTGAAGGTGGCAGGTGTAAAATACAGGAAGCTGAAGGCTATTTACAATTTGTACAGAAACCAGATGACAGTTATAAGGGTCGAGGGACATGAAAGGGAAGCAGTGGTTGGGAAGGGAGTGAGACAGGGTTGTAGCCTCTCCCCGATGCTATTCAATCTGTATATTGAGCAAGCAGTAAAGGAAACAAAAGAAAAGTTCGGAGTAGGTATTAAAATCCATGGAGAAGAAATAAAAAGTTTTAGGTTCGCCGATGAGATTGTAATTCTGTCAGAGACAGCAAAGGACTTGGAAGAGCAGTAGAACGGAATGGATAGTGTCTTGAAGGGAGGATATAAGATGAAAATCAACAAAAGCAAAACGAGAATAATGGAATTTAGTCGAATTAAGTCGGGTGATGCTGAGGGAATTAGATTCGGAAATGAGACACTTAAAGTAGTAAAGGAGTTTTGCTATTTGGGGAGCAAAATAACTGATGATGGTCGAAGTAGAGAGGATATAAAATGTAGACTGGCAATGGCAAGGAAAGCCTTTCTGGAGAAGAGAAATTTGTTAACATCGAGTATAGATTTAAGTGTCAGGAAGCCGTTTCTGAAAGTATTTGTACGGAGTGTAGCCATGTATGGAAGTGAAACATGGACGATAACTAGTTTAGACAAGAAGAGAATAGAAGCTTTCGAAATGTGGTGCTACAGAAGAATGCTGAAGATTAGATGGGTAGATCACATAACTAATGAGGAGGCATTGAATAGGATTGGGGAGAAGAGAAGTTTGTGGCACAACTTGATTAGAAGAAGGAATCTGTTGGTAGGACATGTTCTGAGGCAGCAAGGGATCACCAACTTAGTATTCGAGGGCAGCGTGGAGGGTAAAAATCGTAGAAGGAGATCAAGGGATGAATACACTAAGCAGATTCAGAAGGATGTAGGTTGCAGTAGGTACTGGGAGATGAAGAAACTTGCACAGGATAGAGTAGCATGGCGAGCTGAATCAAACCAGTCTCAGGACTGAAGACCACAACAACAACAACAGGAGTTTGAGTGTATTCAAAGACGGACGGCATAACTGGCCTCAGTTTTGACTCACGTGTGTCAGGAAAATGTGCCGCGGCCCGACTGCGTTTCTTCAGTTAAGCTTGGAAAAACAACTTTTGAAAATATTCGATACCAAATTCGACTGTTCGGTAACCCTCCGTTGGCTGGGAAGCTCAGCCAAGTGCTCTACCATCGAAGCTAGCCAGGTACGACAAACTACTCGTCCTCATAATTTCATTTCCGCCAGTATCTTGTCTTCTAATTTCCAAACTTCATAAAAGATTTGTAAAAAACAATCTCCAAAGTGCGATACAGATCCCATTATCGGAAGATAAGAGACAGGAAATCTTTCAAATCACTTTATGTTATCGCTTAAGTACGGAAACGCTCATCTGTGAAAAATAGTAACGCATTGTTGCTAATATCGGTAATTTAGGGATGCTATTTGACTATATGCCTCTGAACTTTTTCCGCAAGAGTACTTCTTGAAGCTCTGATCTGATAAATCGATTACAATCATGCTGATAAAATAATTTCAATCACTCTTTATAATTTCAGTGTTTCTAATCACCTTAAGAGTTACTTCAAATAATGGATAAATATGATTCACTGTCGGAAAAGGCTGTTCTTCATCGCTGTTGTTAATCAAAAAGAATTACATTCCACACAAACGACAAAACTGGCCGCTGACTACTTCATAACCTAAAAGAAAAGCAGTCAAGATAAAGTTTCTGATATATATATATATATATATATATATATATATATATATATATATATATATATATAGTAATATTGTCCAACTCAGTATATATGGCAAAGGGGCTGTAACTTCCATAGCAAATTCAAAGAATGCGTCAACATACCACACTAATCTGTAAAAGGTTACCCTATAAAAGACACAGTTCTTATCTTCAGCAAATGACTCAACATAACCTACGTCGACCTGCTGTGGAAAGGCATGTGTGCTATTTACTAAAACCAGCTACGTAACTAAAGAAACCTCCACCTGAATATGATGGTTTGAACCGTCGAAACGCGTGGTGTCAAAATATACACGTGACTGGCGCAGAGAAACAGGTTTATTCGTACTGTTCCAGTATGTAATGTCAATCTTCCCTTCTGTTGCAGTCGAATAAGAATGCCACAGAGACTCTGGGCGTGACTATCGTACAGTTTTACAAAGCATGAGGCAAAATTAGCGCCGAGTGAGGTGACGCTGCGTGACGCAGTGGTAAGGCACAGGACTCATTTTATGGAGGACAGCGGTACAACTATTAGTTCGACCTTTAACGTTTAGGATTTCTGTCATTCGGTTAAGTCACTTAACTAGCAACAGAAAAATTCTATGGACAAGTGATCAGATTCTGTGTTATCCATTTACTAGGCAGGTAGCTACGGATACGGACACTTACACTTGGTGGAGAACATATCGCAACAATCCCATTAACAAAGGACGTTAATAAGCAGGAAACAATGAATGTTATACGCAGATATGTAGTACACTAAAGAACAAACAGAAATGGTGAAAGGCAGACCAGTACAAGATGTAAATTGTACCAGTTAAAAGTGATGATCAAATACACCAGTGAACAAAATTAAAGCAACAAACCGCTGTTTCCCTGTCCTGTTTAGTTCACGATATAATCATACAAACTATCAACAGACTTCTGTACGATTGTGTTCTACACGGACGACGGCATTCCAGTCAACGGAAAACCTCGCCAACGATGACGTCAGGGCACCTGCCACAAGGTGCAGTGTATGTCGCATAGTCACACATCGACAGTCGCTGTGTACAATCATAGACAGTGCAGTATGGCACAAAGAAGACGCCTACCAGACTCTCTGCGGCGGAGGGCCATAGGTAAAATGGAAGCAAGCAGTAGAAATGTGGCGCGATGGCTTAACGTGAGTTATTTTGTTGTTTCTCGGATTGGGCGACAGTTAACACAGACCGAAACTGTATCCCAAAGACGAAGGCAGGACCGACCACGGGTGATATCAGAAAGGGACAACCGCTATTTGTCTGTAAGGGCTTGACGGTACGCCCTTAGTACTACGTAGCAACTGGCATCGGACCTCGCATGATCTATTGGATGCGTTGTATCGAGGCAAACTGTGTAGGGGATGGCCTCGAAAGAGTGGCTTTAATTGTCGGAGATCTGCTGTGTGTGTGCCTCTGACGCTTTCTCACAGACGGGAATGTTAGAGTGGAGTCGTCAACATGCCACCTGTACAGTCCAAGAGTGGGCCAATATTCTTTTCACACATGAATCCCAATTTGGCCTGGAGAGTGATTCTCGACGGATTCGCATACTGGGTGGAATGTGTAACACGATTTCGAGACCCGAACATTGTGGAAAAGGACCTATATCGAGCAATATCGCTAAGAATGTGGGCAGGCACTAAGCTGACCAATCGAGTAGCTCTTCATGAAATTGTACGGGTGAATCGGAAAGGCTTAACTTCAGTCAGCTATCGTGACGCGGTCTTGGGACTTCAGTACGATTGTTGACAGGTGCTGTGAGTCCAGACTTCGTATTGATGGACCTTGACCTCGTACACCTCGCGTGGTTGATGTTTTCTTTGAAATGGGAGATACTGCACACATGGTGCTGTCTGCTCACTCTCCCGAGTCCTATAGAGCATATCTGGGATGCACTAGGGAGACGGGTTGTATCACATCAGCATCCGTCAAATACTATCCGAGATTTGCGAGTAGGTCTGCAGGAACAATGGGCGTCATTGCCTCAACATGAGATTGGTGACACCATTCAGAGCATGCTACGTCGCACTTAGGCCTCTACTGCTGTCAGAGTTGGTCACGCCCCATACTGAACACGTTAACTAGTTACTTCGTGGCAGATTAAAACTGTGTGCCCGACCGAGACTCGAACTCGGGACCTTTGCCTATTCGCGGGCAAGTGCTCTACCATCTGAGCTACCGAAGCACGACTCACGCCCGGTACTCACAGCTTTACTTCTGCCAGTACCTCGTCTCCTACCTTCCAAACTTTACAGAAGCTGGCAAAGGTCCCGAGTTCGAGTCTCGGTCGGGCACACAGTTTTAATCTGCCAGGAAGTTTCATATCAGCGCACACTCCGCTGCAGAGTGAAAATCTCATTCTGGAAACATCCCCCAGGATGTGGCTAAGCCATGTCTCCGCAATATCCTTTCTTTCAGGAGTGCTAGTCCTGCTAGGTTCGCAGGAGAGCTTCTGTAAAGTTTGGAAGGTAGGAGACGAGGTACTGGCAGAAGTAAAGCTGTGAGTACCGGGCGTGAGTCGTGCTTCGGTAGCTCAGATGGTAGAGCACTTGCCCGCGATAGGCAAAGGTCCCGAGTTCGAGTCTCGGTCGGGCACACAGTTTTAATCTGCCAGGAAGTTTCATATCAGCGCACACTCCGCTGCAGAGTGAAAATCTCATTCTACGTTAACTAGTTGTCGGAAAGTGTGTACAAATCTGTTGGTTGAAAAAAGAAACAAGAACATTTTCGTCTACTGTTATGCATGTTGCTATTATTTACGTTCTGTATTCTTTACATTGTTTCTAATTTTCTATCACCAGCTTATACTATTTTGTGGCAAAATAAACGCAAACTTGCAAGGTTTCCTTTTGTTGCTTTAATTTTGGGCAGCAGTGTATTTTCGCAAAGCACAAAGAAACGCCAAAACGTAGATATCTCCAAATACAAATCTAGACATATACAAGTGCATCATATAGTCATATCGAAATGGAATATGAAGGATATTATGAATGTTATAGAGATCAGAAATCGGAAATTTGATTTAGATCGTTATCTCGTTAAGGCAAAAATACGATTTGTCCCATAAGAAAATCGACAAAGCGATCACCTATAATTAGAGCAGTGCCAATATTATAACAGAAGTAACACAAAAACTTAGAGGAAAAATTGAGACAACTAAAAAAGGCGACTGAAGCAGCAGAAAAAAGATTAGTATTGACCAACAACAAAAGAAGGCACATAAAGTAAAACAAGAACAAACAGCCCAAAAATGGAGGGAACGCAGATGTCAAAAAAAAGAACACTTAGAACAACTCAGTCAACAAAGAATAGGGACATAAATAATGCGGAAAATCAAAAGGACCTATGAGAATCTACGCCAAAAGTTATACTAGAAATTTGTATCAATATTTTAAACATGTACATACTGAGAGTCAAGTACCAAAGATTTGTTTCGAAGATATAAAGGCAAATTAGGATTAAATAACCAGGAAATCTGTGAAATACTAGCTACAATTTTGGCAGGCTCTTGTAAAATGTCCAGTTCCAACAGTTAAGCTGAAACTCCCAGCAAAACCAGAAAATCTTGAGGAAGATTTTCCACCAACAGGGACAGAAATTCATGAAGCCATAGAAACATTCAAAAACAACAAAGCACGTGGAGGACTCCATTACAGCACAATTATTGAAACAGTCTGAAACAAAAGATTAATAAATGAACTACACTCGGTTTTGAGAACATTTATAAAACAAGAAAAATGCCAAGAGCGTGGAAAATAGCAGTTCTCCACCAACTGCGTCAAAAGGACGCAACAAAATTTCACTTATTGCAGAACTGTGTCTACTCTGCCAGTGTTATACAAAACATTATCAAAAATTCTTCTGAATAAGAACCTAAGACAAACAGGTGGGGTCATCGTGATTTCAGAAGGAAAGATCTTGCACACAACAGTGTTAAAACAAAATCTATATGAGTATCATTTTTATTGGATTTAGAAAATATTCGATTCGGCAGACAGAGAATCAAGAAATAAAACTATCAGAATATTCTCTGTTTAGGCAAAGTTGGTAAACATATTTCGTGACACTCTAAGATATACGATATCTAAAGTTAAACTTGTGGGCTAAGTATCACCGTCATCGGATAAAAACATCGATGTTAGACAATGGACGGCTTACCACCTTCACGGTTTAACAGCGTTTTAGAAAAACTAGGAGATCGGTAAAACATTGTAAGAATTTGGTGCTAAAATGACAAAAACTGGGACAATAATTCTGAGTTATGATGTCCTGCCTGGTTTTTGCAGAAGTTTTTGCAATACTTTCAGAAAATCTGATGGGAGCAATTAATCTTCTGGGAAAACGGCGAATAGAACTGATCTCATAATATAACTAGGAAAGATTCATAACAGACATACAAAATCTGGAAAAAAGAACACATCGCAGAAATAAATAATATAGAGCGAATTCGTATATTCAAATATGTTGGAGGAACTATACAGTAGAATGGACCGGAAAAATTTGCAATAGAAGTGACAGTTAAGAAAATGAAAAGAGCATAAGGTTACAAAAAAGATATGTCCAACAAGAAATGCACATTTAGAAAAAGAAAAGTAAAACACTCTACCACTTCGGTGAGACCAGATCGTTTATATACAGGGTATTGTCAATATTTAACGATATGACAGGAAGCACCATTAGAAGCAAAGAGGCTAACAGCCATGGGTTCTACAATGTGTAAGTTAAGAGCTATGAGCTCCTTTTCAGTTGAAGAGACGTGTTTCACAGTAGCGAAGAGGCAGAATTACTCATAGCTCTGTAGGTATGCATCCTAGACACCATGTTTACTGGATTTTTTTTGTCTGTACTACTACGTCTCAAAACTTACAATAGAAGACATTTCTTTATCAGTATCGAAAGTGAAGAAGTGCTCATTGCTTTTAAGATATGTTTTTTCGAGCCGAAGTTTACTGCATTTGTTTACTGCGCATGATCGTTTCTGTCATATGCCTGAAAATTGGCGATTTCTCACTGGACACCATATACATGAGAATTTCTAATGCTAAACTGAAATATTGAATAGCAGTACATGAAAGACGGATTATTACAAAAATAATGGGTGCGATAGAAACTATAGGTAGTTGGTAAATGAGTAGTAACAGGGGGGCCTACGAAACTATGGCGAAAATATCGGAAGTAAAGACAAAGTAAAGATTAAACATCTTTGGAAACTTGTAAGGAGTGATAGAGAAGAGGTTAACGAAACAAATATTCTTGTATTTGTGCAAAAATAAGTTGACAACAACACAGATAAAGAAAGCAATAGAAAGAAATATTTAAGATTCGGAAATAACAGAAAGAAACATTTTTAAAAATAAAATGCTGAATTTAAAAGACGGTCAAGCCAATAGAAGTAAGCAGTAAGAAAGGAAAAGACAACATGTGGAGAAGATAAAGGAGTTCTGGGAAAATAGGAAACAGGGAAGAAGACGAAATGAAGTTGTTAGGTGATCGTAGTAGGTCAACAGGAAGATGAAAAAAGTTTCTGTCCGACTGCTGCTGTAAAATGGTGACCAGACCGCTATCTGCTTATGGTGATATATCCTGAAAGTCAGAGATAATCTTGCCATACTTTGCAAGGTAGCTGTCCCTCAGTGAGCAGTGCCATCAAGCTATAACGCCTTGCCCAGCCTGTGCAACGAGGCTAATGTTATAGTTACATTAAGTGTTTCGTATTGATGCTTTACATATAGTAACTGACGACAGTAGGTCAACGGCAGGGCAGTTCTTCTAGTACAAAAGAATCATTTAACTACTGATTACGTGCTACTGAATAACCAATACCAGTACCATTTAATACCACTACTCTCGAAGTCTCGGGACATCTCACAACAACCGGCAGCTACCTGGGACGTTTTTCATCGACACTCGAGTAACTGCTTTCATTTTCTGATAGCAATAATCGCAGAAATCAATGTGGGACTAAACGAAGAACGTATCCATTAGGCCAATGTGGCGTAGTTTGACGTTAATGGGGTATGGCTGCAGACGACCGACGCGAGTGCCTTTGCTGACAGCACAACATCGCTCGTGACCATGTCGGCTGAACCCTAGACGACCGGAAAACCGTGGCCTAATCAGATGAGTCCAGGTTTCAGCTTGTAAAAGCTGATGGTATGTTTCGAGATTGTCGCAAACCCCTCGAAGCAATGGAACCAAGCTGTCAACATGGCACTGCTCAAGCTGATGGTGGCTCCGTATTGTTGTGAGCTGTGGTTGCAAGGAATGGACGGCGTCCTCTGGTCCACTTGAACCGATGATTAACTTGAAATGGTTCTGTTCGGCCAATTGTAGAACACTTGCCGCTATTCATGGTCTTTACTTTCCCAAAAAACGAAGGAATGTTCACCGGGCCACAATTGTACCCGATTATTTTGAAGAATATTCTGGACAATTCGAGCGAATGATGTGGCCACCCAGGTCGTCCAACATGAATCTCATATAACATTTATGGGACACAGTCGAGCAATCAGTTGATGCACAAAATTCTGCACCGGCAACAGTTCGGCTATTATGGATGTCTATAGAGACAGCATGGCTCAATTTTTCTGCAGATGACTTCCAAATACTTGTTGAGTGTGTGCCACATCGAGATGCTGCACTACGCCAAGGAAGAGGAGGTCCGACAGGATATCAAGAGGTACCTCATCATATTTGACCTCCCAGTCTATAATCAAAAATACTGCGTGTCATTTTTTTCCTTGGATTAGGATTAACTGCTATCTTGTACCGTCTTACAAGCAATACATGTGTGTATAAATGAAATACATGTGTGTATAAATATATACTGTGAAAATTAAGGGCCACCTAACACTCCCTTAGGTTACGTCAGAAGTTATTTTTAGACTTGACGGTTTGGCCCTTTAAATACAACATATGGACGATTATATGGTAGAAACTTCTCTATACGGTTACTAAGCTGGTCAAGTGTAAAATGTTGTTCTGTTCAGTATGGGAAGGAGTAACCGTATCCACTATCTTCCAAAAGTAATGGCGTGTACCTGGCTGTCATTTTTCGTCGCCTTCTAGATCTCAAGGACGAAAACAGCTAGCGACATTTCGCAGGATGGCTGTTAGTACAATCCAGGCGCATTCGTAAAGAATAAATTTCGATGTTGTAGAAGATAACATGCATAAAATGCATTTCATAATTCTACAACCGATTTTCGTTTGCGATATTGGTCTACACACACATATATCAGCTCAATAACCATTCTTAGAGAATGCACCTATTTGAAATAGCTTGGAACGATCGATGTTCCAGCGAGGTGCCAGAACTGCTGCTAGAGAGGAAGCAAGTTCCTTTTCCTAGTTTACGTAGATTTGTACACGTGTCACACGGCCTTAACTGCATGATTCTCCATCTCAGTGTGTGTCTGTATACATGGTTATTACTCGTTTTCTGCCTTTATGTCAGAAGAAAACAACCTACGGTTGTCCGACACACCGGTAATAGGAATTTTATATTTGATATCGCTGGGCGATTTTCATACTGGAGTGCTTCAGTTCAGTTCCGTTCCAATGAACTTTTGTTTGTCGTAACGCTTTGGCTTTCGGTAAATCTAGGATGAAAGTTTACTTGATTACGTAGCCTTCCCTTTGACACAGTATGGCAGGAAACACATGTATCATGATGCAGCAGCTGTAACCTCATAAGCCCAGCCTTATATTACTGTGAGCGCTGTTAACATTTAATAGTTTACTACAATAACTAGAAAGCTGTGTTAGCAATAACCAACTCACGTAGGCAACGGGGTCACGATTATCTGATGAAATGTTGCTGTTTCCGAAGCAGAAGTCCTTCAAGTTGTAGGCGGCTTCTGTCTGCTGTTCCTCAGTAGGCAGTTGCAGACTGGGACCTACCACACCTGCAAAGTCTTCGTTCAGACTGGCGATGAGCTCCGAGTTCTCAAGTACGGCACATCCTGTTACAAAAGTACAATTAAGCAGTAGAGCGAAACACTGAAATGGTTGTCTATAGGATAGCACAGCAATCAAATATATTTCAATGTTAAAAGAAATGAATTTCGGCACCTATTACAGAATCTGAAAGAAATATTTTTTTAACCATTAACTGCCATTTATTACGTTTGTTTGACAATGGTGTGGTACTAAAAATATGCAAGATATTAATTATGTTTTTTAATTCCCTTTCAGAATTTTTTTAATGCTTTGGCAGCAGCAAATGTGCATATCTCCTGGAAGACCAGTCTTTGTGCAAAAGAAAGCGAAGGTAATAATCTTATGGAATTAGTGAACTGGAGTCTCTTGGTGTTGTTTAACAGAGAAAGTTGCGAACTCTATATCTTCTTACCTCGAGTTTTCTACTGAAAATATCGTGCTTGTACTCTTATTAACTTTACTATTACAGAGATGGCCTAAACTTTCTTTTTATTGGTCCTGTGCGCAACAAATAACTTACTTGGTCTTTCTGCTGCCACTGCTTGATCTGCTGCATTCCATTATTTAACAAAAACATAAAAAACCTATTATTCATGCTGAGTGCATGTTCTGTATGGCGGCTCGTGCTGTTGCTGCTCCTGCTGCTTACTACAACTACATATATATCAAGAGAAAGGGTTTGGTCAAATGTAATTCCTTTTTAAAAGAAAACTATATTCTGAAAGCGATTCTTTCTCCTTCAATTAACAAAAACGCTAGAAGCTCTTTGAACAATCACTTCGTATGTAAATCTGCCTCCAGTGGCATTAAAGCAATATTACGAATTAATCAAACTCTTGAGACAGACTGAAAGACTTCTAAATTAAATACACAGTGGAACAATTCCCTGACAATTACAAAAGAAATCAATGACAAAAATCAATACTTAATCTATTCGCCCAACATTGGTTTCCCTTAAGAATTCAACTCCTATCATTACCAAAATTACCGTCTGCTGCTACGCACATACACAAACCCTTTTCTTTAAATTAATAAGCGCGCTGCAAATTATAAAAAATATCAACTCACTACCAAATCCTGTGTCGCTGCTGGCGGACACGGCAGTACGACAGATTGGCGACGACCCCTCGCCCAACACACGTGCGCACCACAGCAGGCGGGCTCCTACACTGGCTTCAAAACTGCCACTAGTTAATCCGTACGCTGCGAAGCGCGACAACAATATCTTAGCTTCCAGAGCTTGTGTATGCACACTGTAGCCAACCTTTAAATCCTAAGAGATTACTGCCCTAGCACAGTAAGGCGTGAGGTCAGTCGCTTGACGGCGCGTTTCGGGGCGGGCCCGCCCGTTGCCGGCGCGCCGTAGGGCACGGAAGCTCGCACTGGGGCGTATCGCTTTCCAGTCGGGTGTGCCGCGGCAGTCCTCACAGGGGAAGTGATGCGTCTCTTATAGCCTCTCCTTCCCAAGTGGCTCTTTCCGCCTTCCCGTGGTGCCAGATGTTAAGCTTGGCATTCTGCCTTGCGACAAAAGGGAGAGCTGCGACCCAACCCGATGCGAAAGCGAAGGGTGCGTGGCACAGGGGGAGCTGTGTCGAGGGACCGAACACCAGTCCCTTTCTGTTCGCAGGGCACAGACCAGCAGGTGCTCTGCATGCCGGCGACTTCGTTTGTCGGCGTGGGATCACGGCGCGAATCGGCAAGGGTGCTTCGCCGCGCCCCTGGGTAACCGGGGCGTGTTCTGCCAAACCCAGGAGGTGGTGACATCGCCTGGGCTAGGTTAGATGGGCCCAGACCGCTGAACGACTGGGGGACCGACCGACCACCTGAGTAGGAGTGGGTCCTCGGCCTTGTGGTGGAAGCTCGGGCAAGAAGGCGGCGAAGGGCGAGGGGTGCATCCGCCTCTCCGGAGTGCGGCGTGCAGTTGCCGAGGAGCGTCGTGTGAAATCGTCGACGACGGGGCCATCGATGGGGACCAGTGCGCTGGTGACGGCGCGCTGAACCCGACAGCTCTGGAGTGCCCTTGACCTAGGGGCGAGGTCGGTGGCGAGCTGCAGAAGTCCCCCCCCCCCCCCCCCCCCCATGCCAGAGGAGCCGGTCCGGGGCAAGAGACGGGCTCCCACCCCTTTTTTGATCACTCGTAAATCATGGCGACAAATGAAACGAGTAATTCGTGTGCGCCTCAAAGGACTTCCGCTGCGCCTGATCCCTCTCCCCAGGACGAGCAGGGACAGGCACAGAATGAGACAGTTATGGAGAGGTACTCAAGAATCTCGTTGCTCATGGAGCAACAAATAAAGAATGGCAAAATCAGCCAAGCAGGACTTGCCATCATAAAAAATGAGCTGGCTGCATGGGCTATTGCCCACGCCAAACTTGAAGGAAGAGTAGAAGAACTTGAGAAAGAAAATGACAGGTTAAGGAGGCAGCCGGCAAAGACGTGGGCAGCTGTGGCTGCGCAAGCGCCCACCAAGCGCCCACAGAGTACGACTAGAGACACCATTGACAAGGTCACAAAATGGACAGACACAGCTGTCTTCCTCAGGACACTACCTGGGCAAGACACAAGTGTCAAGAAAATACAGGAACTTTTTACAAAAACTATCGACCCCGTCAAAGACAAGATCAAAATTAAAAAGGTAAAACCAGGCAGAAACTCCGTGATCGTTGAAGTTGCCTCGGAAGAAGATAAAGAAAAGCTACTGAACAACCAGAAATTGAACTCGGTGGTCAAATGTGAACCACCGAAAAAAAGAAACCCTCTCGTCATATTATATGACGTACCTGCAATTATGACGAATGAAGAACTAGCAGAAACAATTAGGTTATAGAACTTTGATAAAATGAAAGAAGATGAATTCAAGAACAACTTTAAGTTAAAATTTAAGACTGGTCCGCGGGGTCGTGATGTTGTTCATCACGTCGCCGAAGTATCGGCGACGATGTGGAAAAATGTAACAACAATGGGCAGATTGTATGTTGGTTTCCATGCCATCAATACAAGAGACTATGTCGTGGTACCTCGTTGCCACAACTGTGGTGACCTGGATCACATCCTAAGGCTGTGCACCAGGGAGCCGGCGTGCACCAAGTGTGGGGAGAAAGGTCATAGCCGCAAAGACTGCAAGGCGGCGGCAGTTTGCATACCATGTAGGAATCGAGGAAAAAAGTCTTGTGGAACCACCGGTAGAAACTGCCCCACATACAGAATGCTGGAGCAAAGACTGATCTCCAGGACTGATTATGGCTGAGCCCAGCATACCGAACAGGATGCCAAAGCTAAAGTCCCCTAGCAAAAGGAGGAGGGATGCCATGCGGGCAAATAGATTCAAGGACTTTTTGAGGTCGCTTACGGGAGTCATCAAAACTGAAACAAAGGACATGGCTATACAAACTGAATTTCCAACAATGGATATAGGAATACAAACAAATCTCCCCATGGCAGAAACTCTCTCCTCTGGAAGCCGGGAAACAAAGCCGAAACCACACCAACAGCGGCAAGGGCATCCTGCGGCTCCAGCAACTCATAAGGACAGTAACACAAATAACCAACCAATACAGGAAAATGTAGTGACGAGCTCTAGTATGAGCTCCACCACTCAGTGCACACCAATAGTTAGACTACCACCGGTCGATCCGGTTAGCGTGTACCCCAACTTGGAGTACACCATGCAGCTATCCAGATTGGAGCAGCCGGCTACCCTGACCACTGCCTTACGACGTGTGGTCCGCGTAGGACATGAAGACGGCAGAAAAATAACCTTTCCTGTTATGGAGGCTGTTGACAGGATCCAGCTAAAATCAGTGAATCTCCCCACCGACTTTGGAGCCTTGCGAGACCTGCTCAAGAAAGCATTCGAAAGACGAGGAGAGAAATTCGATCTTGACGACATTTATCAACAATCAGTAGTGGCACATGGACGAATTGCATTTGACTGGAATAAGACCTGGCCACATGACCGAATACATACATACTACCCATAATGACAAAAATTACTATAGGACAGCTTAACACACACAACAGCAGACTCGTAAGGCAAGAGCTCCGAAGGGAGGTGGAGGAGAGGAGACTCGATGTACTCCGTCTACAGGAGTCATACTCCCTGGCTGGGAATATAGCTTTTCCTGCCGCAAGCTGGCAAATAGTCAGTAGAGGGGATGACCCGAAGGCGGCAATCATAATCACTAACAAACTCTTGAGAGTCACCACACTCTCGCAGTTCACAACTAGCCGCTGCAACGTCGTCGAGCTTCAATCCCCTACGGGAATTATAACTCTCATTAATATGTACTTTCAATATGGGGACAATATAGAACTTCACATAGACCACCTAGCGAGAGTTACCACGGCGTTGCGGGGAAGAAAAGTCATAATAACTGCCGACATTAATGCAAAATCCCCCCTGTGGTACAGTGGCACAAGAGATGCAAATGGTGAAAAGGTTGAAGAATTTATTATGGCATCACAACTTGTGGTGGCTAACAGACCCGGCAATCCTCCCACCTACGCTGCAGGTGGAGGACAGGGCACAAACATTGACATCACCCTTGCAACTCCGAATACAGCCAATAACCTTCAAAATTGGGGAGTCACAGAGAATGCCACCACAAGCGACCACAATCTGATAACTTTCACCATAGGAGAAAGAGAGAGCCACTGGGCCACGGGGTGGGAAATACAACTAAATTATAAAAGAACCGATTGGGAACGCCTAGAGAGGGAGTGTGACATTCCTCCATTACCGGAAGACGACATGCACTTAGACATGGACGTGGATCAGAGGGCAGAGGAACTGGTGAACGCAGTGACAAGAGCGGTGAGGGTAGCTGTACCTACTAGGAGGAGGGCCATGGCGGCCTCCTCGTCACCATGGTCTGCCGAACTAAGCGAACTGCGTCGGTCTGTCAGAAGGTTGAGGAGGTACTATCAGCACAGTGTCGTCTGGCAGGAACGACAAAGGTGGCAGCTGCTGTATAGGGAGGAAAAGCGAAAATTCCAAAAGGAACTGCGGGAAGTCAGAATGAGAAGCTGGGAAAACTTCGTGCTCAACCAGCTAGTCACGGACCCATGGGGGCTCCCATACAAGCTAGTGAGAGAAAAAATCCGCTCTCCTCTGGAATTATCTACAGTCAGGTACGGGGATAGGATGACGGAGTCCTGGGAGGAGACTGCGGGGGTCCTCCTCCACTCCCTGCTGCCTGACGACAATGCGGATGGGGAAACAGAGAGGCAGCAGCAACTCAGAGATCAAGACCGAGAAATATACACCAATGAGACGGCTGTCTACCCCTTCTCAGAAGAGGAGGTAGCAACCCACATAAGATCTCTGCAAAGAGGAAAAGCACCTGGGCCAGACGGCATTGTGGCGGAGGTGGTGCAGTTTCTGGCGCCCCAGCTGACTGTACCACTAACACATCTGTACAATGAATGCCTCAGACAGCGTAAGTTCCCTAAGATATGGAAAATGGCACATGTAGTCATCTTAAAGAAAGGACCAGATAAGGATCCCGCAGAAGCGAAATCCTACAGGCCGATTTGCCTACTGGATATATTGGCAAAATATTGGAAAAATTGCTGGCTGACAGACTGACAGCACACCGAGTGTTCTGCGGGATGAGTGACAGGCAGTTCGGGTTCAGGCCGGGGTGGTCGGCATCTGATGCAATCGCCCTGGCGGCCGAGGTCTGTGGCTCGACCCCGCACAAATAAGTGGTTGGCATCATGGTTGACATTAGTGGCGCCTTCGACAACCTGTGGTACCCTTCGCTCTTCTCCTGCCTGCGGGAGAAAGAGTGTCCAGGGCCGCTATATGGTTGCCTGAGGAGCTATTGTGAGGAGGTTTGGCTATCATCCTCTAGCGAAAGAGTTGGCAAGACAATCACTAAAGGATGTCCCCAAGGCTCCGTCTTAGGACCCCTCTTCTGGGACATCCACATGGAACCTTTGTTAGATAGCTTACAACAGAGTGAAGAGGTGCTAGAGGTGATAGCTTACGCGGATGACCTCCTCCTGTTGGTTGGCGGCCGCAGCCGCGAAGACATTGAACCAAAGATAGCGACAGCACTAGACAAACTCCAACAGTGGTGCCACGCGACTAAAATGACGATATCGCCCAGCAAATCTACTTACCTCCTGCTAAAAGGACATCTCATTAGAAATCCGACTGTCAGAATAGACGGTTCACCAGTTCTTAGACGACGCGAGACACGCTACCTAGGAGTCATCATTGATGAGAGGTGGAGTTTCGGCAAGCACATTGATACCGTCACCCAGAGAGCCCTTCAGATACTAAACAATCTCATCTCAATAGGTCATAAAAGATTCCATCTTCCTCCACACTTAATCAGACTATATCACAACAGCATCCTAACTTCAGTCGTGGGTTACAGCTCGGGAGTCTGGGCGCACAGGCTCACGAGGGTAGTGCCCGCCATGGCAGTGAGAAGGGTCCAGAGAAGCATGCTACTAAGAGCTGTGGGTGCTTACAGAACATCTCCAGGGGGGGCCCTATTAGTCATAATGGGGCTCTGCCCTCTGGACATCAAGATAAGGGAACAGGTGGCCTGGTACTGGGCCAAAAGGGATAATTACGAAAAGATTGTAGACATTATGGGTATCAGAGTGGGGGACAAAAGAGAAATAAGGAAAAGAGGGGAGGAATTCTGGCAGGAGACCTGGGCTGTAGAAGAGGCTGGACGACGAACCTTCCAGTTTCTCCCTGATGTGAGGGAACGCCTGGGTATGAAGTACTTCGATCCTACACGAGGTCTGATTCACTTTCTCACTGGCCATGGACCCTACCCGACATACTTATGTCGATTTGGGAAAAGGGCAACACCAGCGTGCGACTGTGGCGATCCGGAGGGTACACCCGAACATGTTGTTTACGAATGTCCTCTCTTCAATGATGTCGCAAACACACTACGAGACAGACTTCCTAACCATGACACATATCAACTGCTTAGACGTGAGGAAACCTCGTTTTGGCAAACGAGGTATCTCGAAAAGTTTTAACTGAATATTTAAGAGAGATACATTAAGAACAAGGATAATAACTATTACAGATTGTGACCAAGAGCCCTAGTCCCATACCGCCTGTGCGTGGACTGGCCAACTTCACCCGAGTTGGAATCCGCCATGTACAGGACTAGGGGGAGTAGGGACCAACCACCGATTATGACACACCGAATATGACGTAGGATAAGTTAGTTTGTAGGACTTAGTTATAGGAAATTAGAATAGGTACTGCAGCGAATTATAACGTCGAGGCCTGCCCAGTGCCAGGGGCATGTTCTTCGGGGTTAGCTCGAAGAACAAGGCACATTAAGTAGGTTTATATTCTTACTGGCACACATGTGACGCTGCAGAAAATACATAAATTCAATTAGTTATAGGAATTAGATATAAACAGTAGATATAGATATTAAATGCCCATTGTTGTTAGTGTAACTGTAGCTCACTATTAAACTAAAAGCTAGCTGCACAATTCAATATAATTGTATAACTGTTGGGACCCACTAATGAGCTTAAGGAAGTGGGTCAACTTGTATAATTATAATGGTTATCAATAAAGAATTTTTTCTTTTAATCCAACCTGAAACCGACCACAGACTCTAGATGGACTATTGCAAAGTCACCATGAAGTGGTCTGTATAGCATTACAGATCAAGAAAGCAGCATACAGAAGAAAGAAGCTTCATAATCCACGAGTCAACGTCAAGAATTTAGAGGTAGGTCAAAAAAGTATTGCTTACATCACATCGACTATCTCATAAGGCAAACTATTTTAGTAGGAAGCTTTTCTTGAGGTATGAAGCACCCTTCCGTATATGACGCACTGCACACACAAACTCTGTGGAACTTGAGACAATAGGAACACATAAATCGCGAGGTTTTCATAACTTATCACACATTAAAGTTTTCAAGGAATAAGGCCCTAGGGGGTTTACTGATCTTTAGTAAATATATGTTTGGCGAGCATCGGTGCCCCAGCCGTTACAGTATATTCTTCCGATTTTAATTTTCAGTACTGTTTCATAATCTTTGACTAACGTATTTATCTATTAATCTTTTACTATCAATCTATCCTGTATGAAAGACCAAGAATGAATGATTTTGAATGATTTGTATTGTTTGAGAGAATGAGAACTTTGCAAAGGGACATTTCTGATGAGAGGGTTATACCAGCTGTTGACATCTTTCTATTGTTCACTGAAACAATGAAATATTCGTGACTTATTGGAAGGAAAATGCAAGAAATAACTACATACGTTTTTTAGGGAGAAATAACATGAAATAACAGAAACTGTTGACATTATCTTCAGATAAAATATAGTGTGTAAGTGGCTCTGAATTGAGAAGGTATATTTGATGGGCAGTAGTATAATTAGGAAACCTTTGAACTGACACTTGTTCTGATTTATGAGGTAGTTTGAAGAGTGATGATTTATGTGGATTTTTCGTGCTTATTAGTTTGCCAAGTAAGGCGTATTAGGATTCATGGACCACTCATGAATAGTGTGACACAATGAGGAAGCACTTTGCAGACATTTATAGAACAAGAGAAGGTAAGAAAGATACACTTTTAAACGAAGAAACCCACATTGGTATTCTATGAAGGAAGAGATAGCTTATACACTTTTGCGTAAAATTTAAGTCACAGTAATGTTAAGGTAGAGTACACATTTACTTATAATCTAAGTCACAGTAAAGTTAAGACATAGCTATGAGTCACGAAAGGAGTTCTGATACAAATACACAGCAAAGTGCAGAACAATGTGATGAATGAGTGCCAAGAATATTTTTTGCTCTGTGAAACTGTGGAATGGCAAGAATGATATTGTTGTTTCTCTTCTTATTGTTGTTAAGGTTGACTTTATTGCATTTCTTACAGGAAACGTGATCGCAACGGAAGTTTTCTCCATAGCAGAAACGAAAGCACTTCACGTGACATAATTTTGTGTAGTAGACGATATTTTCAGATCGGAGCGTAGTACACTTACCGTTAAGGATCGCGAGAAGAAAGACGTTCCAGAAACAGTCGACCATGACAAAAAAAAGGGAAAACACTGAGCTGTGACCTAAATAATTATGTCGTGCATTAAACAATTTCTTTTCTCTTTCCAGAGTGAAATGACTCTTACTCCAAGGGGCGAGAGTATCTGCCATATTTTATGAATGTGTAAATAGTAGTGTAATATAAGTCAATTTAATATTTATCTTGTGTTTTTCTGTTTCATGATTGTCATTTAGTGATGAAGTGCCGATTCCGGCTCGAGGTTAATTGGAAGGTGATGAGATTTCTCTTGTCATGTTATAAATTTATTTCTTGTCTTCTTGATGAATAAAACATTTCTTTCAGTTTCTACTGGACCGATGGAGGGGTTTTGTGTGTTGTATTTTGTAAATAATCTATTTTTTTTTTTGTAAGTTGTAGGTTGTTTCTTTTTCTTGTTCTCTGTGATCGTCCAAGGTATGGCCACACAGATTCATACAAAGACTAGGGAGGCTTCCAAACAGAGACAATGAGGACTCCATGTAAAAACGATTGAGACGCTATACCACACACATTGACGTTTGACATCAGAAATATTGACAGCCATTACAGACTGATAATTATAAATTTGGTATAACTTAGTAATTAGAGTGTGAAAAAATTCTGACACGAAGTCGTAATTATTCACTAAATTTTGTACATTTTCATGAACTGATTTGGCAAGCCATTGGCTAGACTTTTTCTAAATGATTTTGTAACTTGTAGTATTATAGCATCACTATGGAATTACTTTTCTGTTTGTAGGATTACTTAAATATGTTATAACCAAAATGTACATAACAATTATTGTAAAAAGTATTGTAACAAATTAAAATAATATTTTTTGTGTGGTGCCACATTTGTAATGATTCGTGGTCACAATCAAAACTTTGCCGCTGTTATTGGCGAAACTAATTGTAAGAAAATTAACTTGCCACTGTGTGCTACAAATCTGTGATTGCTGTGGTGAGAAATTTACAGAAAATTGGTTTTGCCACCGTGTGGTGAGCCTCACATTATTCATGCCTTGAGATATATGCCTCAAATCTGTAATTGCTGTGGCAATAGAGTTAAAAAATAACATTTAAATGAGCTCAGACCTCACATGCCTGTTGATATGCTATAATATCATTCCTTGCTCGATTTCTGTAATTAGGTTAGAGATATCGCATTTTAAAGGGAGAATCTATTTTCTATAGAATATGACATGTCCAGTACACAGAAATACTCGACTGAGACTTGTACAACATAAGTTCGAGGAGATACTTACGCAATAACGCAGTGACGTGTGGTTGTCAGTGGACACGAGGTCCCTGAGTCTACCAACACTGTCAAACTGTTTCATCCTGGGAGAATGGACGTTACGTATGGTTGTCAGTGGACACGAGGTGTCTGAGTCTGCCTACGTTGTCAAACTGTCTCACCAGAGGCAAATTTGACTTCAGGTGTGGTTGTCAGTGGATATGAAGTCCCAGAGTCTGCCTACACCTTAAATAAACTGATGATGAAAACAGGTGTGGTTGTCAATGGATACGAAGTCCCTGAGTCTGCTTACACCGTAAATTAACTGTTGTTGGAATATTAGTGTGGTTGTCAGTGGATATGAAGTCCCTGAGTCTGCTGCACTTAAAACATGTATACCTGGTTTCTTTTGACCAGAGGGAACTGCGAGCATAAAAACATAAAATATCATGTGTTCAGACCACTACTGATTAATGTCATGGAAACGTAAGTGCCCAAATGAAGAAAATAAAATATTATTTTTTACTGTTTATTAGGTTATGTTAGCTTATTGGAGACTATTCAATGCTTAAGTAGTTACTGTTACACATCTGTTATAACTTATTTGAACTTTTTTATCTACTTATGTAAGAAACTTGTTATATTTCCTTTGATGTTTTCTTATTACATACATACTAGGCTAGCAACTTTTTCATAGTATTTTTGTAAAAAGGAGCCATGTTTTTTCCATTCCAATCAATCACACAAGCAACATTTCTGCCATTTTGTATAAAATTTTGACATTTACCTCTTGCCTATATGCCATGCAAGACAATTTTCGTGGCTTTGTAAAAAAATTTTAATTAGATGCTAAGCAAGAAATACTTTTAGTCATTGGATATAAATTGTAACATTTTTCTCGTTTTCTAATTTTCCTTCGTTTTGCAAAAAAAAAAATAATTGCTGTTTGTTCTTTGCCAATATGCTAGGCAAGAATCACACTGCAAAATTTTCAAAAATGAGGTTGGGGGTTATGAGAGTTGGAAATACTCTCTTAGGATTTAAATGTAGGCTACAGTGAGCATACACAAGCTCTGGAAGCTAAGATATTGTTGTTGCGCTTCGCAGCTCGCGGATTATCTAGTGGCAGTTTTGAAGCCAGTGTAGGAGCCCGCCTGCTGTGGTGTGCACGTGTGATGGGCGAGGGGTCGTCGCCGAGCTGCCGTACTGCTGCGTCCGCCAGCAGCGACACAGGATTTGGTAGTGAGTTGATATTTTTATAATTTTCAGCACGTTTATTAATTTAAAGACAATGGTTTGTGTACGTGCGTAGCAGCAGACGGTAATTTTGATAATGATAGGAGTTGAATTCTTAAAGGAAACCATTGTTAGACGAATAGATGAAGTATTGATTTTTGTCATTGATTTCTTTTGTAATTGTCAGGGAATTGTTCCACTGTGTATTTAATTTAGAAGTCTTTCAGTCTGTCGCAAGAGTTTGATTAATTCGTAATATTGCTTTAATGCCACTGGAGGCAGATTTACATGCGAAGCGATTGTTCAAAGAACTTCTAGCGTTTTTTTTTTTTAATTGAATGAGAAAGAATCGCTTTCAGAATATAGTTTTGGGAAAATTGAGTTACGTTTTTGGGCTATGATTTATCGAGTTTAGATATGACCAAACCCTTTCTCTTGAATTATATGTAGTTGTAGTAAGCAGCAGCAGCAGCAACAGCAGGAGCCGCCATACAGAACATGCATTGCACTCAGCATGAATAATAGGTTTTTTATGTTTTTGTTAAATAATGGAATGCAGCAGATCAAGCAGTGGCAGCAGAAAGACCAAGTAAGTTATTTGTTGCGCACAGGACCAATAAAAAAATAAAGTTTAGGCGATCTCTGTAATAGTAAAGTTAACAAGAGTACAAGCACGATATTTCCAGTAGAAAACTCGAGATAAGAGGATATAGAGCGCGACTTTCGACAATGAAACGGGAAACGACTCGTCCACTCCTGCGCGATGTGTGACTTCTCCCGCTTAACTTTGTCTGCGTAAAATTTGTGATTCATTAAGTGGAAATGTAGATGTTAACGCTCGAAGAAATGCTTTACTTTGGTCAACTTAAATACAACTGGGCTGTTTGTGTATAATAAAATGGAATTTCTTGTAAGGCGTTGTTCCATCTCTAAGAATCACATTGGCAACACTGCTTCTGTTTGTCCTCTACTAACAAATGTAGATAAGTTATAGTGCAGTTCTACCTTCAGTGAAGTGCATTCCATCTCTTTCTTTCTGTTTCAAGTACTATCTGATATACATCTGATTATTGTCTATATATGAGGTATATTTTGAGCCCTTTACTGTCATTAATGACAAGAGCAGTGTCTATTTCAATAGGCTCTAAGGAATAATCTCATAATTTGAGAGGGGTACTTTTAGCGAACACTAATTACTTTGCGAATATTATTACGGATATAAAATCGATCAGACTGGATTACTGATTGGACGATGCTGTTGATGACATTTGTACTATGTTATTATCTGTGGTTTAGTTAGAAGTAGTACGTTTTTACGCATTAAAATCGTAGGCCAATGACTCAGCTATAAGCTCCATGATGCCTGCAACAATGCTGATTCACCTAATAATTCATTTAAGACATGGTAGACGTTCCGCATTTTCTGGTGTAAAAATAATGTATTGAAATTCCCGGTTACGTTTCCTACGTGAGTTTTATACTCGTCCAACACTGATCAATAGAGCACCGATAATGTAGCAGATGCGTTGTCAGCTAAAGCTGTTCAGATGAATCATGCGCAGAATACGTGCCAGACTCTGCAGAAGGAGTGCCTGTCATGACGGGTACCTTGCTCAAACGTCCGTCGATGTCCATTTGGATAGGGGAGTCAGTGAGGAAAGCGCCCTCCATGTCGGGCTCGATGTTTTGTGCCCATAGAACCCTTACAATGTGCGTCTTTTCCTAAAAACGATAACGAAATTGCAGTTCTCATATATTATAAAATCTTAAAGGAATAGCATTCCGTTGGACATCATGACTAGTGCCAATTATCTATTTGTATTCAGTAAACATAAGAGATATCTCAAAGCTCAGCATAGGAACAAATATTACTTATGTTTACTCACAGTATTTCTGCTACAGTTTCATCATGTAGAACAAATCACTAGTGAGAAGGCGTTTGTTTGATTGTAGAGAGAGTTTATTGCATCTAATCATATCGGAACTTCATGACATTAAGAAGGCGGATGTAGTTTTCCTCCATCAGGTCATTGGGTAACACTTGAGTTTCCGACTGCATTTAGTTTTTCTCTTTGCTGGTAGCAACTTCGTATCGTTGTTGGTCGGAGTATAAGTAGATAAAGAAAAATAAGTATTACGCGACAGCTGATGTCGGAACACACAATGAGTTGTCATACATTGGTTATTAGATTATGTATAAGAAGCTAAGGAAACAGACTGTCCAGCTGTATCCGTCAATAGATGTTGTGACTCCACACTGGGTTATCGTTGTTTGAAAGTCACTAACAGCTTCAATGTTTTACGTGTATTATAACGATGGCCTCCAATGTGCAATAAAAATAATCAGAAATACAAGTCTATTCCTACTTTGTGATTTATTTTTTGTTTAAAGTAACTAACAACATATTATTTTTTGGTGACGTTTAAGAGTCTTTTACTTGTGGACTAAGTTGCATACATTAGATACCAGTATAGCTAAGGAGCTGTCGTATTCATTAAGTTTCTTTTTTATTTTGCAGTCTTTTTTCGAAGAATTCTACAGGCTTGAAAGGCACAAAAACTTAAAACTGACGAATGAAGTGCAGATTTGGACTGTGAACAGTGCCGTCCAATATGAATCTAGAATCTGGTAATCTTCCTTTTACCTCATTTGAATTTCTGGTCCCTGCACCAAGTCATAAACTGAACAGAGAAGGGCCAACTAATATATATTTGTCGTTGTAAGCAAATTTTCGGGTCGACCAAAAACAGTCATAAATCTCAGTGCCAAGCAATTGTAACTATAGAGGGGTTTAGGAGAGGACGTGCACCATACCCTAAAATGGTCTTTAAAAAAAAAAAAAAAAAAAAAAAAAAATACATAGACCTAACTCGAATTTTGCCCCTCCTCACAAATAACACATCCAACCAGTGTCAGATGAAGACAGCCAGGAAATGAAATGCATATTCACTAGCAGCGAGTGTACTCAGGATATTAGCCATGACACGAAATTTTTAAAGTTCGTTTTCCGCCACGACTTCGTGCATCTTGTTGCAGTTCCAGTTGGTGCTATGTGTAGATGAATTTTTCACTAGGCAAGGGCTACACCTAAACGACACTGGGAAGAGAACATTTCTAGAACTGGTTCTAGAAAGTACTGTGGGGGGTGGGGGTGGATCTCAGAATAAATCAGAACAATAGACTCCCTCCCCCCTCCTAAAGAATATCTTCAGCAATCTAAAAAATACTGAAACACTCATTTTGGATACATGCCATAATACCAAATGTCACAAGTACCAGATGTCGTACAGAAAAAGATGCGATGTGAAAAAGTAACAAGAGACAGTTGTCTGACTAAACAATCTTTCATCAAAACATGTAATCCATAAAAAGTTAAATACAGCAATATGCAATTGAGCTTTAGTCTTTGAACTGCACAGTAGTTTGTGTTAGTGGGTGCTGGTCTAGAGACATCGACATCCAACATGTAGCACCGTCGTTGTAAAAGAACACAATTTAAATCAAGACATGCAGTATGTGAAGGCAAACACTTAGAAATATCGGCTATGGAATTTATATTGCTTGATACCACCAAGATATGAATCGTTTGTCGTGTGTATCGATACCCAGTGGTAATGTGTACTCTTCTTTCAATAAATTAACAAATGTTCTAGATAAAATCTCAACTAGAGAAATCAATATGTTTTTTCCAGAGACATAAACATAAACACAAATGTCACAGAAGAGCGTTACTACGATGACTGCATCAGTAATCGGTCATACGGCCACAAATATGGATAGGAAGAAGTGTAGTGTAACTGTAAAAGATACTGATATATCAGATCTTTTCTACCAAAAAATAACATTAAAATTAGGTATGAAAAATGTCAATAAACACAATACAGCACTACCTTCCAAACGTCACAGAAGTTCACCCGATAAACTTGCATGACTAACACTCCTCGTAGAAAGTATATTGCGGAGACGTGGGTTTCGAGAATGAAATCTTCACTCTGCAGCGAAGTGTGCACTGATATGAAACTTCCTGGCAGATTGAAACTGAGTACCTAAACAAGTCTGGAAATCGAGACCTTTGCCTTATGCAGGCAAGTGTACTTCTAACCGATCTAACGAAGAGTGACTCACGACCCGTCCTTCACAGCTTTATTTCTGCCACGACCTCGTCTCCCATCTTCTAAACTTCACAGAAATGTTCCTGTGAAACTTGCAATACTAGCGCTCCCGGAAGACAGGATATAGCGAAGACATGGCTTAGCCACGTCCTGCGAGATGTTTCCAGAATGAAATTTTCACTCTACACCGGAGTGAACACTGATATGAAACTTCCTGGCAGATCAATAAATCTGTGAGGTCGGGTCATGAATCGTGCTTGCGTAGCTCCATTGGTAGCGCACACGTCTGTGAGAAGATCACGAATTCGAGTCTGAGTCTGGATCTGGCACATAGTTTTAATCTTCCAGGAAGATTCATATCAGCGCACAGTCTAATTCAGAGTAAAAATTTCGTTCTAGATATAACCTCGATTGCCTCTCTGACGGTGAATTCCACTGAGTTCAATGTCACCTAAAATTGGTAAGAGAATATAATGACATTTGACGCTATGATTTACCGAAACCCCGACGGTATCCGACTAAAGGACTTCATTACGAGTGATCTGGGAATCAGATCCATTGTTAAATTAATAAGACATTTCCCAAGCAGATCAGCTGTTCTGATTCAGTAAAGGAAGTAGGAAGGAGCAGTGGATAAGACGTAGTTCAGATATTATCTTACCATACTCCATGAAACAGGACATTTATTAACACGATGTATATTCTCATAAAGTTCGGCAGTCATTTAACAATGAACAATGAAAGACAGCTTAATAATATGATTCATTAGTGAGAAAGATTGCTCTTTGAAATAATTCAGTGAGCATTGCTGTGTCAGCAAAGGACTGTGCCATTGGAAAAATGGGACATGGTATCCCTTGTGAACGCATTGAAAACCCAAGTACTGTTAACAGTCCAGGAAGAAAGACACCAGAAGACTGTGAGAGGGTACTGCCAAACCTAAGCTGAAAATCGACCAAATTTAGAAACGCAATAATTTAATAATCGAATTTAATTACTGCAGTGATTACGTCCATTACGAAAGAAAATTCCCAGCCAAAATGACTTATTCTAAGTGTGCTGAGGACCAGGACATATTACTGGCCACACCGTTCGGCAGCAAGTTAGTGACACCAACAACTCAGACGCTGTGCTCCGGTGCAACGTTTCTGAATGAGGGTGGCCAGCAGCAGATTACAATGGAGAAAGACCCTACACTGCCGAATACTCCGTACTGTCGGGTGGATTCTAAAAATGCAAGTGCCTATTACTCAGCCAAGATTCGAAGAATACTTCGGTGGAAAATTCAGCAGTTCGCACGTTGGTTGGCCTGACAGACCAATTGCAAGACAAATTTTTAAAAATGTGGGACAAACGTTTGTTTCCTGGCCGGTCACGCCACAAGTCATCTTCAACGGATATTCCCACACTACCACAATGAAAACGAAGAGAGCTATACATGACCTCACATGGAGTCTGAATTAATCACACATTTATATATCACAGAGGTAACTGTGATTAGCTTATGGACAATGGGTAACATGGGACCCTGATAGGAGATAAGAGAAAATAAAGTCAGAAAAGCTGGTTCCTCACTATATTCTTCAGTCCAAGCTTGGTCAAATCAGAAGCAAACGGCAGAAAACAATCTGCTGGGAAAGTTAATGACTACAGATAGTACATTCATGAAAAGTGGCTGACGCAGACCCCTTTAAATGTTACTACCAAACACATTGCTTCTAAAACCTAAAACCTATTGCATATGAAACCTACAAAATATAATGTCATTACGCTTAGATCAAGTACCAAATGTGTTCTGAAACAATGTTTACAGACCACACAAGCTTTCTCAACCCTCCAGCCGGCGCGCTATTGTAAAAAGTTTTTATGCCTTATCAATGCCTTAACTTTGAGATATTGCGCCACCGTAAATGTACTTCATGGTTGATGCTTACAAGAAAATGTTAAAGCGTCTCCACATTCTTTCTCTAGCCCTCTCAGCCAGTTTTCTGAATTTGTAAAACGTACAATTAGCACCTGTGGGTGCGACAGTTGCAAGCTTTGTTCAGAGGGTCAGATGTAAGTGTTATAAAAACCTAGCTATGCTTATACATTTTTTTAAAATAATTTTTATAGAATGTATTTAATAGTTTATTCAGCGAAGGCTTGCGTTTACTTAAAAATATACATGTTTTAAATTTTACAAAGCGCACCTGCTCAAGCAACAACATTAGGTGTACCGCCGAAAAGTTTACTCTCCTGAGGGAACAGTGTTGTATGCAGCACAAGAGAAGCGACTTTTGGGCCTCGTCGATGTCTTAACCTTGAGCTGCTGATACAGACTTGCTTTTTCTTAAAAATCACCATGGTGTAAATTTTACAACTGGCACGTGCTCATTTGACAGCATTGAGTGTGCTGCCACAATATTAACAGACGCAGTAAATAAATCATTCAGGTGAGGGTAATTTCCAATCGGCAGGACTTGTACCCCTGCCAAAGAAAGATGCTGTACTGCTGTACATATGGAAAACTACCGGCTCATTTCCCTGTTGTCTCCATTCTCAAAAGTAATAGAATAAATTATGAAAGAGAGATAAATATAACCTTATAAGTGAACCACTCTTTGATTTCAACATTGGTAGAAGTGCATAACCAGTCATAGCAAATTTCACAAAGGTGGTACTTGATACTGTTGTCAAATATGAGTATGTAATAGGCG
Organism: Schistocerca piceifrons; assembly: GCF_021461385.2. Lineage (NCBI taxonomy): Eukaryota > Metazoa > Arthropoda > Insecta > Orthoptera > Acrididae > Schistocerca > Schistocerca piceifrons. Next base: position 536,903,775 of record NC_060140.1, read on the forward strand.
TATTTTTAGATTTGTATACGGCTTTGACAATGTTGACCATAAGATGCTACAAAATAAGCTGGAAACTTAAGGAATAAGCGTTATAGATAATAACTGGTTCCGATCAAACTTAGTAGATGGGATGTAAAAACCGGAGTTAAATTTTATTTCAAGTATGTGTAAAATTTTAATAAAATCTTAATCAGGCCCAAAGCACATTTATGTAGGAGGTCATCACTGTATCATGTTAGGGCCAATAATGTTCCTGATATAAACTGATAGAAGAAATTAGTACAGCTACTGAAGACACATTTCTGCAACAGTGTATGTGTTGCAAACGAAATGATTGCGACATACAGATCAATTGCAAAAGCGGTGCTGAGCTACCATGTATCGAACCTTATTATTACGAGGTGTAGGTTCCACAGGCGGCAATGCCGGCGCTGACTCTGGCATGCAGTCGATCATATATGTGGTGAATACTGTCCTGGGACACGTTACATCAAGCATATAGTTCTGTAAGAGATGTTGGTTGACGAGTCACAGGAGTCACTTCTCATTCGATCATATTCCACACGTGCTCCATTGGAGACCAGTCTGCAGATGGTGCCGCTCAAGAAAGTTGCTGCACGTTTTGCAGAGCGCGTTGGGTTTCATGGGCAGTGGCGAGAATTATTCTGTTGGAACAATACATCACCTTCCTGTTGCTAGAACTGTAGAATCACGGTTGTAACAACATTCAGCACGTATCGAGTGCTGATTAACGTCCCCATTAGAAACACCAAAGGCGACCGAGAAATGTAGCATATCGCACCCTAGGCCATTGTGACGAATGAACTCAACAAACCAGCACTCACCGGGTCTACGTCGTACGCACAAACGACCATCAGATGAGTGCAGGCAGAATCTGCTTTAATCGCTGAAGATTTCGGCGCGCTGTTCCATCTTCCAACTGATCCTCTGATGGCACCAGTCAAGCTATGCACGTCGATGTTATGGCATGAGAGGAAGACGGGCTAGAGATATGCGTGGTTGTAGTCCCGCTGCTAATAACTGGTACGCAGTAGTTCCTGTGTGCATGTGTGGGCTCACAAGCCCTCTTATCTGTGCTCTGGCAGCTAAACCATCTGCCACTACTGACGTTACAATACGACGATCCTGGCAGACGTCTGTGTTGTGTGGACGTCCAGAACCTCGTCTATGGCTGTGAGAATGTTCAAGTGGCCCTTGTCACCGGCATCGTTGCACCACTGACGCAGTATATCCAACTTGTGTGGCATTTCTCCGAAAGGACCATGCCATTTTTTTTCCTCTTAAATTTTTCTGGTGGTTTCCCTAAATTACGTCAGTCAAATCCTGGAATAATTCCTTCTACTAGGAGACGGCCGACTACCTGCCCCTTCCTTGTCAAACTAGAACGTCAGTACGTAAATTTCTGTAAGTACGAATTGCGTTATTTTCATTCTTCTCCAACTGTAATAGTGTAGCAGGGTAGCTGTCCTTGTTGCAAGGTCAGAATCATGTTGTAGTAGTTTGAATAGCATGATAGTAACCACACATAGATGTCTCGGCCAGCAAATGCGCCTGTTCTGTACCCACTGGAAAACATACAGGGCGCCAGCTGCATGCCCTTAAACCCCCATTCCGCAATTTGCGGGAACTGCTTGACCTGTGCGTAGACATCTGGTGCCACATACTTGTGGAATAATCTCAAGGACTTGTAGAACCCATGCCAAGCAGAATCTTATTTGTAATGTTTTTTTAAAGTGGAACAAAACGCTATTTAACAGGTGGTAATAATGTCTTGGCTCATCGGCGTAAAAGAAACTGCATTATTACTAACTACATTAAGTGCTTATAAACTAATAACAGAAGTTATAATAGAAATACTATATACCTCTCATTCTGCTGCACTGCACCAAGTCATAACGTGTAAAAATAACTAGAGTCAAAACTGTGAGACCTGAGTTTCTCCTGGCGTATACAACTTTCAAATAACTTCGGGGAATTCAGCCAGGTAACACTCTCAGCGACCGCCGATATTTCGGCGGGAGAACACCCCGCCATTTTCAAGACAAACTGCAACGGACAGGCGGCGTACATGCAAATTTAAAACCTCGGTTCTCGGACAGAAGCAGGAAAGATAACACACACACACACACACACACACACACACACACTGAACACTAGTGCCACCAAAGATGACCAAAGTCAGAGCTATCGATAGTGAGACTATGAATTCGCAGGTGAGGCAGCATTGACTCTGTTCCTCTGTTTTTTGACAAGGGAGAGAGCCGGATTCCAAACAGAGTTTAAACAGAAACCTCCATCCCTGTTAACGAGGTTGTTCGCTAATTTAATCTCAACTGCCTCCCTAATAACACTGTCCCAATAGCTGGACGTGCATGCCAATATCTCGGTGTTATTATATAACATGGGGTGACCAGTATCCAAGCAATGTTCGGCAATAGCAGATCTATTTGGCTGCTGTAATCGTGTGTGCCGTTTATGCTCAGTACATCTGTCCTCCACGGTCCTGATAGTTTGACCAATATATGCCATGCCGCAGCTACAAGGAATACGATATACACCCGTCTTACTCAGTCCAAGATCATCCTTAACGGAACTCAAAAGTGCTCTAATTTTAGATGGAGGTCGGAAAACACATTTCACATCGTATTTCCGTGAAATACGACCGATCTTATTGGACGTGTTTCCTACGTAAGGCAAAAAGGCAGTAGACTTAGGTGTTGACTCAGAATTATCATCAATCACCTGATGTACAGTTGGTCGATAGCGCAACGCACGTTCAATCTGTCTATCACTATAACCATTTTGACGAAATGTAACTTCAAGATGGGACAGCTCAGCTGGCAAAGTCTCAGCGTCAGGAACGACATGTGCCCTGTGTACCAAGGTACGAAGTACCCCTTCACGCTGAGTCGAATGGTGACAACTATTAGCTTGTAAGTACAAGTCGGTGTGAGTACGTTTCCTGTAGACTGCATGTCCCAACGATCCATCATCCTTCCTCCTAACCAACACGTCGAGAAAGGGAAGGCAACCATCGTCTTCCACCTCCATCATAAAACGAATCTTCGGGTGGATCGAGTTCAGATGTTCTAGAAAGACATTCAAATTCTCCCAACCGTGAGGTCAAACAACGAAGGTATCGTCAACGTTTCTAAAGAAACAGGCTGGTTTTAAAGGCGGCGACTCCAATGCACGTTCCTCGAAGTCTTCCATGAACAAATTTGCGATCACAGGAGACAACGGACTACCCATCGCAACTCCATCTGTCTGCTTGTAATACTGGTCATTAAATAAAAAGTAAGTGGATGTCAACACATGCCTAAAGAGATTAGTTAAATCAGCACCAAACCTAGCTTCAATTAACCGCAACGAATCAGACAGAGGAACACCAGTGAACAGAGAGACCACATCGAAACTCACTAAAATATCAGAGTCATTCAGCCTCAGTCCCTCCAAACTGTCTCACTATCGATAGCTCTGACTTTGGTCATCTTTGGTGGCACTAGTGTTCAGTGTGTGTGTGTGTGTGTTATCTTTCCTGCTTCTGTCCGAGAACCGAGGTTTTAAATTTGCATGTACGCCGCCTGTCCGTTGCAAAATGGCTCTGAGCACTATGGGACTCAACTGCTGAGGTCATTAGTCCCCTAGAACTTAGAACTAGTTAAACCTAACTAACCTAAGGACATCACAAACATCCACGCCCGAGGCAGGATTCGAACCTGCGACCGTAGCGGTCTTGCGGTTCCAGACTGCAGCGCCTTTAACCGCACGGCCACTTCGGCCGGCTGTCCGTTGCAGTTTGCCTTGAAAATGACGGGGTGTTCTCCCGCCGAAATATCGGCGGTCGCTGAAAGTGTTACCTGGCTGAATTCCCGGAAGTAATTTGAAAGAGTCAAAACTGCTACACCTATTTTAACCAGTTACAAATAGAGTGCAAAGCTATCCTAGATGTCTTCGATGCACTCATAACATACAGGTCATTATACAAAATAATTCAAAAGAAGTTCAAATAGAAGTACGTTTCTTTAAAATATGTACATTGTATTAAAAAAACGAGATTTTCTTTAAAAAATAGTTGCATGAAAAAATATTCATCTACTGACAGTGTAAAACTGGTCAGACTTTAACGAAGCATTCACTCAATAAAAATTGATTACAGGAATCGTTCTGAAATTGAATATATTGTGACAGTCCTAAAATTAGTCTTACGATGGAAGAAGTTGTTATAAATATCAGGAACATGTATAACGTCCAATTTCTCATATTCCACTTTATAGTTTGATTAGAACAGTAAGAAATAAAAATGAAAATGAAACGGGAATGGACGTAAAGTAACGAAAAGGAGTGAGTCCACTCGCCACAGACAGCATAATTCATGGCAAACTGTGATATCCCCAACGAAACAAAAGGCGTTCTATAATTCGATGATCCGTCAATGACACGACTCCTTCTGTCGCAAGAAGATACAGATAAAGAATTCAACATACGTAAACAAATAACCTATTCAGAATAAAAATATAGACGTAATGAATAATTGTTACAAGACAAATAACCGAAAGACATCACAACGACACAAGCGTCTGCACAACGAAAGCTAACCGGCTAGAGTGGCCGTGCGGTTCTTGGCGCTTCAGTCTGGAACGGCGCGACCGCGACGGTCGCAGGTTCGAGTCCTACCCCGGGCATGGATGTGTGTTATTTCCTTAGGTTGGTTAGTTTTAAGTAGTTCTAAGTTGTAGGGGACTGATGTCCTCAGATGTTAAATCCCTCAGCGCCCAGAGCCATTTGAATGAAAGCTAGAACACAAAATGTCATGCTGGAATATGTAACATTATGTGATTGCCCTACCAATTTAAATCATTCAATAACCGAGCAGTCGCTCCGAAACACCTACAGTTAGCAAACAACGATGTGAGAGTGTAAAAAAGCGAACTTCCTGTGACGTGACGTGTTTATTGTGGAAGCGCCGTCAGAGATGCTGTGAGCTATTGACTTTGAAAGCCGCTGCGCGAAGGGCAGAAAAGGAAGAACATTTTTCACACATTCTTCTGATGTACCAGATATTCTCGATGAACAGATACTCACTCTTCTGTCTCTTGTAATTTGTGTTGGATTCGTATGTCTTGCCACCGTATTATTCTTTTTTAAAAAACATTATATTAGTGTACTGTGAAAGTGCCATACTGCATAGCAGTAGATTTATGTCAGAAGCTATATTGTGCGACCTGTATCTGGAAACGTCGGAGGATGTAAGTTCGTTACCTATTGATTGTCATAAATTCACAGTTAAATGGAACTTGTGTATTGACTAATTATTTAGTATAGATCCTATGTCTCCCTACTTCATGAACATACACGTTTTTAATTTTCATTTATGTTTGTGCAAAGTTTGATGGTTGGCAGTCATGAATTGTTTCGCCGAAATCGGACGGAAGTTGCGTACAACGTAATATTTTCTCCGCACCTGATTCTACTTGTAAATGTATGACAAACTTCGGTCCCTTAGGAAATTCATGATGAGCTATCCAAAAACAATTATATTTTCAATAGTCATTAACCCTCCTCTGCAAGCAACTTCCTGCTGATCTGACGATTCAACAAGAATCAGCCGCACACAGTCGGCGTAAAATTCCTGACCAGTAAAGGTATTGAAAACCACTACAATAACTAATTATGTCTATTTGCCTAAAATGCAATATTTATATCATTATGTGCTTTTCTCGGCAAATGTATCTCCATCGCCTATTACAGCTGTACGTTAACGCACAAAAGTAAACATATAGTTATATTTGGCGCCTCTGAACAGGGACACGAGTTCAAAAACTCGTGTACTGCTCAAAGCAATAAAACATTTTTAGTAAGATACGTATTGTGGAAGTATTCATAAAGAATTTTAACAAATCTTGTGCTTTTGATTTGTTACATGCATCAAACACCATCCAATAAAATGTCCATCGAGCGAACAAACGAGATAAGGCAATCAGAGAAAATTACGGAAAAGAGGCTTTTTGGAACAGAATTTGCGCCGAAGGTAGCCATCAGCAAAGTAAGTTAAAATTTTGTCAGCCGTAGCCAAGCTTCCTTAGTTACAGCCGTCATTAATCAATTTGTGACGATCTTTAGTAGTCGAGTAGAAAATTTGCTTCTAATCCAGTAGTTTGCATTTAGTAGATTGGCCATTTCTGTAACTATTGCTTAAATTTCATTTTTGTGTATTGTATATCAGTTGTTTTTAAATGTCCGGTGCCTGTTAACGGAGCTGACCAGTATTAGTTTTAATTTATTTTGATCTGTGTGCAGCCATACTTTCTTTACGGTCCAGAATAGTCACTTGTTCTCGTAACGTGCAATTGCCGACATTCCGATCTTGTGACGTAGCAGTAACAACCGACTCGCTGCCAATAAATTACATCTCTGCAACAGCTGACGGCTGTAGCTCAAACTAACTTCATTGACTTACTGTTTGTAAATAAGTGTGCAATGGTACATGATAAAATGTCATCTCTAGATTCAAATGAACAGAATGAAACGAGTGAAGTGTCGCGTCGCTTACGGTCCCACAGGATAATTAGCAGGGCTGAGACACCAATCGAAAGAACTGTAGAAAGTGAAGTAGGAAATATTACGGACTTTGGTGCCTCACACCATAATGTTACTGAAGTAAACTACAGTATGTCAGCACAGTTTCTGCCACTAGTACTCGTAGCCATATATCGGTTACAAGGGAGGCAGGTGAAAGTAATCCAGAGGTAGTGACAGACGATGTATTCAGACATCTACTGAATCAAATGAGTCAAATGATGCAGGACGAAAACTGCCAAATGAGAGAGGAAAATCGGAAAATGGTGAATTCCATTCTGTAACCACGGTTAATCATAGATTAGACAGAGTAACTACGCAGGTAGAAAAAGTAACCGAAGAAATGTCAAATTTGACTCTGGAAACTGAAACAAAAGTAAAGGAGGGACTAGATAGTTACGAGAGAGAATTTAGAGAAAAGTATGAGAACTGGATTGCTAGAAACGACAAATTTGCCGAAAAGAAAATTAACAAACACCTAGTAGAGACTAAAAGCAACCACTCTTAGTATCTTGGCAGCTCCTGGAAGCTCCGGAGATACTGTAATGTCTGAACTCGGTAGCATTAGGCGTACCCTTCAGCAAGAAATACCAAATCGGAAGCAAGAGGTAACGGAACAACAAACTTGAAGGCACAAGTGCGTAATAGTTCCCGAATACAGAGATCGAATTATCCTACCTCTTTAGCCTCAGAGGAAAAAGATTAATTATTTCGGCAATTCCGAATACCTCCTGTATCCAATTAATACACATCACCACCAAATATTTCAATTAGTCATCGAAACCATGAATCTGACTCAGTATCACAAATGATGAAGGAAGAAACCATGATAAAACATCGTGTTTTTCAAACCTTTAACGAAATATACACCCAATTGGTTTTCTTCGTGGATTCTCTGGGATTTTTCCAAATTCATGGACCGATAGACAGCGTATCCACTTCGTTACCGGATAATCGGCAATATGGGGATCCGAAATGTTTGATAAGTGTCGAACATATCTAGAGTTTGAGCACCGTTTCCTTAGCAAATTTTGGAGCGAAGGTGTTCAGAAGCACCTTCGTAAAGAAATTTATAACGCGGAACAATTTGACCCCAGGAATAGTAGCCTGAGAAAGTACTTGGAAAAATATCTTGACAAAATCCGGTATTTGGATACCCCTACTAATAGTAAAGATGTAATTATGATCCGCAAGTCTAAATTACTCATATCAACTCGTGAAAAGCTGATAGCCATACCAGATGATGATCCAGATACCTATCTGTCGACATTAGATTCTCAAGACCTGATCTACGAGGACGTGAGAGCTAACAAACCGCGGAACACTCCACACAATTCTTGGCCACAACATAACGAGAGTAACGGGTATGAAAATCCCGGGAATGTTTTCAAAAACGGCGAAACGGGAATAAAGGCAATGGGTATCAGTACAAAAGGAATAGACATAATCAACACAACTGATTCAATCCCATGTATAACACTACTGGTAACCAGTACGCCAATCAACCGTACAAGCAGAAGCTTGGAAATGGTTTCAGTCGAAAGGGTTGGCAACAGCAGAGCGGATCGTAATGGAATGCACCGTACTCACACTGGCAACATTCAGATTACAGGCAGCAACAAACAGCTCATAACGTCCACTCATACCAACACAACTCCGCGACTAGTAAAAGTCAAGCGCAGAGAATGTATAGAAACACACAGTTTAACGGCAAGCCACAGTGTGAAGGTGGATTTCACCGTAACAATTTCGGAAATCACAATGGTAATAAAAATCATTAGACCCCGTGAAGGCAGTACAATCCCCCTGTATTTTTCGCGAACGCGGAAGACGGTAACACATATTGGACACCAGAACAAACGCAACAACACTTTGACACGAGGTTTGTACATAATAGTAATTTTGTTCCTCAGTGTTCCCACAATGTCAGATTGGTCCAACTTCCTAATGATAAAGGCCACTCAAAACCACGCAAAAAGGAAAACTAGTTTCATCACCTGAAACCTCCCTAAGGGTTGCTGTGAGACAGAATGGGGGTGACCACTTCGACAAAGAGACTAACCATGACGTACTTGCACTGAGATAACAATGACGGAATTGACATATTGACATGAGAGGAAAATTACTACAAGAGAAATTGACGACTGACGTGGACGAACCGATACATGACCAAGCGAAAGCTGTGACAAAACTTACAATTGCAGGAATTTTGACGACTGTAATCTTAGATACAGGTACAGGTGTGTGTGGTTCTTTAAATCTTGTTTGAAAGGCCTTTACCGCGTGTCCAATACAAAAGGAATTGCAATCGTCTTAAGAAATTTTGTTAACACCTAACTTTGAAAGTTTACTGTGATTCTGACCAATTGTGTAGCGAAGACGCATTTGCAGAGTGTTATTAGTTTGTAAGTCTAATTGGTCATAAGAATTTGTGAAAATTATTTTTAGTTTTTTGAGATTCTAGGCCCAGATATCTGTAACAATATGTTTACTTTTGTGCATTAACGTACAGCTAGAATCGGCGGTGGAAATGTATTTGCAGAGAAAAGCACACAATGATGTATATATTGCATTTTAGGCAAATAGACATAATTAGCTATTGTAGCGGTTTGGAATACCTTTACTGGTCAGGAATTTTACGCCGACTGCGTGCGGCTCTTTCTTGTTGAATCATCTGATCAGTAGCAATTTGCTTTGCAAAGGAGGGTAAATGACTATTGAAAATATAATTGTTTTTGGACAGCTCAAAATGAACTTCCTAAGGGACCGAATTTTATCACGCATTTACCAGTAGGGCAAGGTGCGGAGAAAATATTTCACCGTATGCAACTTCCGTCCGATTTCGACGAAACAATACGTGACTGTGAACCCTCAAACCATGCAGAAACATAAAAGAAAATTAAAAACGTATGTTCATGAAGTAGTGAGACATAGGTTCTACACTAAGTAATTAGTCCATACACAAGTTCCATTTAACTGTGAATTTATGGCAATCAATAGGTAAGAACTTACATCCTTCGACATTTCCTGATACACGTCGCACAATATGGTTTCTCACATAAATCTACTGCTATGCAGTATGGCACTTTCACAGTACACTAAATTATTGTTTTTTAAACAAGAATAATACGGTGGCAAGACATGCGTGTCCGACACAAATTACAAGATACAGAAGAGAGAGTAACTGTTCATCGAGGGTATCTAGTACATCAAAGAATGTGTGAAAGATGTTCTTCTTTTTCTGCTCTTCGCGCAGCGGCTTTCAAAGTCAATAGCTCACAGCAACTCTGACGGCGCTTCCACAATAAACACGTCACGTCACAGGATGTTCATGTTTTTACATCCTCGCATCGTTATTTGCTAACTGTAGATGTTGCCAAGCGACTGCTTGGTCAGTGAATGATTTAAAGTGATAGGGCAGCCACATAATGTTACAATGCCTTCTACATTATGGGGTTGACTACTTTACGGATTTACATGTATTAAACATAGTATTTCTGTCATTTGATTATTAGGATTTCACCAACATGGTGATCTCTCGTTCTGATGCAAAAGACAATTCTTAAGGTAAAGAGTAGCATGGAGAGCTGCATCATACCAGTCTCTGTACTGAAGACCACAGCAACAACAACAAGGTAAAGATACACAGATAAAAATTAAAAGCTAAGACAGTAAATCTCCAGAGTTTACAATGGAGATTATACATTGTGGTCATTATATTGTATTTTACTGAGTTAATAAGGACCATATTCGTGGCCTCAAGTTTTTGTCCAGAGCACATAGGCTCTTTGCTCCTGAAAGAAAACACATAGACATTCATCTTTTTATACACATATAATTCTCACACATGGAATTTCTTACACTGTCCATCTTCCATTGTTCACTAGTTGTCATGATTTTTACGCTTTCATTATTTGTGTATTTGACAGGTAAGACAAAATTGATTCTTCTCCAGATGGTGCTTATCCCTTGAGTATTTGGATCGCTACTTTTCGTTCTCCGAGAAGAAAACTTTTCATCAGCTCTGGTGGGCGAGTCTTGATCGCACGTTACGTACACAAGTTACATGCAACAAAAAATATAAATACCTATTAGTCCAAGAACTAAGATTAAATCTAATTTTAGGACTTGTGTTTCTTAGGAATCTGACTTTGTCACTGTTCGCCTGGGATTTTGCTGTTCGCATTTCGTTATGTGATACGTTGTGAACTCTTTATAAGAGTCATTTATTTTGGGAACAGCTTTCAAGGAAAGTCAGTTTCGTTGAACTGCAGCGGGAGTGCTGTGCTGCAACATCACTTTAAATTTAACGCGTTTGTTGCGTAGATGGGCGTTGGTAAAGGCTGATTGTTAGTGCTGAATCGCAACTCCAGGCGCTCACTAGCCGCCACGCGGTATTTCAGCCTTCCCGCGTACGGTTCAGTGAAACCGTTGCGTCGATGGTGCTGTGGTATTTTGTGATTTGTTAGCTGGTGCGGAGGGACTACGTTTACCAGGGACAAAGACTCAGTTGAAACAATCCCTGCCTCCACATTTTCCAGCCGATTTTGAAGATTTTAACGTATGCTAGCACCCGCACTTTGCAAAGCAGCTAACAGTTACACTTGGTTTGCACTTAATCACATCACCGCCTTCTGTTACACAACCGGAGTATCACTGTCCGTCGGCATATCTGCACGATTAAGACTTATTTTCACCGTGCATGAAATTATCACTCATTTATAACAACGACGCATCGCTTCATTTCTGTGGCAGACTTCCACAGCATTTTAAGCCTTCACTTATACACTACTATGTACACAAATGTTTTACAGCTTATAATCAAATAGTTTGTCTCACTTTGAAGCTTGCTAATTGAGAGCGTCGATTATTATGTCCATTTCAATTTATGTTGCTTTGTTGGTTACCACCTTAACATATCTCTTTACATTATTCATCATCTTTCTCTAAGACTAATTACGCTTTCGATTCACAGTCACAATACATTAGTCTCTCCGATTTGTTAGCAATTATTATTTTGGATTCATTTGAATCGTTTTTTCAATTCATTACATTCAGTTATCACTGTCATTTAGACAAAAATTTCCTTTTGACTAGATGCGAGGATCAATCAGTCACACTTGATCGTCCTCTCACATGAGAGCAGAACACCATTGAAGAAAAAGAAAGATATTTTAAAACTAGCTTTTTCCGGTTTCTTACACGCGTTTTCTTTTGAAATTCGTTTGCCAGACCAGCCTTCCACGTCAACCGCATTTCTCATTCTGTGACGTCAGTTCTACGGGAGGGGTTTAGGCAGGTTAGGATGTTTACAAAAATTCAGAAGAAAGACATAGATTTAATAGTACATAGAACAAGAAATATAGCAACCAAATCCTTGTTCCTTAGGACTTAGAGATTAATTTTTCTTTCCGTCGTACGTCTGCGTACGCGCTGTAATTAAGAACTACCTGCTTTGTTTTACTGGCGGTTTCATTGTCATTTTATCCTCGCTTTGACGCCTGCTTGCGTGGCGCTGCATTGACCTCTATGTACGACCTTAGTCATCATTGCTTTCTCCTTGTCCCTTACGCTCTTAGGCTTGGTATTTTAATTCACTTATGGCTTTAAATATATCTGACCTGCGTATTGCAATTATAATTACTGCTAGTCTGTTTATCTAGGTGAGGGATAGCGCTTTCGTTATCATGTTGGTACTTACAAGCAACAAGCAACTCACATGCTTCGTAAGCATTACGTTATTTTAATGCAGAGATGAACTTGTTCAAGATTTCTATGTACATTAGAACTTAATCTAGACATCGATGACTTAGAAACTAGTTACTTATTTTCCTTTTTAGTGGCATCATGAACCATTCATTGCCAAGCAACCCTTGTCCTTGACGAAAATAGATTTCCTTTCTCCATAATAGCTCCTTGAATTTAAAACAAATTTATTACATAGTACGTTTTATTTTCATTTCTTTAGCAATTCTTATCGCAGAAGCCGGCTTGGAAGGCACATCCTTCGCTTTATATTTAATTTATCTCTCATAAATATTATATGCTTAAAACTAAATCTTAAAACTAGAGTTCTTGGGGTCGATCACTTTCTTTGTTAAACAAGATTATTTCATCAACTTTCCTCTACATAAATTATGGCTCAAGATAATATATTTTAAATTCTCTGCTGTATAGCAAGACAGGCTCACTGTCGTGTAGTTGGTCCTAAATATTTTTTTAACGAAATCTGATCAGTTTTCCCTTAGCTACTAGCGGCCAACCTTCTGTTGCCATTATATATGTCTCTTTACTTATTTTGTTGCATGATACTTTTTAAGATCAGAGTAATGGTATAATCCTTTTATCATTCCATTAGCGGGATCATAAAACAGATAACAACCTGTGTGCGGCATACGCAGGATCTCGTAGGGTCCTTCAAAATGCTTTTGCCATTTTCGATTTTTGCGTGATAGCAACGATGGTTTAAGGTGCGTTTTAGCAAGACCTTTTTGCCTACTATATAAGATGACATCTTACTAATATGTTCGTCAAAAAAATTTTCAAATATGTGTGAAATCTTATGGGACTTAACTGCTAAGGTCATCAGTCCCTAAACTTACACACTACTTAACCTAAATTATCCTAAGGACAATCACACACACCCATGCCAGAGGGAGGACTCGAACCTCCGCCAGGACCAGCCGCACAGTCCATGACTGCAGCGCCAAGACCGCTCGGCTAATCCCGCGCGGCTATGTTTGTCATACGCCTTCTTGCGTAAATTGGCTTGGGTGGTCAATGTTGCAAGAGCTTGTCTTATTCTGGCGTCTAAACTAGCGCTTGTGTTGTTACACTTAGGAATTGAAGTGACCCATTCACTTTTCTCTTGGTCAGAAGACATCAACTCACTCGGAGTGAAACCAGTACACAAGTGTGGTAGATTACTCACAATTTCCTCGAAAGGTGACACAGAGTCAACCCTGCGAGTCTGCTGATTTGGTGCAAACGTACGAATGAAACGATTTAACTCCTTGAAGACTCGTTTACTCGGGTTCGACTGGGGTCTAAATTTTGAGATATTTGCCTAAACTGATGACGAGCAAGAAAAAGTCTCCACGTTTTGCAAACAAAGTTAGACCCATTGTCTGAGAGAACTGATTCAGGTGTTCCGAATCTAGGAAAGTAGTCACGTTCTAAACGATTGATGATTTGTTGAGTGTTTGCAGATCTCATAGCGTGCAATCTCAAATGTTTGGTAAATAGATCGATAACAGCTACAAGGTACCTTAGTCCTCCACGACCTCGTGGGAGTGGTCCTGCCGAATCTATGCCTAGGATATGATTGAAAGGCAGTATATTCGAAAGATTAAAAGGTTTTGCCTTTTGACAAATGGCACAGTGTTTCAAGAACTTGTGAATTCTGCTATGAAGGTTAGAGACGTAGCAGTAATTTGCTATTTTACGCTTACACTTTTCTGTGTATATCAGAGGAAGTGTTCTACATATTCCTGCGAAATGCATACTAGCAAATTTTCTGATGACAATTATGTTCGGTGGAAAAGAATTTGATTATGCAATTTGTAATATTTCCTCAAATGATGGGGGTAGGATTAGTTTCGAAGATCTGTTTCACACTTCTCCATTTGGAATCAGTTTCCTGCAATTGGACAATCTGGTTACAAAGATCAAGAAAATATTTGCGATGTACTGGATCCTTCATCAAAATAATTAAGTAATTTGACATTTGTTCCAGAAGTTCAGTACTGTCAGAAGAACCTTCAGGTATGCGAGATAGACCATCTGCAATAATGCTATCTTTACCTTTTATATAGATTATTTCGAAATCATATTCCTGCAAGAAAAGACACCACCTCGTTAAGCGAGGATGTAGGAGTTTACACGTCAGAAGAAAACTAAGAGCCTGACAATCAAAATAAACTTTGATTTTCTTGCCATTGATGTAGTAGTTGAATCTCTTGAAAGCCCAAACTACTGCAAGAGCTTCCATTTCGGTAGGTGAGTAGGAGCGTTCACTTTCTGTAAGAACCCTACTAGCAATACTAATTACTCTGATTTCCTGTTTTCCATTGGCTTCATGCATCAAGAAGAGACATGCACCTAATCCCTGAAAACTTGCTTCAGATGACACACAAAATTCCTTTTCCATATTTGGATGATGAAAAATGTTGCTATTTAAGAAAGCTTCTTTGATATCGAGCAATGCCTTTTGACAGTCGTCAGTCCAATTCCACTGAGTATTTTTCTTTAACAATTTCGATAAATGAGAGTTGTTCATCACTCTCTTTGGTAAGAATCTTCTGAAGAACGAGGTGAGTCCGAGATAGCCTTTAAGTTGTCGTTTTGAAGATGGAATAGGAAAACTTTTAATTGCGCTTAGCTTAGCCGGGTCGGGATGGATTCCCTCAAATGAATCGCAGTCTAAGATCTGTGGTGTAGTATAAAAATGCTTGAATTAGTCCTGCGTGATATACAAGGAAAGGTTAAATAAGATATATCATCACAGAATACAATATTCAGAAATATAATCAGAATGCAATACTTCAAAGCACAAAATGAAAGACCTGATTTATCCAATGCCCTAGTCGAATGACAAAAATAAAGAAACATGTACGGAAACATGGAAAACAAGTTCCGACCGGCTGGCAGTGGTGTGTGGTCCCTGAAGAAAACTTAACATACAGTAGAAGGCGGCACGTTACCCAAACACTTTAACAAATGGCATATAGATCTCCACGATGCTTATGTGTAACACATGTAAAAGTATAGTTTTACACCACAGGTATCAGTATCATGTTTTTGAAACTTGATGTGAATATTAATGTAGAAATTTCGATCAAGATACGGTATTCTTATGTAACACGGAGTGCCGAAAAATGACCTTTCATCCCAGTTCTAATGCGAAAAGTGTTCAATAAGTAATGCAACACTTTTTTCTGGAAGCAGATCGGTTATATTCAGTATTCCAATACATCATATCATTCCTCACCTTTTCGGCTACAAAACTCTATTTTTCTACAAAATCACCGTCCCATGCGACAGCCTGACACCACCTCACTGGGAGGGCCTGTATGCCTGCATGGTGACACTCTACTTGTAGATATCAGAGGCAACGTCTTGCCGCATCTGTAACCTCCCAATCATCCACGTACTACTTTCTGCGAAGTGTATTCTTCATGACGCCAGACAGATGGAATTTGGAAGGCGAGCAAGCCAGCGGGCAAACACTTTCGGGTAGCCCAACTGGTGGACGAGTGTGTCAGTTGTGCTGCGAGCTGTTTGACTAGGATCCGTCGTCATCTTGGATGAGAATGTCCGCACGTTCCAACACTGCAGGAGTCGCAGTTGTGTGAGGCCAAGTGGGACGCGGTGATCGGACAGGAGTTCGAGACCTTGTTGGGATTACGACGAATACCTCTACCAACGACTCACTGAGCTTTTGTTCACTGCAAAGTCTACGTAGACATTCTGCAAGCGCCTTTGAACGTCTACGACATTCTGGTTTACACCAAAGGAAAGTCAGTGACAGTTCTCTGCTTCGAACGCATCTCCGGTACAGACACCGTATTAAAGGCTACGTAAAGCACCGCTACCTAATGAAATATCATGAAAATATAGGGGTCTAATAATAACATTCCACAACAAATACCGTATTTTTCTACAGTAATTTGTCGAAAAAAATTTCTTGTAGCATTAATTATTGAACGGCCCAGTAATTCCTCATTTTTGTAACATTTCTTGAAGGAAAATTTCACTTTATCTTTATTTAAGCAGTGAAGGCTGTTGGAGAATACACTGAAGATTTTTCCCGTCAGCAGTATGATGGGCAAAGATAGTCAGAGCTTGTGCCCTTCTTGTAACTCTCATGTTTGTTCCTCCTAGTCGTTTATGTTGCCAAGTTTCCAGCAACTTTAGAAAGAAAAAATAAAAAAAAAAAAAAAACATAGTGTTGA
This sequence comes from Schistocerca piceifrons, assembly GCF_021461385.2. Classification (NCBI taxonomy): domain Eukaryota; kingdom Metazoa; phylum Arthropoda; class Insecta; order Orthoptera; family Acrididae; genus Schistocerca; species Schistocerca piceifrons. Next base: position 536,920,319 of record NC_060140.1, read on the forward strand.
GTAATGTGCTACGGTGGCTTGCTAAGGGAAGAAAATAACATTTACGACTTTTCTGGTGCGTTTGCGGCATATAATATTTGTAAGTCCTACATAAAAATTATGAACTAAAGACATGGTTGAGGCCATCTGTAACTTACTCAGGACGGGCTCGTCATCCACATTCTGCACAGAGACCGCGCTACTTGTCAGCTATCTTGGCCTTTTTGATTAGTTCTATTGGCTGTCCCAACTAAATGTTAAAAAATACTTTTCCACCCTACCAGTGATTAATATCAACCTTTCCAACCATAATATTCTATGTTGAAGTCATTCTTTGATATAATCAAAATCGTGCAGTTCGCCTCAAATGACATTACAGTAAACCTAGACGTGACGTCTTCATGTGCTGGATGACAAGCTAGCCACTCTACAGCTGGCATTATCGGAATCTACTGCAACACTTTTCTTCACTGTCCGACTAATGTCCATTAAAATATATTTACTTCCCATATCAGATTTTCATCTCCCTTTACATACTGAATTACCCATTCACTTCCCCAACTTTGCATTTTTCATGTTGTGCTTGACACTATGCAAGCGACTTCCCATTAAAATTTCACCCATCTATAGGAACATATGTAATGGATGTACGAGAAATATACAAGTTGGTTTGTTGGTTTGGGGCACGGACCAAACAGCGCGGCCATCGGTCCCATAGGAATTGGGAAGGAGGGTGAAGGAAGTCGGCTGTGCCCTTTCAAAGGGATCATCTCAGAATTTGTCTGAAGTGATTTAGGAAAATCACGGAAAACCTACATCAGGATGGCCCGACGCGGGATTCAACCGTCGTCCTTCCGAATGCGAGTCTAGTGTGCTAACTATTGCGCCTTCTCGCTCCGTGTGTGGGCTTTAGACGCATGGTTGACGATTTCTGAAAGTTTGAGTCTGGTCGTGAGACGCGCTTGGGTACTCTAATGGTTGGGCTACTGCTCGTGATAAGCGAGAGGGGTTCGAGTCGTGGTCTGGTACAAGTTTTCATTGTCGTCGTTCCGTTACGCAGCTCATGGTTGTCCATATTCGTAACTACGAATACATGTCATGCCTACTTGTGACGTCTATGTGTGTGCTTGACGTGTAGTTGTCGTTCCCGTTTCGGTTTTATTCTTGTAGGAAGAGTCCTATCGATGACCTGAATTAATTTTTCTTAGAGGTAGTTCACACTTACGTGAAACATATAAAGGATGTCATCTTCATTTTTATGTAAAGTTATTTATTTATAAACTCCGCAACCGCAACAATTTTAGATGGAATACATCGAAAATGTAACTGTGAAACTTCATTGGAGCATAAAAGCCTCACTTTTTCCTAGATGAATATGCCTACAAGTCGCTACTGAAATTGTGGATTTTATAAATGAATAATCTAAGAAATGCGACGACAATTTCTCTTAAAAAATATTACCGAACTCATTATAGTAACTCATTCTTTGCTGACCTTCGTCCTCTTAACAAATTCTGTTACCATTTCAACATTTCCATCTTGCGATTGTAACCTACTTTCGTCTCACCGTAAACCCTTACCTTCTTTTCAATTCAATTAACAGGCGCCTTCTGTAACTAGATTCAACCATTGCATTTCAGTGTCAGAGTTTGGAGATTGCCTGCCACATTCAGACTTCTGGCGTTCCACACTCCGGCTAGTCAAAGTTTTGTGGCTTTATCAATCGTTCTGTCAAGTTATGTCAAGTTCATCTCACTGTCGGCAGTCTCGTGTGAGAGATCCAAATAGGGTACGAATCCGTCAATTTTTAACAATAAGGAGATTGAAATGAAAATCTGTACATGAGAGACCATATTTCCTGTGGATACAAATTATGTGTTGTGATTCTTCAAATTCTTCTGGCGTAAGTGGTGACAAAATAGATCACGGGTGACCGGCGGAAAAGGCGCTCACATCTTCAGCGGGTCTCAAGATGGCACTGTGTTCACATGTCGAAACATAGTGCCCGTGTGTTAAAAATACTGTTTGCTAGCGTGTGAAATGTATAGTAACAGCATGAGGGAGTTATAAATATCGGCTTAATAGTTCATTCCTTAGCAGAAGCACTTTCAAAATTCGGTGAGAACGGTTATTTTATTACGATCTTACACCGCTGGCTGTGTGCACCAGCACTTTCCGTCTACTAATACAAACTCCCGATAACTGTATTTTCAGTGTCACAGTAGTCATGTGGAAGGACACTTCATTCAGAAGGAATACCATACCTCGATTTATAAAGCATGTATAGTTTTTAACATGGACATCGTTGGTGGTACTTGTATGTGTCTGTAGAAACAAGATCGCTTTTTATGCAGGTTACAGTAACATGGCCATGGCGATCGTGTTTCTAACAGCTCGTCGCCCATAAGACTATTACGCCTCCGTTCCTAAGACGCACTGGTAGCACCCACAAGCAAAACAAATGGCACATGTCCGTCGATTGCGAATTTTCGTTCAGTGTTATTCGATGTCACCAGCATTCAGTTATTAGCGAAGTATTATACTCAGTAGGGAATGTGGGATAGATTCACTGTGATCAGCAAGCCTATAAAATATGTGTTGGGATGTAAAGTGACTGTCGTTAGTGTTCCGACATGTGTAAAGGAAATGACTACGTCCAGTTGCATGGGAGGTAGGCGTGTGATGTGGAAAATTCCAATTTGGACTCATCACTAGCCATAAGGGCGATGAATGATTTTACACGGAAAATTATGTCCAGTCATAAGGAGGATATGGATATTGATATTTGAGATTTGTCAGGAGAAGGTATTTCTGATACATTGTTCATTGTCGAATATCACCAGATTAGGGTTACGACTGCAATACTTAATTGTAACTATAGTGATAAATGTTGTTGTTGTTGTGGTCTTCAGTCCTGAGACTGGTTTGATGCAGCTCTCCATGCTACTCTATCCTGTGCAAGCTTTTTCATCTCCCAGTACCTACTGCAACCTACATCCTTCTGAATCTGCTTAGTGTATTCATCTCTTGGTCTCCCTCTACGATTTTTACCCTCCACGCTGCCCTCTAATACTAAATTGGTGATCCCTTGATGCCTCAGAACATGTCCTACCAACCGATCCCTTCTTCTGGTCAAGTTGTGCCACAAACGTCTCTTCTCCCCAATCCTATTCAATACTTCCTCATTAGTTATGTGATCTACCCATCTAATCTTCAGCATTCTTCTGTAGCACCACATTTCGAAAGCTTCTATTCTCTTCTTGTCCAAACTATTTATCGTCCATGTTTCACTTCCATACATGGCTACACTCCATACAAATACTTTCAGAAATGACTTCCTGACACTTAAATCAATACTGGATGATAACAAATTTCTCTTCTTCAGAAACGCTTTCCTTGGCATTGCCAGCCTACATTTTATATCCTCTCTACTTCGACCATCATCAGTTATTTTGCTCCCCAAATAGCAAAACTCCTTTACTACTTTAAGTGCCTCATTTCCTAATCTAATTCCTTCAGCATCACCTGACTTAATTAGACTACATTCCATTATCCTTGTTTTGCTTTTGTTGATGTTCATCTTATATCCTCCTTTCAAGACACTGTCCATTCCATTCAACTGCTCTTCCAAGTCCTTTGCTGTCTCTGACAGAATTACAATGTCATCGGCGAACCTCAAAGTTTTTATTTCTTCTCCATGAATTTTAATACCTACTCCGAATTTTTCTTTTGTTTCCTTTATTGCTTGCTCAATATACAGATTGAACAACATCGGGGAGAGGCTACAACCCTGTCTTACTCCCTTCCCAACCACTGCTACCCTTTCATGTCCCTCGACTCTTATAACTGCCATCTGGTTTCTGTACAAATTGTAAATAGCCTTTCGCTCCCTGTATTTTGCCCCTGCCACCTTTAGAATTTGAAAGAGAGTATTCCAGTCAACATTGTCAAAAGCTTTCTCTAAGTCTACAAATGCTAGAAACGTAGGTTTGCCTTTCCTTAATATTTCTTCTAAGATAAGTCGTAAGGTCAGTATTGCCTCACGTGTTCCAGTGTTTCTACGGAATCCAAACTGATCTTCCCCAAGGTTGGCTTCTACTAGTTTTTCCATTCGTCTGTAAAGAATTCGTGTTAGTATTTTGCAGCTGTGACTTATTAAGCTGATAGTTCGGTAATTTTCACATCTGTCAACACCTGCTTTCTTTGGGATTGGAATTATTATATTCTTCTTGAAGTCTGAGGGTATTTCGCCTGTTTCATACATCTTGCTCACCAGATGGTAGAGTTTTGTCAGGACTGGCTCTCCCACGGCCGTCAGTAGTTCCAATGGAATATTGTCTACTCCGGGGGCCTTGTTTCGACTCAGGTCTTTCAGTGCTCTGTCAAACTCTTCACGCAGTATCGTATCTCCCATTTCATCTTCATCTACATCCTCTTCCATTTCCATAATATTGTCCTGAAGCACATCGCCCTTGTATAAACCCTCTATATACTCCTTCCACCTTTCTGCTTTCCCTTCTTTGCTTAGAACTGGGTTTACATCTGAGCTCTTGATGTTCATACAAGTGGTTCTCTTATCTCCAAAGGTCTCTTTAATTTTCCTGTAGGCAGTATCTATCTTACCCCTAGTGAGATAAGCCTCTACATCCCTACATTTGTCCTCTAGCCATCCCTGCTTAGCCATTTTGCACTTCCTGTCGATCTCATTTTTGAGACGTTTGTATTCCTTTTTGCCTGCTTCATTTACTGCATTTTTATATTTTCTCCTTTCATCAATTAAATTCAATATTTCTTCTGTTACCCAAGGATTTCTACTAGCCTTCGTCTTTTTACCTACTTGATCCTCTGCTGCCTTCACTATTTCATCCCTCAAAGCTACCCATTCTTCTTCTACTGTATTTATTTCCCCCATTCCTGTCAATTGCTCCCTTATGCTCTCCCTGAATCTCTGTACAACCTCTGGTTCTTTTAGTTTATCCAGGTCCCATCTTCTTAAATTCCCACCTTTTTGCAGTTTCTTCAGTTTTAATCTACAGGTCATAACCAATAGATTGTGATCAGAGTCCACATCTGCCCCTGGAAATGTCTTACAATTTAAAACCTGGTTCGTAAATCTCTGTCTTACCATTATATAATCTATCTGATACCTTTTAGTATCTCCAGGGTTCTTCCATGTATACAACCTTCTTTCATGATTCTTAAACCAAGTGTTAGTTATGATTATGTTGTGCTCTGTGCAAAATTCGACCAGGCGGCTTCCTCTTTCATTTCTGTCCCCCAATCCATATTCACCTACTATGTTTCCTTCTCTCCCTTTTCCTACACTCGAATTCCAGTCACCCATGACTATTAAATTTTCGTCTCCCTTCACAATCTGAATAATTTCTTTTATTTCCTCATACATTTCTTCAATTTCTTCGTCATCTGCAGAGCTAGTTGGCATATAAACTTGTACTACTGTAGTAGGCGTGGGCTTCGTATCTATCTTGGCCACAATAATGCGTTCACTATGCTGTTTGTAGTAGCTTACCCGCATTCCTATTTTCCTATTCATTATTAAACCTACTCCTGCATTACCCCTATTTGATTTTGTGTTTATAACCCTGTAGTCACCTGACCAGAAGTCTTGTTCCTCCTGCCACCGAACTTCACTAATTCCCACTATATCTAACTTCAACCTCTCCATTTCCCTTTTTAAATTTCCTAACCTACCTGCCCGATTAAGGGATCTGACATTCCACGCTCCGATCCGTAGAACGCCAGTTTTCTTTCTCCTGATAACGACATCCTCTTGAGTGGTCCCCGCCCGGAGATTCGAATGTTGGACTATTTTACCTCCGGAATATTTTACCCAAGAAGACGCCATCATCATGTAATCATACAGTAAAGCTGCATGCCCTCGGGAAAAATTACGGCTGTAGTTTCCCCTTGCTTTCAGCCGTTCGCAGTACCAGCACAGCAAGGCCGTTTTGGTTATTGTTACAAGGCCACATCAGTCAATCATCCAGACTGTTGCCCTTGCAACTACTGAAAAGGCTGCTGCCCCTCTTCAGGAACCACATGTTTGTCTAGCCTCTCAACAGATACCCCTCCGTTGTGGCTGCACCTACGGTACGGCTATCTGTATCGCTGAGGCACGCAAGCCTCCCCACCAACGGCAAGGTCCATGGTTCATGTGATAAATATGTGACTGATTTCCTAGGACGACACGATTCTGCATGTAGCGGCCATGGCGGTGGTAGGCAATAATCAGAACGAATTGGCATTTCTGGCTTAAGGTGAGAACTGCCGCTAAACCTCAGGGTCACAACTGTGTCGCCCTCTAGTTTGGCGAATAGTTAACTAATACGATTTCGGGTGTTTCGAGTATCCTCCGATTTTTACATGGATATTTGAGAAAATTCATTATCGATCACAGAGAAGTGTTGGTGCTGGAGGTATTAATAGCATCTGAATTCCTACACCTCCAGTCACCCCTGGACCCCCTCTAAGGCTGGGGGTGCTCTGCGGCAGGCCGAGTCTGGCTGCTGATGGGTGCTATCGCTGAGATGCGCGATAATGGCGGAAACTAGTGCTGCACGACACTCTGGCCTGGGGTGCTGCGCGTAGACTTTGGGACATGACCATGAACGTTGTACGAATGTTTCAGCAATGTCTAACATATCCATGACCACCACTATTATGGAATTGGTCGTGGTTTGAGTGAGGTATGTTTAATGTTTCTCAACATATCGTAATTGACTGTATCTTGCGGTTGTATTTGGTGTTTTATGTTTAGTAATACCACCTAACTGTGCCAGTATCCACCAATAGGAGGCAAGGAACAAAATTTAGAAGGGTTTGGAAATCTGGCAGTTGGAAGATGGAATCCCACCATATATACTAGGCCTAGTATCAACCAATAGGATACAAAGAAACACTGGCTGCACACAAAAGGTATCGGTTTAATTAATTAGTCAACCAGTCTTATAGAGTGGTGGAATATTTCAAAGACATCCACCTCTACCTTTTACCATGTATCTGCTACTTTGTTCAGGACAAAGGTGGGGTTTGTGTGGCACATAACAGACACTAACTACTTCTTGTTGCATGTCTTTGTCCCATCTGCTACGGTATCCATAGCTGTGGGAGTGTGAGAAAGTGAGGTGTACTGAATACCAATGCTAGGTCTGCAGGAATGGCATGGGGTCATTGGGAGGGGGACGTGAGGGAAGAAGTGTGGGGACCACCTTGGTCTGTATGTGTCTGCATATGTCGGTACACACAAAAAGGAAACAGCCACTTGAGATAGAAAGAGGGAGGTGGGAAGTGAGTCTGATATCAAATTTCAAAGGGATGCTGCTTCGTGAAGCTTTGTTTGTGGAGGACTGGCTTGGTTCTACAATTGCGGTGGTCCGTAAATTGTAGTGCATGTGATGTGGTGCGACTGACCTGACAGCCAGTTAAACGATTGGTAGTTTTTTTTTTTCTCCAGATATATTTAGAGTGATGTATGACAGTGTAATTACATTTGGTGAGTGTTTCATGATGATATTCTTTAAATAATCCGAAAAAAGCGATCGGTTTAGCTACTTCTTTTTGAAATATTTTACAAGACTTGCATCTTCCAAAACAGCAGAGAATGATGCCACGTCAGGTAAGGCTTGGGGATTTCCCAGGTAAACACGGCTTTGTTTGCGGTTTGGTGCAGCTGTGACCGATAGCGCCTGCGAGCCCAGTGGTGGCACATCACAGGAAGTGGACACTTGAGAGGAGGACACGGACAGAGACAGCACCTTTTTTAACAGGAATTCCTCATGTATCAACAGCAGAGGATTGTCATTACCTGACACTTCATTCCGCGATTACTGTGACTTCTCGTCTGCATGACTCTGCCCTGACAGGTGTATATGGTAATATGTGAGGCGAATGGCATGTGGGAGTGAAGTGTCCCTGCTGGTCTGGCCCCCGTCAAGTCAGCGTAATAACACGATCAGAAGATTGTGTGTGGTGTGTTACGTCGATGTCGATTTGTTGATGGTATTCCTTGCGAGATAAAAAAAAATGATCTGTTTAATTACTTATTTTCGATGTATTTTACAAGAACTGAATCTTCCCGAATCAGCAGAGAATGATGAAATTTTCCCACCAGATAAAAGAGTGATCGTACCCCTGTGAACTGAATTTTATAAGCAAACAGTATATCCTTCGCTATGTAGTTCAATTTTCTATCATGAAATCCTTCCTCTCCAACACAAACTGAGTTCTTTTCCCACCAATTTCCAAATGGATAATGGCGGGGGTATAGGGGTCATCTGTTGTTTTCCCAGGGGGGAGGGGTTCATTAATATAAAGATTTATTTAATTAACCAATTAATTTGATATCAAATATGTCCTTGTATTGGTGAGAGGGAGAGGGAGGGGGAGGATAGGGGTTGGTAGAAGGGGAGGCATGGGAGGTTTCTCACGATGGATAGGTTAACCCCTATAGGATCTAAAACAATTAGCAGAACAATAGGTTAAGGGGATGGGGTTATAAAACAATCATGTATGCCTGTTGAGCCGTGCTGCAGCTCACCTTGGTGCTGTTTGTAGGTTTCCTCCCCCTTTTTAGTTGGCATGGTTGCAGTTGTTTGTCTTCTTCTCGTCTTGACTGGCGCCATTCGTTTCGCAAGCGTTGCCATTGACTGTCAGGTTTCACATGTGAATGTATGCAAACTGCGGTAACAAAATTTGCTCGTACTGGCTTTGTGCTACTGGTTAAAAATGTGTTCATGTAACAAACTGTTCCATGGAATTAGAGCTTTGTTGATGTTTTGAGAAACACAGAAAATATTTAAATTTCTGAAAATACTTATATTCATATCTCTGACTTATAGACTTTTTGGAGGTGTTACATCACCATTATTGCAGATAGTTAGTTGGATGTTGGTTTGTAAAAGGAAAGAAGGTAGCAAACATTGCTCTGAAACTGATAATGGATTGTTGTATGAATGTGAGATTAAGAGCAAGTGTTCATGGGACTGTTTCGAAAGCGACGTCAAATATTAATACTATTGAAACAAATAATAAATTGGTGATGTTAAAGCAGAATAAGTGTCCTCAGTCATTTCGAAATGAAGGTCTGGACCATCAAATTTAAGTTCTTGAAGAAATTGAGTTTCTCTATGGATGATTACGGCCTTTTTAAACGAAAAATCGACATAACGTATTAAACTGAAGAAAAACTCTGTGTGAAGAGACATCAGAAGACCCGATGGTACCAAATGACCACCTCAGACGATAGGTGTCGCTGGATATGGATATAAAGGGGCACGTGTTCAGCATACCACTCATCTATCAGTTGTCAGTTTCCGCGACTGGAGCCACTACTTCTCAACAAAAGCTCCTAAATTGGTGTCACAAGGGTTGAGGGCACCCCACTTCCAAACAGCTCTCACGAGACATTGAAATTCCGCCATCCAAATGATAGTCAAGTTTGACAGTGCTTACCTTAAGTGATCTAATGGGAACTGGTGTTAAAACTGCAACAGGGCCGTTGGCACATGTAGGAGCTGGGCAATAATATTATTACTCATATATCAAAATAATGACTCAGAGTTTTGATATTTTGATTTTGTTTGAATATCAGTTGGTAAACCATTGTGTGTTGATGTTAAACCTTGCTGTTCACACTACCGGTTGCAGAAGTTGGGAAATTTGAATTCATCATCGTTGATATCTGAGAATCTAGACGGTAAATATATTTTGCATGTTTCAAATAAACCCCTACTGCCACTCGAGTCTGATGTCGATTGGGTATCGCCCTCCCCTCTCAAATACAGATAGTCTTTCAGTTCATACTTTGCATTCGTCCCTGGCCAGATGTTTCTGTATTTGCAACCTGAAGGCAGAAGTATTCCTGCTTTCTTGAATTGCAGCGAGTAATTGATAAGCAAAATATAATTTCTATCAATAGAATTATTATCATGTGCACACTAAACCAACGTCTTGTGTCTAAACACAGGAAAGTTTGGAACAATGACAATGACTGCAATGACAATGACTGCAATGACAATGGTGATTACGGTGGTCGAGTGATGACAACATGCTACTTGCAGTGGGTGCTCTGCTTTTATAACAGTTCCTCATATTGAGTCTACGGATCTTAGACCAGTTCTACCTTGTTCCTACAGGTAAAGAATGCGATTAGACAGCAAGCAGTGACATCAGTCTGAAATTTGTGATATTAGTCATCAAATTGCGATATTTATCTGCAAACTGCAAGTCCTGACATGTCAATATATGCAATTTATTTCACTTACACACTTAAAAGAACAGGTAACTTAATATCAAAGGCATTTGTTCTTCAAGATAAGTTTAAACTACTTAAGTGCAATGCAATTTAGGTTGCAAATTTGCCTCTGCACCTCTATACGTCATCATATTTCGTTTCGACATTACAAGGAGCCGAAAACATAAATTTCGAATGAAAATATCTGTTCAATTTTATGCTGCATGGAAACATTAACTGGCAACAACAACAATTTGGCAGTTTCAACATTTTGTTGATGTACGACCACCCATCCTTTTATTTCATGAAGAGTTTATTACAAATCTGTCAGTTACACTACATATATTTTGGTAACTAGTTTCCAATCGACTGGTTGATTCACATGGCTGACCTACTGAGGCTGCACTGAATGTGCCTGATCTTAATGCCAATCATCTGAAATTGGCAGTATATGCATCACACAGTGACGTCAGATAAATGTCACATATGAATTAATTTCTTTGGGGCTCCTCTTTATACTCACTCTCTTACTTTGCGACTAATGTATCTGTTAAGTGGCGTTACAGTGTTTAGTAGCTAACGTCATATGTAGAGAAATGTTTCATCCACACAGTAATACTTATTTCGAGTGTTAACACGTATTTAAGAATCAATATTTAAAATTGTAAATAACTAACTAAGTTACAAAACATTTTTCAAATTTTTCCAGATATTGTAAAATAGTTTTCAATTATGTCAAGAACTCCATAAAGTATGTTTGCATGAAATTGGAAAACGGGACTTAATTTGTTTGTTACATGGTCACGGTCTGACAACAAATGCAGGAATGATGGTGATCCTTAGTGTATCATTCTGGTGAGAAGATTTGAATAGTATAGGTGGCATCTGTGACGAGATGAATACGGCTACATGAGTTTGCTATGGAGATGTGCAACCCATTGGTCAACAGAAGAGTAGCAAGTTCGTAACGTATCCGTCTACATTTACTGTTTGTAAACATAAACATGTGGAAAGAAGTCAGCAGTTCCGCATTCTGCTGAGGAGATGCCTCTACAGTGCAGTTTCAGCTATTGAAACGGTAATACGAAGATTTGAATGTTTTCCAATGACACAGAATCACTCTATATCAGCACAAGGTAGAAACGACAATCAGGAATTAAATTTGTTCATCCTACAGTCATTTTACAGTTTCTACTTTTGGCAGCGTTTGAACGTTTTAAATGCTACATGGAACAGCAGACATTGTTTTCACATATTTCATAATAATTCCAGCTGGTCTTATAGATTTTAATAACTGCATTAACGTACTTGCCATCGTATAATTTTGCTGGAATCGTTAATAAAAAATGGCTCTGAGCACTATGGGACTTAACATCTATGGTCACCAGTCCCCTAGAACTTAGAACTACTTAAACCTAACTAACCTAAGGACAGCACACAACACCCAGTCATCAATGTTAGAACCAATATTGCAAGGAGAAACGAATCTTCTATTTTACATGTTTATATTCCATGGAAAAGTAATGTCTGTGCTGACACAGATGTGAGACGATGTGCAACATTTTGTTTCAGCTTCCTAATACGGTGAATACTCTGTCTGGTATTCAATAGTGTGGTCCTTAACGGTACTCTTCTGTTGTCTGAAACGCAGGAGAGCTTCTGTAAAGTTTGGAAGGTAAGAGACGAGGTACTGGCAGAAGTAAAGCTGTGAGGACGGGGCGTGAGTCGTGCTTGGGTAGCTCAGTTGGTAGAGCACTTGCCCGCGAAAGGCAAAGTTCCCGAGTTCGATTCTCGGTCCAGCACGCAGTTTTAATCTGCCAGGATGTTTTATATCAGCGCACACTCCGCTGTAGAGTGAAAATTTCATTCTAGAAACATTTTCTGTTCTCTCTTTTTCACTATGAGATTTACTTCAGGTAAATTTAATCATTTCATGTTGGTACTTTGTTGATGATCGCATTTTCCCATTGTGCTACCATTAGGCTCTTCTACCAAGCCGATAGTCATCAAAACTAAGAATTCCGGCCAATTAGTCCTAGAGATAACTGACTACTTTTCGTAGTTTGAGTAAAAGACTTAATAGACTGTTCTACGAACAAGATGACACAAGGTGGTCAATTACAATATGCACTAAGTTTTTAATAGATCTTTAGTTATTAAATCAGTCATCTTGCATTGCACTTCCACGTGCCTGTAGAGAGAGGATCATTAGCTTTCAAAGTCTTTTCCACATCAAGATTTGCATGGAGACGCTGATTCAGTCTCTACAGGCGCGTAGAAGTTCTTAATTAGACATAACGTTTTCGTCTATGTGATTACTAAGTAATCTCCTCTACAGTATTCACTAATTCAACAATATGATATACCTTCATAGCTCAGCCAAAATAGAATTTCTTAAGTACTATAATTATTCAAACAACGAACAGAATAATTATTCAAACAATTCCAACAGTACGTTTAATGTTTATTCAACGAAACTCTAAAATACATATCACTTAAATATTGAAAACTTTGTTTGAGGCAGCAATCAAAACGTAATTGTCAATTTTATTCGGACTTGACAACAGCATAGTAATCCGTTGTTCTGTAGGGCTGGCAACCACAGCCAAACCTCGGCATTTTTTCTAAAAAACTTCTGCACTGGCTGTATGAATGATTTTTATTAAATCGCACCACTTATCGGTGTATCTTCAGGCAATGTGAACAAAAAATAATATAATAAGAGCTCATATAAACTATTCCCCCCCCCCCCCCCCCCGAGCCATGGACCTTGCCGTTGGTGGGGAGGCTTGCGTGCCTCAGCGATACAGATAGCCGTACCGTAGGTACAACCACAACGGAGGGGTATCTGTTGAGAGGTTAGACAAACGTGTGGTTCCTGAAGAGGGGCAGCAGCCTTTTCAGTAGTTGCAAGGGCAACAGTCTGGATGATTGACTGATCTGGCCTTGTAACAATAACCAAAACGGCCTTGCTGTGCTGGTACTGCGAACGGCTGAAAGCAAGGGGAAACTACGGCCGTAATTTTTCCCGAGAGCATGCAGCTTTACTGATTAAATGATGATGGCGTCCTCTTGGGTAAAATATTCCGGAGGTAAAATAGTACCCCATTCGGATCTCCGGGCGGGGACTACTCAAGAGGATGTCGTTATCAGGAGAAAGAAAACTAGCATTCTACGGATCGGAGCGTGGAATGTCAGATCCCTTAATCGGGCAGGTAGGTTAGAAAATTTAAAAAGGGAAATGGATAGGTTAAAGTTAGATATAGTGGGAATTAGTGAAGTTCGGTGGCAGGAGGAACAAGACTTCTGGTCAGGTGACTACAGGGTTATAAACACAAAGTCAAATAGGGGTAATGCAGGAGTAGGTTTAATAATGAATAGGAAAATAGGAATACGGGTAAGCTACTAAAAACAGCATAGTGAACGCATTATTGTGGCCAAGATAGATACGAAGCCCACACCTACTACAGTAGTACAAGTTTATATGCCAACTAGCTCTGCAGATGACGAAGAAATTGAAGAAATGTATGATGAAATAAAAGAAATTATTCAGATAGTGAAGGGAGACGAAAATTTAATAGTCATGGGTGACTGGAATTCGAGTGTAGGAAAAGGGAGAGAAGGAAACGTAGTAGCTGAATATGGATTGGGGCTAAGAAATGAAAGAGGAAGCCGCCTGGTAGAATTTTGCACAGAGCACAACTTAATCATAGCTAACACTTGGTTTAAGAATCATGATAGAAGGTTGTATACATGGAAGAACCCTGGAGATTCTAAAAGGTATCAGATAGATTATATAATGGTAAGACAGAGATTTAGGAACCAGGTTTTAAATTGTAAGACATTTCCAGGGGCAGATGTGGACTCTGACCACAATCTATTGGTTATGACCTGTAGATTAAAACTGAAGGAACTGCAAAAAGGTGGGAATTTAAGGAGATGGGACCTGGATAAACTGAAAGAACCAGATGTTGTACAGAGTTTCAGGGAGAGCATAAGGGAGCAATTGACAGGAATGGGGGAAAGAAATACAGTAGAAGAAGCATGGGTAGCTTTGAGGGATGAAGTAGTGAAGCCAGCAGAGGATCAAGTAGGTAAAAAGACGAGGGCTAGTAGAAATCCTTGGGTAACAGAAGAAATATTGAATTTAATTGATGAAAGGAGAAAATATAAAAATGCAGTAAATGAAGCAGGCAAAAAGGATTACAAACGTCTCAAAAATGAGATCGACAGGAAGTGCAAAATGGCTAAGCAGGGATGGCTAGAGGACAAATGTAGGGATGTAGAGGCTTATCTCACTAGGGGTAAGATAGATACTGCCTACAGGAAAATTAAAGAGACCTTTGGAGATAAGAGAACCACTTGTATGAACATCAAGAGCTCAGATGTAAACCCAGTTCTAAGCAAAGAAGGGAAAGCAGAAAGGTGGAAGGAGTATATAGAGGGTTTATACAAGGGCGATGTGCTTCAGGACAATATTATGGAAATGGAAGAGGATGTAGATGAAGATGAAATGGGAGTACGATACTGCGTGAAGAGTTTGACAGAGCACTGAAAGACCTGAGTCGAAACAAGGCCCCCGGAGTAGACAACATTCATTGGAACTACTGACGGCCTTGGGAGAGCCAGTCCTGACAAATCTCTACCATCTGGTGAGCAAGATGTATGAAACAGGTGAAATGCCTTCAGACTTCAAGAAGAATATAATAATTCCAATCCCAAAGAAAGCAGGTGTTGACAGATGTGAAAATTACCGAACAATCAGTTTAATAAGCCACAGCTGCAAAATACTAAGACGAATTCTTTACAGACGAATGGAAAAACTAGTAGAAGCCGACCTCGGGGAAGATCAGTTTGGATTCCGTAGAAATACTGGAACACGCGAGGCAATACTGACCTTACGACTTATCTTGCAAGAAAGATTAAGGTAAGGCAAACCTACGTTTCTAGCATTTGTTGACTTAGAGAAAGCTTTTGACAATGTTGACTGGAATACTCTCTTTCAAATTTTAAAGGTGGCAGGGGTAAAATACAGGGAGCGAAAGGCTATTTACAATTTGTACAGAAACCAGATGGCAGTTATAAGAGGGACATGAAAGGGAAGCAGTGGTTGGGAAGGGAGTGAGACAGGGTTGTAGCCTCTCCCCGATGTTATTCAATCTGTATATTGAGCAAGCAGTAAAGGAAACAAAAGAAAAATTCGGAGTAGGTATTAAAATCCATGGAGAAGAAATAAAAACGTTAAGGTCCGCCGATGACATTGTAATTCTGTCAGAGACAGCAAAGGACTTGGAAGAGCAGATGAACGGAATGGATGGTGTCTTGAAGAGAGGCTATAAGATGAACATCAACAAAAGCAAAACGAGGATAATGGAATGTAGTCGAATTAAGTCTCGTGATGCTGAGGGAATTAGGAGTTTTGGTATTTGGGGAGCAAAATAACTGATGATGGTCGAAGTAGAGAGGATATAAAATGTAGACTGGCAATGGCAAGGAAAGCGTTTCTGAAGACGAGAAATTTGTTAACATCGAGTATAGATTTAAGTGTCAGGAAGTCATTCCTGAAAGTATTTGTATGGAGTGTAGCCATGTATGGAAGTGAAACATGGACGATAAATAGTTAGGACAAGAAGAGAATAGAATCTTTTGAAATGTGGTGCTACAGAAGAATGCTGAAGATTAGATGGGTAGATCACATAACTAATGAGGAAGTATTGAATAGGATTGGGGAGAAAAGAAGTTTGTGGCACAACTTGACCAGAAGAAGGGATCGGTTGGTAGGACATGTCCTGAGGCATCAAGGGATCACCAATTTAGTATTGGAGGGCAGCGTGGAGGGTAAAGATCGTAGGGGGAGACCAAGAGATGAATACACTAAGCAGATTCAGAAGGATGTAGGTTGCAGTAATTACTGGGAGATGAAGAAGCTTGCACAGGATAGAGTAGCATGGAGAGCTGCATCAAACCAGTCTCAGGACTGAAGACCACAACAACAACATAAACTACTCGATCCCCCAATTTTGAGGTGTAAATTAAATTTTTAAGTAGCCAGTTTTTTTAATGAAACAAAGTACTCACATACGCAATTTATAACATAGTAATGTTGAACGTTGCCCTGTAGCTGCTCCCCACAATTCACGTCCAATATACCGTCATCTGGTGAAAGCGGTAGTTAAAATTTAAAAATATTTTTTAAAATGATGGGAGCGGCAATGACCTGGAAAATAAAAATAAAATACGATGCTGATAAAACACTCCTAAACACGAACGACGAAGAGCGGAACATTAGCATGAACAAACAGCGGAATTAGACCCATGTAAATACATCAGAACATACCGTGCAAGTTGAGAGGAGCCGCGCGGCACCGGAACGCGGAAAGCGCTCACGCAGTGGCGCGAGAATCGCCCGAGGCCGGATGACGTTTACAAGGTGAGAAGAGTGGGGGGTGCTGAACATTTGATAATTCATTATGTCTATTTTTTAATCTAATACCATACTATGTGGCCAATATAAAAAATGGGCAGTTAGTTAAAACTAAGAATAATAAATGTGGTTCTGAATGCGTAAGGCACGGAGTACGCCTAAAAATATATTGGACAGAACCTGCTAACAAGTAAGCTATAGGGGTAAGACTACATGTTTAAGTAATCAAAATTTTCTAAAAGATCCTTGTGTCTCAATCGTTTGTGAAGATTTTTGATCATCTACATTCACTCTAAATCATATAAGCGATGTTATCTCAGTTAAAACAAGACGTCTACAAACAACATAGCAAACACGAGAATGGCCAGTAGATGTTCCTAGGGCACCAGATTTAAAGCTGATACATCAACGTCACTACTCCCATCAATGAAACAATGAAGAGAGAGGAACAATAGTACTCGAGTATAGTGAGAATTTCAGTGGTTCTCAGGTGAAAATACGTGATGCACTCTGATCGGACGCCATGTAGTCTAGCAATAGCGAAGGTTTTCTGGATCCGGTAGGTCTGGTGTGGATGATACAGAGAAACCAGTGAAGGTGAGGTGTCTGTTTCTTGCTCAGTCTACAGTGCTATGGAGTGGGCAGCATCAGATAGTGTCACCCCGAGCAAGTTGGTTCTCTAGTGGGGGAGCAGAAGTAAATTCAGCAATGCTCACCTTGCAAGGGTATGGATTTGCGAGTATTGTTTATGCTACAGCGATGGTTCTAGTCCGCACACGGCAGGGGCGCATCGTCAGAATCCTGACCGGAGCTGTCGTGCAGCGTGGGTCGGAGCAGAGCGTTCTCACTTGGCACTACCCTGTAATGGCTGAGGATGAGTCACTGCTGATGCTGCAGCCATGGGCGTAAACTTGCAGAAAGATGTTGCTAGCCGATTGGCGGGGCTTGTTGTGAGGTTGGTGTCATCCAGGGAGCGAATAGAGCCCCCCTCCTCCACGACATCTGGCTAGCGGCGTCTGGTGACGCCAGTCACTACACAGACTGTGGCCAGTTCGACCCTTTGTCTCATCAGTGATAGATGCAGAGCTGTATTTGTGATGCTGACTGAGCCTGGCATGTTCACCAGTAGACTGTGATGGGGTCACGAGGGTTCTCCAGAACCCATGACAATTATCCACTTAACAGTGGTCGCTGACTCAAGACTCCTTGACAGCTGGGCAGCCGATATTTATACACACCCAGACGCAGCACATCTTCACGTATACGCCTCAGGTATCAGCCTTTCCCTCTGTCGTCACACTCAAGCGGCTTCTTGGATTTTGGTAACACTGTTGACTGCTGATGTGATGTTGGCTGTCAGAAATCTGTGGCGGTTACGTGGTCATCACTGTCACTGGCAAGAGGTGTTACAAAAGAAGATAAGTGTGTGGTTACAAGACCGTGTACCAGTTATTAGTGCTCTGATGCTGAAAGACCTAAACATCGTGAAACATATTCAGAGTATTAGTATTTTGAACCATATTTTGGTACAACAGCAGCAAGTAATACTTGTAGTAGTTGTGGTTGCAACAGTAGTTTGGGGGGTGTCCAGAGACTTAAGAACGTTTCGGTATAATCAAATAAAAACAGAAGATACCAACACAAAACCTTATTTATGACGTTACTGTACGTTACTGTATTTTTCAACGTAGGCGCCATAGCTGTAAAGGCACTTATAGTAGTGTGGGACAAAGTTGTACTCCTTTGCCGCCAAAGATTTGACTCAGGATTTCACTGCTTGTTTGAGGTTTCCATTTTCTGCAAACTGTTTTCCACTCAAAAATACTGATAGTTTCATGAATAAGTGACAATAACTTGGTGTCAAGTACGACGTTGAAGTTTTTGCTGTGTTCATGTTGATGCCATAATATCTCATAGCTCCCCACTCAGATCTTCTTTGTGGACACTGGTCCCTCACTAATTAAAGATAATGAGCGTCTACGTCACTAAAGCCGCTTTAATTACACTAGCACCAGTTATATTCTTTACTTGCTACACATTTAGTTAGGTCAAACATTTTGTGCATTCCGGGACGAATGAAATACACACTTCCTACATGGCGGGATTTTTAATGGGTGGTGCCATTTTAAAGTGTACAGAAAAAGAGACTTGATCGCTCGACTGTAGAACTCTGCTCACACCGAGATGGGGGAAGAAGCTAACCGGCAGCTTTGCTCTAGCGATGGTGGGGGACAGGCGCCGGGCGTTGGGCTCGATCGTTCATTACTTTCTGGACAACCTCATTTCTAAAATGTGGTATCGGCTGCACTTTCAAATTTGTGGCCGCGTTTCCCACAGCCGCCACCAAAGCACGAGGGCGCTGCCACGAACGATTACGCCGCTGCAAACAATATGCAAGCATCCCCTTCCCGGAGCTCCAGCGGTGGACCTACTGAAGTTCGAACAGTCATGCACAGTCCGCATTTTGTGTGTTTGTCAGTTGAATAATATTTACCGACTTTTATAGTGGCTAGAGCTCGACATTTTCAGAATACATGTTGCACTGAAGAGTGACGGGTTTATAAATCTATTGTAACTGTATATGTTTCAACCTTCAAGTCTTGTGTTCACGACTGAAGCTTAAAATACAGCAAAAATGTTATGCATTATTACCACTGTTTGATATTGTATTGTATTGTATTGTATGTTAACCGGTGGCCTAGAAACGACGGAGGGCCTCCGTCCCCTCCGCAACTGCAGTGTTCCACAACCCCACGACTACCGCAGTCCAGTTCACCCCTCCGCCGCCCCACACCGAACCACTCTTTCAGGGTTATTGTGCGTTTCGGCCCCCAGTGGACCCTCCACCTGCCCCCCTCCCAGGGAACGTCTCACACCAGACGAGTGTAACCCCTATGTTTGCGTGGTAGAGTAATGGTGGTGTACGCGTACGTGGAGAACTTGTTTGCGCGGCAATCGCCGACATAGTGTAACTGAGGCGGAATAAGGAGAACCATCCCGCATTCGCCGAGGCAGATGGAAAACCACCTAAAAACCATCCACAGACTGGCTGACTCACCAGACCTGGACACAAGTCTGTCTGGCGGATTCGTGCCGGGGACCAGACGCTCCTTCCCGCCCGGGAGTGCGTTAGACTGCGCGGCTAACCGGGCGGGCACTGTTTGATATCAGGTGTAGAACAAATTAATATCTGAAGTCTCTGTTCATGAACAGCATCTGTTCGTCGCTCCTGTGTTCACTAAAGAACCACATAGCGTGCAAGGGAGTCATATCATAAAACTGTAATCATACTTGACATTAAACACTAACAGCAGCAGAAGGTAAAGATATTAGCAACATTAGTTAAAGCACATTGATGTAATCAAAACCAATAGCTAGTTTTCTGGGACACGAAAGGAACAACTGTGAGTGAAAAAAAGCAACAGGAATACTACAGAAAAAAAGAGCTCTAAAATAGTTTTGACGTAATGATTTACATAAATTTAATGTGGTGTGCCGCTGTCAGCAAGAAAATGGTGTGGAAAGAATTAATAAATAAATAAATTTCAATAAATAAAAATTTATTCTAAAAATGTTAGATCTTTTAAGGGTGTAGCTCTGTGTACACGATATTGATTTGTTGATTCCCACATAGGTTATTTAGTGACAATTAATAGTGAAACTATGTTACTGTTCCTAATTTCATTCAAGAATTCGACGGGGCCCTGATGAAACGATTCCTTCAGTGCCAAAGGAATCCATTTTTACCTTTTCATTTTTTAAATACAGTCGTACGCAGCAGTATGATCTCTTCTACGGCTAGGTTTCTACACCAAATAATACTCGTAATTACTCAACTAAAATATATCATAAGGCTCATTTTGTAATTGCCTTACTAGTATGTTACCAGAAAATATTCCACTTAGCTGCCAGAACCTATGATATTCGAACTAACCCCTATAACAGGCCTGAATAGATCTAGCTCTCATAACAGAGCAGTTCAGCCATACTGAATGTCTTAGACAAATGATTACCACAATTTCATCGTGATACTTTATATATAGTATAGTGAAACAGTGTCACTTTAAATACAAGTTACAGTTCTCAGTTACTTTATTAAATATGTATTTACATCACCAAGTATTCATTTATTTTGCTTGTTAACTCTTTAGTTGAAAAGAACACAGAAACTTTTCTTAATTCACTTCTCTCATTCTGACACCACAATTAAGGTTTCAGGTTTTAAAATGAAACTTAATAATACAAGTTTTCAGCGTCATTTTGTCGTATATGGTGGTCTACTTAATGAACCCTTCATGACCTACAATTGATAATCCATTCCTCCCTCTCGGAAATTTCCATCAATAATTAGTAAGTTCAAACAATAAATCAAATTACCTTTCCAACATACTGTTTTACTTTAATTTTAATAAATTTAGTGTGATGACCAGCATCTAAGAAGAAAAGAGGCGATCGTCTGGTTATTGGTCAAACAGACGCCTACATTGTTACTGCCTTGAAACTGCTCCAGTTTGCTTGTCAGTAGTAATCCTTAAGCACAAACAACTCGTTGTGAGCTGCGTCATGTATCGGTGAAGATCAATAGAGATTGTGAAATATGGTATAGTATTTTATTAATAATTTCGTTTCATTTTTATTTTCTCATGTCATTGATATGAAATTAATAATTTTATTTCAATAAATACAAATACAATAGTTCCATCTTCAAGCAAATAAAATAATAAATGAAATTAATAATTCCATCTTACTGAGAAGAGAAAACTGAAAACGAAGTTAACTATAATGGACAGTACCACGATGCTTAAGTGTTTAGTTGTACTTAGGCCGTTTCCTGAAATTTCTTAACATTTGTGGGATTTAAGTATCAGGATTATGTTCAGGAACGACGAAACCGCCATTTCGCAGTGACTTGTTACTTATACTTTACAGATGTTTCTCTCGAGTTTTGGATTAAGTCCTTTCTGGCAGAGAGTATTCAATATATAGGTGCTGTTTCTCCTCTTCTCTGCAACTGGTGAATATCTGTAACATTTGTGAGGTTGAAGTATCAGGATTATGTTCAACAACATCTAAACCCCAAATTAAGGGAATTTTTCGCAGTGCCTCAGTAACTAAGCATTAGAGATGTTTGTTTCGAATTCTTAATTAATTGCTTTCCTGGTAATCATTATGTATCAGTAAAGTGCTGTTTATTCTCTTCTTTGGAATCGGTCAATGTCTGTAACAGGAAACAGAACAATATATTAATACATCGTGAGAGATAAGTGGCTGTAAGATAATGTAGCCCTACCACATAAAATGATGAAATGCTTTACAGCATTTATAAACGTATGTTGTAGGGTCAATTGCATTCCATAGCAGCTGAGACACGTTGTGATATTCTTTATATTCAAGAAAGGATATAGAAGAAATTGAGAAAATAATGGAAGAATAAGATTCCTGAATAAAAACCGACAAGGTATACTACAAAATCATCACAAAAAGAATCAGCAAAACTGATGTAGTCATCTTTAACAGAAGAGGAATCAAGATTCAGGAGACGAAGGTGCTGTATTGCTAACATAACAAGCTTGGACAAAATTGTAGAAAAATATACAGACAAGAATAAGGAAATATAATCTCTTTGATTTCATTAAACCTTTTAATCGTGATGCTAGACAACAGAGGTTTATCTAAAACTTTAAGAGAAATCATAAAAGGCATGTATGAATAGTCACTTATATCTGTTGTAGGGAAAAGTATTCAAAATGGTTTTTGAGAGCATGGGCCTAGGCATGGGACAAATGTTCGGCTAATCCGTTTACTTTACCCTAAAAATACATTCTACAATCTTACGATATTATATAATAACTAATAGGTAATTATTGCTGACACTGAGAGTAATCTGAAAAGAGAAGCATGTCAACAGTAAAGATAGTGCGCTTCGTGCAACCAGAAGTTACCTGATAAGATGCAAAGACAATTGTAATTTATGCGAAAAAGAAAATTTTGTCCCATATCGTAATAAACAGGAAGCAGTAGAACAACTAACAAATAATAAATACTACGGGTGCAGTATATCTCATGGAGGCTGAATTGATTTCGAAATTAACGTAGAGAAACTTAAAGTAATGAATGGCAGAACTAACGTATGGGAACGAAAGCTGGCTAAAAGAATAAATGAACTGATGCAATAAGGATCCAGAGTGTACAAATTAAATTCCTGAGATGTGCCGAAGGAAGCACATTTTCGAACGAGAAGTTCAGAAATAAGAGCAGAGTTACGATTAATGACTCGAAATGAAAAATAGGAAGATTGGTGAAGCAAATTTAAAGAGCACATCACTAGGAGGGAAGTTGACAGACTTCAAAAAAACACTACAAAAATATTAGGCAATAAGAAGAAGCAACATGGGGAAACTCTAAACCATGTTAAAAGACTTAGATTAGTCTCTGTAAGTAGGCGGAACAGGCAATGGCTAATATGTGCAGGAGAATATTACGATGATGACACCATAGGTGTAAATAATAATACACCACGAATTGCAATTCTCTCGTTCGTTGATTTTTGCGTTGTTATCAAGATCTTGAAATAATTCCTCCAGGGAGGATCGTGCTCTGTTAGTGTTCCTAAAACGTACCGAAGGGTTTTCCATATCGTTAGAAGAGCTTTTGGAGGAAGTTATTCATGTTTGTCCTTACCTCTTGTGACATATCATATTGTGTCGGGAAATGGCATGAGTGGAACGTTCTCTCTCCAGAAGGCCATGCGCTCGCCATATGGGTCGTGTGCGATCGAGAAGTTGGCCTGCATCAGAAAGTAACTATGGCTGGAAAGGTCGTAGGGCTGCCACACCACGGGATCCGCCTCAGGAGTAGGGTTGCTGTTGGGGCACACAGACATGCATTATTCTTTATGTCGTCTACAGATCCTCAGACGAACACGTAAAAAGCAAGACTAAAAGTTACTTATTAATTACGTGATGAAGGAAGTACAAGGCAGAATATGCTTAATTCACTGACATTCAGTTCTATAAGCATACCAGAAAAAATATCAGTAACATTAACTAGATTTGGCGACACTACGGCGTAACACCACCTCTGTAATTGAGAATAGCTTCAGTTCCGCAATACCGAGACAAAGTATGTTCTCTAGTATGCTATATGCAGCTGAAACCACTCACTAAAGATAAAATTCCGTTGAGTATCCTAACTGCGAGGATGTTGATAGCTACATTCCGTCTACTGTTCGAAATAATCGCAGACCATTTGGATGGGATAGAGATTGTGTAATTTAGACAGCCATTGCGGCTAAAATAAGGTTATTATCAATTCACCAAACGAGAATCGTATACAGGCAGCTCTGTGAACACAGCTGACGCTACCTTCGAACTCCGGTGTGTTCACAGCGTACGCATCATCAAGATCTAGAAGAAAGGGCAACACCTGGGCATCGCTAATGCTGTAATAAACGTCGTCGTTCACCTTCACATTACCCTCAATACGCTGACTCTAGTGGTGGTTTCGAAAAACACCCACAAAACATCACAGGACCACCTCCGTCCTTAACTACTCTCGCGTATACCGTGCGTTATAGCTATCACCACGTCGTGGATGATCGCGACGATTTGCGTCATTAGAAATGAGACAAAATCGCCACTCAATGGACCAAACTACTCACCTCGAGACAGTTCCTGTCAAACTCCTACACTGTTTGTCCTAACGAAGACCTGCAGCATCGTGGGAAGCTGTATTCACAGATCTTTTGCGAGGATTCCAACTTCTCATGTCCATTTCACGAAGTTCCCTTTGCAGTCCACCACGAAATTTTCACTCTCCAGTGGACTGTGCGCTGGTATGGAATTTGCTGGCTAAATAAAACTGCGTGCCGGACCGAGACTCGAACTCGGGACCTTTGCTTTCGCGAGTTTCTGCGTAGTTGGAAGCTAGGAAACGATATACTGGAGGAAGTAAAGCTGCAACAACGGACCAGAGTCATGCTTGGGAAGCTCAGTCCGTGTAGCACATGCCTGTGAAAAGCGAAGTTCACGAGTTCGAGGCTCGGTTTGGCATATAGTTTTATTCTCCCAGGAAGTTCCTCTTTGCAGTGTTCAGCAAGAATCTGGTTCAAACTGACTTGCATTCGCCGACAGCAGCAATTCCTATTAGTACTGTTTAAAAAAAAAACCATAGGTTGCATGATATACGTTATTAACTCAAGAACAATGCGTTTCGTCCGGATTATGTTATGTTAAAAAATATGAACTTTTCTGCCAAAAAGCATTTATCACGGACGCAAGATACTGAATAAAACCTATCAAAAGGCCACTACATGGAGACGCTATTATGTCTGACGTGGCCTGCATGAGGTTACTTTATTCGGTAACATATTTACTCACGTATGCTTTTTTGGAACAAAATTTCTAACTTTTTAACACAATCTGATGATGCTATATTCGGGAGATACGCATTGTTCTCAAGTTAATAAGGAATATTTTGCTCTAACGACTGTTTTAGAACGTCGGTTTACCACCACGCCAAGATGGAATTTCTAATTGCAATAGGGTCTCAAACCAAACGCCAGTGAAAAGGTGACACTCGTCTTATTACAGTGGATAGTCACATGGTGTCACTCCTAAATATTTATAAAAATCTCCGAATCCCGCTGTTAGCTTTTACATTATGTTTTACCGTCTTTCTTTCACGCGCACGGTATATATTTTTAAGAATGTTTCTTCATTCCATCAATTTTCAACCGGAAGCATATTCTTAACGGTGAATTTAGTTTTTGATGTACCGGTAAATTCCTGTTTTCCATTACGTGAAAAGGACATAACACATGCTTCCGAAAATAATTGATAAGAAATACATCTCGGCAAACTGCTAGTTGAATTACGTTAGAAGAAAGCTTTGAGGCAGAAGATCTGCCGTTTAAGTCAGTTGTCTGGTATCAATCTCACTATGACAAACAGATCCGAAGTGTTTATAGACGGCACAAAATCTTATGTAGTGTTGTAAAGTCGGTGATGATACACAGGGTGTTTCAAAATTTCACCGTAAAACGTCAAGGGTATATAGAGGATGTTTTGAGGAACAAAACGAGATCAGGAGCGCTTGTCCGGAAACGTCATCCAACGACACTACACGACTTCAAAGTAACTGTGTCCGTGTATGTATATATATGGTGATTCCGAGATGATGCTACGTATTTCAGGGATGATGGATCAATTTGATGTAAGGGGCCAAGGTCTGGACCGGACCGAGTTGGAAGGGAAAACGGAAAATCTTTCTGGTAACTCACAGTGTAATACATGTACAGGTACTATTGCTGGCAAGATTGCAGCGTAAGCAACTTTGAGAGGTGGTAGTACGCACCGAAACAAGAAAAAAATGTCTAGTAAAATGAGCTTACAGTGCATACTTTAACAGCTGTGAGCATTTGTTCAGTAGTGCAGATGCTTTTCACAAAAGCAGCCGGCCCATGTGGCCCAGCATTTCTAGGCGCTTCAGTCTGGATCCGCGCGACCGCAACGATCGCAGGTTCGAATCCTGCCTCGGGCTTGGGTGTGGGTTATGTCCTTAGGTTAGTTAGGTTTAAGTGGTTCTAAGTTCTAGGGCACTGATGACCTCAGATGTTAAGTCCCATAGTGCTCATAGCCATTGGAACCACAAAAGCGAAGATAAACAAGTGCTTACAGATCCTGAGATATGCGTTGTAGAGCCTATGTTTACTATAATTTTTTTGTTTTAGTCTGTATTAAAGCTTCTGAAACTTGTCTACCATAAAATCTTAGCAACAACAGTGTCGGTACGCCGGCCGGAGTGGCCGTGTGGTTCTAGGCGCTACAGTCTGGAACCAAGCGACCGCTACGGTCGCAGGTTCGAATCCTGCCTAGGGCATGGATGCGTGTGATGTTCTTAGGTTAGTTTGGTTTAATTAGTTCTTCTAAGTTCTAGGCGACTGATGACGCATAGTGCTTAAAGCCATTTTGAACAGTGTCGGTACATGCATTCCACTGGCAGGGGTATCAAACAGATTTTCGTTTATAACTTTGTACTCCTTCGTTTCTGGACCAGATTTCGTTACCTCAAACTGATAAATCCTTCTATCATTCCTGAAAGTCTGTAACCTCACGAAATCACCCTCTTTGTACATACGTACATATAGGATAGGTGGCGGAAAAAGTATGCGGAGGCAAGACAACACATCAAGTTCCCACGCCCCAAAGTAGAAGTTCACCATTCTCCCATCAGGCAGCGCATACGTCATCATATCCCCCGTTTTATATTGGAACCTCGTGGCAGTCGGACGCTTACGGATGGAGAAAACACGATAAGTCACGTTAGTACATTTAGATGTAAGATTTCTATAATTTGACTAGGAGTTAGGTGAAACTAGATGTAATTAAAAATTAGATAAACTCAGTACCGGATCTGGCGGCTATAAGCTTCCAGTATCCATGACTTTATTTATGTGTTATCTGTAGATTTCTGGAAAAGAAAATAGCGAAATGGGGTAAAAGTATGCAGGTCTGTAGGGGTAAAACTTCGCAGGGCATACTTTTATCCCTTCATAAAACTATTTGCGATCTTTTACTTTAGATAAATCATTATTCACTTTAGAGAACTTAGTTTTTCTTTTTGTTGTTTTTCTTTCGTTGGAGATCGGTTTATTCAAACGCGCCTACCTCTCAAACACACCCCGAGTATAAGCACAGCTTATATACTGATTTTTTTTTTTCGGGAACCGATAGAGAACATGAACGCAACAGCCATTTACAGAGGCGTTCTACCATCAAGCTCCTGGCCTTATTGAAAACGGGAACGTAATACGACAAGCATCCAAAGTTACCGCGATTTCAGAGACTCCCTTAACAAGACGTCTTAAGTCAGTCACAGGCAGTGAGCAACTCGGCCGAATCACGGAAATTTTTCCATTGGAGGAAGAATAATAGTGCAGCACTGCATTTTCCTCGATAAAAGTTTTCGGCCTTACTGTCACATCACTA
This sequence comes from Schistocerca piceifrons, assembly GCF_021461385.2. NCBI lineage: Eukaryota > Metazoa > Arthropoda > Insecta > Orthoptera > Acrididae > Schistocerca > Schistocerca piceifrons. The sequence continues at coordinate 536,947,962 of NC_060140.1, forward strand.
CGACATTTACTTTTTGATTGCGCGGAAAAATAAAGAGTTGCTAAATTTTATCTCATGTATTTATTTGTAATCCATTTTATTTTCTTCAGCAGGGTGTAACATTACGCGCTGCGTACTCTTGTTCCATGCCCAGGTACTCAAAATTTTACTACTCTTCTAATAATAATTGGATAGCAACGAAACTATTACACAGTGTTACCAAGATATCAAACTAGGTGTTGCATGCTACCGTTCGTCATTTATATAAACGGTTTATATAAACGGTATCGGCTAGTAAACTTATCAGAACATCAAAACAAACTGCAAAACGATTTAGAAAAGATATCTGTATGCTGCTAAAATTGTCTGTTATTAATTATTATTTAAATGAAACGTGTGAGGTCATCCACATGAGTGCTAAAGGGAATCCGTGAAACCTCGGTTACACGATAAATCACTCAAATATAAAGGCCGTAAATTCAAATAAATACCTACGAACAACTCAAATTGTAAAGAACGCAAAGAAAATGTTGTGGGGAAGGCGAACCAAATACTTCGTTTTATTGACGAAACGCTTACAAGATACAAAAATCTACTTACTGCCTACGTTACGATTCTCCGTCGTCTTTTGGAATACAGCTGCACGGTGTGGCATCCTTACCAGATACGTTTAAACGAGTGTATCGAGAAAGTTCAAAGAAGGGCAACGCGTTTTGTAGTGTCGAGAAATACAGGAGAGGGTGTTGCTCACATGATACAGGATTTGGGGTGGGCATCATTAAAACAAAGGTGTTCTTTGTTGCGGCGGAATCTTCTCAGAAATGTCGTCACCAATCTTCTCATCCGATTGCGAAAATATGTTTTTGACACTGTGCTACATAGGGAGAAACGACCATCATAATAAAATAAGGGAAATCGGAGTTCGCAAGGAGAGATACAAGTGTTCGTTTTTCCGTGCGCTGTTCGAGATTGGAATAACAGAGTATTATTGTGAAGAGTGACCGATAAACCCTCTGCCAATCAGATCTGCAGAGTATCCCTGTAGATGTAGACATATATGTAGATGTAGTCGATGTAACAATGCTGCAAGTTCTTAAAATCATTTTGTAAAACAGAAATTAATACTTTTATCCGCCCCCCCCCCCTCCTTGCCATACAGGAGTCAGTGCCCTATAACTACGAAGCTCTGTTGCGTCGTTGAATGACATTTCTGGGCACCGGTTTCTGTCCTCCATTTCCGGCAATCCATCAAGTGGAACTGCAGCTGGTCACGTAGTATTTGGATTTTTAAAAAAACTAAACACCGTCCAAACAGGCCTTGGAAGGCGCAACAGTACCGACCGGCCGCCGTGTCATCCTCAGACCACAGGCGTCACTGGATGCGGATATAGAGGGGCATGTGGTCAGCGCACCGCTCTCCCGGCCATGTGTCAGTTTACGGGACCGGAGCCGCTACTTCTCAGTCAAGTAGCTCCTCAGTTTGCCTCACTAGGGCGGAGTGCATCCCGCTTGCCTACAGCGCTCGGCAGACAGGACGGTCACCCATCCAAGTGCTTGCCCAGCCCGACTTCGGTGATCTGACGGGGAACCGGTGGTACCACTGCGCCAAGGGGTTTGGCGTAGTAGTTAAATAATGATGACAAAACCAGCGGACTCATTTGAATTTAATGTTGCTTATTCTTTTTAAAACATGCTACCAGTTTGAATTGTCATCTGACCATGCTGGGCTTGTTATTGCCACGGAAGGTATGGAATGCATTTCATTTTGGCCCGCTCCAAACTCCAAACCATTCTGTTCATTCACATGAAAACGGTTGTGGATAGAAAGTTACGTTCGGGGTCTGAGGATGACACCATGTGGTGTTGAAACTGGTTGCATGTTTTGAAAAGAATGAACGACTTTATATTAAAATACAGCAGCTTGTTTTGTCATCACTGTTCAAGTACTACCCTCCTTTTGTTCCTCAAGACACCTTTTACAACCCATCTAAGTTTGCTGGTGTGATTTTGAAACACTGGGTGTCTATCTTTCACTTTCAGCTTTAGGTTTGTAATTCCTATTCTCCAGTATAATCTCTCCACCTGTTTCAGCTAATGTCAACTTACATTCCGTTATGTACTACTGCGCTAGTTATATTTGAGAGCAGGCAGTAATGTGTCTGCGATTGGGCTAGCCCACGATTTCTAATCGTTGTCTTATTCGGTTCAGATTGTTGAGGCTATTACTTTCAACTTCGGCTGCAGCCTCGTATTCTGCCAATGTAAATTTATCAGATACTGCATTGCTGTAAATGTGCACTCTAATTTCAATGTTTTAAATTTTCGATACTCGCAGGTTCAGTCAGCGGAAATACCTACCCATACTTTGCGAAGTTCGTCCAGAGACGCAGCATGTTTCTGCGCACTTTGTCTTCTTCTGATTCAGGATCCAAGTTATATTCTGTATCTTTTCTGAAGAACAAAATAGCTAACTCTCCTGCATGTGAAACTCCTGAAAGAAGAAAGAAACAAATGACAGATGGGAAAGATTTGGTTATGTTAACATTGAAACCGGTATACTGACCATGGCAAGCAAATCCTCGACTTCCTAGCAGTCAAAGACTGACGCTAACATACACTATTCAGTGACATTTTTGCCAAGTTTCCCAAAAAATAATGATACTCCTATACATTTATTTCGACTAAGAATTCGTACAGGTTACACTTGTAAGCTAAATCCTCAACTGGTAATGAGAACCAAATATTTTTAACTAGGATCACCATTGCCACATTATTATCAGTTAGCTGGGATTTGACTGAAGAAAAACCATCTCTACCTTGGGCTGGATCTTAAACAGATCTCTCTCTTTCCGACGTTGACAGCGAAACGTATTTAAAAATGGTTTCTGCTTTCAAGCGGAAGTAAAACCTAGACAACAGCTTTATTTCAGATAATTTTATATAATACGTTGCAGAAAGAGATTATTTGAAGTACAGTGCTATGTAATTTATTTACCACAATTCTTGTAACCCAAATTACAATTCATTTAACGGTCCTTACCAAAGACAACAATAAAAAAATCTGTGTTGCCACCTTTTCAAAAGGGAGATATTACTTGTAACTAAGAGGGGTTCCCACATTTTTCTCAAGTAGAAATATACAGTATTTAATGAAAGAGTGTAACCGATAGCGAGTGCTCGGATGCACCAGCTTTACACATAAAAGTAACCACTAAGAGCTTTTCGGTGCTCTCTGCAAGTTCTTTCTCGAAATACGGGTAACGGGCAACACAGACGTGAGGAGAAGAGTACCATTGCCCGCTGGAGGGAAAGTACTGTGAAAGCTTCATTATTGATACGGGGGAATCATCATCACCCTGTTTTCTAACCTAGGAAAACCCCTCCTTGAGAAAGATAACGGATGAGCTAACCTCTCCACAAGTGAACAATCAGCCTAAAGTCCTCTGAAGACTCACCAGCGGGGGAATCCTGTTTTGGATAAGCTGGGAGCTGTCAATCTGTGATTGTAAACCGCGAGAGCGCTTGTTAGATGAATGTACTATTCTCAAAGGAAATATTTTATAGACTTTCACTGTCCTGAGCAGAACGTAGGCACGCAGGAACGAGTAATCAAGAAGAGGAGAATTTCCCAGCCGTCAGTGAATGATATGATACTAACGACCAAATTTCAGCACTCGAAAGCACAAGGTGGAGAACATCTACATCATAGCTGGTGAGTCCTTTTCAGTGGAATTTTTCTGTGGAGACCCCCAATTAGGATTGAGAACTCGTTATGATTCTTTTGAGAGACTTCATGTGGGGACTTCATCTCAAGACTTCATAGTCAGGACTTAACCTGCGCTGACCCATGGATCTGAACTTCAGTCTACTCCATGTTGTTGTGATTCCCATTCTAGTCTTAACTGCAGCTGCAGCCTCGTATTCTGCCAATGTAAATTTATTACATACTTCATAGCTGTAAATGAGCACTCTAATTTCCAAGAATTCAGTAAAATCAGTCAAATCCCGGTGTCGCTAGCTTTCCGACCGTCGGCGTGACCCGTGACGGCAACGTAGTGTTTCGGCCACAAATACTTTATCCGTCGGATTTCCGATCGCCAAAGGAACCCGCAAAATTGGGGTGACTCTGCCGGCTGTTTTATAGTAACACCACATTCTCTTCACATTTAATCCAGGCTTAGGAGTGATTGTGAACGTAGTACATTGACATTTTCGGTTTCTTTTTTCATTTTTGATTTCATTTTTTACTTTTATCTTTTCTCTTTATACCAGATTACTGTAGAGAGTGATTAGACATCTTGACTTATTTACAAATTTTAAATTCCGACTAGTTTTCGTAAGAAAGCCAGAAATTTAAAATTTCGTAAAACTTAATGCACGGTGACCAGGAAAGGTCTCAGAAGCTTGTAAGGGTGTTGCACGGTATGATGTGCCAAGAAATAATTGTTATGAAAAAAATTCGATACGCCGTGCCTTTTTCCATTAATCAGTAAATGCAATTGGCCCGCAAGAGACTGTGTCGCCAAAATTGATCTTCGTTTAGTCTCCTAAAACAGAACAAGAGAGCGATACAAAAACTGGACATGGGGCAGTAGTAAGGATCGAACCATAACCAAAGGCTTGGCAATATTGTGCATTGTCATCTACGGTATGAGAGAACGGACACTAATTCTACGTGGCGAGGCACTTGAATTTGCGCGAGAAGTAGCGTGACTGGTTATCTTCAGTACTATCTCGGAAGCGGGGCAACGTATCGAATTTTTGTCTTAACAATTATATCTCAGCAAAACCTACCCTGCAACACGCCTACAAGCCTTTCAGGTTGTTTCTGACCAACCAGTATAATCTTGTAATGTCTTTTATCCTTTCTCCAAGATCTATGTACTATTTTCTAGACCAAATGAATCTTTTGTAATTTCAAGTATATTAGTATATCACTTACTGCGTTCACAGTATTTAAGTTCAGACATTTTTGATTTATTGAGGGACTTAGTTTTCTATGCCACACTTCGACGAGATTCGTACTCCTGAGCCACTGGTTAAAGTCTTTCCACATTTCAGTTGGCATACTAGCATTTTCCATCCTTTGGTTGACCATACAGTCTACTAACATAATGACCTTTTTCCCACTGGGCTTTTCTTCCGTTACGGCCATCCACGATTCATCGGCACTGTTAGGTCGATCAAATGCTATGCAGAACTGATGCCGAGAAAAATAAGTGTTATTCTCTATCCCTGTATTCCTCTGTTAATTCTAGTTCCAGTATTTTCTTCCACAGACATTGGATAAAGTGTAAAATGTAATTGGAAAGGGATTATCGGGGAACATTGTCTTCATAGTTTTAAACAAATCCATTTCAGAGTCTACCACTGCAGCTTTTGGTGACCAACCGGGTCCCCAATTTTTCATTCTAGAAAAAGCTTTCATAAGCATTTTGACATTTGTCTGGGAGAAAAGGAAATCCCTTCGTATCTTCTTTTGTGGTTCCGCTGTTAGCACTTATGCTGTACAGTTGTCTGAACTGTTTCGAACAACAGTCAGATGTCCCGTTCATAAGAAGATACCCTTTTTCATACAGGATTTTATCTGCTTCTTCACAACAAGACACCACCGTAGTTTTCTCAAGAACGGAACAGTTGCCAGTTTTCAAAAGACTCTTAAGGGGACACGCCCATGAACGGGCTGCATTTTTAGCATTATCTTCACCCTCATAGTGCAACTGATCTGTAAATGAGAGATAGCTCAAAATTCTTATACACAAGTAGGGTCATTACTAAAAGCAGTTCCCAAAAAATCATTGAGATATTTATTATATTTTGGAACTGACAAAAATATTTATAATAGTCTAAAAAACGTAACACTACTTCACTGCGATACCATTTTCTTTGGAACCACTGACTGCACAGCGTGGAAAAAGAGTCAGAGTACAGACAACATTCACTTAAGTGTTTTATGCCTCCAGTTTCCTTCCCTGATGCTGAACTGTCAAAAAGTCAAATATTTTATTGTACTACAACAAAAATATTTAAAAATTTAGCTCAAATATCTCCGACATCTTCATCATGTTACAAATTTTTCAGGAAATAGTAGGCAAGAGAGGTGGATGAGGTCATTCTAAATATCTGTCCCAATTTTTGTGAATTTAACTTAAGTCATTTAGGAGAAAAGTGTAAATGAATGTTGAAAATTCTAGTTTTCGGTAAATAGCAAATGAAGATTTAGAGATTTATTAACTTACCACTACACTCGTTTAGAACATTCCAGCAGCATACTTCGGTTTTCCCCCTATTTCCTTATATTCCATACTCTTTCTCTTTATTATTTTCTTTATCTTTGACTCCTTGGTAGCAGCTTCTGCAGCTGTGTCTGCTTCGGTTATTCACCGCTTGTCAATTGCAGTTACAGCTGAAGTCATATTCCTTTCCGTCTGGATGTTCAATTTCTTCATATAATTGATCCTTGAAACTGCACCATCATTGAATGTTATTATTACATGCATTATACGAACCTTCAGCACTGTCAACCCAACAAATGCAGTTTTTGATATTCTCAATCATATACAACTGTTGAAGCTTTCGTGTGCATTCTGAGAGAGTCCAAGCATACATTTCCTAAGTAGATTTTTTCCAGATCCCTACATATAGGCCTAATTGCCTCCATTACAGCAAGTGATAAGGAATGCTTGTGCGTATATTTTGCTCCTGTAATATTGCTCAACCAGTACTTGCACCACGAATCTTCCTGTTTTGAACACAAACCACTCTGTCGGGGTTCATCTGTTGACACTCTGTGAAACAATGTTGCCCAAACAGCCCGTTTGATGTTCTCCAAATCTCCTTCATTTCTCCTTATTGCTAGTCCACAATATTGAGTAGAAGAATCAATTTCACTTTTTGTAAGACGACCTGGACCACCTATGTGTTTGCCGTCTGATAGTTTTTTTTTCACTGAAGTCTTTACATAATTTTCTCAGTGGAGCGCCCATTCCTTTTTGTACATGCCCAACACATTCAAGCTTTTCTATCAGAGTGTCCCTAATAAGGTCTGTCATTAACAACAGTACTGTGTCCTTTACAGTCTCCATCCCTAAGGTAGCCTACATACCTCACACAACGACTGACCTCTGATCTTCTTTCGATTCCATATTTCCACTTGGGCCATCAAAACTCTTCACAAAAACATGGGTGTCAATAAACTTACTTGACCAACCCTGGCAGTGCTTTGTTAGACATTCATAATCCAGTATCTTACCAGTTTCTTTAAATGTGGCAGTTACAATCCCATTCAGAGAAGTATAACCTCTCTTCTGCCAAGATCCATCAAATGCTGCTACAATGTCTGTATTCTCAAACAAGGCTACTGCTTCTTCTGCTGCTCTTTTCATTGAATGTTCACTTACACCACATAAAGCATTATATATTAATTTATTGTATCTCTCAAACCTCAAGGGAGGTGGAGGCAAAAGCACAAAAAGTCTGGGCAGCTCTCCTTCCCCTTCTAATACATCGCATTGCATAAGCAAGCTGAATATTTACACTGTAATGTCGTTTATAAGTTACTGGCGATGTCATAGTATCACTGTGAGTCTTACATGAGTTACAGGCAATCACTAATCGATTTGAAAGACACTTCCTTGCTGAAATGTCCTCAGAAACTTCAATACTACCTTCACAATTTCAGTACTTACATTTCACAGCATTCTTCTTTAAAAGTCTTGACAGAGTGTTTAGGTTCACAATAACATTTCCGTCGTTATTGCTGCTTACAATATTACTAGGCTCGCTCTTATTATATTCAGAAAGCGGAAGTGTACGTCTAGAAGCGCTGCCTCTAGACACAGTTTCTGCGGGCGACTTTTGAAGCAACTGATGTGTATTATTCGGTTGTGTTTGGAGCAGGTTGCCGTGAAAATTTTGTTTGGGGCTAAAGTTCTTTACTCTCGGCATTTGTGGCCCAGGAAACACACACATAGAAACAAAGCAACACCCAATAACTACAAAACCACACGCGTATGAAGCCCCGAAATCATATATTCTCAGATCGTTGTTTACATTCGAACCATAGCCTTCTAGACATGCCTGTACTTTGGTTCCGGGAGTCAGTTCCTTCTAGAATACACCTATGTTAACGATCCGTAACTAACGACGGAAAAAACGGAAGAACAAAATAATACATACATATTTTGACGTACGTCAAACCTGTGCAACATTGCGTTCAACCTCAATTTTAGAACGAATGGAAAATGATAATGCGCATAAACTATACATTTTTGAAATCAGCATGAAATTCCCTTTTCTATAGAGCAAGAAATTTTTCAAATTTTTGGTCATTTTCACGAGCATGTCCCCGTAAACCAACTGTTCGCCAGGCTGTGATAATCTTTTGACTACAAGTAATAAGATGAATCTAGAAATGTAAAAAAAAATTGACAGATGATATTATCTCCAGACTTCTCAAGTTCAATCACCAGAGTTTTCACAGCATTTTCTCCAAGTCAGACGGCTCTGGTGTCTTCCTCCTTCCCCAGATACACTTTCATCTTCCAGCAGTAGTTTGTTGCTCTGTCACAGACTGTCCAGAACTTTATTAGTGTATGTACTAGTACTAGGTTTTGATGAGATGTATTGTCGACATTAATGCGACATTGAAATATGAGCAACCATCCTGGAATCTAAGAGTCCCTCAGGTTCCCACATCTCAGAAATTTCTCTGATTCGTTCCAGTTTGTCATTAGGCATATGTTCAAATACGGCCAAAGCTCCACACCCTCAGAATAGCATGGAAACAGTCGCGAGACATATTTCATTGAGCAGTGGTCGGCGATTCTCAACACTTCAGAGCTGAGTGATATCTTCATTTCTTGACTGGTAAACAGTCGGGATCAGAACACAAAAGATTTTTTCCATTCCACCCTAATCTATATCCATCAAGGCCTTGTAAACGATTCAGCCTTCCTTGTGGTTCCACAAACACAGTTTCTCAATGAGGGGTACATGAAAATCCAACATAAAAAGACTCTTCACTATCACAGATCCTAATTGAATACCATGTAGGTCTCTGGCCTTCTTTCAGTAGATCATTTTTGCTCTGTCTGCCAAAAATTCCAGCCTGAGCACCTGTAGCCAATATTTCATTCCTATTACTAGAAAACAGTAAGTCGTAATCAATAGAATTTACACTAAATGGTACTTCTCCTTCTTCGTAAAGGAATTCTTCATCATGACATCATCATTTTCGTGTTGTTCTGAGTTTTCAGCGACGTCTTCTTCACTATGATGTTCAAAATGTCCTCCGTTAGCGAGGATACATGCATCGACCCTCCGTCGCATGGAATCCCTGATGCGCTGATGCAGCCATGGAAAATGGCGTATTGTATCACAGCCGTCCACAATATGAGCACGAAGAGTCTCTATATATGGTACCGAGGTTGCGTAGATAAGAGCTTTCAAATGCCCCCATAAATGAAAGTCAAGAGGGTTGAGGTCAGGAGAGCGTGGAGGCCATGGAATTGGTCCGCCTCTACCAATCCATCAGTCACCGAATCTGTTGTTGAGAAGCGTACGAACACTTCGACTGAAATGTGCAGGAGCTCCATCGTGCATGAACCACATGTTGTGTCGTACTTGTAAAGGCACATGTTCTAGCAGCACAGGTAGAGTATCCCGTATGAAATCATGGCAGGCAATCGAGGAAGTACAGTACATACTGACGAAACTAAAATGAGCCCTATCATGCAAATTAAGCGTTTCCGGACACATGTCCACATAACATCTTTTATTTATTTGTATGTGAGGAATGTTTCCTGAAACTTTGGCCGTACCTTTTTGTAACACCCTGTATATGCTTGTCACTCGGATTGAGCCAGCGCGACTCGTTATTTAAATATTTTTGCCTTTAGGAACCACCCGCCTTCTCAGTACTCGCCTCAGTGTTAATATCGAGAACGTCCCTGGTCGCTGCTTGTCTTTGGCGAGTTGGCTTTAGGCGCGCCGCGAGGCGAACAGGAGGAATAAGAAGAGGCTTTCTGGGAGTGAGCGCTGGACTGCGCCTGAGGAGCGACGCCGGTGTCGGAGGGCAAGCGAGCATGGTCGGTGGGCCCCTCGGAAGCAGTCGGTTGGGACGGAACGCCGTGGGCTCGAAGATCCCAGGGTGTGGAGGGACGGTGTTGTCCCGATGGCAATCATCGTGTGCTGTTCAACGGCTGAGAAGCGATTTCTTGGTTCTGTCCTTGGATTCCGACGAAGAATTACGGCAAGTTTGGTGTATGAGGTGAACATAACAATTCTAAAAAGCTGCACGTTGGTGGCGCGTATATCTGACTTGTGTAAGCTTTGCTTCGGTACTGCTGTCTCCAGCTAGAGCGCTGCTTGGGAAGAGAGCGTTGATATCGGCATTGTCATCTACTTAGCTGCTTTAAGGTAAATGACTGTTTTGGATCGAAGGTAGATCCAAGTGAAGGACCGAATCATTACTTGTCGTATTAAGAAACCTAAGAGGGAGCTCCAGTGTATTAAACTTGTTATCGGCAGTTATAACGAGTAACTGACACCCTGACAGCGTCCACGAGTGAACTTTGGAGGTACTGTTAAGTGTTTGTAGTAAGGGAAAGATTGGCTGTGGAGCTTTTCTGTCGGACGCTCACGAATTGTGTTAACCGCAGTTCACTTCTTATGGTATTTTGCCGTTATACTTGTCGTGGCGAAATCGCCGATAGTATTTCCATAATTTAACTTGGGACGTCATTCTATTGTTTGGTGTGGCCCTTCCAAGAGTTTAAAGTCTCAGATATTTTGTTACTGCCTTGCTGAGGTTACCTTGCAACAGTTGTTGATTAGTCCCTTGTCTACCCCACCGTACTGCTGTTTAGTGCGGTGCGGTATAGTCAAAGCGTTTAGTAGTATCGCATCTACTACCTCGCCGAGTTTAATATTTGCGAGTCGCATCCACATCGACGTAAAATCCTAGTATGCAAGTTTGTAAGTTGGTTGCGCCCTGTTAACGTTTTATCCATCGTGGAAAATGTTTCCCGTGCCGCATGTGATCCTGAAGAACAAAAGAGTGCACAACAGTGCATGACCGCGACGAAATCAAAAGGTATGTTTTAAACATTTTTTAATGGGTGTAAACACTGAGCTTAAGAGTTGATATGTGTTTTTTGATTTTGAAACGAAAAGTTTTACATACCTGGTTAATTATAACATTTATGCTTATTATTTCTCATAATTCTTTGGCGGTAGTGTGCATCACATGTAAGGATGTTTATGGTGTAAAGTGTTTAAAAGGAATGAAAATATTTTGTGATACGGTGCGCATCGTTGAGGCTATGGGGTTTGAGTGTACTTTGATAGCAATCAAATTTTATTGCATTTAAGTTGTTTTAATTAAAAATTTTTTGATCAATATTTTATTGCCTTTAGAGATTACAGGTCATGTCTACGAAAATTTTTGTATTACCACGTTGCGTTAGAATCTTCTGTTTAACCTTGCATTATGCAATTTGTATTTTTTTCCTTTGATTGAAAACGTATTTTGAGTTGTAAGCGTTGTAAATTGATTCTGAGAGCTGTTCTTTGATCTGTTACAATACTTCAGGAACTATATTCAGGATCTTGTTGTTCATGATAACAAACGTTCACTCACTATTTTAAAATCAAGTCAATAAAGTTGCAAATTTTAAAGGTAAAAGAAAGGGCTTTTATTAGAGAAACGGTGCCTGTCCGTACCCCCGCAACTCCAACATATTCAAAGCACTGGCCAACGCCTGCGGGGCCATGTCGCGAATGACTGAGGAACTCTAAAATACGAGGCAACAATATCAAATGACGTAACAGACGCTGAGCAGCCAAACATTATCATGTTTAAAAATTGCGTCCAACAGGACGGGATTGCGAGGTATGTACGGGAGAAATCAACACTTTAACGCAAAACTATAGGGAAATTTTTATAGCTGATTTCGAAAATTATAACTAACGAGAAAAATTAGGAAACAGCCTTAAAATTTCATTTAAGCAAGGCGTATAGTCACTGACAGACAATGTAATAATAATCATATACCAGCCTCTGAGGGCCAGTGTTAGTTAAAGGATTAATGGCACGGAGCCATCTTTCTGAGTTAAAAGTAACGTCGAGTCATTGGGGAGAGGCAGGTAGGAGCATCACACCACAAATCGCAAAGATTGTTGGTTGCCGTACAGCGTCTGCAAAACGAGTGAGAGCGAGATCTAAGGACCACACAGTGTCAAGAAGACAATGCACGGTTCCCTGCGAATGGACTACACTACGAGAGGACCATAAGATTGTTTGACTGGTCCTGACGGACAGACGAATTATAGCAGCTGCAATATGCGCAGAGGTTACAAGCAAAGTGTCACAATGTAACGCCGGGAAGCTTGGTTGTGATCTGCAGTAGTGCTCCCTCTACACCACAGTCAGCCAGAGTATAATGGGACACTGATTGTCTTTACGTAGTGCCCAGCGGAGGCTCACTTCTGTAGATGGCATCCGATCGATGCCAACGTGCCAATAGACGATTTGGTTTCTTTCTACACGTCATTTTACTAGTCATCTGCAATTTACTGGTGTACACCGTTGTTTGAAGCCTTGCGGCGTATTGGTCGTCGAATACTGTTCTTCTTTCCTTAGAGTAGCGCTAGACACATCAAGAGCGTAAACAATGGAAACACCAGCATAATGGCTTGCTGTCGTGCTGTGAAGTTTCCATCAGGAAGGGCATGTTCCTTTCCGTACATTTTTATTTGAAGCTGCTGCTCCGGTTCGCGTGTAGGGCAAGCGGGTGTGCGATTCAGCGGTGGCAACAGCTCATAAATACTAGAAATGATCTTTAGTTTTTTTGTTAAAGCGAAAATAGAAACAATAGTGACATTATCGATATCATTGGGTAGCACAGTGATTTTTTTACTTACCCCATGGATTTGTAAGAATGATGTCTCCTCTGTAGTCGAATATATAGGAATGAAGGGTCAAGTTAGAGACCTCTACGACTTTCTTTATCATGGCATCGTTGGGATCAGACCATGCGAAGTCTTCGAAAAACTGAAAGGAAGAGACTTTTGTACATTATTAAGAAAATAGAAATAATTACGGCAGATAAACTCTGCCTGTGCTTTACAGAAGGAAGATGGAAAGGCAAAAAACGAATAAAAATTGAAAGACTGACATGAACTAACGTAAGCTACTTGGCAGCACTGACGCGTTACTGATCGAACATAATGTCGTAACAGTCGTATTTGTTGTAAATATTCGCCTGGCTAATTTTCTCTACCCCGTATATACAGGGTGATTCAAAAAGAATACCACAACTTTAGGAATTTAAAACTCTGCACCGACAAAAGGCAGAGCTAAGCACTATCTGTCGGCGAATTAAGGGAGCTATAAAGTTTCATTTAGTTGTACATTTGTTCGCTTGAGGCGCTGTTGACTAGGCGTCAGCGTCAGTTGATGCTAAGAGGGCGACCGCTCAACAGAAAGCTTTTTGTGTTATTGAGTACGGCAGAAGTGAATCGACGACAGTTGTTCAGCGTGCATTTTGAACGAAGTATGGTGTTAAACCTCCTGATAGGTGGTGTATTAAACGTTGGTATAAACAGTTTACAGAGAATGGGTGTTTGTGCAAAGGGAAAAGTTCTGGACGGCCGAGAACGAGTGATGAAAATGTAGCACGCATCCAGCAAGCATTTGTTCGCAGCCCAGGAAAATCGACTCGCAGAGCTAGCAGAGAGCTGCAAATTCCACAATCAACTGTATGGAGAGTCCTACGAAAAAGGTTAGTTATGAAACTACCCGAGGCGATGGATCGGCCGCCAGGCAGCCCGTGACAGAGCACTTCATCACTGGCCTCCAAGAAGCCCTGATCTTACCCCCTGCTATTTTTTCTTATGGGGGTATGTTAAGGATATGGTGTTTCGGCCACCTCTCCCAGCCACCATTGATGATTGGAAACGAGAAATAACAGCAGCTATCCAAACTGTTACGCCTGATATGCTACAGAGAGTGTGGAACGAGTTGGAGTATCGGGTTGATATTGTTCGTTTTTCTGGAGGGGGCCATATTGAACATCTCTGAACTTGTTTTTGAGTGAAAAAAAACCTTTTTAAATACTCTTTGTAATGATGTATGAAAGAAGGTTAAATTATGTTTCTTTCATTAAATACACATTTTTAAAGTTGTGGTATTCTTTTTGAATCACCCTGTACTTTACACATATTTTACAATGTACACTTATTGTTTCTCGGAAATGTTTTACTGACATGTGTAAGTGAGCTATGATGGTCTTGGTGAGGCTTATATAATACTAGTACATCGACAAAGATCTTCCCCGTTGGGATACATGGCAAAGACATGCCGCACATTTACAGCGCCCTTAAATACGAAGTGAAAAACATAAAAATAAGAAAAGACACAGGCAACAATATGTTACAGAATTCTATGAGAATAATTATGGCCAATTGTAAATACTATTTACATGTCACGTAGAATGCGAAACGGGAAAAGTAAAACTAAAATTAGTGTTTTATACAGAGTCAAACATAAATCAATAACTAAAAGGTCAGCAGTGCAATGAGAAAGTCCGTTTGGATGAAGGTAGCAAAAACATATAACACGTTACTGGAATATTTGAAATGCGCAACAGAGAATTGTGTGTTAAGTTACACAAAGATGGAGAAACGCAGAAAAGTGTTACAAAATCTTATTCAACAATTGGAATGTGATACAGCAAGAAACGATGTCTCTTAGAAGTACATTTGATAACATCAAATATTGCATTTCAATTGAAATGTGACATCAGAGGTCAGAAACTGAAATATACTGATATATGTTGCTTAAGGAAGACCCTTGACCTATGCGATCGTAATACTTAGGAAGAAAGAACTTAAGTAAGAAATCCTTTGCTGTAAGGAATAAAAATTAGGCTAGCCATAGTTCAAAGTCTTCAGAGGTACTTAACGTGGTGTTGGAAGTAATGAAGTTGTGGGAAATGAACACCTTAATACGTAGAAGACACTGCTGTAGACGTTGTCAACGTTGGGAGTCGAGAGATAAAAAGGTTAACATTGGCCAGCAGTGAGAAAACGTTCACTAACGTACGGATATGTCTATGTAGAAAACAATATATGATCTCAGATTAATACCAAAGGTTTTATTTTTCATTGAAGGTATATATTCCATATTTATCAATTTCTTGACAGTGGTATGTGTACCAGTCCTGCGAACTCATCTAATGGTGCATTATTCCTAATACGTGTGCCGCGTATTACAAAATGTTATAAATCCGACGCCTAAGTTTAAAGAGGATACTTCGGAAATGAAACTACCTTTCGTAAAAGTTCGCAATAGTGAAGTCGGTAACGATATCCGACGCTGTACATTTCGACAATATCGACACTAGGAAGGGCTGTCGGTAATTCATACCCATTTTCATAAAGCTAACAAAACTGGTGTCCTACCCTAACAGGCAACCATTTGTTGTTGGGTATAACTCTTTCTACTAGCTGATGTAGTTGTTTACAAAGTATTCCTACGCCGGTGTATGAGGTCCAATCCGATTTCAGTGTAGGGAATTGGGATTCTGGCGACGAATTCAGCTAAACATGTAGTTACATAACTTCGTACTTACGAAAACAGTTGGCCGTCTATCAAAAACTGTTCCACAAAAACACAGGCACGGAGTGACTACCAGTTGTGCCGAACCATCATGCCAGTTCATCGTTAGACGTGTTTCTTTACGCATACGGCTTTCACAACTTTTCAAAGGAATCTTTATTGACGGCGGCAGGCTTTGTTCAATCCGAAGTTCGTCTTTTGATTTGTTTCGGACAATTTTACGACATCCGATTAGGTAAAAACCTACAATGTAACATACATTAAATCTCGAACGAATCTTTAATTCTGCAGGCAAACATAAGGTATAGTTGGACCTACGCCTTTTTTAATACTCTGAAAATTTTCAAGTTACAACAGTCTGAGATACTGTAAGCTTACCTTAACTCTAGCAGTACCCAGGGCCTGAAAATATCTTTTAGCACATCCTTAGCGACATCAACGCACTTTCAATAATGTACACTACCGACTAGGATTGGTGAGGGGCGGAGGCAGATTACTTAATGCCAGCATAACAATTTAAAAAAAAGGTAAAATTCGTTAAGATTTTGATGTCTAAGTAATGTCTTGAACATTGAATACTCAATCTGACATACATTGGGGAATGTGTTCTACTACTACGACATACCTTTCTGGTTTAAGTTTAACTGAAAAAAGAAACGTTTGTGAAATCTGCTGGAAGAATTCAATAAAAACAATAAACATTTTTTCAGAATTTTAAAATATAATGTAAATGACTACATCACAATATTTTCAAAAGGTCGGCACACAGTACCCCCTCCTCCTTAGCACTGCGAGGGTTAAGCAAAGATGCTTCACATATGATAATAAGGATTGTAGATTTTTTCCCGTATTGTTATATTTTTAAATTTTCTATTGTAGGTTACGGACTATTTTTGTAAAATTCTCAGTTATTTCTTCGGAGTCAGTTTTGAGAGTACTTTCTAAACTCAGTACACCATATGCGACATTTTCACTACGTAAACCAATATCTCCAGATACCCGTTGTTTTTCGTTCTAAAGACGCCAAACAAGTAGCTAATATTCAATATATGAATGATATCCATTCCGTACCATTTCACTATTCAATTCTGCAACAAAAAAAATTCATGCTATATTCCGATACACTCGGCACAGAGTTTGTTATCATCTTTCCCGAGTCGTTGTGAATAACTGAAGTAGAGTTTTGTTGTGGACGTATCTCCCACAAGGACGCACTGAGCTGATGGCCAAATGGTTGGTCGATGTGGGAAGCCAATTCAGAGAACCCCTCTTACTTTGACGTAGCATGGGATAATCCCATTATCTAAAGTATTTTCATAACTGTCTTAATTACCTTCTCACTGATTCAAGATAATGATCCGCGTCCAAACCAGGATCTCTGTAATATGCCAAGAAGACACTCTGAACAATTATCGTCCTTGCACCTTGACATAATTTTCAAGGCATTCGATAGGTGCACACATGAAAATATTCTTCAGTAGGTTATGTACAAATGAGAGCATTGTTTACACCTCTCTGCACATATTCGTGCATTCGTTCATATGATCGATAGCATATTACGATTCGCGATGAAGGAAACTCGGACCTACCGTCTATTTAAATATAGCTCTCTCATTTATCTCTGTACTGAAGCTGCGACACAGCTACGATTACTGCGTTGCCGCTGATATTTGGCAGCTCTCTCGTAAGTGCGCTATCGAGTACGGCGACACCTGGTAGGTTAATTTTGCTAGTACTATCAAGTGTATTATTCATACTTCTCATAACGCCTTTAGTTATAACCCAGAGTTTATTTAAGGTGGTACTATACTATAACTTATTCCGTTTTAAGTTGAATTCGTAACATGAGCGTCAATACTACAATTCTTCCACCTGCGTCATTTCGCGTCGTGTGTATGGGAGGAAATGATAAATACGTTGCCCACTTTCTCCTGGCAAGAGAGGTCTCGTAAATTTTGACAGTTAATCTCTCCAGTATGTATAACGTCTACCACTGAAGCCTCATAAGGATCTCCGTGATGCTCTAATATAATGAATCTTTAAAAATAAATTGAAATTATTTATGCTGGACAAATGTTTCTGCTGTATGGACGAAAATATTAATAGATAGGGGGATGCGCTACATTAATCCTATTTGTCCTTAGGATAGTTAGATCACTTGAAAATACTGTACACAAGAAACTCAATACGTCTGTTATATATTTTCTGTATTGCCGCTGTACACTGGAAAAGCGATTTTTATATCGAACATGTTCCTTTACTTAGAACTTTTAGTACAGCAACACATATTTATCATCGGTAGAGGTCTCCGAAAAACATTTTCATTTTTTTGGAAGAGTCACGGTCGATTAAGAGCCTGTCTGGTTTTAAATTGTTAAATACCTAAAAGTAACGCCCTTATAACACTCTTTTATGGTACTCGTACTCCAGAAGGTGCTTATGTATCTGACGGTTACAACCGTTTAAGGATAGCCCTTTCACTTTTCTCTGATGGAAAGTTCTGTGTGCAGTTACTAAGCTGTTCAGGTATTCTGTAAGCTAGTACTTCGTTCACTACTACAGAAAGTAGCTGTAGGGAATGCCTTCCGGAAGTAAGTTCCAAAATCCTACAAGAGTATTACGTTACTGAAAGTGACGGTCTTTGGTCCACCGAATTACCGTAACTGATACCAGAGTGGGAGAAATTCCTTCGTCTTAATATACGTAGATTTGCACATATGTTACCATCCATCTGTTACCCTACTTGGGTAGATTTTCTAATGTGCCATTACTTAATACCGATCTTGTTGGCCTTCGTACAGCAACTGAAAAGAGGCACTTTGTTAAATTACTCCGCTGTGAAACAATTTCAGATGATCAGTTTGACGTCAGGTGTGTCATTTTTCCTGCTACCACTATCATCAACGAGTGATTGAGCAGATGATTTTTGTCTACAACTGTTGGTCAGGTCAGTAGCAAAATTTTACATTAGAATTCCTTGGACGATTATCGTATTGGTCTTCTGCGAAATTTGGTTGCATTGAGCTTCCGTTTGTCGGCAACGCTTTGACTTTCTTTAAATCCACAGAGAGCCACCACATTGAGTGACCGAACACTTTTATTCACATAAAATAGATATCCATGACAATAAGGAAATAGTGTTAGTACTAACTAATTACTCACGGGGATCAGAGTGTCTGGATCGTCGGGAGAAATGGTGTTGTTGCCGAAGTAGAAGTCTTTCACCTTCCAAGCGGCCTCTGTCTGCTGTTCCACGGTAGGCAGGTGTAAGCTGGGACCTATCACAGCCGCGAAGTCTTCATTCAAATTGGCAATCAGTTCCGGTCTCTGAAGGGGAAAGGTTCCTGCAACAAAGCTACAAAGAATCACCTAGAGCAAAGAACTGCAATGGCTGATTCACTAGGACTATAACTACGAAGCAGACTCAACAAACGGCCAGTCCACTGACGAGCACAGTACACATACATTTACCGAATTGGGCAAGGGTGCAGATAAATCGATTAACACACGAGAGAGTGTGACCACACTAAACTGTGCGGCTGGTCCTGGCGGATGTTCGAGTCCTCCCTCGGGCATGGGTATGTGTGTTTGTCCTTGATAATTTAGGTTAAGTAGTGTGTAAGCTTTAGTGACTGAAGACATTAGAAGTTAAGTCCCATAAGATTTCACACACATTTGACCCTTTTTTGACCACACTAAGAAATACTGACACTAGACAACATTTACTAACAGGGAACCCGGCTCAGATTTATAAACACCTAATAGCGAAATTCGCTAAACTGGAGTATGAAAGAGACACACATAAATGATACAGACATCACCCTCCGAGACAATAAAACGGGTCTGCTACTTATACGTTGACGCATAATATAGGGTTTTTCCGTTAGAGCGTGCAAAAGTTTAACAGGACATAAAGGAATCTCCACTGAACAATTTGAGATAGGGAACCTGGGGTCGAAGAAAGCAGCTTAAGGAGATAATAGAAATAAAATCATATTACTGTGTACTTTTTTATTTACTCTAGTTACAGTTGACTGCAAATACCATCATTAACATAATAAACGTACTGTTTGTATTTTATCTTACAAAATATGCTGAAACTGACGGCCATCAACTTCAATGCAAGCATGACATCGGCGAACAAGGTTGTGACGCATTCTTACATATATCCCTGATGTGTTTCGAATCATATCACAGGCAGCTACAATTCTGGGAACTAATTTCAACTCCGTATGCACTGAGGTCTCATACACATAATACACAATTTAGATGCCTCCATAAGGAATCATCAAGAGGATTCAGTCAAATAACCTCGCAGGGCATGGAATAGGACCTCCCTTTCCAATCCAGCGACCAGGAAATACCGACTGAAAAAGCAACGGACGTCCACACTGAAGTAAGGCGGTGCAACGTCATACTGTATCCACATCCTCTCACGAACAGCCAATGGCACGTTCTCCGACAACTCAGGTAGAACTCTTTGCACGAACCTCAAGTACAGGTGGTCATTCAGACGGTCAAGTAGAAGATGCGGTCCAATGAGATTGTTGTTGTTGTTGTGGTCTTCAGTCCTGAGACTGGTTTGATGCAGCTCTCCATGCTACTCTATCCTGTGCAAGCTATATCATCTCCCAGTACCTACTGCAACCTACATCCTTCTGAATCTGCTTAATGTATTCATCTCTTGGTCTCCCTCTACGATTTTTACCCTCCACGCTGCCCTTCAATACTAAATAGGTGATCCCTTGATGCCTCTGAACATGTCCTACCAACCGATCCCTTCTTCTGGTCAAGTTGTGCCACAAACTTCTCTTCTCCCCAATCCTATTCAATACTTCCTCATTAGTTATGTGATCTACCCATCTAATCTTCAGCATTCTTCTGTAGCACCACATTTCGAAAGCTTCTATTCTCTTCTTGTCCAAACTATTTATCGTCCATGTTTCATTTCCATACATGGCTACACTCCATACGAATACTTTCAGAAATGACTTCCTGACACTTAAATCAATACTGGATGTTAACAAATTTCTCTTCTTCAGAAACGCTTTCCTTGCCATTGCCAGCCTACATTTTATATCCTCCAATCCAATGAGATTGTCGCCAACAATTCCGGCCCTAATACTCACAGCACAACGTACTTGATAGTGTGACTCTACTACAGCGTGAGGGTTTTCCTCATCCACACATGGCTAATATTGCTGTTCGATATACCATTACGATCAAATGAGGCCTTGTCAGTAAACAGCACGATTTCGAGGACATCTGGTCGATCAATCTATTGTTGGAGTACCCACTGTAGAAAGTCAGTAACAAGCACTGCGTAGATTCCTTTTTGCGTGATATGGGTGTGATTGTTCGTTGAGTACTCGCCACACGCTAGTATGCGCAACGCCCATTTCACGTGTAATACGTCGAGTACGTGTAGTGGGGTCCTCTGCAACACGTTACAGCACCTCCTCTTCAAAATCGGCTTTTCGAGTGGTCCTCATGTTGCCAGGTTCTCGTTTCTACTTTTTAAATCGCCGGCGAGTTAGTGCGACGACTTTATCACCTGAAGATGGCGGCCAGGTGGATCGCCGAAATATTTTGTCCAGAGGACGATATGTTACGGCGGCAGACCCGACATGAATATCACAACCCAGGTTCTTATTTATGTATTCTCACAGTGCCTCCTATTGTAGTAGAATGTAATGAACTGACTATGATGTCTTTATCAGAAACGATCCACCAACTAGTAAGCGCGAGTTCCATGCCACGCCACAGTGCGTCGCACCAACTCGTCTCATCCCCTGGATATTGTACTGCCACTGCTGCTACCCACTACTGCTGGCATCTACCATGCCTCCGTGATGCGGGGTCCCAAACCCCTTTGCAGATGCACGAGACCCTCTAGCAAGTCTCAGACGGAGCCCGTGCAAGATGACTGACACATATGGGTGTGCACTGGGTTCATACTTGCTGCTTTATATCATCAGACTCACGTCTAGAAGCTTACATAGACAGCATATACGTCATTCAACATACTACCACGAGATGGGAGCACAATACAGAAATACTATAACAGAAATCAGAGCTCACATAGAGCATTGTAACAGTGTAAGGAACACTTTCTTTTACGTCGTGTCTACTACATACTAAAACTCAACATTCTCTCCATCAAGTAGTGTAAAGTGCTAAAACTAAGAGCTTCACTACTAATCAGCCTATAACAGCACAGTGCAGAAATACTTTAAGATAAATCAGAGTTCATGTAGAAACATTTAACTGCACAAAACACATTTTTTACGTTGGCCTTACTGCACACGAAAACTCGTCATTCTCTCCACTGTGTACCGTACTGAGTTATAAATAGAGGTTCTGCTACTAATCATGCGAGGGAAGTGCTTTCAACCTCTGTACAATCAAGTGTTACCAGCCCTCCTAATAAAGCTGTTTAACCAACATGTGTGCTAAACTAAACAGAAATACATAATGGTAATGAGATAGCGAATTTCTACAGCAGAGAGTAACTAAGTTATTGTTAAATTTATCTCTCGGATGAGGTACTGCGAACAGTTCGGTGATAGGGTTGTTCTCATCAGAATCGACAGAAGAATAACACCGGCAACGATAGTTCAGGTATACATGGTGGCGTCGCAACCGATGATGGAAAGGTAGAGAATGTATTTGATAATACTGAACAGGTAAGTCAGTACGGAAAGATAAAAAGTGGTTCAAATGGCTCTGAGCACTATGGGACTTAACATCTGCGGTCATCAGTCCCCTAGAACTTAGAACTACTTAAACATAACTAACCTAAGGACATCACACACATCCATGCCCGAGGCAGGATTCGAACCTGCGACTGTAGCGGTCGCGCGGTTCCACATTGAACCGCCTAGATCCGCTCGGCCACCCGGCCTTCACGGAAAGGCAGATGAAAATCTAATAGTCATAGGGAATGGAATGCGGTTGTAGGGGAAGGAGTAAAAGAAAGGATTGTTGGACAGTATAGGCTTGGTACTAGGAGTAGTGCAAAAGAAAGACTAATTGAGTTCGGCAATAAATTTCCGCAGTAACATCGAATACTCTGTTCGAGAACTACAAGAGGAGGAGATACACTTGGAAAAGGCCAGAAGATACGGGAAGACGTCAGCTAGATTACTTCATGGTCAGACTGATATTCGGAAATCAGGTACTGTGTTGTAAGTTGTGAACTGAGTCTATATATGCTCCAGGGCACCCAGGAGCATATATAGACTCAGTTCACAATTTAGTAGCGACGAAGAGCAGGCTGAAGTTTAAGAGACTAGTCAGAGAGAATCAACGTGCCAAGATGTGGGATACGTAAGTACTAAGGGAAGAAGAGATACGCGTGAAGTCTCGAAGGCTATAAATACTGCCATAAGGAATAGCTCAGTAGGCGTTTCAGTTGAAGAAGAGTGGACATCTTTAAAAATGGTACTCACAGAAGCTACAAAGAAAGCAACAGTCAAGGAACCATGGGTAACAGAAGAAAAACTTCAGTTGGTTGATGAAAGAAGGAAGTAGAAAAATGATCAGGGATAATTAGGAATACAGAGGTACATATCACATAGTGATTAAATAAATGGGAAGTGCAGGGAAGCTAAAGCAAAACGGCTGCATGAAAAATGTGAAGCAATCGAAAAAGAACTGATTGTCGGGAGGACTGACGCAACATATACAAAAACAAAAACCACCTTCCGTGAAATGAAAAGAAAGGTGGTAACAATAAGGGTGCAACAAGCAGAGGAGAGAGCGAATAGTAGGAAAGAGTATATCGAAGGTCTCTATGAGGGGGAAGACTTGGCTGATGAAGTGACAGAAGAAAAGGCTGGAGTCAATACAGAACAGACTGGGGGTCCAGTATTAGAATTTAAAATAGCTTCGGAAGATTTAAAATCAAATAGGGCAGAAGGGATAGACAGTATTCCATCGGAATTTCTAAACTCGTTGGGAGAAGTAGCAACAATACGATTATTTCCGTTGGTGTAGAATGTGTGAGTCTGGCGACATACCATCTGATTTTCGGAAAAAGTCATCCACACTAAGAGTGACAGGTTGTACAGCATTGTGCCAGAATCATGAGTATCTTCTGCAGTCAGTATCCGGTCTGTAGTATTCTTTTGTGTGAGCATGAGCACTTGAATTCGCCAAACTATATTTATGTTCGAACATATGGTTTATCTTAAATTTGACATGCTGATATCCTGTGATTTTCTTGATTTTCAGATGCTTACGCATGATATGACATGATATATACCACAGATGGAGATGATAATGTGAATTTGTAGAGGATAAGGTATGGTACTTTTCCAAGTATATGGACAATTAGTTTTGTACATTGTTATATTTGTCTTGTAAACCTATCATGCTGCCAAATTGATTCTGTACAGTGTAGATCCGAAGGTGGTTTTCAAAATTAAGGCTTTAAAGGAGACCTTGGATTCTGAAGTTTTTCTTCTCATTTTACTACCGTAAAATCATGTCTGACTGCTATTCATTCTTCTTCTTATGAAATTTAAATTTTCTTTCTTTTTGGCTGAAACATGTACACCTAACCTTTCATTTAACACTGCCAATACTACATATCATTTCTTACAATTTGTTAATCGCTGTTATTATTTTAACACTGAAACTCAAGTTTCAAACAATTATAACATGTAACAAGTAGAAAAAGTACTGTAAATAGGATCTGTTGCATAAACATAGACAGTAAGTCTCAAGGCAACAATAAATATATGCAAAACATATCAAATAATGAAACTCCTATGTTGAAAGAAGTGATAGCAGTATGCATTATCTAATCTCAAACCTATATCATTATACGTCTTTAATGCATTGATAACAAGCAATATGACTGTAGGATTTGCAATTTATTATGTTTCATAGACAGAATTAAAAAATGAAGCCAAACATTTCTTAGTAATTAACTACTTCCTCTTAGAATTAATTGTCAAGGCTTTTTAATATTTGGAATGGAACAGATGTGATTATCTGTAGAAAATTAAGTGACGCAGAAAAATGGTACGTTAAGATTCGTGTGGGATTCTTTGTCGGCAACATTGGGTAGATGTTCGGCAAAATAACATATTCTTCAGTACACTTGTTCTTTACCATGTGCGAGTGTCATACCTTACGATCTTACGTGGACTGGTCTAGATAACCTTATGATTTATTAACTGGAAATCAAATAGTTATTTATTGAGAAAATTGCTGCACCGTGGACAATTTAAAGACAACTTAGTTATTTTGTCTATAATTAAACTACGATACATTTGAGTCAGCGCTCTGAAATTATGGGTCCGATAGACATAGTGTTGCTGTTTTTCCTGTAGAAGCAAATAAACTCAAATTACTAATGTAGAGTATTCTTCAGCAAGGTGTATTCCAGCTGTTTGTATGTATTTCTAATACTGTGTCATGTAAAGCTGAGGACTATAATATTTGGGGCAGAGGATGGTGGTGAGTCAAGGGTTGGAGTGGGGTAAGAAACAACGATTGACTAAAAATGCATTACCTTATAGTATCTTTTTCAGTTCAGATTTTAGATTCTATACATTTACGTAATAAGCCACTAACTCTGATACAAATGCCGTGACCATAAGATTAACAAGAGTCAGCTGTCAAATAATGGAAGAAGCAAATAAGTTACAGAAAGTTTCGCCGAAAAATTTCCTGTTTGAATTTTGTACTAACCTTGTACTGACCTAGAAAAACCTGTCATGCAGCACAAGTGAAGCAGCTTCAACTCGGATGGGGCAAACACGAAATACGTACCAATTTCGGCAGAAACAGTGCCCAACATGATTGGCACGTTGTTGAAACGGCCGTCTATGAGCATCTGATTAGGGGACTCAGTAACTATAGCACCCTCCACGTCTGGCTCGATATTTGGTTCCCATGGACGGTGTATAACTTGCTTCTTTTCCTAAAATGCATAAAATGAAGACATGAGTCACACTTACAGCCTTTTAAGTGGTGTAGCTACCACATCTTTGCTTAGAAATAAATGGTACTTCGCGATGTTCACAGCATTAATCGTTTGTATCTTGTGGAACAAATGCCTAGTGATAAAAGGCATGTTTATTGAGAGGATTGTTACATGAATCTAATTATAAGTGAATTTTGACAAGTCAGATGCTGGTTAAGTATTTTTCACGTTGGCTACAGTTGTTTTATTTGCTGGCGGTCACCATGTACTTGTTATTTTTGCACAGAGAAAACAAACAGCACAAGCAATGAGCACTGTGGGACAAGAGATCGCAAAGTGCACAGTGAAGTGATACACACTGTTCCAATGGAAATATTAATTAAAGAAATAAAGGAACCGTTGTTACCATAACGTGTCTAGCAATAGATGCTGTGACCCGAGAAAATTATTTGATCACTGAGCTATTATTATTTCAAATTTGACGTGGGAAAGTAGCTGCCACCCCTGTGTGTCGTAGAAAGTAAAATTATGATCTCCATAAGCCAAAATTCCATTCTAACCCACCACACCCACAGAAATATTGTCCGTTCGAATTTTGTATTAGTCTTGTATTGACCAAGACAAAAGCAGTCATGCTACACAAGTACAACAGTTACAATTCGGATGGAGCAGACACAGAATTTTAATTTCCATAAGTTATTACTACTTCGATCACTTACAAATCATTTTCAGTTACAAAGAATATTTATTTTTCAGAACTAAGGCTTACAGTAGAGAGGAAAAAGTTGTGGGAAGAATTAAAATAATACAACAGACAGCTCTTTCAGACCGATTTCTGAAATATAAAAGATGAGCCAACCACTCTGAAGCAAACTAAGCTCTCCAGGCTAAATCTTAAACTGGAACCTAGAATTATCACAAAATTGTCAAGGTTTATCACACTTGACTGGTCATCACATAAGCTAGAGAACAGGTCTCCACTTAAATTTGCATCTGCTGTCTCACCGCGATGCAAAGTGTACTCACCGCCCGCCATTTATCCTCCCACCGTGTCACGGCTCTGAGTCAACAGTAGAATGACTGCAGGGGAAGGGAAATTGCACCACGTTTTGTCCCCTGTAAATCCCTTTCACTGCTTGGTCTGCTTGATTATTTATCCGAATTTCCGCGGGCGCTGATACCCAGCGCGGAGATACAATCTTCCCTTGCAACTAAGAGGGAAGCAGATTTTCTTGAATTTGTTGTAACATTATCTCTGAGGGTGAAATTGTTGTAACATTATAGGACACTAAGGAAATTTTAGCTGACGAGGAACTTATTGCTATGAAGACACATCATTTGCCCCAGAGCTTTTTCCAGATCGACAAATCCTATGAACGTGTCTTGATTTTTCTTTAGTGTTCCTTCCATTATTAACCGCAACGACATAATTGGGTCTCTCATGCCTTTACCTTTCCTAAAGCCAAACTGATTGTCATCTAGCGCATCCTCAATTTTCTTTTCCATTCTTTTGTATATTATTCTTGCAAGAACCTTGGATGCATGAGCTGTTAATCTGATTGTGCGGTAATTCTCGCCCTTGTCAGCTCTTGCCGTCTTCGGATTGTGTGGATGATGCTTTTCCGAGAGTCAGATGGAATGACGCCAGACTCATACATTCTAGACACTAGTTTGAATAGTCGTTTTGTTGCCACTTCCCCCAATGATTTTAGAAATTCTGATGGAATGTTATCTATCCCTTTAGCCTTATTTATCTTAAGTCCTCCAAAACTCTTTTGAATTTTGATAATAATACCGGATCCCCTTCCTCTTCTAAATCGACTCTTGTATCTTCTTCTATGACATCTGACAAATCTTGCCCCTCATATTGTTTCAACTTATCCGCTCTCTCCTCTGCATTTAACAGTGGAATTCCCGTTGCACTCTTAATATTGTCACCCTTGCTTTCAATGTCACCGAAGGTTGTTTTGATTTTTCTGTATGCTGAGTCTGTCAAAACTCTCATTGCCTTTTCATGTCTTCAGATTTTCCCTAGAGCTATTTAGTCTCATCCTACCTGCACTTGCTATTTATTTCATTCCTCACCGACTTGTATTTCTCTATTCCTGAGTTTCTAGAAACATTTTTGAACTTCCTCCTCTCATCGATCAGTTGAAGTGTTCTTTTGTTACCTATGGTTCCTTCGCAGCTACCTCCTTGTACCTATGTTTTCCTTCCCTGCTTCTGTGATGGCCCTTTTTAGAGATGTCCATTCCTCTTCAACTGTACTGCCTGCTGAGCAATTCCGTATTGCTGTATCTATAGCCTTAGAGAACTTCAACCGTATCTCGTCATTCCTTAGTACTTCCGTATCCCACTTCTTTACATATTGATTCTTTCTGACTAATATAGTTAACTTCAGCCATTTCTTCATCACTATTACATTGTGATCTGAGACTATGCCTGCTCCTGGGTACGCCTTACATTCCGGTATCTGATTTCGAAATTACTGTCTGACCATGGTGTAATCTAACGGATATCTTCCCCTGTCACCTTGCCTTTTCCTAGTATACTTCTTCCTCTTGTGATTCTTGAAGAGAGTATTCGCAATTACTAGCTGAAACTTTTTACAGAATTCAATTAGTCTTTCTCCTCTCTCATTCCTTGTCCCAAACGCATATTCTCCTGCAACATTTTCTTCTGCTCCTTCCCCTACAACTACATTCCAGTCTCCCATGACTATTAGATTTACTTATCCACATGGTTCAAATGGCTCTAAGCACTATGTTATTTAACATCTGAGGTCATCAGTCCCCTAGACTTAGAACTACTTAAGCTTAACTATTATAAGGACAGCACACATATCCATCTCCAAGGCAGGATTCGAACCTTCGACCGTAGCAGCAGCGCGGTTCCGGACTGAAGCGCCTAGAGCCACTCGGCCACAGTGGTCGCCATTTACATATCCCTTTGCATACTGTATTACCCTTTCAATATCCTCGTACACATTTTCAATCCATGTTCAGCTTGCGACGTCGGTATGTATACCTGAATTCTCGCTGTCGGTGTTGGTTTGCTTTCGGTTCTGATAAGAACAACCCTATCACTGAACTGTTAATAGTAGCACACACTCTTCCTCTTCATAATGAATCCTACTCCCGTCATACCACTTTCTGCTGCTGTTGATATTATCCTATATTGATTTGGCCAGAAATCCTTGTTTGCTTTCCACTTTACTTCACTGACTCCTAGTGAGAGGAGTGACCATACAAAGGCTGTAAGAGTCCTCGAAAGCAACATTCTTGGAGCTACTGAGGATATTGTGCCTCCAAGTGGTATCACAGTCCGTCTTCATATAAAAAAATTCGACTCGTATGTTATCAAAGGTAGCGTGATATCTGTTGACGGGCTCTGGAGGCGACGAGGTAACTGTCTGTCCACACAAGGTGGAGACTGACCATATGGTGCAAGGCCTTCCCAAGGCAGACAGTGATGGTAACACTACGAGAAATAATAGAGCATTTAGGGTCCTTCTCGGTGTTTAAAATTGGGATTAAAATTGCCTCACTTCACGAGTCTGCAATGTCTCCTACGGTCCATATGCAGTAATAAAAAGTGAGGAGGGTTTATTTGCTTCGCACTATGAGGTTCCGTAGCATTCCATAATAGAACACAGCAGTTGTCCCCTTCATCATTGGTAGAACTGAAGTCTTACCTTCCTCCCCTTCCCCAACCCCCTCCTCCCCCAACCCCACCACCACCATCTTAGAGGCCATCCTGAGGCGTCGGAAAGCTGGAATCTGAATGGCAGTGACTGAAAAGACCCTCGTATACGAACAAACTTGTTTGCCAAGTTTCCTCCTACTCAGCCATGGATTTGTAAAATAAGCCTGTTTATATAACAACAATATGTGTCATTGTAATCTCACTTTTGAAGCAGACGATTTTTTGTATGATGTAACTCGAAATTAGTGGCAATGGCTACAAATGCAGATAAAGAATTTCTTACACTCTGGCACTGTGTTTAAAGAAGAAGAAGAGGAAAACCAAATGCTGCTGAAGGGAATTGCTTAAAATGAGAGATCTGAAAAGAGACACAAATATAAGCACTGGCACCTGATCATGGAAGTATGACACTTGGAACCTGATGATAAAATCAATTTTCTGCGAATGGACAGTGAAACTTTCAGTAAATTGTTTAGAATGACTTCGCCCTCACATTGCAACAGAGGACACAAGTATTCGAAAATTTATTCTCTGCTGTTGGTCCACTAATAACTGTTCATTAAAATACCGTAATTTGGGCAAATATGGGATAACGTACATCGTCCTTCAAGAGTCGGAGAACTTTATTTTTTATTTTATTTTATTGCACTCCTACTTGTATGTTATGTATAGAAGCCGATTTTCTTCTTTAGTCTGTTCCAGCGTAGTATATGACTTGGAATGATGTGACACCTCTGCCATTTTGGTACTTGCGGTGCTATATTGTTTTTATCCCCGCTTGTGCTTTCCATAGTTGTGGAAACTCACGATACAGTGGGATAACATGTAATATAACAGTCTACACGAAACCTATATGTCGTAGCATCGCCGGCCGCGGTGGTCTAGCGGTTCTAGGCGCTCAGTCCGGAACCGCGCGACTGCTACAGTCGCAGCTTCGAATCCTGCCTCGGGCATGGATGTTTGTGATGTCCTTAGGTTAGTTAGGTTTAAGTAGTTCTAAGTTCTAGGGGACTGATGACCACAGATGTTAAGTCCCATAGTGCTCAGAGCCATTTGGACCATTTTGTCGTAGCATCAACACAAACACCGTTCCCCATCTTGCCAGATTTTCGGTCAGTAAAACTTTCTGGTAAATGCGTCCAATACGGTCTACGAATTGACGAGGCATGTACACCGGCATGTACACCGAGAGATTTTGATTCAAGAAATACGTCGCGAATGACTTCGTAGCCACAATACGGTCTATGTTTGACAAATTTTTCAAACTTCACCGTGCACGTTTTTGAAGGACATGATGTTCGCCGTTGGCTGTAGAAAATTATTAGTTTTACTCCAGTTTCGCAGTTTACGCCTTTAGGCCACTGTCAAGTGGTATTCCATAAGATTCCGCTTCAGAACATATCAGAATTCTAAAATCTTCCGACACCTGCCTACATGTCATCGTCAGAGCTAAGTTTTTTCACTTTAGGAATACTGTAACAAACAGTACATGGTTACATGTTTGGCAAACGTAGTGAAGTTGACAAATTGTTTGATCGTTTGCCGGAGCCTTAACTCTGACAAAATATTGCGCCATGATCTGAGTAAAGTTTCGCGGGTTGGTCTGGAGACTTCCGGTCCCCATTGCAACAGCCACTTTGGTTCTCCCACCTCTACTAGAAATCCTGCAAATGACCTTCCATACGACTGAACTTTCAGTGGAACAGTTTATGATGTTCAGGAAGTTTTTCCACGATTATTTCTTGCCATTTCTAATAATTAGGTTACATTTCACCTTTGTCGCCCGAAAGGCTGCGAAGTTCTTTGCAGTTGACCGTCCGTTGAACCTACAGTCAGCAATTTGCCTGGATTGGACTTCTGAGTGACCTCCATAGCACCACCAAATGAAAGGCTGCCATTTTAGCCGACCTGTAAGTATCTACATCTGCAACTACATGGTTACTCTGCCTGGTAGAGGATTCATCGAACCACCTTGAAGCTATTTCTCTACAGTTTCCCTCTCGAACAGCGTGGGGGAAAACGAATACTTAAATCGTTCCGAGCGAGCCCTGACTTACGTCGTTTTATTGTGATGATCATTTCTCCCTGTGCAGATCTGCACTAACAAAATATTTTCACGCTCTGAGGAGAGAAGTTTCTGCCACAACGAGAAAGTCTTTTGTTTGAATGATTCCCAGCTCAGTTCGCATATCATATCTCTGGTGCTCTTTCCCTTTTTTCGCAGTGATACAAAACGACCTGCCCATTTTTTAACTCTTTTGATGTCCAATTTGACGCTTATCCCACAATGCACAACAATATTCCAGAAGTAGATGGACAATCGTAAAGCAAGCAGCCTCGATAGAACCTGTGAAATGGATGTTTCAGTGGCGTGTTGAATAGACTTGGTAATATGATGGACCCATCCTTAGACACTGCCACAGTGCATAAACGTAAAAGTTGGATGTAAAGCATCCAGCCTTCCTTACTGAGCACCCAAATTGTCTCCTGTCTTTTGGGTTTCAATCTGTTTGGCAGGTGAGTACAGATCAGGAAATGGTCATTTGAATACAAGCCATTGATCACACCCCATTCAGAGTGTGTGCGAAGTATCGAGAGTATACCAAGTGGTCAACAGCAATAAACGACCCTCTTGAAGTGTTGATGTGTGGACAGTGTCCTCTGTTTAATTGATACACTTGTGATGACTTTACGAGACCCTTAATTGGTGGGTTCAGAAACCCAAACAACAATCTCTGTGTTAAAATCTCGATAATGGTGTAAGAGTGGGAGAACTGAGGGTGAATTTCATGAGAGCCAATGTATCTACAACTTCATGCTGGGGAAGGTGAGGGACCATATTGTAAATCTATGTTGCACATGCACTGATACAGCGATTTTTTGTTAGCTGGTGGATAGGGATAGAGGCGAGGAGTCTTATTAACGCTTACGAGAATAACAACTCCTGCAATAAATTTAATCTCACGAAGATCGTCATTTTTTGGAGGATCTAGCCACATAAACCAGGAGCATCAAATCGTTTAAAATTGGAGACATATAACTGTGCATCTCTCCAGCCTTCGCACACTGCCCAATGAGAAGTGTCAGTGGTCTGCACTCAGGTAACCATTTTCCAGTCGTGACTTACATGCTAAACATATTGGTGCCTAACACACAGCAGCAAGGATGGCCAGACTGGATACTTTACAGTAGTGTTAGGTGACATAAACAGTTAGTCAGTCACAATTATTGTCACCTACATCTACATCTACATCCACATCCATACTCCGCAAGCCACCTGACGGTGTGTGGCGGAGGGTACCTTGAGTACCTCTATCGGTTCTCCCTTCTATTCCAGTCTCGTATTGTTCGTGGAAAGAAGGATTGTCGGTATGCTTCTGGTGGGCTGTAATCTCTCTGATTTTATCCTCATGGTCTCATCGCGAGATATACGTAGGAGGGAGCAATATACTGCTTGACTCTTCGGTGAAGGTATGTTCTCGAAACTTTAACAAAAGCCCGTACCGAGCTACTGAGCGTCTCTCCTACAGAGTCTTCCACTGGAGTTTATCTATCATCTCCGTAACGCTTTCGCGATTACTAAATGATCCTGTAACGAAGCGCACTGCTCTCCGTTGGATCTTCTTTATCTCTTCTGTCAACCCTATCTGGTACGGATCCCACACTGCTGAGCAGTATTCAAGCAGTGGGCGAACAAGCCGACTGTAACCTACTTCTTTTGTTTTCGGATTGCATTTCCTTAGGATTCTTCCAATGAATCTCAGTCTGGCATCTGCTTTACCGACGATCAACTTTATATGATCATTCCATTTTAAATCACTCCTAATGCGTACTCCCAGATAATTTATGGAATTAACTGCTTCCAGTTGCTGACCTGCTATTTTGTAGCTAAATGATAAGGGATCTATCTTTCTGTGTATTCGCAGCACATAACACTCGTCTACATTCAGATTCAGTTGCCATTCCCTGCACCCTGCGTCAATTCGCTGCAGACCCTCCTGAATTTCAGTACAATTTTCCATTGTTACAACCTCTCGATATACCACAGCATCATCTCCAACAAGCCTCAGTGAACTTCCGATGTCATCCACAAGGTCATTTATGTATACTGTTAATAGCAACGGTCCTATGACACTCCCCTGCGGCACACCTGAAATCACTCTTACTTCGGAAGACTTCTCTCCATTGAGAAAGACATGCTGCGTTCTGTTATCTAGGAACTCTTCAATCCAATCACACAATTGGTCTGATAGTCCATATGCTCTTACTCTGTTCATTAAACGACTGTGGGTAATTGTATCGAACGCCTTGCGGAAGTCAAGAAACACGGCATCTACCAGTGAGCCCGTGTCTATGGCCCTCTGAGTCTCGTGGACGAATAGCTCGAGCAGGGTTTCACACGACCGTCTTTTTCGAAACCCATGGTGATTCCTACAGAGTAGATTTCTAGTCTCCAGAAAAGTCATTATACTCGACCATAATAGGTGTTCCAAAATTCTACAACTGATCTACTCGAAATATTTTCCAAATTATCCTTCAGGTGCTCAGCCACAACAGCTTCTGAGGCAGGGGGCCTATAGAGACATCCAGTTACCATGTCTGAGCCTGCTTTAACCATGACCTTCACCCAAATTATTTCACATTTCGGTTCTCCGTCAATTTCCTTCGATACTATTGCACTTCTTATCGCTATAAATACGCTTCCCCCTTCACTGTCCAGCCTGTCTCTGCGGTATACATTCCAATCTGAGTTTAGGATTTCATTACTGTTTACGTGTGGTTTCAGCCAACTTTCTGTCCCTACTGATAGAACCTAATTAATTTATAATTTACAGTTGCTACCTAAAGCGCAGCAGTGAACTTTCAAATTATGTGCCACAGTGGTAATTCCGCGTCTGAATTGTTCTTTAACTGTACAAAGTACATGTCATTTACGATAACATGCTAAGCAGGCAGTGATTATTTTAGGCCTAAATGAGGGTATGTTAAAGAAGAACTTCCAGAGACGTTTGTGGCTTTTGCCGAGTGGTACTATGGTGCCAAACCTCTCTGTAAGACTCAGTAAATACTGTACGTACCATAATCAATAGCTAAATGATACCACATTCTGTTCACAAAGCTCTGAATATGAGATGCAAACACACAACATAACCAAAGGCATACGAACTGACCAAGCGCCATTTTCGGGCAGAGGAATACAACATGGCCAAAGACGTGGTGGACAATGTTTCAGACGCAAAGAGGTGCATATATAGGTACGAAACGAGGTATCTATAGTTTCAGCTATCCACTTTCAAAGCCAAACAAGAAAAACAATATTATAGCAACTCCATGCCGGTGTATCTGGCAGTAGACAACCTTCCTCATCTTCTGCTAATAATGCTAACTTATTCAGTCACAATACGCCTGCTTAGCTGGGACGTAACGTGGTCGCTTGGCACGCAAATGGGCCCGGGTTCGATTCCCGGCCGGCTTGGAGAATTTCTCTGCTCGGGGAATGGGTGTTGTGTTGTCCTCATCATCATTTCATTCTTATCACGGGCGCGCAAGTCACCCAATGTGGCGTTGACTGAAATAAGACTTGCACTTGGAGGCCGAACTTCCCCAGATGGGGCCTCCCTGCCAACGATGACATACGCTCATTTTCATTCTGTCATACAGTGGAAATTACAATGCTAGGCAGGCGATGCAGTGACACTTGACTGAAACAAATACATATTCATAGCTCATATAGTATTCTAAGAGAAGACTATGACAGTGTATGAGCCACAACTTGTTAGTGGGTCTCACATACTGGATTTTCAAAGAGTATTGTAACACCAAAAGCTGTCCTTTTATACGCCGCTACTTGACACTGTCTGTCGGATACAAGATATCAAAACTGCGCTGGAAAGCTAGTAGCTGTCAGCTTATATGTTCAATGTATTTCGGCATTAATGCATTGTTCTTAAACTACGTGGCTCTGAAAACAGTATTCTAAAACCAGTAGCTGGCCATATGTACCTGGGAGAATGTTGGCCACCATGCAGTGGCATGGAGTGGAATGGATTGGAATGTCATAAAAGTTCCTCAATGCATTTCAAGTGGTAGCATTCACACTGGTTGTGAAAATGTTATAGACTGTATTTGACAGGAACCTCAAAAAAAAAAAAATTACAACGAGTGTCTTCACTGTGACTTCAAGAATTCTGTGTACTTCAAGCATTTTGAAGATATGGCTTGGTAGGCCCAGCCCCACCTGGAGGAAGACCAACTTAGCAGCTCACCACACTTACATGTGTTGTATGCTGCTTTTCTCATTATTTTACATGTGATGAATGGGATATTTCACTATAATTGTTGACTTTTAAAAACTAATGACTGATCAGTGATAACATTAAGAACATTACATTTTTGATATTTTCTAAATGTGTTACTCACTTGTATAGAGACTTATATTAATGATTTATTTCCATTTATAGATACGAATGCTACAATTAAATGATTGAAATTTGTGACAATTTGCTGCTGATACTATTAAAATAAATACTTTCTTTAAATATAGATTTGCAGCATCTCTCATGATAATGTTGCTGTTGTTCTGGTTTGATGTAGTTCTCCATGCTGGTCTATTTTGTGCAATCTTCTTCATCTCTCAGTCTACATGCCCGCTCACAATATTCAAGCCTTGGTCTCCTTCTACAAGTTTTACCCCATACTCTTCGTCCCGTTACCAAAATAAGAATCACTTGACGCCTAAGTTGTGGCCTATCAAAGGACCCCTTCTTCTACACAAGTTACGTCGTAAATTTCTTTCTTCCAAATTCGTTTCAGTATATCCTCCTAAGTTATTAGATCTACCCATTTCAACTGCAGCGCTCATTTACAGCACTGTAATTCAGAACCTTTTTTTCTCTTCTTGTCGTAATTGCCTGTCGTTCACGTCCACATTCGTACAAGACTTCCCTCCTGAAAAAAATCTCCAGAAAAGACTTCCTAGCTTCCACATTTGTAATAGATGTGAACAAATTTCTACTAATCAGAGATGCTTTTTCTTGTTATTTCCTGTCTGCATTTTATATTTTCCCTGCATTTGCCATCATCAATTTTCTGCAGCCCGAAATCAAAACTCATCTACTAATTTTATTGTTCCATTTCCCAAACTAATTCCCTCAACATTGCCGGCTCTACTTCATCTACATTCCATTAGCTTAATTTATTTTTTACGATTTTCATCTTGTAACCTGTTTTCAAGCCATTGTTCATTCCGTTCAGAGCCCTTAGTCATTGCTGGCAGAATTATATTGCCATTAGCGAAACGTTCAGTTTTTATTTATTCTGCATGAACTTTAATTCCTTCCCAAATATATCTTTGGTTTCCTTCATGGCTAGGTCAGTGTATAGATGGAGTAACGTCTGGAATAGGCTACAACACTGTATCACTCCCCTCTTGTAACTGCAGTCTGATTTCCGCACAAGTAGCAAATACCCTTTGGGCAAAGTTATTTTATCGCTGCCATCTTCAGAACTTCAAAGAGTGTACTCCGGTAAACACTGTCAAAAACTGTCTACATTTTCAAATTCTATAAACGTAGGTTTGCTTTTCATCGACTTATTACACGTAAGATTTGTTAGTTTGTTGTTGCTTTGGCGTGCAAAACAGCTGAGGTCATAAGCGCCCATAGACGTAGGGTGATTATTGCCTCAGGTGTTTCTACATTTTTCCTGATCTACTCCAAGATCTGACTCTACTGGTTTCTCCATTCTTCTGTAAATAGTACGTGTTATTATTTTACAAACACGACTTATTAAACTGACAGTCAGTAGTATTCACACCTGTCAGCACCTGTCTTTAGTGGGATTGGAATTCTTACATTCTTTCTGAAGTGTGAGGGTATTTCGCCTGTCCCCTATGTCTTACACACGAGTTGGAATTTTTTTGACGTGGCTAGCTCTCCCAGCGGTCTCAGTAATTCAGAGGGTACCTTGTCTACATCAGGTGCACTGTTTTTGCAGCTATGTCCTTCAGTGTTCTGCTGATTTTTTTCGCAAATGTCATATATCAGGTCTCCAGCCATCTCTTCTGCTCTTTAATATTCGTCCTCAATTTCGTTCTCTTACACAGACCCTCTATGTATTCCTTTCACCAATCAGCTTTACCTTGTTTGCTTAGTAACGGTTTGCCATCTAAGCTCTTGTTATTCATTCAGTAGCTTCCCTTTTCGATAACGACCTCTGTAATTTTCCTATTCTTCTCCTAATTACTCTCTGTTGTACAGCCTTGCATTTGTCTTCTACCAAATCAGTACAGAGCTATTTTTCAGTTTCTGCCAGTTACATTTTCTACATATCTGTATTCCCTTTCGGCAACTCCGTTTGTTTTGTTTTTAAATTTTCTCTTTTCCTCAGTTACATTCGGTCTCCCCTGAGGTATCCAAGATTTTAAATTAGTACTTGTTTTTTTTATCTATGTAATTCCCTGCTTCTTTCCTACTTCATCCCTCAGGGCTACCAAATCGTATTCTATATACTCTTAGCAACAGTTTCAGTTCAAGGTTAACAAACGCTCGCTCTAAAACTCTCAACAACCCTTGGTTCCTTCAATTTATCCAGGCCCATCTCCTTAATTTCTCACCTTTCTGCAATTTCTTCAGTTTCAATCTTCAGGTCGTAAACAATAAACTATAGTCGGAGTCCACATCTGCCCCTTGCATTTTAAAATCTGGTTTTGTTATTTTTGCGTTATCATTATATCATCAATCTGTAATCCACGTATATAACCTCGTTACACGATTCTATAAGCAAGTGTTAATGATGACTGAAGTACGCTCTGTTTAAAATTCTACAAGGTGGCTTCCCCTTTCATTCCATTTCTCAGTCCATGTTCTCCAAATATCTTTTTCCCTCTCTTCCTCTTCCTACTACCGAACTGAAGCCGCCCACAAAACTAAATTTTCATGTCATGTAACTACCTGAATAATATCCTTTGCCTTATCATCCATTCTTTTAGTTTCTTCATCTGCAGACCTAGTTGGCATACAAACCTGTACCACTGTGATGTGAACTGGTTTCAACTTTATCTTGGCTACAACGGGTTCACAATGCTCTTCGTAGCAATGTACTTGTATTCCTATTTTCTTGTTAAGGTTTAGGGTTAATACTGTATTACCCCCATCCAATTTTGTGTTGATAATCCAGTACTCACAAAACCTAAAATCTCGTTCTTTCTTCCTCCGCACTCCACTAATTCCCACCATGTATATCTTCGGCCTATCCATTTCCCGTTCGAATTGTTAAACCTACATTCCCAAATTAAAGGATTTAACATTCCACGCACCTTGCTCTAAAGTACCAGTGCTGGTATTTCTTATGACGACCTACTCCACCGAAAGATACAATATTTTACGTAAGAGGATACCATCATCACTAACTGCATGGTCTTAGCACAGAAAATGCTACAATAGCTGTCCCTTGTTTTCAACAGCTCACAGTACCAAACCAGTAAGACCATGTTGGCTCACTGTATAAACCTAGATCCATCAGTCTTAAAGACAGTTCCCCTACACTACTAAAAAGGTTGTTGGTTCTCTTTAGGAACCACGAATTAGACAGACCTCTTCGAAGATACCACTAAATTGTGATAGCACGTGTTATCTGCGTTATTCATGCAAGCAGTCAGCCCGGTCTCTGTAAGGTCCATGATTCACATGGGACTCAAGACATTTCGTCGTCTACAACCAGTTATCAGTTTGAAGAAACCCAGAAGATATAACAAACATT
The DNA here is from genome assembly GCF_021461385.2 of Schistocerca piceifrons. Classification (NCBI taxonomy): domain Eukaryota; kingdom Metazoa; phylum Arthropoda; class Insecta; order Orthoptera; family Acrididae; genus Schistocerca; species Schistocerca piceifrons. Next base: position 536,986,964 of record NC_060140.1, read on the forward strand.
AACTGCTATCATTTTAAAGCTACTTGTCGTGAAACTCAAAACAAGTTTGCGACAAAACTGTTGAACTTCCCCTTAACAGTCTCCGCGTGACCCAAAGTCCCCCCTCCCCGTTTCCCCCTTCCATCACACGTCAAATCTTGTTCACACTTTTGCTCACATGCAGTACGCAGAAGGAGAAAGTTGTGTTTTTACCTACCACATCTGTCTGGATCAGTGAGTCGTTTACCAGAAGGTCTGTAACGTTCACAGACTGCAGAAAGTCGATCAGCTGTTGTGAATTGTTGGTTTCGTAGCCGAGGATGGCTCCTAGTTTGAAAGAATGAGTCCGGGCATTTGTTGTTGAGAATGGATTTGCGACGACGAAGTTACTACTCTGAATAATAGCTCTTGAGAACAGACCTGCAAAAGGACGTATTACACATTTCAGTTAGTGTCGGCGCTGAGAGGTGTGCCATAGGTATTGCAGTCAAACAGAAGCTCTGTGACTTATTCACCTTGTTACTCTCCTTCTGAAAGTAGGCATCAATGGACGCTATTTGTAGGGATAGTAACATGTAATCACTTGTTAAGAGGAAAGTGAATCAGTAAAAAATAAATCGTGTGATCTGACTCCTGCACATAATGTATAACCTCGACCTGATGCAAAAGTATTTTGGTGGATCATCGAGACTCTGATAAGGCATAATCCTCAAATTACAGAAAGGAAGAAATTTTCACGATATAACTACTGCATGACATGATTAACATCTTACGTTCTACACATTAACTAAGGTAAGTACTTGACAAATAAAAAGGAAAAAATAGAAAATTAGTAGCATACTAACTAATTGAGACTAACTCGAGAAAGCAACTAAGCTTTGTGTTCAGTAGAAGAAGGAATTCAGGAAGCTCCAATGTGGATTCCTTTAGATAATTGTGAGGGACTAAAACAACCTTGAACGACATACTCTGAACAACCGTATTCTGTACCTGAGAACAACCGGGATACAAGAAAAGCAAGATGGGAAATTTGCAAGATTTGAAAAACAAGAGACCTGTAGTTGAACGCTTAAGATAGTAGTTAATCTGTTAAAGAAATCTATTGGGGTAGTATTTCGCGGCGTCTGTGGGAAATAATCCAACAACTGAGAGGTATTTTAAGTTCACATGGAAATGGTGCTTACGAGGTTGCATTTGAAAGTCAGTCTTGAAGTCTTTGAAATACTACGGATATTAGCAACTGCCTCGTTGGAAACACTTTCTCATTATGTATACGTTGATTTGTGCAAAAAAAGTATTGCGAGGCTCAAGGTATAGGAATATTTCAAAATGCATTTGAAATATTATTAACAGTAGCTGGCTATGGTTTAAGTGGAGTTACTCATGGAGGTACGATATGGACTCCAATTATCGGATGGCAGCAGGACTTAACAGATACGCTAAAGCGTTCATGCGGAACCAATTTGGGCTGGTAAAAAATAGTTCCAATATTGGCCATCAGGTGCAGATCTGGTTCTGTAGAGCATCTCGTCTACGCCTTCGACGCTGATACTGAATAAACTGTGTAAAGACCTTTCTTACTTGCACACGTCTCCATGCTACTCTTTTACGCATGGAAACATTGCCATACGACTTTTTTTGCGTTCGCAGCGGGAGATATTCATCAGGTGGCGAAAACAGGAACAAATTCTTTTACTTCAGTTAATATGTTCCACATTAACGCATTAGAGTATCTGGCAAGTGTCGTTGCCATACGAGAATTGCAGCCTGTACTGGACCTCTGTGAGTAACTGCACTATAATTATAATCAACCGCTAGTTGATGGGTATGAGCCTCTGCAAGTTAACAGATCTGCACATAATGACCCGCAGGGGGTTCTTGAATAGCTGTCATCGCCAGGACAGCCTCTAAGGGCAGTGATTCGAGATACTGGGCGGCAGTCAGCGAGTATTCCCTGGCAGTTTTCGTAAGACTGTCCATGCGTGCGCGGTCTTGCTTGCCTGTGGGACCCTGGGAGTTGCGTAGTGGGTGCCAATGTGACCAGTAGTGAGAGGCGTTCAGTATATATGGTTTGATGTTTTAAGCGCACAAACGGCCTCAGTACATCGCATAACTCACAACTCTGCTATAAAGGGCGTTGTTCGATGCTAACGTCCTGCAAACGGATGTTATTCGAGGGTTATTCCAAAGCAGCGTTAGAAGCTTTGGTTTCTGGACATTATCAGTTGCCTGGGTTGTCTGCTTGTGACGGCGCCCCCCAGGGGAATGCGGGAACACCAGCTGTTTTTAGATTCTAGTTATTTCTCTAGAATATTGTAGTATGTAATGTCTTATAAGCAAATTATTGACACACTAAAACAAAGAAAATGACGTACCATCAAGGAATTATCAAACTGGTGCGGATATCGATAAATGTGACGCACAAGCACAGGCAAACAAGTGATTACAATTTCAGAAATGATGGATGATTTGTACACGAGGAAGACATTCACAAATTTGCAAGTGAATCACACAATAGTCCACCTCTGGCCTTTATGCAAGCACTTGTTCAGGTTGTCATTGATTGATAGAGTTGATGGCTTTCCTCCAGAGGGATGTCATCTCAAATTCTGTCCAATTGGAGAGTTAGATCGTCAAAATTCCGAGATGGTGGGAGAGCCCTGCCCATAATGCTCCAAACTTTCTCAGTTACGGAAAGGTCCGGCGCCCTTGCTGACCAATTTACGGTTTGGCAAGCAGGAAGATAAGCAGTAGACTCTCTTTCCAAATGTGAGCGAGCTTTGTTGAAATGTAAGCCCAGGATGATTTTCCGTGAAGGGCAATAACGGGGGGCGTAGAATTTCGTCAACGTGTCCCTATACTGTAGGGTACCACGAATGACAAGCAAAGTGGTCCTGCTATGAAAAGAAATGGTACCCCAACCGTTAAAAGCTGGCTGTCGGGCCGTATGGCGAGTGATAGTCACGTCGATACCCCACTGCTCTCCGGGGCGTCTCGACCCGTCTTGGGCCTGGAATCTCAACGACTGGAGTAGAGTAGTCTTTATGCTGATTCCGGCTTCGAATTAAGCCCGCGGGCCAGCGGAGTCGGATTCGCCGCAGACAGCGGTGGGGTACCAACGCGACTGTCGTCCATCATACGGCGCGACAGCCAGGTTTAATGGTCCGGGTTGCCATTTCTTTTTGTCAGAGGACCCTTTGGTTCTCGTCATTAGGATCCTTACGGCACAACGATAACTCTACGTTATTCTACGCCCCGTTTTGTTGCTTTTCATTGTAAACCACCCTGAGCATCCAGTTCAGCTAGATAATGCCTGCCGCACACATCTAGAGTTTCTAGAGGTTGTCTTCGTGCTTGCCTAGCCCTACCTTGTGCAGCAAGCTTGCCGCATCTCTCACCAACTGAAAACATTTGGAGCATTATGGGCAGAGCCCTCCTACTAACTCGGGATTTTGACGATCTAACGCTGCAATTGGACAGAATTTGGCACTATTTCCTCCAGGAAGACATTCAAGAACTCTAACAATCAACTCCATGCCGAATAAGTGCTTTAAAAAGGGCCACAGGTGGACCAACATGTTACTGACACGCTTAATTTGTGAAGCTCTTTTTCTTGAATAATCATCTATTTTTTCTGAAATTGTACATCTACCGATTTACTTTCTTTTCGGCTAATTGCTTCGTCGTGCGTCGTTTGTTTCTGTCCTAGAATGTACAGGTCAAAAAAGTTAATGTTGTGTGTACACGTGATGTTGTGAGAGCACTCTAGTTAAAGAAGGAACTTTCTTATAACCTGGGGTGTTCATTGTACATTTCCGTTCGTAATTTTTTTATTTTAATATAAATCAGCAGTTGCTAACTTCCATAACAGCCTACACGCTATGATTCCATAACTTACTTTGAACTTGTCATTTTATATTTGTGCCGTAAATTTTTTCAGGTGTTAAATCTGAAGAATTTACCTTCAAGACCATTTTCTTTCAAAGGGAGGATTGTTTTAGTATCAGCGATATATTAAAATTTACCAAAAGTTGGCAAGATGGAGCGTTAATCTTTCTACAGTTTTGATTTTTTTTTTCAGAAGGGGACGGAAGAAGTGATATAGTCATCGTAAATGTTAGACGTTGTCCCGCTACGTCTACTTATTGTTGTAACAAATTGTGAAATGAAATGATCGTATGGCATTGATGGCCGGAAGTCCCCAGCCGGGGATGTTCTGCAGCTAAGTTGCAAGTCTTTTCATGAGATGTCAAATTAGGCGAACTGCGTGTCAGTGATTATGCAATGATAAAGAGAACAGTACAACACCCAGTCCCAGAGTGGAGGAAATCTCCGATCTGGCCGGGAATCGAACCCACGATAACTGTATTGCGGTCCGACGCGCTGATCACTCAGCTAAGGGGGCGGACTGCAACAAATGGTAATTATCCTTTAATTGCTTTAAGCTAGAAGTAGAAAAACCAGCAATCACAACTTCAGGAACCCGTCTTTCTCCTGTTACAGGTTCTATGCAGTGGAATTCCATCGGCTCTACTGTGTTTATTCCTGAATATGCCCTTAAGATTTGCTTAGCTAATACATTCACTGTATATAATGCTGATTTATATGCGACGTTAAGAGCTTTGGATGTGATGAGATGTAATCACACTACCAAAGTCCTCATTTACTAGTGGTTCTATAAGCTGTCCTTCACTTATAACCAGAAAAAAGACACACTCAATTGAGTAACGACTACCTGGTTCATTTACAAGTGCAGGGAAAGGACGTGTTATTCTTCTGGGTAATATGATATGTCGTAATTCAAGGAGACGAAGCAGCAAATGAAGCTGATAAAACGGTTGTGCAGCATATTCGGTCAGCCCACAGGCCGCTATCTGTAGTAAATAAACTGACTGAAGTTCTCATAGATGGACTTTGAAAGATGTCATGCGACATATGCACAGAAACGCAGATGAAAAACCAACGAAGAAACAAATGGAAAGAAAGAAAAGGGAATAGCGTCTTTGATTAGTAATCAGAACACAATGGGTCCCCGGATAAATCCGCGTTTCTGTTGAAATTCTGTACAAAAAATTATCAGCAACGGTGATCGAATACCTCCCGTATAACGAGTCACTCTTGTTCTGCCAACGGCCTTGTCAGTGACGATGAAGGAGTTATGGCAAAGAGCCGCCACGTAAACAGAGAACTGTGCGCTGTTCTCGACAGTTTATGGCCAATGGTTGTTGCTCTGAACAGAGAAGTACCGATCGACCAAATGTGCCTGATCGAATTATGGGGTGGGCGAGGGGAAGTTTCGAACATAGTCCAAAGAAATATCAACCGTCCGCGCAATCTACGAACTGTGATTACCGAACCAAACTGTGTGGAAGATTTTGCGACGGCGGTTATGTTTTAAACTGTACCACTGCAGTTCGCGTAGGAATTAAAACCGAAAGATTATGTCTGGGGCATCACTGAGTCGGTGGTAGTGGTGGACATAATGTGGCTCCGTTCTCTTGGCCCTGTAGGTTTCCTGACCTGACACCTTTCGAATTTTGCCTTTGGCGGTACATTACAGACCGTTTCTGTGTACCCCGACTTACAAGAGCAGTGGAACAGCTCAGAGAACGTGCCAACGCCGCTGTGGTGACCATTGGCAGGATGTTGCTACGTAAGGTAAGCAACGAATTTGACTAGCGATTGGACGTGTGTCATGTTATTAGAGGGGCGCTTATAGGACGTTTTTGGAGTTCAAAATGGACAGATGGCGAGTTTACGCTTCTATTCCTGCATCAATCGTATTTGTACATGTAATACTTAGTAATACTTTGAAACGAATGAATCATTTATAGTAGTGCTCTTGTGTACAAAGTTTTGTAATCGGCATTTAGAAGTACGTTATAAAATAGTTCATGATAAACAACAGAAATTCTGCCAGGGAATCTGTAAGGCCAACTTTAATGCAAGTGGAAGAACTCTGTCAGAAGTTTTGCTCACCTGAGGACTGTGGCGAGATAAAGTGATAGCAGGTAGACAGTGCACCGGCGCTATGTCCGAACACGGTGACTTGCTGCTGGTCGCCGCCAAAGCGCTCGATGTTTCTCCGTACCCAGGTCAGTGCCAGCCTCTGGTCCTTGAGGCCCGCGTTACCAGGGGCGACAGCGTCTCCCGTGCTCAGAAAACCTGGAATTAAACACGGCAACCCGGACATAAGAATGTAACTAACAACCAAGGCAAGCTACAATGGCACAAGGCACTTAAGAACATATGGAACTATACTGATCGCAACCACATTTGTTCAGTTTTCATGTTGTTTCAGTTTTCATGATGTGTTTGAAAAGCATCTGCAGATGTACGATGAAAATATCTTAATTAACCACACAATAATTACAAAACAAAATCAATGAGACGCATACCAAGATAAGACACGATATTTTAAAATGTGCATGATCCAGTTACGTTAAAATGTACACTGCCTATGGGCAACGTCAACGTGCAATAACAAGTCAGAGACGACAGGTGGCATCCAAGCACTGGGGGGGTGGAGGGCAGAGTGCAGGGGGGGGGGGGGGAGGGTATCGTTAAGCTACGCGCCAAGGGTGAAGCATTTCCGAAATGGGTAAGTGTGTAAACTGTTAGCATGCTCCCGTGATTAAAATATACCGTGCGAGACAAAATGGCGCTACCCGAAACCAACGCCGAGGCAACTGTGGCACACCACAGTCCATAGATATACGTGAACGACGACTGCGGAAATGTGTACGGGCGAATAGACATGGAACTTTTTGGCATCTGACTGCCCAAATAAACCAAGTGTCTACCAACAATGACTCCCCAAAGCTGGTTAAGCGAATGTTACTGCGAATGGGCGTTCGCACGAGGCACTTATTTCATGAACCCCTGTTGACTGCTGTTCATTGCCTGGAATTTGCATACCAATACCGCAACTAGACGTTCATTGAGTTGAAAGTGAAAGCCTATTCAGATGAATCACATTTTACGCTCCATCGGAGAGATGGTCGTGGTCGCGGACATTTAACCTCAACTGAGGATTCTCGTTGAGTGTCATCGTACCCCTTTGGAATGAAGCACGACTGCAGTTTTTGCTGTGGTGTACTGGATGGAACCATTAGAGACCGTTCAAATCCGTTCGACGACATTTGAACGAACCAGTAAAAGATGTTTATGCATTTTCGGCTGTCCTGTTTCTCGGCCTCCTATGGTGAGGGTGAGGGTATATCGGCGAGACATTGGCACATGCATGAAAAAAACGGGAGTGTCCCTTTAAAGCTTTCTTGATGACACCCGCCAAGCTTTATTGAAAATTTTAAAAATGTGTCTTTAGAGAAGCAACCGCAGTCACGCATCTAGAATTGGAGGGTGTCTAGGCGTTGCCTCCCTGCAGGTGCGTAAGACTACTTCACAGGTTTTCTCTGTACAAGTTCAGTTGTAAAATTCTCAATAAATGTTGACGGGTGCCACCGAGGATGTTGCCGAACGAGAAGGTTTTAGAAGGATATTCCCCGTTTTATTCACGCATGTGCTAATGACATCTCTCCCCCCCCCTCCCCCCTAACCTGTAATCACGACAAAGGTGGGCGTGAAACAGGAAAGCGTAAGCACCCATTTGTGTTTTGGGTCACGTTCAAATTCCATCGAATGGGTTTGAACTGCCCCCAGTGGTTCCAGCACATACACCAGAGCAACAATTGCTGGTGCACTGCTCTCCATAGTCCAATAGGGATGCATCCTCACAATGTTCCTGTGGAAGTATTAAAATGTCTGCTGCTGTCAGCCGCTTCAAAGGTTGTCAAGAACGTCGCCCTGTTGCTCATAGCATTCCGATCTGTCGTTATATCGCGAGATGTGCTGGAATCAACGCCCTAAGGGAACTTGTTCGTTCATTGACGCCCTTCAGACCACCTGCTAGGGCACTTTCGTGTCTAATCTGATCGGGTGTCTCAGAAATGCTTTCCTCGGCTACCTATAAGAAAATCGCGTGATTTCAACGTTGGGTGTTGCGGTTCTGACTTTTGTTGCAAAGGATGTAAGGCGCCGCGATTTTGGACACCTTAAATGTAGAGTGCCTCAGTTTTAAGAGTCGTTTCTAGTGTTGCTAGACACTAGTTTTGCAACATGGGACAGGTTTTTGTTTGTATATTCGTCGCGTTTGAGATTTAGTACACGTGGCATCGAGAGTGACGAGAATAACTTCCTTACATAAATTTGTACGTTTAAGTAGAAACAGGATGGAAGCATCACTGGAGGGGAAGCCAGCTTTTCGGTAGCCACGCTTTGGCACAATGGCCTGCACAGCCGCAGCCTAGACAAGGTCAAGCGCTGGTGACGGGCAAGGCAGAGAACTGGGGGAAGAACAGAATATAGTGTGAGCGGCACGTGAGGACGCAAATTACCACTTGCGGATGATGGAGTGTTCATACGGGGGTAACTGACCTGGCTGTTCACTTGAAAGCCAGCCTATTATACGACACTGTACTTACCAAGCCATTGGCTGAATGAGCTGCCGTGGCTACTAGAAGTGAAAGAGCGACTGCCATTGGCTGTTCCATCCACAGTAGAGAAGGGAAACTAGGCTGAGGAGACGCTTCGCTCTCTGACATGACGACAGGGAAAGGAGATACACTGGTGTGAACACTTCGTTCTCCCGGCTCCAAAATTCAGTCAAGATCTGGCTGAATTCTTTTACTAAATCTCCAGAGAAGAGAACGAAGAGAGCCAATATAGTCTTGCGAGAATAGCGAATAGCGCCAGCCTTGCGCGTGTACTTAGCCCTTAAAAGAAGACTGGGATGAAGTTAATGTTTGTCGCTCCATGAAAAGGTGGGGCAAGTTTGGTGATACAGAATCAGACAAGCTCAGTATAGGATTCTTATAGATTTACAGATCCGACGACATATGGCCTCAGCCAAGCCGACGACGCTGTGCAACACAAGGTAAAGAACGTAGCACGCTAGTAAATGTAAATGTCGTGTCACAAGCCAGTTTTTACCCCTGAGATACGAAGCTCGAAGTAGGAAAACCTGTCCTCCTTGCAGAATTTCCCCAAATTAACGTAGCCTATTTCCTTCGTGCGCTCGATGGCTACGTTTGATTAGCATTTGTGCGAAAGGAATAAAATTTGTCAAGGCCAGTAACATTGTTCAGTAAGACGTTATGATAGTCTTTAACCAGAGAGTCGTTCTCTCAGTTAAAATAACTGACTATCCAGAATTTTATATTATATTATTATTTATATTTATATTATTCACCTTTTATATTTTATGTTATTTCAAAAATTTAAGACCAGGATACCCATGTGTGGACAGGTGATGCCTGAGATTGCTGTTGAGAACTGTAATGACCTAACATGTGCATATGGGATTCCAATAAATACAATTACAGTGAATAGTTTTTGTCTACTCTAAGATAGAGGTTCCCTTCCTACCTCATTGGAATATTTTAGGAACATGGACGGCAGCTATTCTTCTGAAGTAGTAGCAAGTTTCCTTATAGGTCGTGTTCAAACTACGTTATGCGCGCTAAGTGGAATCGAGCACAAAATGCAAACATAGCAGTCACTTATTTCCAACCACAGGTGCGTTTAGAAGGCTTCAGTCGAAGGGATGAAACGCGGGTAAGAGGGCCTGTGACGTCCTTCTCAACGTTTGACACGTCCACGATGAGGCTGGGCACAATTGTAGCGAAATATGGATCCATCGTGAGACCACTGAAATTTGGTACCCGTGTGACACCATTAACCCACCCCACACAAGACGTGATCTTCTGAGCCTTGGCCTTTCTTTGCAAGTGGCGACGCCTTGCTGTTTGAAGCGTCCTTGAGTTCGAGGGTGACGTCCCAGGACGGCGTAGTTTTACTCCATTACAGTGGAAGGTGGCAGGCATCTTTGAGCCAAATTTCAAACTTCTGCGTCGCAATGGGAGACAATGTTGGCGTTTCGAAAAAGTGATCCTTTAAATGTATTGCGCATTGCTGTACATAAAAATAATGAGTCGATCAATACGCAAACCTCAGTACACAATGACGTGCCCATGTCAAGGTTAGACAGCTTTCTGGTGATCTTGATTATCTACAAGTTTTCTGAATCGACAGCTTCATTAGAACATTTTGACTATGTCAAAAAATAAGACTGTTGATAAATCCGATGGTTATGGCTTTAGGGCAGTTTTACGTTTAAGTTTTATCAGCTTCTTCATCCTCTTTGGTAAAACCATGCGCTGAGTGGTTGTGACTCCTTGTTCCAGATCTATTCGTCGAACAATACACATATTCCAAAATTAAGCAGTGGCTCGTAGCGAGCCTGGGACCCAATACCTTCTCACAGCCTCTAGACCAGAATGTCGGAAAGCAATACTTACCAAGCTGCCCCAGCCGGTAATTAACCGTGACGAGTATGACACTGTAGGAAACGAGGAAGTCGGGGCCGTATTCCTGGTCAGAACCACTGCCAGTTCTGAATGCGCCACCGTAAATGTAGAACATCACAGGTAGGTTGGCGCCCTCCTGTGGAACGCCCGGCACGTACACGTTCAGGTAGAGGCAGTCCTCGGAGCCGCTGCCGTCCTGTTGGACGCAGTCGTTGCCGTATTGAGTGGCATTGCGTACTCCTTCCCAGTTTCCTGCCGGCTGAGGAGCCTGTAAGGCATTCCTAGGATAATTTCAGATTTAGCAGAGATTCATCACAATGACATTTATGAAACATTTGAGAAAATTGTCACTATGACTAATCTCCTAGGACACATACCTTCTCTCACTGATGAATTCAATCAATTTATTTTCACAGCCGGCCGTGGTGGCCAAGCGGTTAAAGGCGCTACATTCTGGAACCGCGCGACCGCTACGGTCGCAGGTTCGAATCCTGCCTCGGGCATGGATGTGTGTGATGTCCTTAGGTTAGTTAGGTTTAAGTAGTTCTAAGTTCTAGGGGACTGATGACCTTGGAAGTTAAGTCCCATAGTGCTCAGAACCATTTGAACCATTTTTTTATTTTCACAGGATAATAGATTTACAATCGCCAAATTAAAATAAAATATAAAAAGGATGTAAAAACGTGACTGATTTCTGATAACTCATTTCTTCGCACACTTATTTTCTGAGATCACACGTAACCATTGTTAGAAAAGCGATACAATGACTGAGTAGGCAATAATGATCTATGTATTTTATAATATCACCACACATTACTTTCGGCGCCTTTCATTGTATTTAGCATCGTGATTTGTTTTCTGTTTCACGCAGGCAAGACTTACAGAATTCATTTTGTGCCCAAAATGATCTGAAACACAAATAATTTTTGTAATATACACTACTGGCCATTAAAATTGCTGTGATGGTGTACTCAACGACGAACCCGGGTGCACGAATGGCAAAAAGTAATTTTTTCGGATGAATCCAGATTCTGTTTACAGCATCATGATGGTCGTATCCGTGTTTGGCGGCATCGTGGAAAACTCACATTGGAAGCGTGTATTCATCATCGCCATACTGGCGTATCACCCGGCGTGATGGTATGGGGTGCCATTGGTTACACGTCTCGGTCACCCCTTGTTCGCACTGACGGCACTTTGAACAGTGGACGTTACATTTCAGATGGGTTACGACACGTAGCTCTACCCTTCATTAGATCCCTGCGAACTTCAGCAGGATAATGCACGATCGCGTGTTGCAGGTCATGGAAGGGCCTCACTGGATACAGAAAATGTTCGACTGCTGCCCTGGCCAGCACATTCTCCAGATATTTCACCAACTGAAAACGTCTGGTCAATGGAGGCCGAGCAACTAGCTCGTTACCATACGCCAGTCACTACTCTTGATAAATTGTGGTATCGTGTTGAAGCTGCATGGGCAGCTGTACCTGTACGCGCCATCCAAGCTCTGTTTGACTCAATGCCCAGGCGTATCAAGACCGTTATTACGGCCAGAGGTGCTTCTTCTGGGTACTGATTTCTCAGGATCTATGCACTCAAACTGCGCGGAAATGTAATCACGTGTCAGTTCTAGTATAATGTATTTGTACAATGAATACCCGTTTATCATCTGCATTTCTTCTTGGTGTAGCAATTTTAATGGCCAGTAGTGTAAATTCATAATATTTAGTTTTCAGTCAACACACATTTCCTTTTACATCTGATTTGCTATTTTAAATAGTCCCCCATTCGGATCTCCGGGCGGGGACTACTCAGGAGGACGTCGTTATCAGGAGAACGAAAACTGGCGTTCTACGGATCGGAGCGTGGGATGTCAGCTCCCTTAATAGGGCAGGTTGGTTAGAAAACTGAAAAAGGGAAATGGATAGGTTAAAGTTAGATATAGTGGGAATTAGTGAAGTTCGGTGGCAGGAGGAACAAGACTTTTGGTCAGGTGGAAACAGGGTTATAAACACAAAATCAAATAGGGGTAATGCAGGTGTAGGTTTAATAGTGAACAAAACAATAGGAATGCGGGTAAGCTACTACAAACAGCACAACGAACGCATTGTTGTGGCCAAGATAGACACGAAGCCCACGCCTACGACAGTAGTACAAGTTTATATGCCAACTACCTATGCAGATGACGAAGAAATTGAAGAGATGTATGATGAAATAAAAGAAATTATTCAGATAGTGAACGGAGATGAAAATTTAATAGTAATGGGTGACTGGAATTCGATAGTAGGAAAAGGGATAGAAGGAAACGTAGTAGGTGAATATGAATTGGGGGTAAGAAATGAAAGAGGAAGCCGCCTGGTAAGAGTTTTGCACAGAGCACAACTTAATCATAGCTAACACTTGGTTCAAGAATCATAAAAGAAGGTTGTATACATGGAAGAAGCCTGGAGATACTGACAGATTTCAGATAGATTATATAATGGTAAGACAGAGATTTAGGAACCAGGTTTTAAATTATAACACATTTCCAGGGGCAGATGTTGACTCTGACCACAATCTATTGTTTATGAACTGTAGATTAAAACTGAAGAAACTGCAAAAAGGTGGGAATTTAAGGAGATGGGATCTGGATAAACTGACTAAAAGAGAGGTTGTACAGAGTTTCAGGGAGAGTATAAGGGAACAATTGACAAGAAATACAGTAGAAGAAGAATGGGTAGCTTTGAGGGATGAAGTAGTGAAGCCAGCAGAGGATCAAGTAGGTAAAAAGACTAGGGCTAGTAGAAATCCTTGGGTGACAGAAGAAATATTGAATTTGATTGACGAGAGGAGAAAATATAAAAATGCAGTAAATGAAGTAGGCAAAAAGGAATACAAACGACTCAAAAATAAGTTCGACAGGAAGTGCAAAATGGCTAAGCAGGCATGGCTAGAGGACAAATGTAAGGATGTAGAGGCTTATCTCACTAGGGGTAAGATAGATACTCCCTACAGGAAAATTAAAGAGACCTTTGGAAAAAGGAGAACCACTTGCATGAACATCAAGAGCTGAGATGGAAACCCAGCTCTAAGCAAAGAAGGGAAAGCAGAAAGGTTGAAGGAGTATGTAGAGGGTCTATACAAGGGCGATGTGCTTGACGGCAATATTATGGAAATGGAAGAGGATGTAGATGAAGATGAAATGGGAGATATAATTCTGAGTGAAGAGTTTGACAGAGCACTGAAAGACCTAAGTCGAAACAAGGCCCCCCGGAGTAGACAACATTCCATTAGAACTACTGGCAGCCTTGGGAGAGCCAGGCCTAACAAAACTCAACCATCTGGTGAGGAAGATGTATGAGACAGGCGAAATACCCTCAGACTTCAAGAAGAATATAATTATTCCAAACCCAAAGAATGCAGGCGTTGACAGACGTGAAAATTACAGAACTATCAGGTTAATAAGATACGGCTGCAAAATACTAAAGCGAATTCTTTACAGACGAATAGAAAAACTGGTACAAGCCGACATCGGGGAAGATCAGTTTGGATTCCGTAGAAATATGGGAACACGTGAGAGAAAGCTTTTGACAATGTTGACTGGAGTACTCTCTTTCAAATTCTGAAGGTGGCAGGGGTAAAATACAGGGAGCGAAAGGCTATTTACAATTTGTACAGAAGCCAGATGGCAGTTATAAGAGTCGAGGGACATGAAGCAGTGGTTGGGAAGGGAGTGAGACCGGGTTGTAGCCTCTCCTCGATGTTGTTCAATTTGTATATTGAGCAAGCAGTAAAGGAAACAAAAGAAAAATTCGGAGTAGGTATTAAAATCCATGGAGAAGAAAAAAATATTGAGGTCCACTGATGACATTGTAATCCTTTCAGAGACAGCAAAGGGCTTGGAAGAGCAGTTGAACGGAATTGACAGTGTCTTGAAAGGAGGATATAAGATGAACGTCAACAAAAACAAAACGAGGATAATGGAATGTAGTCGAATAAAGTCGGGTGATGCTGAGGGAGTTAGATTAGGAAATGAGACACTTAAAGTAGTAAAGGAGTTTTGCTGTTTGTGGAGCAAAATAACTGATGATGGTCGAAGTAGAGAGGATATAAAATGTAGACTGGCAATGCCAAGGAAAGCGTTTCTGAAGAAGAGAAATTTGTTAACATCGAGTATAGTTTTAAGTGTCAGGAAGTCTTTTCTAAAAGTATTTGTATGGAATGTGGCCATGTGTGATGTGAAACATGGACGATAAATAGTTTAGACAAGAAGAGAGTAGAAGCTTTCGAAATGTGGTGCTACAGAAGAATGCTGAAGATTATATGGGTAGATCACATAACTAATGAGGAGATAATGAATAGGATTGGTGAGAAGAGGATTTTGTGGCACAACTTGGTTAGAAGAAGGGATCGGTTGGTAGGACATGTTTTGAGGTTTCAAGGGATCACCAATTTAGTATTTGAGGGCAGCCTGGATGGTAAAAATTGTAGAGGGAGACCAAGAGATGAATACACTAAGCAGATTCAGAGGGATGTAGGCTGCAATAGGTACTGGGAGATGAAGAAGCTTGCACAGGATAGAGTAGCATGGAGAGCTGCATCAAACCAGTCTCAGGACTGAAGACCACAACAACAACAACCTGCTCGTACACCGCTTTAGTTGCTGTGCGGTCAGAGACTGGCTGTTGTGTTTCCGTTACGTTCGTATCCTTAAAACTGACATGTCACAGTTAAGATGGCTGCGTAGCTAGGCCCCAAAAGCGAGTAAATGGAATAAATAACCTGCTCGTAAAAAATAGGGCAGAGAGCCCTAGCGCACGAGACAATGAATTGGGTTCTACCAGGATATATCAGCGTAGCGCATTAACGAAAATGTGTTCGTACACTGGCCAACCTGCCTGTGGCGGTTATTAGGCTAGTTTGCAAATGCTGAAGTGGGCACCTAATTCCACCTTAGTTAATATGATACACGAAACAGTTGAAAAACGAGAACACACAAAACAAACTCTACTCGTTTCGCAGATAGATGGCACACATGCATTTTGCTCAATTTGGCCCCCTGGACAACTGTGCGTCAGGTGGGCATCCGGCCATACAGTTTAATAATGAAATAAAATTTGCCTAATATAGAAATAAATGGACGTTGTAACGTACAGAAAGGAGAAAAGCTATGGAAAAGAACTATGTCCTTAATATTTCAACCAAACGCTACAATAAGAAACAGATGTCTTTTCCAAAGAGAGATACGTTTCTTGTTGATATTATTGTTTTTGCTATTGCTTTGATTTTTGCTTCGTATATACTAAACATGATCACAGGAAAATATACGAGGTGCGCTTAACAAGTAATGCAAACACTTTTTTTCTTAAAGCAGATTAGTTTTATTCTGTGCTGCAATACACCACAATATCCCCCACATTTTTGGCTACAAGACTCTAGTTTTCCACATAATTTCCAATAAAACGCAACCCTGCTGGGAGGGTTACAGACGCCATTTTGAAGACCGTTTCAGACGCCGTTTTGAAGACCACATATAGCGCTGCCACCAATCTGAACTTAGTGAAACTAAAGGGGCTGAGGCGGGAGTATTCCAGGATATTCCACAACAAATTCCGCACTTTTTCAACCGAAATCGGTCGAAACAAAAAATTTGTTGCATCACTTATCGAACGCCCTTCTTTCATGGCCACTGTCCCTTCCTCTCAAAGTGGCACAGCACTTTGTAACTGCCACTCGAGCTTTGATATTGTGGTTGTGTCACAGTGTCAAACATTTGGGGTTCAAATGATAGTATTATTCGCCTTGTGTTTGGGTTATCTTTGCATGGAATTGCTACAGGAACGAATTCTGTGGTTAGCTTCTACACGAAGCGCTCATGATCACACGGAATGCTTTCCAATAAATTATCATAAGAGATTGAATCACTGGTTTGCTAGGCAGCTTTACCTCTATATGGATTAACAATTGTTTGTATCTTCGCTCCAGTTCATAGGTTTCGTTGCCTCTATACAACTCTTCATACAATACTCTCAGATCAATTATTATCTTCAGGCCTATTTTTTTGTTTCACAGCATTCTGTTTTGCGGCAGTAACAATATCGACAACTATCTCGTATCTCAGAATGGTTTGCTGCTGCAATAACTGCGGTGGATGCCAAATCAGTGCTCATCAGTTACTGTTGTATACAGGAGACAATGAGGAGCGTTCTCATTATAATGAGTCATCATTTAACTTCCAGAATGATAGCGGGCGTATTTGCATTAATTACGAGGACAGAATGTATTACCAGATTTGCTGGAACCGACTGCGAAACGAACGCCGCATAGAACGGTGAAATTTACACAGTAGCGACACTGAAACTGACAATAGCACCTCCGTCAGCCTTGTTGTATCTCGAGTGGTGACTCATTGGTTTCTTTGGAAGAAAATAATGAAGCACCAAGACGGCGCTTCATCTCCAGATACCTAGTATTGGCGTCCATAGGCCGCTGTCAGCCAAGTGCCTCTAGAAGCACCACTAATGATGCCACTGGCTGCCAGTAGTTATACGAACCAGACAACGTCTGTCACCAGTTTTTAATGACAGCTCAAATTCTGAGGCATTAAACCGGCTTCTACGGAAATAGTCAGTTGTGAGAATGACATCGTACATAGAACTACGTCTGCTCACTCTTCTGTTAAAATGATAAGCTGAAAGGTTAGGAAAAAGATAATATTCGATATACATTGCTCGATTGACCATAGAAATATGTTACGCTGTTTGACGATCTAACAGCGGACGACATTAAAGTGTTCAACTGTCTTCAAATGTCGAAGTCATTGTTTAACAGGTTGCTTGGCTATATAACAGAAGATACGTCATGTAACTGGAATCAACACAGAACTAAACAAGAAGAGAAATTGGTCCTCGCACTGTCGTCATTATTATATTTCTCATTATACATCTTCAACGGTGTTCTAAAATTCTGAAAACACTTTCTGTAACCAGTGACGACATAGTAAACTAGTGGTAAATGAGGTTGGCAGAAACGAACAATTAAGTGAGTCTTTGAACACGTTATCCATACACATTATAAAAACGGATGTATTCATACATATGTTTTTATGTGTGTATATATGCGTGTTCCACATCTCTTCCTAAACCACTGGACCGATTTCAAGCCGGCCGGAGTGGCCAAGCGGTTCTAGGCGCTACAGCCTGGAACCGCGAGACCGCTACGGTCGCAGGTTCGAATCCTGCCTCGGCCATGGATGTGTGTGATGTCCTTAGGTTAGTTAGGTTCAAGTAGTTCTAAGTTCTAGGGGACTGATGACCTCAGAAGTTAAGTCCCATAGTACTCAGAGCCATTTGAACCATTTGAACCGATTTCAGCCAAACTTAGTATACACACAATGATCAGCCACAACATATTGATCACTTTAGATATAAACCAGTTCAGGCGATAGCAGAATCACCTGGCCATGAATGACTCTTATTGATCACAATCAAGGTGCATACAGTGTCAGTGAGCGTGCTGTCAGTGAGTAAAATTGGGAAGCCACGCGATCTACCTCAGTCTGTCTGAGTGCAGATTGTGATGACCTGGATGCTCGACACGAGCATTTTGGAGACTGCACGACTTATCGGGTGTTCGAGGAGTGTTGTGGTGAGTGCTGTGGTGTCTTCAAAACGTGGCGAAAGCAAGGTGAAACAACGTCGCGATGTCGTGACGTTGGGCGGCCACCCTTCATTAGAGATTTTGGACGTCGTAGGCTAGTAAAACAGGACAGGCGGCGAAATGTGGCGGAACTGACATCAGACATTGATGCTGGGCAGAGTAAAAGTTTGTCTAACACACTATGCACCGAACACTCCTAACGATGGGACTCCGTACTCCGATGCATGGGCCAGTGCTAACACCACGACATTGGCAACTACGACCGAAATGAGCACGTGACCATCGGCGCTGGACGGTAGTGCTGAGGCAGAGTGTTGCATGGTCTGGTGTATCACGTTACCTTCTTCATGATTCCAATGAGAGGGCGCGAATCCGTCGCCTTCCAGGCGGACAGCTTCTTGACAGCTGCACTGCGGGACGGAGGCAAGCTGGTGGAGGCTCCGTTATGTTCTGGGGAACAATTATGTGGGCATCACTGGTTCCACTGGAGGTCGTGCAAGACACCATGACGTCCGAGGAGAGTCGTAGACTGGTTGCAGACCATGTATACCCCTTCATGACGATCATGTTTTCCTCCGGCAGTGGTTTTCTTCAGCAAAATAATGCACCATGTTACAAGGCCAGTAGTCTGACGAAGTGGTTCGAGGAAGGCAGTGCTGACCCTCGAACTTGCCAGACGTGAATTCGATCCAGTATATCTGGGACGCGACTGAACGTGGCGTCAGGGCTCATCGCCCCCTCTGTGAAATTTAAGGCAAGTAGGTGACTTGTGTGCAGATGTGGTGCCAACTCCTCCTTTGACCTACCAAGGCCTCATTGCTTCCAGGTAACGACATGTTGCCGCTATTGTCCGTGCTAAAGTTGGACACACCGGCTGTGACGTAGGTGGTCATAATATACTGGTTGATCACTGTATACCTCATTGTCAGACAACAATCACTGTGGGTGCAATAACCAGCGATCTATCATGGGAAGGCGGTGGAGGAAGGGAGGGGGGAGAGGATGGGGAAAAGCAATTGCAGCCCGTGACGCGTGAATTACCGACTTTATACACACAGTATCTGAGAGAGCACTTAGCGACTTGCAGCAGACTTAACACATAATTTCAAAGCTTTGGGAATTTTATCCGTGGTAACCCCTACAAAATTCCAACGGTCTTGCAGCAGTGGTAACACGGGTTCCCGTCAGATCACCGCTGTCGGGCCTGACTAGCACCTGGGTGGGCGACCATCCTGTCTGCCGAGCGCTGTTGGCAAGCGGGGTGCACTTAGCCCTTGTGAGGCAAACTGAGGAGCTACTTAATTGAGAGGTAGCGGCTCCGGTCTCGGAAACTGGCATACGGCAGGAAGAGCGTTCTGCTCACCACATGCCCCTCCATATCCGCATCCAGTGACGCCTACGGGCTGAGGATGACACGGCGGCCGGTCGGTATTGATGGGCCTTCATGGCCTGTTCGGAAGGAGTTTAGTTGTTTAGTTTAACCCCTACAATAAAGATAATAGATAAACGCTTACTACTTTTCCGTTGTTTATGGAATAAATGTACCACGAGACCTGACGTTATAATTTATTACCTCCTTACTACCAGTTGTATTCGCGAAATATTTTGCAGACTATGTGAATATATATCGCTGAATTAATTTGCAAAATTATATCACTGTAAGAATCAGTTCATAAGACATGACGTCATATACAATGAGATGCATCGAAAACTGTCACATCGTGCATGACGTTTAAATTTATTACTTCTTTGGTACTAACTTTGTTCGCAATAAATTTCGCAAACATTATTCATTTTTTTTTAATTTTCAGGCTTCTGACTGTTCGGGTGCGGCCTCGCCACGAATTCCTCTGGTGTGCCAACCTGTACACCCTTACTATAGCTAGTCTACTGAGGACTAGGCTAAGTGCCCCGTCTCATGGCATTTGGAACTCCAGAGGGAAACACCGCTTGGCACATGGACCGTGTGCCATCTACAATGCATGTTTAAACACTTTGATCATGGCTTGGCACCTGAACAAACCTACAAATATGCAAAAGAGTACTGAGAGGAAGAAAAAACAACATTGAAAACGCCTTTTCCGAAAAAATTGCGCTTAAAAATTCACAATGTCCACTCTCATAACGCGCAGGGCGGTAAGACGTCAACTAGGACACACAGTCAACGAAAATAAAAGATTAATATTGTGTTGTTGTTGTGGTCTTCAGCCCTGAGACTGGTTTGATGCAGCTCTCCATGCTACTCTATCCTGTGCAAGCTTCTTCATCTCCCAGTACCTACTGCAAACTACATCCTTCTGAATCTGCATAGTGTACTCATCTCGTGGTCTCCCTTGATGCCTCTCAACATGTCCTTCCAACCGACCCTTCTTCTAGTCAAGTTGTGCCACAAATTTCCCTTCTCCCCAATTCTATTCAGTACCTCCTCATTAGTTATGTGATATTCCCACCTAATCTTCAGGATTCTTCTGTAGCACCACATTTCGAAATATTCTATTTTCTTCTTGTCCAAACTATTTATAGTCCATGTTTCACTTCCATACATGGCTACACTCCATACAAATACTTTCGGAAACGACTTACTGGCACTTAAATCCATACTCGATGTTAACAAATTCTCTTCTTCAGAAACGCCTTCCTTGCCATCGCCATCTACATTTTGAATCCTCACTAATTCGTACATCATCAGTTATTTTGCTCCCCAAACAGCAAAACTCCTTTACTACTTTAAGTGTCTCATTTCCTAATCTAATTCCCTCAGCATCACCCGACTTTATTCGACTACATTCCATTATCCTCGTTTTGCTTTTGTTGACGTTCATCTTATATCCTCCTTTCAAGACACTGTCCATTCCGTTCAGCTGCTCCTCCAAGTCCTTTGCTGTCTCTGATATAATTACAATGTCATCGGCGAACCTCAAAGTTTTTGTTTCTTCTACACGGTTCAAATGGTTCAAATGGCTCTGAGCACTATGGGACTTAACATCTGTGGTCATCAGTCCCCTAGAACTTAGAACTACTTAAACCTAACTAACCTAAGGACATCACACACATCCATGCCCGAGGCAGGATTCGAACCTGCGACCGTAGCAATTGCGCGGTTCCGGACTGCGCGCCTAGAACCGCTACACCACCGCGGCCGGCCTTCTCCATGGATTTTAATACCAACTCCGAATTTTTCTTTTGTTTCCTTTCCTGCATGCTCAATATAGAGATTGAATAACGTCGGGAATAGGCTACAACCCTGTCTCACTCCCTTACCAAACACTGCTTCCCTTTCATGCCCCTCGACTGTTACAACCACCATCTTTTTTCTCTACAAATTGTAAATAGCCTTTCGCTCCCTGTATTGTACCCCTGCCGTATTCAGAATTTGAAAGAGAGTATTCCAGTCAACAATGTCAAAAGCTTTCTCTAAGTCTACAAATGCTGGAAACGTAGGTTTGCTTTTCCTTAATCTATTTTCTAAGATTAGTCGTATGGTCAGTGTTGCCTCAAGTGTTCCAGTATTTCTACGGAATCCAAATTGATCTTCCCCGAGGTCGGCTTCTACCAGGTTTTCCATTCGTCTGTAAAAAAAATCGCGTTAGTATTTTACAGTAGTGAATTATTATATTGATAGTTTGGTAATTTTCACATCTGTCAACACCTGCTTTTTTTGGGATTGGAATTTTTATATTCTTCTTGAAGTCTGAGGGTATTTCGCCTGTCTCATACATCTTGCTCACCAGATGGTAGAGTTTCGTCAGGGCTGGGTCTCCCAAGGCTGTCTAATGGAACTGTGTCTGCTCCCGGGGCCTTGTTTCGACTTAGGTCTTTCAGTGCTCCGTAAAACACTTCACGCAGTATCGTATCTCCCGTTTCATCCTCTCTACATCCTCTTCTATTTCCATAACAATGTCCTCAGGTACATCACCCTTGTATAGACCCTCTATATACTCCTTCCACCCTACTTTGCTTAGAACTGGGCTTCCATCCGAGCTCTTGATATTCATACAAGTGGTTCTCTTTTCTCCAAAGGCCTCCTTAATTTTCTTGTAGGCAGTATCTATCTTACCCCTAGTGAGATAACCCAGTACATCCTTACATTTGTCCTCTAGCCATCCCTGCTTAGCCATTTTACACTTTCTGTCGATCAAATTTTTCAGACATTTGTATTCCTTATTCCCTGCTTCATTTACTGCATTTTTATATTTTCTCCTTTGGTCAATCAAATTCAATATTTCTTCTGTCACCCAAAGATTTCTACTAGTCCTAGTCTTTTTACCTACTTGATCCTCTGCTGGCTTCACTTCATCCTTCAAAGCTGCCCATTCTTCTTCTACTGTGTTTCTTTCCCCCATTCCTGTCAATTGTTCCCTTATACTCTCCCTGAAACTCTGTACAACCTCTGGTTCTGTCAGTTTATCCAGGTCCCATCGCCTTAAATTCCCTCCTTTTTGCTGTTTCTTCAGTTTTAATCTGCAGTTAATAACCAATAGATTGTGGTCAGAGTCCACATCTGTCCCTGGAAATGTCTTATAATTTAAAACCTGGTTCCTAAATCTCTGTCTTACCATTATATAATCTGTCTTAAACTTTCTGTTCTCTCCAGGTCTCTTCCATGTATACAACCTTCTTTCATGGTTCTTAAGCAAGTGTTAGCTCTGATTAAGTTATACTCTGTGCAAAATTCTACAAGGCGGCTTCCTCTTTCATTTCTTACCCCCATTCCATATTCACCTACCACGTTTCCTTCTCTTCCTTTTCCTACTATCGAATTCCAGTCACCCATGACTATTAAATTTTCCCCTCCCTTCACTATCTGGATAATTTCTTTTATCTCATCATATATATTATCAACCTTTTTCTCATCTGCATAGGTAGTTGGCATATAAACTTGTACTACTGTGGTAGGCGTGGGCTTCGTGTCTATCTTCGCCACAATAATGCGTTCACTGTGCTGATTGTAGTAGCTTACCCGCACTCCTATTTTTTTATTGATTATTGCACCTGCTCCTGCATTACCCCTATTGGATTTTGTATTTATAACACTGTATTCACTTGAACAGAAGTCTTGTTT
Source organism: Schistocerca piceifrons (assembly GCF_021461385.2). Lineage (NCBI taxonomy): Eukaryota > Metazoa > Arthropoda > Insecta > Orthoptera > Acrididae > Schistocerca > Schistocerca piceifrons. The sequence goes on from NC_060140.1 coordinate 537,010,010, forward strand.
TTCCTGCCACCGAACTTTGCAAATTCCCACTAGATCTAACTTTAGCCGATCCACTTCCCTTTTTCAATTTTCTAACCAACCTGCCGGATTAAGGGATCTGACATTCCACGAACCGATCCGTAGAACGCCAATATCCTTTCTCCTGGTAACGACGTCCTCCGAAGTAATCCCCGCCCGGAGATCCGAATGGTGGACTATTTTACTCGAGAGGACGTCGTCATCATTTAACCATGCAGTAAAGGTGCATTCCCTCGGGAAAAATTACGGCTGTAGTTTCCCCTTGCTTTCAGCCGTTCGCAGTACCAGCACAGCAAGGCCGTTTTGGTTAGTTTTACAAGGTCAGATCAGTCAATCATCCAGACTTGCCCCTGTAACTACTGAAAAGGCTGCTGCCCCTCTTCAGGAACCACACGTTTGTCTGGTCTCTCAGCAGATACCCCTCCATTGAGGCAAGCAAGCCACCCCACCAACGGCAAGGTCCATGGTTCATAGGGATTACTATATCCAAATTGTTTATTCAGAGCAGCATTGAGAAGGGAAGCAACAACAGCCTTGGATAAAATTCAGACGACCCCCATCATTAATAGCTGTGCCTTGTGTAAACTACAGATTGTAGTTGTAATCATTTATAGCGGGAGCTATTTTATGGGTGACAGCACGGCAAATATGAAAAGGAAATATCTCCAAAGTTCCCTTCAAAAATGCTGCCCAGCCCTTTGTAGTTGTTCTCCTGGGTGGATTAACATGCTGCGCATTATGAAACACTTCTCCGACTCAGCACTTAAATGATTATACAAGACAAGAACAGTGTTACAAAATCACTCTTCTACACGCTGCAGTAATATAGCTTGGAGCCCAAGGTAGACAGGCTTTCACTTCCTTATTCGGTTCAGTATGCTCGCAGTATGCCCGTGGTCTAGGGTAGCGTCTTTGATTTATAATCAAAACGTCTTCGGTCCCGGGTTCGATCGCCGCCACTGCCTAAATTTTGGTAAATAATCAGCATTGGAGGCCGAAGACATCCGACATAAGAAGTCAGCCTCATTCTGCCAACGGCCTTGTCAAAGAGGGCGGAGGAGCGGATAGAGGTTCAGGGCACTCTCTTGTACTAGGGGTGGGAAATTGCCCCTAAAGGCGGAAGAATCAGCAATGATCAACGACATGAGGATGCAGAAGGCAATGGAAACCACTGCATTAAAGACACGTAACGTGTATCCACAGGACATGTGGCCTGTAATTGAAGAAGTGTCATGATGATCTCTCCAATGGCAGAACATTCCGGAATAGTCCCCCATTCGGATCTCCGGGAGGGGACTGCCAAGGGGGAGGTTACCATGAGAAAAAGATTGAATAATCAACGAAAGGATAACGTTCTACGAGTCGGGGCGTGGAATGTCAGAGGCTTGAACGTGGTAGGGAAACTAGAAAATCTGAAAAGGGAAATGCAAAGGCTCAATCTAGATATAGTAGGGGTCAGTGAAGTGATGTGGAAGGAAGACAAGAATTTCTGGTCAGATGAGTATCGGGTAATATTAACAGCAGAAGAAAATGGTATAACAGGTGTAGGATTCGTTATGAATAGGACGGTAGGGCAGAGGGTGTGTTACTGTGAACAGTTCAGTGACCGGGTTGTTCTAATCAGAATCGACAGCAGACCAACGCCGACAACGATAGTTCAGGTATACATGCCGACGTCGCAAGCTGACGATGAACAGATAGAGAAAGTGTATGAAGATATTGAAAGGGTAATGCAGTATGCAAAGGGGGACGAAAATCTAATAGTCATAGGCGCCTGGAATGCAGTTGTAGGGGAAGGAGTAGAAGAAAAGGTTACAGGAGAATATGGGCTTGGGACAAGGAATGAAAGAGGAGAAAGACTAATTGAGTTCTGTAACCAGTTTCAGCTAGTAATAGCGAATACCCTGTTCGAGAAGGAGGAGGTATACTTGGAAAAGGCCGGGAGATACGGGACGATTTCAATTAGATTACGTCATGGTCAGACAGAGATTCCGAAATCAGATACTGGATTGTAAGGCGTACCCAGGAGCAGATATAGACTCAGATCACAATATAGTAGTGATGAAGAGTAGGCTGAAGTTCAAGACATTAGTCAGGAAGAATCAATACGCAAAGAAGTGGGATACGGAGGTACTAAGGAATGACGAGATACGTTTGAAGTTCTCTAACGCTATAGATAGCGCAGTAGGCAGTACAGCTGAAGAGGAATGGAAATCTCTAAAAAGGGCCATCACAGAAGTTGGGAAGCAAAATATAGGTACAAATAAGGTAGCTGCGAAGAAACCATGGGTAACAGAAGAAATACTTCGGTTGATTGATGAAAGGAGGAAGTACAAACATATTCCGGAAAAATCAGGAATACAGAAATACAAGTCGATGAGGAATGAAATAAATAGGAAGTGCAGTGAAGCTAAGACGAAATGGCTGCAGGAAAAATGTGAAGACATCGAAAAAGATATGATTGTCGGAAGGACAGACTCAGCATACAGGAAAGTCAAAACAACCATTGGTGACATTAAAAGCTACGGTGGTAACATTAAGAGTGCAACGGGAATTCCACTGTTAAATGCAGAGGAGAGAGCAGATAGGTGGAAAGAATACATTGAAAGCCTCTATGAGTGTGAAGATTTGTCTGATGTGATAGAAGAAGAAACAGGAGTCGATTTAGAAGAGATACGGGATCCAGTATTAGAATCGGAATTTAAAAGAGCTTTGGAGGACTTACGGTAAAATAAGGCAGAAGGGATAGATAACATTCTATCAGAATTTCTAAAATCATTTGGGGAAGTGGCAACAAAACGACTATTCACGTTGGTGTGTAGAATATATGAGTGTGGCGACATACCATCTGACTTTCTGAAAAGCATCATCCACACAATTCCGAAGACGGCAAGAGCTGACAAGTGCGAGAATTATAGCACAATCAGCTTAACAGCTCATGCATCGAAGCTGCTTACAAGAATAATATACAGAAGAATGGTAAAGAAAATTGAGAATGCGCTAGGTGAGGATCAGTTTGGCTTTAGGAAAAGTAAAGGGACGATAGAGGCAATTCTGACGTTACGGCTAATAATGGAAGCAAGGCTAAAGAAAAATCAAGAGACTTTCATAGGATTTGTCGACCTGGAAAAAGCGTTCGACAACATAAAATGGTGCAAGCTGTTCGAGATTCTGAGAAAAGTAGGGGTAAGCTATAGAGAGAGACGGGTCATATACAATATGTACAACAACCAAGAGGGAATAATAAGAGTGGACCATCAAAAACGAAGTGCTCGTATTAAGAAGGGTGTAAGACAAGGCTGTAGCCTTTCGCCCCTACTCTTCAATCTGTACATCGAGAAAGCAATGATGGAAATAAAAGAAAGGTTCAGGAGTGGAATTAAAATACAAGGTGAAAGGATATCAATGATACGATTCGCTGATGACATTGCTATCCTGAGTGAAAGTGAAGAACGGAACGAACGGAATGAACAGTCTAATGAGTACACAGTATGGTTTGGGAGTAAATCGGAGAAAGACGAAGGTAATGAGAAGTAGTAGAAATGAGAACAGCGAGAAACTTAACATCAGGATTGATGGTCACGAAGTCAATGAAGCTAAGGAATTCTGCTACCTAGGCAGTAAAATAACCAATGACGGATGGAGCAAGGAGGACATCAAAAGCAGACTCGCTATGGCAAAAAAGGCATTTCTGGTCAAGAGAAGTCTACTAATATCAAATACCGACCTTAATTTGAGGAAGAAATTTCTGAGTATATACGTCTGGAGTACAGCATTGTATGGTAGTGAAACATGGACTGTGGGAAAACCGGAACAGAAGAGAATCGAAGCATTTGAGATGTGGTGCTATAGACGAATGTTGAAAATTAGGTGGAGTGATAAGGTAAGGAATGAGGAGGAGGTTCTATGCAGAATCGGAGAGGAAAGGAATATGTAAAAAAACACTGATAAGGAGAAGGGACAGGATGATTGGACATCTGCTAAGACATGAGGGAATGACTTCCATGGTACTAGAGGGAGCTGTAGAGGGCAAAAACTGTAGAGGAAGACAGAGATTGGAATACGTCAAGCAAATAATTGAGGACGTAGGTTGCAAGTGCTACTCTGAGATGAAGAGGTTAGCACAGGAAAGGAATTCGTGGCGGGTAGCATCAAACCAGCCAGTAGACGGATGAAAAAAAAAAAAAAAAAAAAAAAAAAAAAAAAAAAAAAAAAAAAAAAAAAAAAAACGAAAAAAAAAAGACGACAACGCTCTTTACTGTGAAAAAAAAGCATATAGCCTTTTCTGGCTATAAATTTGAAGTGCAGAAGAGATACAGCTTGTAATCGCAATTATCAAAAATAAACAATTTCTCTTACGAAAAAGAGTTCAATATCGTCTACGAACCTTTATTCGATGTTAGATGCCCGGACCTTCATAAGACTATTAGTGTGTTTAGCAACACAGTGCGTAGTGATTTCCTCACACATTAACAATACTGGGCGAATCTGCTACTATCACTGTCAAAACGACGCGCAATATTTCGCCGTCAGCTTGTGTGTTCAAGACGTTCGCTAAGCGGCCAATTTGTTAGAAGACAGCACATTACCACTGTTGTTCAACCTTCTCCTTCTGAAAATGTTTCCCAAAAATCTTACGGCGACTGTGTACTTTAGCTGCCAAGAGAGACGGTCTTCATCGCGAGTTGAAGTGGTTTTCTCCGACTCAGTCCGGCGATCTCTGAGAACCGGAGAAACGGAAACGTCCGACCGCCAACTGATCCTATACCTAAACCGTTCTCCTCTACAGCAGCCACGAAGAAAACATAATCATCTAAAGTCAAATTCTTTCACATACTTTTATCTTAGACAAGTTAATAATTTTAAAATATATGCATCTAGGCAAAGATATCAAGAGAGAGTTTAAATGCAGTACCTGTCTTATCTGCGTCAAAGGTCAAGTTAGTTAATTAATCAGTTTCTTTACGACGTGGCAGTTCACGCTGAACGCATCAGAAAACCCTCAGAGCAAGTAGACGAATACTAGGAAACAAGCGTGGCGAACATCGCATCTGGGAAATACCAGGGTGACCGTGAAAGGATGCTACTGAGCACTCGGTATGCTTGACTGGAGATCTCATCCGAGATGTGGAGGAATCTGTGCCGGCGGCTACTGAACGCACTGGGCGCAACCGGTTGGATGTCGTGACGTGGGACGAATGGTTCCTGACGCTTCGGTTCTGAGGCTTCTCTACTGGCCGGATAATGTAGAGCCCACCTTAACAGGTCAGTCTTTATGACACGGAGAAAGCGACTCCTAAGACAATGTAGAATGTATTGTTTGTACGCTGTTTTTATTAGGTTAGAAGAATTCGGTTTTAGAGCCGTGATTAACTGCGTGCTGAAACTTAGACAGATCAGTCACATTATCCTAAGAGAACATTTGTCCTCACATACATGAAATAGAACACGTCTTGCATTGGTAAAGTCCCAGAAGTGAAATTTCGGTACAGTACTCTTCAGGAGGAGTCGGACAACATATTACTTCCCCCCACACACATCTCGCGTATTGACCATGAAGAGAAAATTCGTGAAATTAGAGCCAATACAGAGGCTTACCGACAATCATTCTTCCTACGCACTATTCGCGAGTGGAACAGAGTTGAAGGGGGCACATAGTGGTACCGAAAGTATCCTCCGCTACACACCGTTAGGTGGCTTGCGGAGTATGATGTAGGTGTAGATGTAATTGGGTAGATACTCTGATAATGAATTTTAATGTAGGCAGTTCAGCTGAAGGCGAATGGAAACCTTTGACAAGGGAAATTACAGAATTAGAAAAGACCAACATTGGTACAAGGGACCTAACAACAAAGAAACCTTCGGTTCTCTAAATACATAAATAATCTGATGGACAGAGTGAGCAGGAACCTACTGCTATTTATGTACAGGTAGTTATCGTCGATGAGTGACAGTAGGACGGTATCAGATGACAGACAAAACTTCTAGTTGATGTGATAAATGGAAGCTTATTCTAAATGTAGAATAGTGTAAGTTAACGTGGATGAGAAGGAAAAACAAACCTCCAGTTTTCGAGTACAATATTGGTAGAATGCTGCTTGACACAGTCATGTCGATTTACTATTCTGGTGTAACGCTGCAAAGCGATATAAAGTGGAATGAGCTCGCAAGGACGGTAGTGGGGAAGGCGAGAATTTTAGTATTGGGATAATTTTAGGAACATGTAAATCATGTGTAAAAGATACCGCGTATAGAACAATAAGTGCAATCCGTTCTAGAGAAATGCTTGAGTGGTTCGGATCACCACCAGGTCACATTAAAGGCAGACATCGAACTAAATCAGCGGCGTGAGGCTTGATCTGTAGCGGTAGTTTGATCAACACCGAGTATTATCGGCAAACTTTGTGAGCTCTTATGGAAATACCTGGAGCGAAGACGACGTTCTTGTCGCGAAATAATTTTGAAAAATCTAGGGAACCGGCATTTGAAGCTGACTGCAGAGAGATTGTATTGCTACCAATGGACGTTTTACGTTAGGCCCATGAAAGGAAGGTGAGAGAAATTAGAGCTCACACGGAGGGATACAGACATTCGTTTTTCTCTCACTTCATTTGCGAGTGGAACAGGAAACAAGTTAACTAGTTGTGGTAAGAGTTACCCTCTGCCATTCCATGATTTCCTACATTTCTCCAGACAGACCCCGGGACGATTCCTTTGAAAGTGCACTGCCGAGTTCCTTCCTCACCCTTAAATAAATCGTAATTTGTGCTCCGTCACTAAAGACCTCGACGCCGACGAGACGTCAAACCCGAATCTCTGTTCCTTTTTTTCTTTAGCTCCAGGTACCTGTAACGCTATATAAATTACGAATCGTATGTAAGACAGCACATATGTGTTACAGAAGATGCATCGGTGGCTTTCAGGAAAGCGTGATGCTGTATTTTTCAAATCCTCGTCAAGCTGGAAGTTTTTTTTTTTTTTTTTCCAAGAAGAATGACGCTGTTGGGGTCTCACACGTCGCCTTTAAAAGAATCGTACTTACAGCATGTAATAATTACTATTCGTATTAGTATTACTTGTACTGTGTCAAACTGACATCCCATTTGTATATTACAAATTATATATAACTTCCAGCACGAGTTATTTATCCGAAACGCTGTTTGCAAGTTACCGCTTTGCCGGTTTTCTTCATTGTAGATACGTTTCGACATTTTTTCTTCCATCTGGATATTTTTGTTGAGATTTCTCGATGGACTGAAACAAGATCAGTTCAAAAACTGTGCGCCCTGTCACCTTCAGACAGCTGTCCAACTTTACTCACTGACAGTTGAACACTCACCAAAAATCGCAACTTCCCGGTTGGCGGCACGGCATACGGGATACCCAAAAAGGACGAGTAAGAGGTGTTGTAGACGCTCGTGGCTGTGGATCCTCGTAGTGTTCCCTGCTGAACGGTCACCAGCACATCTTCTCCCTGCAACAGGAGTGAGGTTCACATGGGTATGAGGGTGAGATAAAAAGTCTCCGTTACCAAAAGCATTCGCCAAAATGTAAATAAACTCATTCCCTCGATCATTAACCCCGGAATGTTTCAGTATATAAAATTTAAAACTGTTACATAAGAATCAATGTCATACTATCACTTTTGAAGACATTATGAAGTGAATATAGGTTGACGCTGAAAGGTATCTTTACATTTGTGGGGTATCTTTACAGTTAATCTGAATATAGGGGTAAAGTGTGGCCTCAATACAACTGTCGCGCAAACGGAATTCAGTAGGATGTGTCGTACATCACAGCTGGATGAAGCAAGAAGTGGAATTTTAGCAGTGAGAGCGTAAACAACAATTCTGGCAGAAGAACATTTATTTTATCGGTAAATTGCACACATGACCGAGTATAGTGGGTAACATGATGACTGCTGTTGGCTGCAATCTAATACGTCGCATACTAATTAATTCTAGAAAATTACTTCGGAGTCCCTTGCAAGGTCTGTGATCTATGGAAAAGGAATGTTTAAAGGATGGTTTAATTACGAACGCTTATATTCACATACACTTGACACACTAACAGGAAGGAAAAGAACTAAAAACCTTCACCACAGCATACGTGGGCAGCAAGAAAGGCTGTTCCGATTTCAACATGCTGGATAAATTAATAAAATTTCTGTTTGAAGTGTATTGCTATAAAAATGAAGCCTAATTAAGAGTCATAATTAATTCAGATATTCTACAGCGGAAGATCACTATAGCCTTGGCACCATAAACTTTCTTATTAGATCACGAGCACGTGGACCTCACAAACAAAAGCGTGCACAAAGAAAGTTATCAAGTGAGACAAATTGCACAAAATTCTGTCATAAAATCACGGAAATCATACACAACATATATGCTCTTGCGAAAGGGATACTAAACAGAATTAACTGAATCACAATAAACCCAACACGGCTCCACGTGTTTGATTAACAGTTCAACTGAACAATAGCCTACACCTTCCCTGGATTTTAACGCATTTAACAGTCGCGAATTAGCAAGTAAAATACGTCACACAGGAAAATAAGCTATGAACAATGAAAGGAATAATTTTCTTTGACTAGCTCAGAAAAACTTACATAAAACACAACATTAACTTCTCATCGCAAAGGCACAATTACCGCCAGTAGGTCTCGCGTCCAACGGAACAATCCACGAGCATTCGCTCTCAACCAAAACCGCCCCATACCTACGAAAGTGACCAGAGGAACCCCTACTGTGGTGCTAACCTACAAAAAAGGTCCGTCCAAGGCAAACAGAAACCACTTTGCTACCTGGCACGTGTTTCCTACACTTGGCTGCTCTGACACAATGGCAGACTACTACGCTCCCACGTACCTACACCCGGAAATCATTGCACACTCTCATCCATACATTCAACTGATCGGACAAAAAGAGGAAAGAATAGGTACATTGAAATATGGCACATAAATGCATCAAACACGCGTGTGGGGCTCCGACACGTACCAACAACCTAATGAAATGTTAAAATGATATATGGATAAGATACTGTGGCCACTACGAACATACGCAGCTGCTCAGTCTTTCCCCTTTTCTTCTTTACATCCAGGGTAGCAGACCATTTGCAGAGGCAAACAATTAAGAAGTTGGCACAAACCGTAGACAGTCAGCTAGTTACACACCTGACAAATGGGCAGGGAATAGCCTTCTATAACTTGTAGGGGGGACAGAGTACACAATATTACGAACTGGAATCCATGTCTTAAAACGTACCGTTTACGTACTACAGCCGCTTGAAAACTTGTTTTCTAGGTAGATATACAACAGGGTAGTGACGGCGGCGCAGGCGAGGTCGGGAGGAGGGGGGAGGGCTGATTCTGTCGGATCGGCTGATGTCATTTGACGTCTATACTACCTCTCCCACCTGGTTCGAGTTCCATTCTCGTGTCTGTAAGTGTCAGGGCTACATGGTTGAGCACACGTTTGCAGAATATACCGACACGATCCTTCTGTATGGCGAAGCTCACAGTAATGAAACAGCTGCTCGTCGCCTTTATCAAGATCGCTATCCACAATGTCCGACTCATTACATACCCCTCTCGCTGCAATTACGCAACGGCCTCGAGAGCAGTACCTTTACTGTGAGCAGGCGTTACTGTGCTGCTGCAGGGAGACACCGCACTTCCGAAATGCAAGAAGCCGTACTAAATCTCGCTGAAACGAGCCCGTCAACTGGTTATCTTTCTTGGATTTTTAATGAGCATAATGGGGAAACAAGTGGTGTACTGGGTCACGCTTAATAAATTACTTGCACAAGTGGTTGCGTTACCAATAAATTTTCAAATGATTGTAGCAAGGAACGGTGCGTTTCCAGACATGCGTTCCAACTCGAAATATTATTTACTCAGCCCCCTTACAAGTTATAGATTTCTGTAAGGGTGCTCTAACACTGTGAAGAAACGGTGAAAGGTTAGGGGTTAACATACTGTTGATATCTACGTCATTACAAACGTACTGCTGTCTAACTTCGAGAATGCTTCTGAAAATAAATCACTGTGATCAATTTAAGAGAACACCAGCCTTTTAGAAGGGATGATTTTAGTAAACCATAGTAAAACTGTATCAATTTGGTATGGCATGGATCAGATAATTATGAAAATAATTAGTGGTGGTAGTGCATAAACGTCAGTCTCCCAGTGTAACTGTTGACAAATTAGTGTCCAATGGGCAGAATGTTCCATCAGACTATGACGTTGCCATCATCAGGTTAACCGAAATCCCGAGACTCAGTCCTACAACCGTGAACTATTTTGTAAGGCACTGATCATTTACAGGGTTCTTACCCACAACCTGTTACACGTCACACTAGTAGAAATTCGTCTTCGTAAAAGAAGGAGTTGTCAATGGAGAACATTTTCAGTTTATTTTACTTTCCTATCTGTCAGACATTTTATATATCTAGCTAAGTGATCAAAAATGTTGAACACAGCATTATCCACCTATTTTAGTGTTAAAGACTACCTTACACTGGCGTAATGAATTTAATTTTTTCTTCTGGTATTATGTACCAACATCGTTCTTCCTTTACAAATGCACTATATTATGTACAGCAAACTTCCTGATGGAAAAAAAAATTGCATAGCAGTAGTCAGAATACCTAAATCCTGAAACAGATGTCTACAAGATGATCTTGGTAGTTCACGACATGTTTCCCTTACACCAAGTTTTTGAATGATGAAGACTATGTTTCCTAAAGATGAGCTGCGCTAGGACGTTGTTACATATACCTTTATTGAATGAAAATATGTAAAAATGTCGACTTACTGATTTGTCTCTCTTCATAACTTGCAGTGATTCCAAGTGTGAATGTGGGAAAACTAAGCTGTTTAAGGAGTTTCAAAATGTTCTTTTCCCAGTTTAAATTCTCGTCAGTACGGTCACATCATCCGTGTAGGACCCCTAGATGTGTAGAACTGAATACGTTGCGTCTTTTTAAAACTGAGAGTGAGACCATTTCCAGACGACCGATCAATGATATTCTTAAGAATACTGTTTATCATTCCTTTAGTTGTTGTACGCATACTTGCATTGGTTACTAGCGTCATCTGCAAAAAAGAACTAATGCTATTTATTGTATATAGGATGGGAGATCGTTTACGTGTATGAGCAACAACAGCAGACCTAGACTGATCTTTGGCTAACACCACATGTGATTTGTCCTAGTTAGAATAATATCTCTGGAGTGTATCAGCTGAATCACTAAGTAGAACATCCTACATTTTTTTGGTTTGGTGTGGCATTACCCATTGATTGGCTATACAGTCAGTCCCATCAAACTTCAGTTTATCTAAGAGATAATATGTTAACAATAATATATTAACACAGTAAAATGCCTCATATAGGTAGCAGAAAATACCAACCACGAAATTTTATTATTAAATGCTTGTAAAATTTTATTAATGAAATGTAAATGCAGTCTGAGTAGAGCAAATATTCTCAAATCCAATCTCAGATTTGCTGAGGATATTACCGTTGCTCAGGTGAGATACAATTCTATAACACATCCCATTCTTAAAAATGATATCAGTAGTGAAACACGTCGGTAGTTATTGACATCACTCTAATCATCTATCTTAGAAAGGAGTTTAGCAACTACATATTTCAGTCGCTCTGAAAAATGTCTTAAGTCAGTGATGAATTACATTTTTCGTGTGATATAAGGTTTACTGACGAACAAATGCTTAGTATTATTTTGGAAGCACCATCAAATCCAGATGAACTTTTATTTTTGAGAGAATATATAATTCTCTAAATTTCAGAAGGAGAAGTTGGTGAATCGTTCATATGAGTGAGCTTGATGAGACTTGCTTTTTCAACATCTTTCTTCACTGTCCCTATCTGCGACTCAACACTCCCTACATGTGGCAGGTAGCAATCTGTCATCAGTGTTGTTATTCCATCACGGACCTTACATCGTTTGAAATGCATTACTTAGTTCACTTTGTGAACTGTCAGTCGCTTACAATGAAGTAGTGGATAAGATAATGTATAACATTGGCGAAAGCTGTGAAGACGAGGAGGTTTAACAATGCACTCGACGATAGGCTTGGCTCCATAGCTGATGGTGTCTCCCACCGACGGGGACCACTTGCATAGTGAAAAGGGAACTATCAGGAGGTGGGTAGTGACTGGACAGGAGGAATTCTTATGCTGAAATCTGCTTAAAGTGAGTATAAAGTGATTTGATAACCTACCAGTATGTGTTGTTCAGATAGTACGTGAGATACTCTTGAGCTGCGAATGGACTGAGAATAGGAGGAGCTAGACTGGTTGATCCAAGTCTGAAAAGCTGAATAATACTGGGGTAATGTTGGTCCTGAATAAGATTTGTGGAGTATTTTCGTCCCACACGATGCGTGGGGCGAAAGATGCCTCCAATTTCTCTTTTATGAAATGAGTGGTACATGTATGTTGTCTTGTAATTCTGTGATACCATTCGTCAGCCGATAAGATGATTTCTGAAAACAAAACTTGATCACCATTCATTTTTCTGTTCTTATTTATATCAAAATAAAGTGACCCTATGTCGCTGTTTGAGACACTAAACGTTCTTTTTGAATATTTGGATATGCATGCATTATTTACATTACCAATTTTCCAAAGTTGTCAAAACGCTTTGTGATTTTGTAAATTATAAATGGATTTTTTGAATGGTTGCGCCTGTGAAAGCAATGGGTTTGTTTAAAAATAACTTTTCTGCTACGAATCACAATTTTTATTCGTATTTCACAGGACACGTGTCGGGAAACAATTCCCGGTTTCAAGTGTGTTTTCTCTTAGCTTGATTGGTATCTGTCAAATAAATGTTTGTTGTTAATTAATTCGTAACCTGCTGGTACACTACATAGTCTAAGACCCAGCACAAGGGTAGAAGATAAAAATGGGGTGTTAGAGGGCTGCGGACTGTGGCGGGGACCTCCTGTGGTAGTGGTTTGACAGATGTCTCTTTCCAGGCAACAGGGAAACCAGTTGTCAAGGACTGATTGAAAATCCCTGTTGTATGGGCAATAATGGGTCACTACGAAACTCTGTCATTAGGACCGAGACCTAACGGGTCCAGTAAATGCTGGTGTGACACGCCTGACAGCTTTTTTTAACAGAATTGCCAGTAATGTGACTTCTCGATCGAGGCCGTTACGTCAACTACCATATTTCCTTTGCATTTATGGTTCAAATGGCTCTGAGCACTATGGGACTTAACAGCTGCGGTCATCAGTCCCCTAGAACTTAGAACTACTTAAACCTAACTAACCTAAGGACATCACACACACCCATGCCCGAGGCAGGATCCGAACCTGCGACCGTAGCAGTCGCGCGGTTCCGGACTGAGCGCCTAGAACCGCGAGACCATCGCGGCCGGCACATTGCATTTATATAGAACAAGCAGTTTGCACTATCAGCGTCTGGTTTATATCAATTGTGAGTTAATGTAGCGTTTCTCGCAGACTGACTAGCTCTGTTGCCTTTGTAATAGTAAGCAACATGATATTCAGGTGTGGGACGTCGTTTCTATGCACGATGTACGGCGTCTCTGAGTTTCCTAAGTTGCTTTACCGCAACCGTTTTCACATGTGCTGGTTTTCCTCTTCCTTTTCCGGTCTTTCGGGAACAATAATTGTACCGTAATATAGTGGAATACATATGTTGCTCAGAAAATCAGAAGGTTTCTCTTTCATGTTCCTTAACGTAAGGCACGTTATATACCAATCTGTCACTTGTATCTTTGTTGAAGTTTAAGATACAATGGTGCACTTAACGTCTGAACCATGGACCTTGCCGTTGGTGGGGAGGCTTGCGTGCCTCAGCGATACAGATGACCGTACCGTAGGTGCAACCACAACGGAGGGGTATCTGTTGAGAGGCCAGACAAACATGTGGTTCCTGAAGAGGGGCAGCAGCCTTTTCAGCAGTTGCAGGGGCAACAGTCTGGATGATTGACTGATCTGGCCTTGTAACATTAACCAAAATGGCCTTGCTGTGCTGGTACTGAGAACGGCTGAAAGCAAAGGGAAACTACAGCCGTAATTTTTCCCGAGGACATGCAGCTTTACTGTATGGAGTAGCATTGGGAGCTGCATCAAACCAGTCTCAGGACTGAAGACAACAACAACAACAACAACGTCTGTGTAAATAGTCCGTTGTGGTTTTCTTTCTTGGACACTCTAGCGACCACAACACGAAATTTATGTTACAGCCACACATAACAGCTGCGGATATTACTCTGAGGATTTCATTGCAAATGTATGTATGGGGCTGTGACAGTTTACTATATAATGGGTAGGTCAAGCTGAAGTGGCGTTAGATTTGAAGAAGAAAGTGATCTGGTGTACATGAGCATACAGCCAACTTGTTTCTCTTCATTAGAGTTGGATGTACATAGCGTGATAATACGTCAGAGCTTGTTTACCCCCTCTCGTATCTTACATCTGCCCTGTTCTAGAAGACATAGATGAATGCATTTACACTGTTGTGGATCGCTTCTGTCTGACAGAAATTTTATATACATGTTTGCATCTTGAAACATATGGTGGAACTCGTCGCGATGACAGGCCAGAGACTGGACATTTTATCCAAATTGAAGGTGGAGGAGGTGGTTGGGGAGGGTGCACGGAAGAAGGGAAAAGGCAGAAATTCATTATGTCATCTGCATCGGAACTTTACGCGGAGTAAGTGTGACAAGTGAAACTGTGCCCTAGACCGGTATTCGAACCTGGGGTCTCTTGTTTACTAGGCAATAGCGCTAACCAGTGAGCCACCTGGACACAGTGTCTATTGCTATTACGCAGACTACTTCGGTATTGTCCTCGGCTGACCCACATTCCCACCTCGCACCACCTATCCATAGTGCCCATCTATGTCCACCTTGCTCGCTACTTTGAAATTCCTGCAGGAGGTCGAATGTGATTGTAGATTCGTACTTACGGTGTCAGGATCATAGCTGATCAAGGAGAATCAGGTATATAAATACATGGTGTCTGTTGTTTCAGACATGTCCAAAATCCCAGGCAGCACATCGGAGTCAAAGCATGAAGTATGTGCAGAAGGCGTATGGAAACTGGGAGAAAATAGGAAGGATAGTTCTGCGATCGAGGCCAGCTGGGTTATACAGCTGTCACACGAAAAGAAGAGGTAGTGGGAAGTCAAATTTACTGAGTAGACCAAAAACATTTCTCACACAACTCTAGCAAATGCAAGATAAAAAATGACAGTGTATGATTTAATGTCAATAGCTCTAATGATAAGTAACACCAATTATTTGGTAACAAGGCGCCAAATAAAACATGGTAAAGTTAAGTCAGTACAGGGGAAAAGACACACAAAAAAGAAATAGTTATAAAGTAAAGTAGTTCAGTATCAAATGGGTAAATCACATTTATGTTGTACGGAAACAGTATCATACAAACATATAAATAACCACCGCATGAAAAGACGTGTTTTTAGGTTCTACTTGTTAGGTTTTCAGTTCATTTGCTATGAAAATTGTGTTTTTTAGCAGCTTTCTTCGCCATTATCGTGCCATTACGGGTACACAAGTTGTCTAATTCACATCTGGAGTCTCCCAGCAATTGGCAGAGCTAACTCAAAAAGTTTCTTCTCCTCTCGTAACGTCATTCCATATATGATACAAATTTCACTATTATAGTTCTAGGTTTCGTAGAGCACGGCCTCGTTAACACCACTTTTTGACTTTCATCGTCATTTTCTGTCACTGCACCCCTAGCTTCTCTCAGGCAAGATTTATCACCGTACTTTCGAAGTTCTCTTTCCCGTGCTCTGGAATTCCGATCTGATAGTGATCAAGCTCGTCAGATTATTCTGTTAAGTTACGTTTGAGCAATTATGCCATATCCACAGTTCCCTTCAATGATTTGGTCAGGGCACAGACACGGATCACATAGACCTACAGTGTCTTCGCTACATTTTTCGCAACACTGCTGCAGTGACAGCATCAGCAACAGTCTGGACCATTGACCTGAAGCATGTTTTGTCTTGTTTCGCTGCACTCACATTTACCTTGACGAATTCAACACTTCCCACAATGCCCAATCGTGTGTCCACAGCATTCTCTGTGGGCTCGCCTCCTCTGCTCTCACTGGCCTGGCCATTGTGGCATACAGCTCTTTGGTTTTCCATTTTAGATACAGTTACATATTAAATATCATTAAACAGAATGGTAATGGGGTGTTAGATCAAGGATCTCGAAAATATTTAGCAGTGTTGCTATTTAATAACAGCTCCAAATTTCTGGTAAATCTGCGAAACAAACAAACATGCATTACTCACTAGCAGACAAACATGCTTTTGTCTTCTCTACATAGTTTGTTTCCAAACGTCTTTCAAACTTTCTTATTTCAATAATGAGTCTCTTATATCTTCTTCTTCAGTCATAACTGAAAACAAAATCTCCTACCACATAGTCGTACTTAGGACATTCATTCCACCTGCCAGGTCTATCATCTCTGTTTAACTCTGAAATTTATGTTGCACCACAATGTTGATGCCCTTTCTTTGTTTGTTAAGGAACAATCACATAATTAAAATTTAAATGAATGGAAAATTATTCTCTTATGTGAATTTGATACCAAAGTACATTGGTTTCATTATATAAGTATAATTGATTATAAATAATTTATTTTACAGTTGTGTTAACTGGAACAGCAATTAGATTACTAGTAACGCTAAGAGTAGTCTACCTAAAATTTCGTGGAACATTCAAATTCTTCTTAGGAGGTTCAGACACTGAGAATAAAGTTTTGTGTCTTTAGTATGAAATTTTTCTTCCTTATTTGCATAAATTATGTTTAATTATTTAAATTCATCAAGTTTATTTCATTATATTAAGTTAATGCAATAGGAAAGTTATTAAACAGATGATATGGTAGTGATTTTCCTATCAGAAGTAGGCTTTGATACACTCCTGTTTCGTTTAACAGTTCATTGTTTACATTCTTTTATCTCATTACAACGCACATGACGTATTACGTTTACTAACATCTTTAAATGCAGTTCACCAATATTTTTTCAGTAACAGTTGTTATCACTTTAGGCCGTTTTGATGTATGGGCACTGTGTAAATAATAATCCAAGCAGTAGTATTGTAAATATTCCTTAGAGTTATTATTTTGATGTTGCATCACTCTTAGCTTCTAATGCTGCAACTGTTCAGGAATATAACATATCTGGGGGTTCTGTTTGATTAAAATTTGTGTTCATATAAAAAATTGTTCGATTTCTACAAATAGAGTGTGACATACGTGAATTTCCAGTTTTCTTTCTCATTTTATGTAAACATCTACTACAACATCAATATAATCTGACTATTCATATCTTCAGTTTGATTGTTATCCATGATATTCATTGTGAGCGTTGCTTCAATAGTTTAAACTACACAATAAAATAGCTCTAGTTATGGTATTGTAATAAAATTAATCTTGAAACTGGTAGGAATGTTCATATAGTTCTGATCAATATCCCTGAAGTATATTTAGAAAAAGGTGTCTAATATGTAACTGGGGTATTACTTACAAACACTGCAACTAAAAGTATTATAACTGTTTTGAGAATGATAGATAATATTCCTGTTAATGGTGAATCACTATCTTCTAATGGTTCTGGGGTTTATAACATCACTTGCGATACATGTGTCATTTATTATATAGGACAAACTGGAAGATCATTCAGTCTCATTTATTATATTGGACAAACTGGAAGATCTTTCAGGATCAGATACAAGGAACATTTATTGGGAAAAAGAGGCGCTAATGTATAGAATTACAATTTTGCTGATCATCTATTAATTTCCGGCCACAAATCGAAAAGCGTTGAAGAAAGCTGAGTTTGACGTAGGGAAGAAATGGATCATAGGCTCGACAGATTCGAGGAGTTAGAGGTTATCTATCATATTACTAAGAACGATGGTCTCAATCTCAATGAACTGTTAGAATTATGTAAATTTTTTTCTTAATAACTTTAATGCACTACTCGCGTAATTTCGGTTCTTTTATTTTCTACTTGTTTTCCTGCCTCTAGTTCCGAAGCATCTTAGTCTTCGAATCTCATAGATGAATACTACTAAAGCTGCCTTCACCCACATATTTTTCGGATTGTGCAGCTATTTGTATGAATATTCTGTAATATCCTGTGCTTTACATAACGATAATTCCTGTATAGCCTCATAGATGGCTGTGTTGCACTTTATTTGCCCTACTTTTTTTGTAATTTCAAAATTATATTAAGTTCTTTTCCTTTGCACTTGGTTTTTCTGTCAATTGTTGCTTAGTTCAATTATATCTGTTATAATGACTCAGGTGGGCATATTCCACCCAATAGGGGTCACAGCTTGTATTGCTTTCGTAACAGCAATGTAAGCCACTAGACTGATCAGTCTGACGTTGTTACCAGCAAGGGATACATGCCAAAGGCTTCAAAGTGTTTAATTTTAATTTTTGACTCGAGCATATCTGCTCGAAAGTTGGACCATTGCTTCCTCGCAGTGTAACTTCACATAAGTAACCTTTGTATGCCATGACAATTGTCATCTAGGTTAATAATTTTGTCAAAAGTATTTTTCTGTGTATTATTTTGCAGGGTCTCTTAAAAATACATTCTGAAGAAGACATCCTTAGAGGAGTGGAAACATAGGTCAGTGTACCAAACAGTTATTTGCAACCTGTTAGCTGTGTAGTAGAGTAGAGTATAGAAGATAAATTAGTGATAGTACTAATGAACAATGACGTTTAGTAAAGACGAGGAAAACAGAATCTCTTTCAAACATAAATTGAATGATATAAAAGAAACAATCCAGTGACAATAGTTTCAAATCCACTTGCCTGTAAATGTTGTGCTGGGAGGATACTTTCAGCTGAACGTCACTTATTAATACATCAAAGAGAAGTAAAAAGACTGTAGGGAACGATCTGTGGCTGACATTTTTGCGCTTCTGACAAAGTTGTAATAGTAAACGTGAAGGTGCGTTATGTGCGGCTTGCCTGAGACGGAAGATGCTCTTACCAAATGAGTAATCCGAACATTTTCTAATGCCGTACTTGAACTTGTTGGTACTCAGAATAAATCTTTCATTCGACACCAGAGCGTATGCTATATTAAAGCACACTGATTGCTCTATACTATTTTTGGATTGTTCAGTATATGAGAGAGATTACCGCAGACGTACCTAGATATTTGTTAGAAGTAATTGTTCTTCATTTATGTATTCATATAGTAGTTCTGTCTTTGTATTTGCAACTAACCCTCAATATATACACATGTAAAGCAATGCGAACACATGGACAGAAGGACCCTTTATTGTATGACTACAAGATAGATACAATCACAGGAAGCTGTTCCTTCCATAAAATGTCTGTCAATTTGCGTACGGAGAGATCTGAAGGGCAATGACCATATAAAATTAATCGCGGTTAAGGCAGATGCTGGAGATTCATTGGGAAAGTTCTCAGAAAGTGTACCCCATCAAAAAAGGAAGTAGCTAACATGACATTCATTCGATCAGTCAGTTTGGGATCCGTACTAGACCTGAAAATGGAAATGAGCGTTTGGCGTCATCGGCCGGAAGGCCCCTTACGGGGCAGGTCTCGCCACCTTGGTGCAGGTCTTATTACATTCGACACCACATTGGACGATCTGCGCGCAGGATGGGGATAAAATGACGATGAAGACGACACAACACCCAGTCTCTGAGCACAGAAAATCCCCTACCCAGCCGGGAATCTAACCTGGGCCCCTTAGGACGGCAGTCCTTACGACGGAAGTCCGTCACGCTGACCATTCAGCTGTCGGGGCGGACGGTACTAGACATGAGTAATAGAGTAAATAGAGAAGACGACAGATGAACAGCACGTTTTGTTTCAGGTTGATTTAATAAGAGCGCAAAACGTCACGGTGATGGCCAATCACCTGCAGTGGCAGACGGTGCAACACAGGCATTCTGCATCACAGTATACTCTACTGTAAAATTGCTGAAAGAGTACGTTTGTAGAAGAGCCAGCCAACATACTGCGTGCTCCTGCGCATATCTTGCGAAAAGAACGTGAGGATAAAATTAGAGGGATTGGGGCCCTCACAGAAGCCTCACTGGAACAAGATAATGGGGAAATGACGTTTGTACACAAAGTACCCTCCACCATACACTGTAGGGTTGCTTGCGGAGGATAAATGTAGATGTATATTTGTCCATTTCCACGACGTAGTTTTAATACGTGAGGAATTGTCTATACACCCTGCAGAATCAAGGAATTTCTTAAGAGGCTCTTACGGATGATGTGTGAACTGCAGTGAAAGAAAAGCTAGAATACTGTGTAAGGTCACTGTTACATAACCCTTGGATAAACATTATTGCAAAGGAACAGCAACAGGTCTGAGAGTCTGCGCTGAATATACTGCCAGCAATAATTACCTTGCAGAGCGTTACGGACCCGACGATTGCTAGCGTAGCGGCGATTGGGAAATGCATAGTTGGGGCGTTGTTATCCTGTTTCACTGCTGCCGAGAGTTCCCCAGCGTCCTGAAAATCACAAGGATTCCACTGAGATAAGTTTTGTAATATTCCGACACTTTATATACAGCAGCGATATATTCGAACACTGTACTAGGCGTTATCTGATGAAGCTGCTGTTATCACCATTACTGGCGGAAGTTATGAAACGTTTCGTAATTACAAAGCTACTCCGCTGAGAATGCCTTCTCCTGTAGGATTAGAGTGAAATGTACGTTTCTGATTTCTCACATGTGAAATTTCTAGTAATGGCCATGCTCCATGTTTTACGACGTAATAAAACTTTTCTGAATTTAATCTTGATAACGAATGGCTGCACAAGGTGGCAGCACATAGAGCATCTTTGTTGTGGCGTCGGTCGGATGTCCAGGATTCGAGGAGTCTGATATTTCGTCGAAGCGACGATTTAAGAAATTTATATTTGAAAGCAGATTTTTACAGAAAATATAAAGAAGGTTTAGACGAATCAAACTAATAGCAATAAACTACAAATTCTACTAAAGAAAAATACAGAGACAAGCCAGGGGCCGTCGAAAACGATAACAGCTGATAGCCGAATGTTCGGCGCCGACAACGTGTATCTGTAGGGAGTGCGGACCACTATCAATGACGGATGTGTCGCCTCTCAAATATCTGAAACAGACGGAGAAAACCTTTCTTAAATTCACTGAATCGTTGTCAGACTTAGTTAAATGGCTGTAATTCTTGCAAATGTGTGCAACGAAGTTTTGTAAACGGGTGGGAAGGAAGGGCGAGGGAGGAGGGTGACAGTAAACAACACAGAAGAATCAGCAAATTGCAAGTTGGTGATATACGCGCTGTCGTAGTGTGGCAAACGATGCCAGTGGCTCTCCTAACAGAAAACGATAGCGAGGGATATCTACGATAGATTCCAATGATACCGTGGCCTTGATAGTTGTCCGGTCACTACACAAATGAAGAAATCGAAAGCGACGTGTTGTTTTATTTCCGTATTAATGTGTTAGAGAATTTCCAATCGGTTTAAGTCCCAAAAAAGCTGGAAGTGTCTTTATAGAACACAACTAGTGTAGAAATCTAAAGATAAGGAATTCGAGCGACGCCGCGTGAGTCGTCTGTCGACATTAATAAGACGTCACCTGCAATATCTTCGAGAATTGAGTAACCGTCTAGTGCCCAGTGAGAAATACGTACTGCACAAGATCATTAAGAATGGACAATAAACTTAAATCGACTTTCGAGACAGTAGCTCTTTTACTTTTTGCTTAAACCATGTACTCTAACAGAGTAGATCAGCAACAGCACTTTAAAGTTTCCTTTCAAGAGCTACCCTCCTTCATCAGCTCTCTTTTCGGAAGTATTGACCACTGGGGAACTTTGTAGCTTACTGTAGAAACTGTAGTAGTACTAAGGATGCACAATCATGTGTCTTCTTAGATGAATGAAATGAAGTAGGATAGCATGCTGACAGGGCCATCCTATCAAGGCACGGAAGACTGTTAATTATCGGCGGGGCAGAGGATCGGTGACAACTTGAAGGCGTTGAAGCAAGAAGGGGTCATAGGACAGCCAGGTGCCCCACATGTCTACTACAGGCGTCAGGCCCTGCTTGTATAAACCACACTTGTGGGCCGTGAAGGGCTTATGCTCCTGCAAATTAAATGAACCCAAGATCGCTATATCAGCCACTTGATCAATAAAGCTTATAACAACAGCCACTGAAATAATTTTCATTTATTGTTCAATCTCAGTAGCACATTTTTAATTTTATGACACGTTTCGGTCACTGTAGACCATCTTCATATCTAAGTAGTAAAGTCGTCAGCCCGCCTTGTATTTTGAGACTGCTCTGGAATAACGTTCCGGAAAGACAAGACGACCTGCTGGGGCAACTATTGATCTGAAGATGATCCAGAGTAATTGAAGCATGTCATCAAACGATAAATGTGCAACTGAGACTGAAAAACAATTGAGAATTATTTTCAGTATGAGTATGGTTGCTGTTTGTCCCGAGACGAACATGTCGGTAACAGTGAAAAATGGCCGCTTAGTCTTAACACGGTTCATGGAAGTTTACCCGATGTATGTAGGAAGAGTGTCGGTTTCTTGGATGATGATGATTGCTGGAAAATTACTTGACGAGGGAACGTTGCAACCTGTTAGCAGCCCATGAGCTGGCCAGGGTAAACAAGGTCACGTTTTAGAATCGATGTTGGCAGTTGAGTGTGCTTTGTTTCGAAATTTTGTGGAAAATTAATGCTGACAGGACTCGAAGTCGGCACGATGCTTTTCTTCCTGACTGCTCTTGCCAACTAAGTTATTATGACTCCCGAGTTTCCTTCGGTGCTTTAATTTTCGTAAAACTTTCCTTTCCCTTTCGAACGTTCACAGACACGCTCTTGCGTTCCTTGCTGTACTAGCACTTCAGAAGGACATCCATAGCGGAGAATTTACTTGGTACAGCCAAGAGCTTGTTTTCAAAACTAATATCTCGGCCTATAGCGGTGTATTCGCTGTTTTGAGTGCACGTGGCAGATTCGTTGTAGAAATAAGATCTAGGCCGTCGGAAAGTCATTTCTTCTCTCTCTTGTTTCTTCCAACCGTACTACAAAGAATGAACAATGGAGTAAATTTCCAAGGAGAGCACCATTCTCTTCTAGCAACTAAGAAATTCCAATATTCAATATATATCCTTCGTGATTTATTTTCTGATCTACGGTCACCGGATTCATTCCACACAGAACTGCTAATCTGTGGCCACAATACTGGGGTCCTTTTTTTTTTGTGAAAAATGTTGAGTCGATTGCATTCTTTAGATTATGTCATTCAAATTACTTTCATCAGAGTAAGCACCTTGAGATTTTGCAATCAAATCACATTCTCTAAAAAGCTACATTCCCAAAAGAAATTAACGTAATTCTTGCATATATCATGGTAGTTTACATTCAGTATATTTTTGGTACGTACACGTCTTTATTAAAAACATGTAAGGTGACCAATCTAACTTACACTTTTTATTTCTTCAGAGAAGAGTCAGGAGTAAAACCTACACATGTCTCTTGTTGCCATGTTAAAATTTGCTTCTTTTGCCAAATCTCAGCGGACTTTACACAGTCTCACCTCACTAGCGTGCTGTGCAGACGCAATTGAGAGATAAATCGGAAACTGTGGTTTATTAAGTTTATTAAGGAAAAGTAAGGTCAGAATTTTATGGAAAATGACACCCTCGGTACGAAATAAAAGTGTAATGACTTTACTTATGTTATTCCCAAAGCCATAGCATTTCTCGTTTCACCAGCTGTCGATGACCTTTAAAGCTCACATTCTTTCATGGGAAAAGTCTCTAGTTTCTGGAGTAACACAGTACCTAAAGAAGTTTTGCGTGATAAACATGTAGCAAAATACTCTCCTCTTCTACGTTTATGAAACATGAGGAATGTTGTGCGTGTTTCATCTTGGCTTTGTCGCTGGCGCGGTGCGATCGCAAATGAGTGGGCTACGTCAGATCAATTTCCTCGACATCGGTGACAGATAGAGACCTTCAACCAAGTCTAAATAAAATTCAATATCTTAGCTAAATTTCATACGCAGCAACATATTATGTAATATTCCCCAGACATAAAATCATAGCGACCCCTGTTTCGCATTGCAAACATTTTCGAATTTTGTGAAATGTCTTACTGACACGTAAATATCCCAGAAACTACGAGCATAAACGAAATGATGGGCACATCATAATGAACCTGACATAAAGCTACAATTAAAGAAAAAAGAAAATTTTTTACCAAATATTTTCTGTGAAATCGTTTGAGAAAGATTGCAGGGCGTACGCGCCGATTTCGTCATCACCGATCATCCGAAAGGAGGCAAACTCTTGTCGGCCTCCCCTTCTTAACAAATGAACGACCTCTCCCACCTTTCTGGACGAAAACCGCTCACTGCGCGTCGTCCACCGTACCCTGCACCAGCTATTCACTGAAGTCAACGCGGTTAATGAGGGTTCCCTGCACATTACAAATGGTGGGACTTGGATGTCTGATCACCACTGACGGCAGTGCTCGCTCTGAAACGTGCTGCTATGCTGGTCACAGGTTTGTACAGGTAAGGAGTTCTTGTCACAGGGCGCTCCATTCCTCCACCAGCACGGTTGACAGCCGCTGGATGGTCTTTGCTGAATGTGGGTGTGCTGCATTATGAGATCGCATTCGTGCTTAATGGGTTTTTAAGCAGATCAGACCATTCACCGAATGATCTGAAGCTTCAAGACTTTCTCCACTTGCACAGTTGGAAGCTGTCGCACATTGTGATCCACTAAGATCATGTCAGGGCCGAATGCACTCCTAAAAAGATAAGAAAAGGGAGAGTTACAGTGCCACAATTACATCGACCATCGTATGGTGAGATGTGGCAACACTTACACCCAGGAACGTTGTCGATAATTATCGTTTTGGGGATACAAGTGCTATGGTGTAGTGAGACATAATGTTGCAAGGGCATACTGACCTACAAATTTTTAAACATGGTACATTCACTGGTCAATGTTATTGCAACACTATATCAATTCCCTTCATAAGTCGTTTCAGGTAACATCTGGCTCTGACTTCATAACTACGGATGCACTGCGCTACCTCATCGAGCTGCGCGTCTTGAAAGGGTCTTAGAATGACAATATATATGCTGCGAATGGACTGACCTTCCTGTTCCTGTGACTAAAATCCCATTGAGCAGTGTGGGATGCATTGGGAACATGTACAGTATTACAGCACGTGCAGATGCACCAACCACCACCCAGCATTTGTCAAAAGAGCTAGTGCAGGGATGAAACGCCCTACTACAAGAATTCCATATTAAACTTGTGGCCACTATGGGAGAACATTACAGAGCATAGTTTCTCGTCCGTGGTGATCACACACCACGTTAAGAACTGCGTCCCGTCTCTTGCATTGCTAAAAGGCCATTGTATCTTTCTTTTGGTTTAATTTTGTTGAGTTCTGGGATTCGTTCATTAATAATTACTCCTAGAGGCTCAGTTTATTTAAGGTAGCTTCTGTCTTTGAATAGAAGTGTCCCTTCTGTTCTTCTTACTACATATTCCTTTCAGTTACCTTCTGTATCACACTGCAGCAGTTCTTTCTATGTATAGTCCACGTTCCATTGGGCTACGTTACTTCTTAAATTTTTCTTTAATTTTTGCACATCAATGTATTGTCGTAGTCAAGGTAGATACGAAGGCACTCCCCAACCATAACAGTACACCAGCTGGGCAGAAATTAAGAGAAATATAAGGTTCCGCAATCTGGCCCTAGACAGGTCCAACATGTGATCTCCTGCCAGTGATGTCACCCTCTGTCAATGACATCATCCTCTGCCAAAGACGTCATTCGATGCAGCATGGAACACAGCTCTCTCCCCGCCATTGTTGGGCTAAAGAATGAATGTTGAAATGAAATTACTCAGATTGTTTAATAAGACGAAAATGCACTTTTGAGGGTGGCTTGGAATTCGACATTAGGAGAAAGGAGAGATGCAAGAAATATAGGAGAACGTGGACTGGGGAAGAGGAATAGACGGTGAAAGAGCCTGTTAGAATCTTGCTCGGAGCATAGTTCAATCCTTGGCTTAAGGATTATGAAAGAAGATGGTGTACGTGGAAGAGACACAGAGCTGAAGGCTTCAAATAAAATACATCATGATAAGTTGTAGACTTCGAAAACAGATTTTAAACTCCAAATCATATCGAAAATCATTTGCCTATTCTCACTATAATTTACTTATTATGACTAGCAAATTAAAACTGAAGAAACTGCAGAAAAATAGGAGCATATTTCAATCCTTGGCTTCAAGATCATAAAATAACGCGGAAGTGTACGTGGAAGAGACGTGGAGATGAAGGCTTCAAATAAGATACATGATGATAAGACATAGATTTCGAAAACATATTTTAAACTTCGAATCATATCGAAAAGCATTTGCCTGTTTTCACTATAATTTACTTATAATTGTTAGCAAATTAAAACTGAAGAAATTGCAGAAAAATAAGTGAGTTTAATAAATTGGAAAGAAAAATAATTGACTGTGGAGATTTTCAAACGAAGCTTTAAGCAAGTGCTGACCAATACAATGGAAAGGAATACAGGACAAGATGGGCGGGTAGAGTAGAGAGATGAAATAGTGAAGGCAACACAAGATCAAATAGACAAACGGACGAAATGAAATAGAAATCACTTGACAAGAGAAAATATATTAATTTTAATAGACGAAATAGAATAATACGAAAGTATAAAATAACAGGAACTGAAACAGACGGAAAGAAATACAGACGTCTGAAAAATGAAATTGACAGGAAGTGAAAAATGCCAAAGCAGGAGTGACCATGTGAGACATACAAAGCAGTAAATGCAATCATTACTAGAAGAGAGATAGACGTCACCTATAAGAAAGGTAAAGGAAACTTGGGACGAAAGAAAACATACCTCTATGAAATGAAGAGCTCTAATGAGTAGGCTGTACAGCGCAAGGAAAAAGAAAAGTGAACTGTGAAGAGAATGTACAGGATGACTCCAAGAAGATGTTAAATACTTTCAGAGATGATGGAGAACTGTAATTGTATCAGTTGGATGTAATGGCCACTGGTCCAGAAACGATCGAGTTCGAAGTTATCAGCGAAAATCGTTTTGGTACCTCTTACAGAGCACCGATATTGTTGTTTCTAAGATTGTAGGGTAGGCAACATTGATAGTTGGTAAGATGAACCAAAACTAGGAAAAACGTCGAGTGAACATAGGTTCTAAGATTCATACTGTAAGTAGGCTGTTTAGGTTTTTTTATTGGTAACGCCACCTCTGTATGAAAAGCACTGGCTGTGCTGTGTGCAGTCCGTGGCTGCTTTGCATTGTTGTAATACTCGGCATTGTAGTGTTAGGCAGCTGGCTGTGAACAGCGCATAGCGTTGCGCAGTTGGAGGTGAGTCGCCAGCAGTGGTGGATGTGGGGAGAGAGATGGCAGAGTTTTGAAATTTGTCATGAACTGCTATATTTATATATGATGATATCAAGGTAAATACATTGTTTGTTCTCTATTAATATCTTTCATTTGATAACTATCCCTATCAGTAGTTAGTGCCTTCAGTAGTTTGAATCTTTTATTTAGCTAGCAGTAGTGGCGCTCGCTGTATTGCAGTAGCTTGAGTAGCGAAGATTTTTGTGAGGTAAGTGATTTGTGAAAGGTATAGTTTAATGTTAGTCGGGGCCCATTCTTTTGTAGGGATTATTGAAAGTCAGATTGCGTTGCGCTAACAAAATATTGTGTGTCAGTTTAAGGACAGTCGTGTATAATTGTTCAAAAGGGGACGTTTCATATGGCTCATTCATTGTCACATAAGAAGAAACACTTGAGTCACAAATTCTTTCTAGTTTACAATGGACCTTACAGAATCCGACGTATACCACATGATAATTGCGTTGAAGTTGAAACTCTGCGTACTAGGAAGAGTAAAGGTTTACACCACATTTCACATATAAAACCGTTTGTTGAAAGATAATCTGCTTTTTAACTTAGTCTTTGTCATAAAATTTTTCGCTTCACATTACTAATATGCTTTGTCAGACTTAGAATCTGTTAACATACAACAATGTTTGAAGTTAAATATTCAATCAAGAACCAAGAGAACTTATTTAAACAGAAATGACGAATGCATTGTTATAGCGAACAGACGTCACAGCGTTATTGTGTGTGTACATTCTTGCTTGTTAGTTGCACGATTATGGAACGACTATAAGGCTTACATACTTAGAACATTTACCAGTACTGCTAATGAGATTTTAATGCAACATTTTGGTTTGCTTGAAAATACATTCAGGATTTAAAGTACTTTCTGTGAGATATCAGACGACACAGTGGTTAGTTTATGTGACGACTACACGATTTTATCACGACGCTACTAATGAGTGACAATTTACAATGTTGCTTTTGCAGTGTTTCTGTTTTATATCTGCACAGTTTTCTGTTTTATTCTGGAACGTAAAACATGTTTTAGTAGTAACTTTTGTGGTATAGCTACAATGAGACTGCCTTTTCCGTAGCACAACAATACGTTACAGCACAGTACTTTCTTCATCATGGCAATAAGCGTAATAACTAAGATATCTATACATAAAGCATTTCACTTTTGTTTATCATGAGGTAAGTACATTGACTTCTGCAGAACTTAGGTTTTGGAGGACGATAAGTACGACACTTCCACAGAATTATCTTACAGCAAGACGCACATTTAGCGCTACAGGACACTCATTTGAGTGATTAATTTTGTACTTAAAACATTTATTTTTAAAGATATTTGAAGTACAATGATACAAAGGTTTTCAGTGATACATTTCATTTCATTGCTGTAATCTGTAACACCTGAGGGTATAATTACATTACATGGGGGTACATGCTTACTTTGTGTATCATGTGTTTGGCAAGCACAAGGAGCCCTAGCTAATATGGTATTTGCTTATACAACTTTACACATCGGTACCATATTTCTCTAACACAGAATTACACAGCTATCTGATCATTTAACTGAGAGATAAACATTTTTTTTTTTACTACATCAGTGACAGATGTTTACGTAATTACACAGTTGGAAAACTTCACACTTACGAAATTGTATTTTGTCTGTAGTTTGAGAAATGCTCATATTTTTCGGAACCATTGTGATACTACGAGAGCTTTGAATGATGTATTTGGTATGAGATCATGATTTTTAAACTACGTTTGAGGTAGATGACATTATTGAAATGAGCAGAGAATATTTTTTAGGGTTTGAAATTATTGCAGAAAGCTACGACGTTTTTGAGATTTGACTGAGGTGTTATGATGTTATTATTACGATGACGATGTGTATTATGTTGTTGAGGAATGTTTATTATGCTAAGTATTTCTCATGATGAAATATTGAAGAAGTGTCGATGAATATGTATATGTATAATAAGGTAAGGAATAATGAGCAGTGTTTAGGGACTCTGATTTGTGGAAAAGGTTGTTGGAAACCAAGAATCGTACTTTAAGAGTTATGAAATGTGTGTAAATGCGTGAATGTATCACAATGCTGACGAAAACTTATTGCACACTGTTATATTCATAAGATTTTGTATCTACACATTTGCAACGCAAATTCTCGACCTCTGAAATTTTTTATATGAGACTGCCACTGTAGCGGAAACTGCTGTCGTAAATATTTCCGTAAGAAAGTTAAGTGACCACCTGCACGTAATTCGTTCTGAGCGGCCAGGTGTGCCAGCCGCCTTGAGAAAAAGCCATTAGGTGGTAGAAAAAAAAAAGGAGGCCATTATCCTGGCTATTGACGTTCCTTTGTAGAAAGCATCGGAAAAACGACACGCTCGAACTTGATAACATATGATTACACTGTGGAGCTCTTAATTTATGACTTACTGAAATGCCTAATGAAATGACGAGAAATATTTTTATGTCTATACACCTGATTATGACTACTGTCTCTCTAGTTGAGAGATTTTTCTACTAACTTATGAAGTGCCTAATGACTACTGAATGATGTTCTTACGCTTTACTTTGTACATAGTTGCTTATTTCATTTGATATCTAGTTTATAGCTGCACTGCAGCATTGGTTAAAATAAAATTTTATAGATGTACTAATATAAATATTTTCTGTCTACAGATCGAGTAAATAATTTTTTTTTCAAAAAAATGAGGGAGCACAAAATGACATTTACCTTCACAGGAACTGCATTCATAATTTTCTTTTCAAGTACTTGGTAACTTTTTGGTAGAATAACTTCTTGTGGTGCACCACTTTAATTACATAGACATTAAGATGTGATTATACATTACCTTTGTCTGCATTGTTATCTTTAGTGTACTATTTTTTTTGCTTGAGCTTTGTCATGCTTAGGTATACATAATAGCATTTACTGCTGCTGTTTGCCAGGCATAGTGCTACTGAATTTTTATTTGTGTTACTCTGCTAAGCCAGTTTTACTACACATTTATTTTTCTTGTTTGCTGCTCATTGCCTTATATTAGTTGTAATTTATGCTGCTTGCTTTGCCTTTTGTATTTTTTATCATTGCTGTTTGTGTTAATTGTTTTGTGCTGCTGCATTGCCTCGTCCCTCAGTTTAGCATCTGAGCTCAGTAGATTTAAGTTAGCTTAAGAGGGGTAGACTATATAAGAAACTGACTATGGAGAATAGGTAAAGAATGCGTTGCGAAGTTATATGAAAAAGATTTGGGCCAAAATGAGTATTGTACACTGAGAAATAATTATATTGAAAGAAATATCAATAGAATACAGAAAGCAGGTATAGATAGGACTTTTTGGGAATAATGATGAATGAAGGGAGATCTCCAAGAAGTAAAGAAAGTTTTGTTTGCAAAATACTGCAGTACAACAAACCCTGTCCCTTCCTTTTGTATTATCCCACTATATGTTTGTGTACCCTTGTGTATTTGTTTTCTTCCTGTCTCTGTGTAGTTTCATAGAATTTTTTTTTCTTCTAATACTAAGCTCCATCACTATGATGAGGAATACTGTTATCCTCCAAGAAAATTGGCATTAATAATATGTTATTTACCTTGTAAATATGCTTAGACATTATTTATTCTGGTTTGTTGCTCACATGTGAAGGTGATGTTTCAAAAGTTCTTGTGATCTTTATGTATTTACTTATGTCATAATTCCTGTAACACTGATGTATATGTCTATTTCTATTCTTTTGTAAAGCCTGTTTTACTACAAATGTTATCTGTATTTTGTACCTTTGTAATTGTATTCTTATGTTATAAAATTGTAATTAACGCCAGGTCATCAAATTAAGTAACTTGTCAGTTCCATTTCACTGCACACGTTTCGGTTGGTCATAGTATATGGACAATATGTGAGAAGTAGGGACTGTTAGTGTATGCATGTGTGTTAATAATTCAGCAAGGGACTGGAAAACAGCATTGCTGGTTCGAAGGACAATTTCAAAAACTTTGTGAGTGCACAAGTGGTGGTTTATGGACTTGCTATATTGTCCACAAGACTCTTCGATGGTGATTGTGCACCTGCACAGTCGCAACAGATGGCTGCTGGCGTCTCTACAAGGACTACAGTGGGTCTGCATCTTTGATGACCCACCAGTACCATTATCTCTACAAGGACTACAGTGGGTCTACATCTTTGATGATCCATCAATACCATTATTTCTACAAGGACTGCAGTGGGTCTGCACCTCTGATGACCCACCAGTACCATTATCTCTACCAGGACTACAGTGGGTCTACTCTGTGATGACCTACCTACCAATACTCTTCAAAACTTCGATTGACCGTGCTGTGGGTTTGCTCTGTTGTGGCCCATTACCTGTCTGCATGTCAAGAGTCAGCACTGTCGTTCCGTTGGAAGGACAACACTACTTCTTCAAGATTGCATGGAAATCCACTACTTCCGTGTGCATTTCCTTCTACTGCTCAGACTTTGAGAAAAACACTACTATTTTACCGTGATGAACGATCAGGACTGTTTTTATGGACTGTGAGAAAATTTGAGCTTTTGACCAACATTGTATCAATAAGTGTGTGCATTTGATTTCTTTGTCATTGTAATTATGAAAATTTTTTTCAAATCTGTATTGGCCACTGCCCAAACCAATTTGTACAATTTTTTGTGGGGAGCATGGGGGCTATGTAAGTAGGCTGTTTAGGTTTTTTTATTGGTAACGCCACCTCTGTATGAAAAGCACTGGCTGTGCTGTGTGCAGTCCGTGGCTGCTTTGCATTGTTGTAATACTCGCCATTGTAGTGTTAGGCAGCTGGCTGTGAACAGCGCATAGCGTTGCGCAGTTGGAGGTGAGCCGCCAGCAGTGGTGGATGTGGGGAGAGAGATGGCAGAGTTTTGAGATTTGTCATGAACTGCTATATTTATATATGATGATATCAAGGTAAATACATTGTTTGTTCTCTATTAATATCTTTCATTTGCTAACTATCCCTATCAGTAGTTAGTGCCTTCAGTAATTTGAATCTTTTATTTAGCTAGCAGTAGTGGCGCTCGCTGTATTGGAGTAGCTTGAGTAGCGAAGATTTTTGTGAGGTAAGTGATTTGTGAAAGGTATAGTTTAATGTTAGTCAGGGCTCATTCTTCTGTAGGGATTATTGAAAGTCAGACTGCGTTGCGCTAACAAAATATTGTGTGTCAGTTTAAGGACAGTCGTGTATAATTGTTCAAAAGGGGACGTTTCAATTCCTTAATAGCTAAGAGCACATGTTCAACTTCGACTGAAACACATCTCTTCTACTGAACAACTGCTTGTAGCTCTTAAGATACGCATTTTAGAGACGACTTTTACTCGCTATGTTGGACCATACTACAACCTCTGAAATTTACCTTAGCAACAATAGTACCGGTACATCCATTCCACTGCCAAAGATACAGGGTGTTTCAAAAATGACCGGTATATTTGAAATGGCAATAAAAACTAAACGAGCAGCGATAGAAATACACCGTTTGTTGCAATATGCTTGGGACAACAGTACATTTTCAGGCGGACAAACTTTCGAAATTACAGTAGTTACAATTTTCAACAACAGATGGCGCTGCAAGTGATGTGAAAGATATAGAAGACAACGCAGTCTGTGGGTGCGCCATTCTGTACGTCGTCTTTCTGCTGTAAGCGTGTGCTGTTCACAACATGCACGTGTGCTGTGGATAACATGGTTTATTCCTTAGAACAGAGGATTTTTCTGGTGTTGGAATTCCACCGCCTAGAACACAGT
Source organism: Schistocerca piceifrons (assembly GCF_021461385.2). Taxonomy (NCBI): domain Eukaryota; kingdom Metazoa; phylum Arthropoda; class Insecta; order Orthoptera; family Acrididae; genus Schistocerca; species Schistocerca piceifrons. The sequence continues at coordinate 537,043,350 of NC_060140.1, forward strand.
GTTGTTGCAACAAGACGAAGTTTTCAACGGAGGTTTGATGTAACCAAAGGACCGAAAAGCGATACAATAAAGGATCTGTTTGAAATGTTTCAACGGACTGGAAACGTGACGGATGAACGTGCTGGAAAGGTAGGGCGACCGCGTACGGCAATCACAGAGGGCAACGCGCAGCTAGTGCAGCAGGTGATCCAACAGCGGCCTCGGGTTTCCGTTCGCCGTGTTGCAGCTACGGTCCAAATGACGCCAACGTCCACGTATCGTCTCATGCGCCAGAGTTTACACCTCTATCCATACAAAATTCAAACGCGGCAACCCCTCGGCGCCGCTACCATTGCTGCACGAGAGACATTCGCTAACGATATAGCGCACAGGATTGATGACGGCGATATGCATGTGAGCAGCATTTGGTTTACTGACGAAGCTTATTTTTACCTGGATGGCTTCGTCAATAAACAGAACTGGCGCATATGGGGAACCGAGAAGCCCCATGTTGCAGTCCCATCGTCCCTGCATCCTCAAAAAGTACTGGTCTGGGCCGCTATTTCTTCCAAAGGAATCATTGGCCCATTTTTCAGATCCGAAACGATTACTGCATCACGCTATCTGGGCATTCTTCGTGAATTTGTGGCGGTACAAACTGCCTTAGACGACACTGCGAACACCTCATGGTTTATGCAAGATGGTGCCCGGCCACATCGCACGGCCGACGTCTTTAATTTCCTCAATGAATATTTCGATGATCGTGTGATTGCTTTGGGCTATCTGAAACATACAGGAGGCGGCGTGGATTGGCCTCCCTATTCGCCAGACATGAACCCCTGTGACTTCTTTCTGTGGGGACACTTGAAAGACCAGGTGTACCGCCAGAATCCAGAAACAATTGAACAGCTGAAGCAGTACATCTCATCTGCATGTGAAGCCATTCCGCCAGACACGTTGTCAAAGGTTTCGGGTAATTTCATTCAGAGACTACGCCATATTATTGCTATGCATGGTGGATATGTGGAAAATATCGTACTATAGAGTTTCCCAGACCGCAGCGCCATCTGTTGTTGAAAATTGTAACTACTGTAATTTCGAAAGTTTGTCCGCCTGGAAATGTACTGTTGTCCCAAGCATATTGCAACAAACGGTGTATTTCTATCGCTGCTCGTTTAGTTTTTATTGCCGTTTCAAATATACCGCTCATTTTTGAAACACCCTGTATGAAGAAGATGTTCAGTCAGTCGTTTCCTGACCAGGGTCCCTACCTGAAATTGATACATATTCCTTCTCCGTCATCCTTGGGAGTTTGTAACATCATCATTGAATCAACCTAGCTGACCTAGTTTTGTGACCTCCCTGTCAATTTCAGTTGAAGGGACCAAATGTTAAGGTTGATTAAGCTCCAGAATCGTCAAATAACGAAACCCTAGAAACAGGAGTCGATTTAGATGAGATAGGAGATCCAGTATTAGAATCAGAATTTAATAGAGCTTTGGAGGACTTAAGATCAAATAAGGCAGAAGGGATAGATAACATTCCATCAGAGTTTCTAAAATCATTGAGGGACATGACAAGAAAACTACTATTCAAATTCGTGTTGTGAGGTAACGGGCGATTTATGGCGCGCCGAAAATATTCTAAGTTCAGAGCTGGCTGCCACCACTCGGGTCGTTCGCCTAGCGGGGGTCGGCAGGCCGGCTGCGTGGTGCCGTTGCATGAGGGACGTGGCTGGGAATTCAGCTGTGACGAGGACGGTGCTTTGAGTCGATGAAGGAGATGTCTACACGGGGAGTACGGGACGCACGGTCGCGAGAGAAACTTGGAATGTGGAGCTGTTCGCGCGTGGTCGCAAGAGATAGAAATACTTCAGAATGCGGACTTGTGAACTTGTGAGACTTCCGAGGTTTCTACAGTCAAGACGTAGTGTGCGTTTAGAAGTGAATATATCGTGAGCTATGATGTTCTTCATAACTAATTACGTGCATTGATTGGCGACTCCATAGTGTCCTATGCACTACGACCAGATAATGGGTATACTTGGAAGGAGAGACAGCATTGGTCGTATATTTTTGTTTATTATCGCAAAATCGATTTTCGGTCACTTAGTGACCATCTTCAGTGCTCTAATATATAACTTAAATTAGTAAGCACTGGTGTCAATAAGCTTACGGCGATCACATAGACTGCAGTCTATGTGATCGCCGTAAGCTTATTGACACCAGTGCTTACTAATTTAAGTTATATATTACAGCACTGAAGATGGTCACTAAGTGACTGAAAATCTATTTTGCGATAATAAACAAAAATATACGACCAATGCTGCCTCTCCTTCCAAGTATAATTACGTGCAGTAAGAATCTATAGTTTCCCTGTTATTCAACTTGTATTTTATTTAATGGCTGGATTATCGACACCAATAAGTGTTTAGTAGAAATATACCGCATTCTCAAAAGTACTTCTACTACCGTACTCATCATTTAAAGTCGTTAAGATAGTACCTACAAATTTTATTTAATTGCAATCTTTCATTTATAAATTTATATGCTCCATTCATAATTCGCAATTGCTGAGTGATAGAACTCATCGACCATTCGATTCATGTGTGTCTTATTATCGTATGCTGAAGACTCAGCAGTGTTTGGCCTGTAATGCGGCAACTACATATCCCAGCCCTTAGACAACGAAACCAGCCAAAACGTTTAATATTCCAAAAGCTTTGGACGTTCCTCTAAGCACATTTTATTTTAATTATACGCCTTTTGGCAGCTGTTCGTCTTTAAATTCAAAATTAGTTCCTGTCCTTAGTGAATATAATTCTGTCCTTTTATTTGAATGTACTTCCCCTCCCAGCTCAACGTCACCTCCTTTGTCATATTGTAACTCTGACAGTGATAGAACAGGACTTGGCATGTCAGTTCATCAGAACGCATAGAGTCTTGAAAATCCTACGTAAGATCTTTAATGTTGTTAATCGGTCACACCGAGGATATTAGCGTTAAATTAATGGTTTTTTAGTCAGGACCCTCTGCCTACAACTGAATATTGGCAATATTTGCTTCATCAGATGCGTTTCGCCTTAGTTTACGAGGACATCAGCAATGGCCTAATATGTACAGGGTGCTATGAGCACTAGAGCAGATATTGTGATCATTGGTACCTTACTGTTTACCCACTTCACGTGTTGGTTGTTTTTTTCTCTGCGCCTTATCGCAGATATGTCATGTAACTTACTACCACATGTTTCCTGCATAATCGTACCTGTACCACTAAGAGGACTATGCCTATCAGTATAGACTAAACGTCTTGCGTCCACACTTCCACACCTGACCTGCTGGCCAGGAGAAAATAATGATCAATCGTTCGCCCTTGCCAGATGTGCTCGTAGGTAGCCTACCAACCCCCTAAAAAAATACTGCTCCTGGTAACTACAGTTATTGATCTTCAGGTGACGTAAACATTGACGTAATGTAGTTCATTACGCTGTACTCAGTCCCCAGGATATACATTCTGGGGACTGAGTACGGTGCGATGAACAACATTACATCAGTATTTACATCATTTGAAGACCACTGACTGTAGTCATCAGCGCAGGAAACAAACCGCACACACCGTCTTCCACTATGTCACTCATATTATGGACTTTTGGCAATGCTGACATGTACAAGCGAATTTACGTCGAAAATCTTAAATCTATATAAATAAAACAAACGTTATTAACATTCTACATCGTTATTCTTCATGTATGATTATTTATTTCAGATCATAGTCATCCCGGCGACGAATATGTTTCTGCCAACGTGGGACAATTTTGTTGAAGGGAACACTGCAGATTGTTTGACTTTATTGACCGGACAACAGCCTCACCTCTCCTTGCACTGCTTCATCACAACGAATGTGAACTCATCGCAGGTGTTTAAGGTTTTGAAACGGATGATAATCATATGGGGCCAAGTTGGGATTGTACGGAGGATGATCGATGACAGCGAACACAATGCGTCGGATTGTTGCATATGTGGCAACGCTAGTACATGGTGTGGTGTTGCCCTGTAGGAGAGTGTGTTCCATATGTGGAAGAATTCTTCCAACTCCAAATTCGATTACAGTACTGCGTTTCTCACGCACCGAGATAGTTACGTTGCAGTCAGCCATGTTACAGGCTACAATTAGGAGCCTTCTGCCGCCAGAGGGCTGCAAATATGTTGACATGAAAATGAAGATGTAGTATGCAAATAACGTTTGTTTTATTTAATAATCTTTAAGAGTTTTCATATAAGAAACTCGGAGGCATTGTTTTTCAACAGTCCCACGTATATCGAGCTGCCTGCGATCAAAGGTTGAGTGTCCGTATGTGCCAGGTTTTTGGCTAGGTTTTTTTTAGTGAGTTGGTGTTTATAGCTGTGTGGTCATTGATCAGTTGCTTGCTCTGTACTATTTATTGTGATGATTTTCATCTTTCTTTAAATGTTGCACAGATACGGGAAAATTACTGTCACAGTCCGAACTTCTGATGTGTACTTTATATCTTGTCTTAAAATTCCTGTTTGTCATTCAAACATACGCTGCATTGTAGCTTTCACCTTCAACGTGACAGATGCTACATTTCTGGAATTTGGTACTCCTTAGAGTGGAGGTCGTTGTTTCGTTATTATGTTCAGAGCTCTGTGTGTTTATGTGTATTTGTCTGCTAACTTATGCCGTTTGTGTGGTGTTTCTTTCATGTGGAGCGAGTCCGTTATGGCATCAGTCACGATTTGCTTCTGGAAACGTTACCGGTGTTGATCGGTTAATAGATTGAAGAAATGAACTATTTTGAGAATTTAACACCATAAGGACTGTGAAGAAGCATGGAGAGATGTATCTGCATTGCAGATCTGTTCACTGGCGGGATGTCTAGATCTGTGATGCAACATGACTGCTACATCCTCCATTACCCAGATTTTCGATAAATAAAACTACAGTTACAGCTTATTGTAACTGAAAGCAATGCTGTCCTGCTCTTGTTTATCCTCAGTGTCGGCCCACAGGAAGTTTATTTACGATAATAAAAAATGAAATAAACCGAAAATTGAATCATTAGAAAGAAATGTGCAAACGTAAATGCTCCTTTCTACCCCAAACAAAAGTTTCAACGTCGCAGTATAAATTTACAAACACAGATATGAACTCAGGCACTTCTGTAAGATTATTTCACACGACATTGATTAACAGCATAAGTCGCAGTGGAGTGGAAGTGAAATTAGAATTAGTGTCTTGGGTTATTACGTGCCATCGGGCAAAGCTGCAGACTGCCAAGATAACAGTGTCAGGAATAACACAGCGCTGTACGCCGCTGGTGCAATTGGCAGCTTGAGCACACCTATCACAAGCCTTTGAGGTAATTCATCCGAACGTTATCAGCTGCTAAGGACAGCGCGTAATCCGTTATACTCCAGATAAAAGTGAGAAATACTTACAGATGTTCCTCCTCTGAAGACGTTTCCAGCAGAGGACAAAGTTTGCAGCCAATGCGGCTGCAGCCACGTCCCAACTGCCGGCACGCCTGCTCTCGAGGTCACCAGCCAGCACAGTAAGCTTCCCCTCCCCTCACCTCCCAACCCCCCCCAAAAAGCCATCCACCACTCCTTCGGCTCTGTCCACCACACCGACCTCATCCTCCTGCTTATGTAACCTCCAGGACGACAGCAAAAATGTGCTTGCCATAGTTCGTCATTTATATACTGTGTAATAACGACGGTCATTTAATTCGGTGCTTGATGAAAAGCAAGAAAAGACGGTAAAAAAATTATACCAAAATTCAAGAGCTATGTAACTTCTTCACAAGTCTTCAAAGTCGGCAAAATTACTTTATCTTCACCATAGGCACCTTTGATCAACTTGCTGCAGTATCTGTTCATATACAACTTCACAATATTACGAACTTAAATTTAAGGGCACTCTTTTTCTTTTATTATTCCTTGTAACCGAAATTTACTGCGTAAGTTATTCAGGGAACTTACACATACGAGCCCTGTCAGTAACACACTCAATCATTTTAAAAAAGAAAACGTGCATCAAAAGAGTTTGCTGTAGCGTTCCGTCTAATGTGGTTAGACAAAGAGAAGAAGAATGATTAAGGTTTGACGTCCTGTCGACAATATGGTAATGAAAGATAGGGTGAAAAGCAAATGAAATAACTCAATGGTCGTCGTGTAAACTGCGAGTCCAGTGTGCTACCCACTACATTGCCTCGCTCGGTAAAAAGATAAAGCAGATAATGTTATAGATGACAGAGTTGCTACGGTGAATTAACATATTTTAAAATTTTTAATAAGATGGAATGGAGAAAGCTGTGATACACGGTTTGTCATTATTGGCTGACTTTGATTTCCAAACATCACACGAGCCACCGTTATATTTTTACTTTTTGTTGAATTTTTTTCGCTGTCATGAGTGTTCTAACTAGTTTGATGCGGCCCACCACAAATTCCTCTCCTGGACCAACCTCTTCATCTCAGAATATCACTTAGTTGTTAGATGTATTCCAAGCTCTGTCTTCCCCTCCAGTTTTCATCCTCTATAACTCACACTAGTACCATGGAGTCTATTCCCTTGTGCCTTAACACGGGTCGTATCATCCTGCCCCTTCATCTTGTAAGTGATTACGATACATTCCTTTCTTCACCCATTCTGCGAAGAACCTACTCATTCATTTTCTTCGTAGTGCATCTAATTTTGAACATTTTTGTGGAGCAGCGCATCTCAAACGCTTCATTCTCTTCTGTTCGGTTTTCCAAAATCGACGTTTCACTACCATACAATACCTTGCTCGATATTTCTTCAAGTCTTATATTTGATACTAGTCTGTTACTCTTGGCCATGAATGCCCTCGTTGCCTGTCCTAGTCCGCTCCTTATGTCCACCTTACTTTGTCGAACATGGGTTATTTCGCTCTCAGGGTAGCAGAATTCCATGTTTTCCTCTGTTTCGTGATCACGAGTTTTGACGTTAAGTTTTTCGCTAATTTTATTTCTGCTACATCTCATCACTTTCATCTTTCTCCTGGTTTCTTTATATCCTTATTCTGTAAATATTAGACCTTTTCATTTATCAGGTCCTGTAATTCTACTTCACTTTCACTGACGACAGTAATGTCAACAGCGAATATCGTCACTGACGGATTGAATATCAGTCCCACACTTGAACCTTCCTTTATTTCCGTCATTGCTTCTTCGGTATGTAGGTTGAGCAATAGGGGTGAAAGACTGCATCCCTGTCTCACATCCTTCTTATTCTGACCACTTGATTCTTAGTATTACTTGTATTTCCCCATATTTCACTCTTTTTTTTCCAGAATTTCAAACATTTTGTACCAATTTATGTTGTTGAAAACTTTGTCTTGGTCGACAGACCCTATGAACGTCTCTTGATTTTTCTTCAGTCTTGCTTCGAATGGCAAGCGGAAAGTCAAAATTGCCTCACTACTGCCTTTCCCTTCCTAAAGTCTAACTGATTGTCATCTAACTGGGTCACCTACCGTGATTCCGATGGAATGTCATATATCCCTTCTGCATTAATTCATGACTAGTCTTCCAGAGTTCTTTTAAATTCTGACGCCGATACTGAATCGCCCAAACCTTCCATATAAATTCGAATTTCTTCCTTTATCAAGTCATGAGGCAAGTCCTTTCCAGTGTACTCATTCCAACTATCCACTCTTTGTCTTTAACACTGGAAGTGCCATCGCATACTTAACGCTACCAACATTGCTTTTCACTTCAGGGAGGGATCTTTTACTTTTCTGTATGTTGAATCTGTCCTTTCGATATTCGTTCTGTTTCGATAACTTCACATCCGTCCTGCAGATTTCGCTATTGTATACAATTCTTCAAAAGCCAGGAAGATAATAGGTGTTTCTGTCAATCGTTCGTAGTCCAGAAGCAACGAGGTGGCCATCTAAACTATGTGGTGCAATAAAGTAATATTACTAGTTTTAGTATTAAATTGTGTCTACACAGTACTGTAATCGGTCACTTGAAATTTTACGATAGCTACAAGTCCTTTAATGTCGTTAACTCATAATATGCAATGACGTCTTGAACGAATACACCAAACACTTTCGGAAAATGTCATTGTCTTATAAGCAAGAACACGTAGAGGAAAGTTTACCAAAGCAGCAGAGTGCTAACTGGATAACGTCAGGCGCTGAGAACGGTCTTACAATTATTTCCGCCGCCTCGAAGTGCTGCTATCCCGTATGCGCGCAAAAGCAGCTGTCGATGGCACGTGTTGTGGCTGACCTTGACCGGAAGCGTCTCGATTTATCACGGTGTTGAATCACGTCGCGCGGTGGCAGGAGTGTTGCTACAGCTTGTGCAACTACACGCTCTTACATGCTCTGTGACGGATGTCTTGAGTTGGTGCTTGAGAAACGTAGAACTCGTAGTGCCGGAAGAGATGACATCACATCACAACCGAAAACAGACATCATCGTCCGTTCTCTGAGTTGGCCATAATTTCAGCACTTGACACTGGTTCCAGTTATCGTGCAGAGAGTGCTCCAAAGCATTTTTTGTCTGCTTTATTTGCATACAAGCATGCATCCGAAGATAAATGGAGTTATTTTAGATTGATTTCGGATTGCAATCAACGGGAAATGGCGTAATTTATGTGTGATATCTGGCTCGCATTCGAAGAAAAATGGCACAATTTTAGTGCCATATTTACGGTGTGTTGTTGCCTATTAGTGCACGATACCTGCCTGTCACTGTGCAATACAGTCGTGATACTTGTCCTGCCATCTGCGTCTTCAGTGGGCCAAGATGATACTGGACGTCTAATATGTCCCAACTGATTTCTGTTTTAAGTCTTTTAAATTACGCAATGCATCGAGTACACCGATGGCGAAATTAATTTAATCTGATATGTGTGAAATATGTAGTTCAGGCTGTGAATGGTGCTTTGATGTTTTGGACGTATTTAATGTACCATGACTTGTCACCAATGATTCAGATTACGGTGACCATGAACCAGGAGATGTACTTCTATATTCTTCGTGCGTGGCCCTAGTGAAAAGTAGGATGTTACAAAATGTATTATAGTTCATTGCTTTCCCCCCAACCATCCCACACCGGATGGAGCGGAAGTGGTCGGAAATGCCAGAATTTAAGTTATTCTAGGAAAAAGCTGTTTGAATCAATACGTTGCACGTTCGTAAAATGTTAGGCTATCTGCATGTACGTTAGAACTGGATAGTACAATGGATATTACAATGCTGTCCCTGGGAATCAACGAGAACTTATTGTCGCTTGTAAGAAAACGTGACTGAGCACTTCCTTTGTAGTACACTGTTTGATAATCTTCTCTGGAAAGATGTGAGAAGGAAACAGGAATTAGGAATGCACAGTCTATGGAAAGGATCGGTCCTATTGTTTGAAGAGCATGTGGTCAGTGCTCCAGCAGGGCTTAAGGTTGCCCTAGTCGTAGGATATACGTACTAGTGAGCGACCTGCCTGTTTCTATTCGTCAACGGCTTGCGATGTGTAAAACTAATTACAAAGATAACAGTGCAGTTGCCCATATTGGAAATACCGTTACCTGCACATACGTCAATGTAGACATTTACATACATACTCCGCAATCCACAATACAGTGCGTAGCGGAGGGTACGTCGTACCACAACTAGCATCTTCTCTCCCTGTTCCACTCCCAAACAGAACGAGGGAAAAATGACTGCCTGTATGCCTCTGTACGAGCCCTAATCTCTCTTATCCTTGTGGACATTCCGCGAAATATAAGTTGGCAGCAGTAAAACTGTACTGCGGTCAGCCTCAAATGCTGGTTCTCTAAATTTCCTCAGTAGCGATTCACGAAAAGAACGCCTCCTTTCCTCCAGAGACTCCCACCCGACTTCCTGAAGCATTTCCATAACACTCGCGTGATGATCAAACTTACCTGTAACAAATCTAGCAGCCCGCCTCTGAATTGCTTCTATGTCCTCCCTCAATCCAACCTGATAGGGATCCCAAACGCTCGAGCAGTACTCAAGAATAGGTCATCTCCTTTACAGATGAACCACATCTTCCCAAAACTCTACCAATGAACCGAAGACGACTATCTGCCTTCCCCACAACTACAATTACATGCTTGTCCCACTTCATATCCCTCTGCAATGTTACGCCCAAGTGGCAGTGTTAAAGTAGTAAATCGTTTGTGGCGGTGTCAGGGGACGAACAGAAAGGGATTTAGTAATCCTAACGATAATTCACAGAACTACATAGGTACTCTCAGCAGTTGTTTGCAGTGGTTGCTGACGAGACGAAATTTATTTCCGCACAATTGCAGTGGAGCAGCGTTTCTCAGTACTTCAGTATTCGGAGCCCAATTTGCAGTCATAATTGTCATGCCATAACGAAAGCTAAAAAGATATAAACTTTAAAAATTACCAATAATAACTAAATTTATTGACGTTTCGCAATATCTATCCACTACAATGTCAAAACCAAAATCCATGGCTCTCTATTGCTCTCTCTCTCTCTCTATCTGTCTATCTATCTTTCTTACAACAGATTGCAGGCGAATGTTCGCTCGAAAGTCTCTCAGCTGATGAAGAGTTCACAGCAAGTGGCAAAACTAAAAAACAGTTTATTATTAAATAGCCCTTTTAATTTTGGGAAGGGTGGATCGATGAGTTTTATTCACCGAAAACAAGAGCATTTCGTATACTATTACCATTTTCAATATTCTACCTTTGAAAAACCGAATTTCATGCGTTGGTTATTTTGAAGACGAAGTATAACTCTGAGCTGAACGTAGAAAAACAACTTAGAGCGTCTGTTTCTAATGTCCTTCGAAATGCTTTTCTCTGCAAGCCAGACCGAAAGGAGGCCCTAACAACTACAAAACTTTATTTTAATTTAGTAGTAGAAAGTTATCTATCAAATGCGTTATGCAGCATGTATATCAGTGTAAATGTGAATTTTAACTTTTATTTTGTCAGAATGTGTTTTGCTTTACTTTTCTTTCAATTAATTGGTCAGTTTTTTCTGTCATTTTTATATTTTGTTTGACCTATTCTCTGTTTTATCAATATCAGTTTGAAGGATTTTACGCAAGGGGAACTAAAATACACGGAACGTATTGCTTATCTTTATCACATTTTCATTTATTGAAAACAATGAAATGAAAAATATTTACATTTCAGCAAACAAGGATTTCAAGAATATTAAAAATTTAAATTCCGCTGTGTGATGTATGTGCTAGCTTTTGAGAACAAAGTTCCTTAAGACGTGATGCAACAGGAGAAATGGCCACTCGAAGCTCTTTGCTTGTGTTTAGCTTTGAACAGGATTTCGACTACGTAGTTGTCGGAAAGCCAGTGTCGTACAAGTATGCTGTTGTGAAAGGAATCAGAACCTTCATTGCGTTTTGGCTCAGATTTGTGGATTCCTTGCGAAACAACAACACAGAAACTTCATTATATTTACTTTTCGATGAAGTGTCACAAATGAGGTCAGTAAATCGTTGTTCTTTTATATTCAGATGTAATGGTCCAGGAGCATTTATGAACTGATTTTTAACCCAATTAAATCTATCAATATAATCGCTGAAATACATTCCGAAAAGAACCTTCAGTGCTGCAAGACGATGAAGAAGGCAGGGTTTTACCGCCATTGGAATTATCGGACTCTCCCTGTCCTGTAACATAGACACTATAGAGGCGAACATACACTAAATGATCATATGTATCCGGACACCTGGCTGAAAATAACACAAGTTCGTGGCGCCCTCCGTCGGTAATGATGGAACTGAATATGTAGTTGGTCCACCGTTATCTCGCAGCCATACGCTCAGTCAGGTGCTGGAAGGTTTCCTGGGGAATGGCAGTCCATCTTCATGAGGTGCTGCACTGAGGAGAGATATCGATGTCGGTGGGTGAGGCCTGGCACGAAGTCGGCGTCCCAAAACATCCCAAACATCCCAAACCTATTCTATAGGATTCAGGTCAGGACTATGTGCAGGGCAGTTCATTATAGGGATGTTATTGTCGTGTAACCACTCCTCCACAGGCCTTGCATTTTGATCAGGTACTTGATCATGTTGAAAGATGCAATCGCCATCCCGAATTGCTCTTCAACAGTGGGAAGCAAAAAAGTCCTTAAACATCATTGTAGGCCTGTGCTGTAATAATGTCATGAATAACAACAAAGGGTGCTAGCCCCATCCATGATAAACACGACCACACCATAACACCTTCGCCTCCGAATTTTACTGTTCGCGCTACATACGCTAGCAGATGACGTTCACCGGCATTCGCCATACCCATACCCTGCCATCGGATCGACACATTGTGTACCGTAATTAGTAACTCCACACAACGTTTTTCCAAGTGTTAAATAGTCCTAAGTTTACGCTCTTTATACCGAGGTAGGCGTCGTTTGTCATTTACCGCCGTGATGTCTGTGTGGCTTATGAGCAGCTGCTCGACCATGAAATCCAAGTTTACTCACCTCCCGCATAACTGTCTATGAATTGCAGTAGATCCTGATGCTATTTGGAATTCCTATGTGATGGTTTGGATAGATATCTGCCTATTACACATTACGACGCTCTTCAACTATCGGCAGTCCCTGTCAGTCAACAGACTAGGTCGGCCTGCACGCTTTTGTCCTGTACGTGTACCTTCACGTTTCCACTTCACCATCACATCGGAAATTGTTGAAAGGTGGCTACGCTGAGTCACAGCGCCAGAGATTGCGCCAAAGATCATTATTCCGCCGCCTCCACTGGTGCAGGGTCGAGTACAGTTGTTGTTCTGTTGGGCGAGAAAGTAGATGTTGTTCGGTTAGTGTAATGTATAGATGGAGGATGTTGCAATGATCACAGTGTATTTTTCGTGAATATATATTGAGTTAAAAATATATATATACATTTATTTAATGAAAATGCCTCTTGGTCATAGGTTCAGTCAACAAAGCATCTGGTTCGTGTTCATGTATTAGACTTGTAATTCTGGTTTCTATGTGCAGTTATAGTATTTCTGGTTTTTCAATTAGTTCATTGTAAATGGTGTTTAAAATATCTTGTCGTATTGAGGAAGAACCGTGCCAGATACATGTACGTTGAGTCACACTACGACATACAGAACAGTTACACTTGTGCTTTGTTGTTTCGTACCTTTTATAGTTGCAGGGGACTTAATTAATCAATTGTGTTAACAGAAATTTCTTGTCATTCTTTATTTTTATTTTATGCAGTCAGATTGCGTGCTAGTACTACTCAGGGCCAACCGGTCACGAGACTTCATAACCGGACACACAGCTACTACAGTTATTGCATTTATTGATTATTCTTTTTAGTTAAGCCCCCATGCACGTGGCGACCGCTGCTTCAGATCGTATCTTGGAATTCTTTTGATAGTAAAATTGGCAGACAGTAGTACTGTTATAGTAATTTGTAGTTTAGTAATTGTAGTCTATATTGCAGATACAGAATTTGTAATTGAACATTTGTAGTTGTCTTGTCATTCTTCTGATGGTATTTTTGTAGAATTTAATTTTTGATGAGTCGTATACGGGTTTGACAATTTTGTGCAATTGTGAAGGTTTTAATGGTTCGTTAATTGTGTTTGTTAGGAAGCATTTCGTGTGGATGGTATTGTTGGTGATAAAGTGTTATATTGTGTGTAATTTTCGTATAGTGACGAGTTTTGTATGTTTTGTAAAAGATCACGCGATCGATGAAAAAGGCAAAAATGATGGATAGTCAGAATGACGAAATTGTTAACATAGCGAACTCGCCATCACAGGAGAACAGTAGGATGAATATGAAGTAGAGAACAATTTAATAAGCCGGGAAAATAGACCGGGACCAGTTCAAAATTTTTCACAATCAAAAAATTTTCAGCATACGAGATTAACGACAGAAGATTCTGGAATAGTATCGAACACAGATAGCTTTACAGCTGTGACGAAGGAAGTTAGTTTTACGGGAAATGTTAGGGGCGAAAAGAATTTCGAACCAGTTGATATGGGGCAGTTGATGAGTGCAATATTAAATTTGGGATCACAGTTAGGATCTGAATTAAAACCAGTGGCAACACGGTGGGAATCTGATATGGGAACATTGGCAACACGGGTAGACTCACAAATAGGAACGATTAATACTGATATGGGAACAATGGAATCACGGTTAGACTCACGAATAGGGACATGTTTCAAAAACATGAAGGATGAATTAAAGAAAGAAATTAGAGAAGAAGTACAACCGATTTTGAATGCTCACAATAATAGATTAATTTCAATAGAAATTAGACAAAAGGCACAGGATAGAGAACAGGAAGAAAGAGATCGCGTGATGGTACAAATATTTTCAGAGCTAGATTTACAACGTGCACACGACAAGGAAGAAATATTTGAAAGAATCGAGGAATCCCTACCAATGACAGAATAAATAACCTAACACAACAATATGAACAGTTAACTACTAAATGTGTCAATACTGAATCCCAAGTCGCGACACTTACGGAAGACGTAAATAAACAGAAAGAATAAATAGGTGACTTATCGGAAAGAGTTGAGGAGATTTCAGATAAATTGACAAGTCTTAGTTTAAATGGGGACAGAGATTCAGATGATACAGCTCCATTCCCATTTGCAGAAGCAGAGGAGTACCAGAATATAAATAAACATGTTGAAAATCAGGGAAAATTTAATGAACGCGTTAAAAGGGAATTTGAGGCGTTACGAAGGCAAGTTAAACAAACTGTAAGCAAAATAGTAGGAAAAGACAGTAGAAGAAATTTGGAATCACCGATAGCAGCGGGTTTTGAAGAAAATAATTTATTTCATTTACGAGATGCAACAAGACAGCGCCAGGCGCGCGAACTTGACAATAATCAACATTCGGACTGGGACAGACGCAGTAGGTCTTTGTCGCCACGAGGCGAAAACTTTGACTATAAACACTTTTTAACTGTTCGGAAATTTAAGATCTTTCGCAATTCTAATAATGACATACATACATGTTCATGATTAGATCAATTTATGTACGCACTTCCGCCAAATTGCCCACTAAGTCACAAACTGGAATTTATGTGTGGCTATTTAGGTCCTCAGGGGATTCACTACACTAAGTGAATATGTGCCGTAGCATGTACAGGTCCCCGAGCTGTAGTGGTGCTAGTTCCCTTTTAGTTTTCTGCACTGCTGCCTACTCTTTTGCTATTCTTTGTATCTATCAAAACAACTCTTCAACTATCAATCTATCTAGAAAAGGAGTCAGTAAAGAATAACCGGATAGGACTATTTTACCCAAAAGTGACAGTTTTCAGGATACTGATGAAAACGAACCGGCGACGCTCATGCGCGCACTTATTAGAGATTGTAATAATTTAAATGACTTTTATGATGTATTTCTATCGACATATTGGTCCGAAAACACGCAAGACAGAGGCAAACATAGTCTTATTATGCAGCGTAATTTTAAAGTCTCAGTTCCGCACGCTGGCAGAATTCTTTGAATATATGATTCGAATCAATTCCTTTCCAACCCTTATAGGCCGACTGAATTAATTCGCATTTGTTTAACTAAGCTGCCACAATCGATAAGACACATTGCTTTAGCCGGAAGACATAAAGACGACATTGAAACCTTTATTGCTACAAGAACTTGAGTATGACAACGACGACGGGACTTCTTGTAATTTTTTCAGTAACTGTAATCACAATAGATTTTCAGAGAAAAGGGATAATGATCGGAACGGACCTTACAGCGGTAATTTTGAAAATGATAGACGAAACAGACAGGACAATAGATACCAGCCTTATGACAATAACAGACGCTCTAACAGAGATTACACAGACAATTATAATAACGGAAATTCCTACCGGAATGATCAATCATATGGAAACAGGAATCGGTATCATCAAGACAGAAATTATTCATACAATAATAGAAATTCTTACTACAGAAATAACTAGGGTATTACATCTAACAATAATTTCAGAAGTACAGTCGAAATTGCACAAGAAGTAGTCAGGCAGATAGCCAGGAAAATAGAAATTTTAATAACAGACACAACCAAGAATTTACATGTGACGGACAGGAGGGACCTAATTGGCATCCTACAAGTGACAGATATTCAGAGAGACAAGTGCAAATCGTAGAAATTTATCCGCGAAATTAAGCGAATAATCAAAGACGTGACGCAAACAATCGACAGTGACTTGTAGCTTCGGCTTCTGGCAGCAATATAGACGGTTCAGAAAGTAATGACGCTACGATTTTACACTACGTGCGCATGGAAGACATGAGAGTTATTTTGCTAGACGAAATGGAAAATAATTTAGACGCATTTTTACATCCCGTTATCGTTCATGGTGGTCCTAGTTCATGAACCACGGCCAACGTATGAGTGGCCAAGTAAGTGGTCCCAACAGTCGGAATACCAGTTACCTTAGAATAAGGCTGGGCACCTCGGACATATTCTGAGTCGTGGTCACCTTTGTGCTCATACGGCAAATACTACGAAATCCACCGGTTAGTCCTTCAACCGTTAGGGGTAAAACTCAATGGGACTCGGGGCAGGTAAGGCTAGCAACCTGCTTCCCCGGTACTTCAAATATGATGCTGGCAACAATCAGAGCAAAATGCCTCGGACCTTTGGAGGTGACGGAGTCCCACCTCTAACTGACAAACCATGGACACCTAAGATACGACTTGGAAAACAAATGGTAATGAGATGGGGAGCTATTAATATCAATGGGGGCTACTCTGGGAAGAAGGTAGAGCTGGCAGAGGCTGCAAGTAAGATGGACCTGGACGTTTTAGCTCTTAGTGACATTCGGGTAAGGGGTGAGAAAGAAGAGGAAGTGAGAGAATACAAGGTCTACCTGTCAGGAGTCAAAGCAGGAATAGCACAATGGGGTTTAGGGCCTTACATCAGGAAAGAAATGGAACCCAGCGTAGTTGCAATAAGGTATGTAAACGAACGAGTGATGTGGATAGATTTGACAGTGTCTAGCAAGAAAATTAGGATTGTGTCAGTATATTCGCATTGTGAAGGGACAGACGGATAGTTTTTATGATGCACTCAGTGATGTAGTTAGAGTAAAGGACAAGGACAGTGTTCTGCTCATGGGTGATTTTACTGCCAGGATTGGAAATCGAACAGAAAGGTATGAAAAGGTTATGGGTAAATTTGGAGAGGATATGGAGGCCAACAGGAACGGGAAACAACTCTAGGATTTCTGTGCCAATATGGACTTAGTAATCACAAACTCCTTTTTTAAACATAAGAAGATTTACCGGTATTCTTGGGAAGGCAGGGGAACCTGATCTGTCATTGACTATATAATAACAGATCAGGAATTCAGGAAGGCTGTGAGGGACACACATGTATTCAGGGGACTCTTTGATGACACTCATCATTATTTAATCTGCAGTGAAATTGGTATTGTGAGGCTGAAAGTGCAGGAGGTCAGGTCCATATGTAGGAGGATAGGAGTGGAGAAACTTCAGGATAAGGAAATCAGACACAAGTACATAACAGTGATCTCAGAAAGGTACCAGTTAGTTAAATGTAGTCAATTACAGTTATTGGAAAAGGAATGGACAAGTTACAGGGACACATTACTAGAAGTGGCTAAAGAATGTCTTGGAACAGTAGTGTGTGAAGGTAGGATGAAGCAAACAGCTTGGTGGAATGACACAGTCAAGGCAGCCTGTAAAAGGAAAAAGAAGGGGTATCAAAAATGGCTACATACTAGAACTCAGGTAGACAGAGAAAGTTATGTTGAAGAAAGAAACGCAGCCAAACAGATAGTTGCAGCATCCAAGAAGATATCTTGGGAAGACTTTGGAAACAGGTTGCAGACTTTGGGTCAAGCTGCTGGAAAACCATTGTGGAGTGTAATTAGCAGTCTTCGAAAGGGTGGTAAGAAGGAAATGACAAGTGTTTTGGACAGGTCAGGAAAACTGCTGGTGCATCCTGTGGATTTCTTGGGCAGATGGAGGGAATATTTTGAAGAGTTGCTCAATGTAGGTGAAAATACGATCAGTAATGTTTCAGATTTCGATGTACAATGGGATAGGAATGATGATGGAAATAGAATCACATTTGAGGAAGTGGAGAAAATGGTCAATAGATTGCAGTGCTATAAAGCAGCTGGGGTGGATGAAAATAAGTCGGAACTCATCAAATACAGTGGAATGTCAGGTCTTAACTGGCTATACAGGATAATTGAAATGGCCTGGGAGTCGGGGCAGGTTCCATCAGACTGGACAAAAGCAGTAATCACACCAATCTTTAAACATGGAAACTGAACAGATTATAACAACTACAGAGGTATCTCTTTAATCAGCGTTGTGGGTAAAATCTTCTCAGGTATTGTTGAAAGGAAAGTACGAGTATTAGTTGAGGATCAATTGGATGAAAATCAGTGTGGGTTTACGCCTCTTAGAGGTTGTCAGGACCAGATCTTTAGCTTACGGCTAATAATGGAGAAGTGTTATGAGTGGAACAGGGAATTGTATCTATGCATTATAGATCTAGAAAAGGCATACGACCGGGTTCCTAGGAGGAAGTTATTGTCTGTTCTACGAGATTATGGAATAGAAGGCAAACTTTTGCAAGCAATTAATGGTCTTTACATGGATAGCCAGGCAGCAGTTAGAGTTGACGGCAAATTGAGTCCATGGTTCAGAGTAGTTTCAGGGGTAAGACAAGGCTGCAACCTGTCTCCACTGTCGTTCATATTATTTATGAATCATATGTTGAAAACAATAGACTGGCTTGGTGGGATTAAGATATGTGAACACAAAATAAGCGGTCTTGCATATACGGATGACTTAGTTGTGATGGCAGATTCGATTCAAAGTTTGCAAAGTAATATTTCAGAGCTAGGTCAGAAATGTAAGGACTATGGTGTGAAGATTAGCATCTCCAAAACGAAAATAATGTCAGTGGGAAAGAGATATAAACGGATTGAGTGCCAAATGGGAGGAACAAAGTTAGAGCAGGTGGACGGTTTCAGGTACTTAGGATGCATATTCTCACAGGATGGCAACATAGTGAAAGAACTGGAGGCGAAGTGTAGCAAAGCTAATGCAGTGAGTGCTCAGCTACGATCTACACTCTTCTGCAAGAAGGAAGTCAGTACGAAGACTAAGTTATCTGTGCACCGTTCAATCTTTCGACCAACTTTGTTGTATGGGAGCGAAAGCTGGGTAGATTCAGGTTACCTTATCAATAAGGTTGAGGTTACGGATATGAAAGTATGTAGGATGATTGCAGGTACTAGTAGATGGGAACAATGGCAGGAGGGTGTCCACAATGAGGAAATCAAAGAAAAACTGGGAATGAACTCTATAGAGGTAGCAGTCAGGGCTAACAGGCTTAGATGGTGGGGTCATGTAACACGCATGGGAGAAACAAGGTTACCCAAGAGACTCATGGGTTCAGCACTAGATGGTAGGAGGAGTCGGGGCAGACGAAGGAGAGGGTACCTAGATTCGGTTAAGAATGATTTTGAAGTAACAGGCTTAACATCAGAAGAGGCACCAATGTTAGCACTGAATGGGGGATCATGGAGGAATTTTATAAGGGGGCTATGCTCCAGACTGAACGTTGAAAGGCATAATCAGTCTTATATGATGATGTTATTGAAGTATGTGTAAGAATAAGTTTACTGCTGTTTTAGATTCTGGTAGCCCATTGAATGTTATTAGTGAATCAGGTTTTCGTATATGTGGAAGAACTATTGCTTGTCCTGTATTACCTGTTTCTAAAACTACAATTCGAGGAGCTATTTCTGGAAAATGTGTGGAAGTCAAACAACAGACCAACTTAAATATCATTTGTCAAGGATATGAATTTTCTGTTAATTTTATTATTGTTCCATTACTCAGTACACAAATTATATTACGTTTTGGTATACACATTTCAGTTATGCACACTTTGGTCCCAGATAATGCTTTCATAAATTACGATTAAATTGCCACTTCAGTAATATGGAAAAACGCATTTGATTTGTTCTCGCCAAATGCAAATTATGTCATAAGGCTAAGCCGCCAACTATTTCTCACAGAGCACCGTTGTTTCCTATCATTCCAGAGAAATTAAAGGAGATGGCTGCAGTCGATTTGTTCGATCCAGTGGTTCGTTCTACTAATGGTTTTGGGCACATTTTGGTAGCAATGGAATTGACATCAAAATATGTGTGTTTTACACCTTTAGGTAAAGCAACAGCTCGTTCAATATCTAATGCTTTCATCAGACATTTTCTTAAAGATGTGGGTCATGTTGATAAAGTTGTATCAGATGATGGATCACAGTTTCGCTCTAAAATTTGGCTTCGTACTCTACGGCGTCGTAAAATTAAACCAATTTTCATTTCACTTTTTCACCCTCAATCTAACGCTTCAGAGAGGTGGATGAAGGAAATCAATAAATGTGCGTCGTCTTTATTGTCATCATAATCACAGAACGTGGGATCAGTATCTTGATATTTTCCAAAACATTCTGAATGAACTCCCTAATGATTCAACTTCTTTACCGCCTATATTGACATTAAAAAATAAAGCACCGACAAATCGCATTTCTGAAATAGATCCTTTTCCGTCCACACGGAAACTGCGCCATTCTGAAGTTTTCAACCTGGCTCTACAAAATATTGCATCTGCGGCTGCTAGAAGAGAGAAATCAGCTAAACGTCCTGGTCGTTTAACACTTTGTCAGTTGGTCAAAAGGTGTTAATTAAGTCTCATAGTTTGTCTCACAAAGGAAAAGGCTTGTGTCGCAAATTTTTTCTACTTTACAACGGTCCATATAGAGTTCGCAAAATTATTCATGATAACACTGTTGAAGTAGAAACTCTTAAATCACGGCGCTCTAAGGGAATACATCATATATCGAACGTTAAAATTTTTGTGGAATGACATACTTTTGAGAAATTAACAGTTACACTTAAACACGCAGAGCATATAAGGATACCGCGCCGTGTTTTTTTGGCGGCGGCACATACACAAAGCGACAGTCAAGTCTGCGCGCCGCACAAGGTAGTCGTTGACCGCAAACAATTACTTCCCACGTCACGCTTACCTACAGCTGATCGAGCGTTCAGTGCGAATGCACTGACAGCCGTAGACAAATACACAGTCTAATTTTTCCGATTAAATTCAGTATAAAGCTATAATGACTTGATAACTTATATTATTAACGTTCAGTTTTTTTCCAGGATACAGTTGTACAAAATATTTAAGAACTTCAGGTAAATTCTGTGTGTGTCCGACATTAAGAGGACTGCTATCGATAAAATTTCAGGAAGATTGTAATTTCGAAGAATAAAGTAATAAACTAAAAAGGTAACTATTAATTGAGTTTATTTTTCAAGTAACATATTTCTACTTAGGTATGTACTTTATATGTAATTTGCTGCTCGCGAATACGTGATTTATACTTTGTGTTAACTGATTTTGATAATGATTGATTAATGAACAGGATTATTACTAATGTATATTATGCATCCCTTGGCTGCTCTGCTTTTTCACTGATGTCATACACTCCTGGAAATGGAAAAAAGAACACATTGACACCGGTGTGTCAGACCCACCATACTTGCTCCGGACACTGCGAGAGGGCTGTACAAGCAATGATCACACGCACGGCACAGCGGACACACCAGGAACCGCGGTGTTGGCCGTCGAATGGCGCTAGCTGCGCAGCATTTGTGCACCGCCGCCGTCAGTCAGCCAGTTTGCCGTGGCATACGGAGCTCCATCGCAGTCTTTAACACTGGTAGCATGCCGCGACAGCGTGGACGTGAACCGTATGTGCAGTTGACGGACTTTGAGCGAGGGCGTATAGTGGGCATGCGGGAGGCCGGGTGGACGTACCGCCGAATTGCTCAACACGTGGGGCGTGAGGTCTCCACAGTACATCGATGTTGTCGCCAGTGGTCGGCGGAAGGTGCACGTGCCCGTCGACCTGGGACCAGACCGCAGCGACGCACGGATGCACGCCAAGACCGTAGGATCCTACGCAGTGCCGTAGGGGACCGCACCGCCACTTCCCAGCAAATTAGGGACACTGTTGCTCTTGGGGTATCGGCGAGGACCATTCGCAACCGTCTCCATGAAGCTGGGCTACGGTCCCGCACACCGTTAGGCCGTCTTCCGCTCACGCCCCAACATCGTGCAGCCCGCCTCCAGTGGTGTCGCGACAGGCGTGAATGGAGGGACGAATGGAGACGTGTCGTCTTCAGCGATGAGAGTCGCTTCTGCCTTGGTGCCAATGATGCTCGTATGCGTGTTTGGCGCCGTGCAGGTGAGCGCCACAATCAGGACTGCATACGACCGAGGCACACAGGGCCAACACCCGGCATCATGGTGTGGGGAGCGATCTCCTACACTGGCCGTACACCACTGGTGATCGTCGAGGGGACACTGAATAGTGCACGGTACATCCAAACCGTCATCGAACCCATCGTTCTACCATTCCTAGACCGGCAAGGGAACTTGCTGTTCCAACAGGACATTGCACGTCCGCATGTATCCCGGGCCACCCAACGTGCTCTAGAAGGTGTAAGTCAACTACCCCGGCCATCAAGATCTCCGGATCTGTCCCCCATTGAGCATGTTTGGGACTGGATGAAGCGTCGTCTCACGCGGTCTGCACGTCCAGCACGAACGCTGGTCCAACTGAGGCGCCAGGTGGAAATGGCATGGCAAGCCGTTCCACAGGACTACATCCAGCATCTCTACGATCGTCTCCATGGGAGAATAGCAGCCTGCATTGCTGCGAAAGGTGGATATACACTGTACTAGTGCCGACATTGTGCATGCTCTGTTGCCTGTGTCTATGTGCCTGTGGTTCTGTCAGTGTGATCATGTGATGTATCTGACCCCAGGAATGTGTCAATAAAGTTTCCCCTTCCTGGGACAATGAATTCACGGTGTTCTTATTTCAATTTCCAGGAGTCTATTTTTTATTATGTGCCTGCTGTGCCTATTTATTTAAATTACAATTGTCACCTGATTAGTTGTGCTGATATGGTTATGTATGCAAGTTATACTTTGTGATTTATCTGCTTGCGCCTTCATGTTTACTTATTGAGATGTATATGAACATTTATTTGCTTATGCTGATTTGATGCTAATGACCTGTTTATTATGTAAGATTTGTGATTTGTTGTCATAACTACTCTTTAAATTGGTACATAGAAATGCTTAATACTGTATACGAACATGGAGCTTGGGTTAAACTATGGTATTAATTATAGATTGTTCGCTTGGCAGAGCCTCGTTGTAGGGATTGTGCTGCATCCACTTGTTGACATTCTGTGTTTACTGGTATATTTACTCGCTACTACATGTTTTGCTTACGCTCAGTGCTTTATATTTTAAATAAGAAATGAACTGCTATAATTCTACGAACTACATTGGTACAAGAAACTTCATTGAAGTTACATGAACTGGAGGTTTTGTAGAATCTGTATAAATTCATGCTAATAGAAAGGAAGCTAACGACATGAAATGCCAACACTAGCTTTAGGCCATTGACAGTTATTACTCTGAGCCATTGAAATAGCAAGTGACACTTGACACAAAGGAATACTGTACATGTTTGCTTCTGTTTTGCCATGATTCTTGAAGTGGTGTACACACTGTGAAATATTACGATTTATTCATTCAAAGTATTATGTGATCATCCATACTACATACTCGCACCTACTTACTGAAAGTTATTCAAACTGAAGGCTGTTAGAGGTCATGTATGCATTTGTTTTATTTTATGATGGACTATGTAACCAAAATGTATTTTATAGTTCATATTGAGTAGAGGAATTGGCTCAGTAGGATTACACAGAGGTTGTGTGTGGACATTGTGTCTTCAGGTTGTATGGGACGATGAATTGAAGTTTGCACTCTGATTTTATTTGTACTTGTTCAAAGAGACTGACTAGAGGAAAGAGTTGTTATGGAAGTGAAATGATATTGGTGATAAGGTTTATATGTATCGACGTGTTTAAGATGTATTATTGAAGTATTGAGATTGTGTGATGATGATTATTGGGGTTTTGGTGGATAACAAGTAAGGTAAATGATATTGGTGATAAGGTTTATATGTATCGACATATTGAAGAGAAATTATTGAAGTATTGAGATTATCTCATGCTGTTGATTATTGGAGTTTTGGTGGCTAAGAGGTAAAGCAAGTGAGGAGTATATTTTTTTTTTTTTTTTTTTGTTTATATGGAACAAGAAGGATGAAGATAGCAGACTAGAACACTCAGTGGAAGTAAGATTGTCTACACACACACTTTTTTAAATCAATAAGCAGTATATACTTTTTTTGGAGAGAGGAAGTATTTGCATATCTTGGAACACTGACAGTTGTTCAGCAACCGTACATTTTGATTTGGATTGGCAAACATTGGTCTTGACATGATGACTATGACGTTGACTAACTATTATTGACTATTATACACTGGTGCCACTACAATTTGATACACATGTTGAACATCAAATTTTGACAGAATTGCATTTACACAGTTAACACTGTTCAATTACACAATAGTACTTAATATGCAGAGGAAAGATGAGTGAGTGTGTTTTGTGTGTTTTCCTTTCCTAATCCCAAATAACTGGTACCGACCTAAATCCTACATATTATTTTACTGGATTGTTGTGGCTTGCACTGACACCCACAAATATTATAAGATTACTGATTTTTGTGTATTTGTAATAGTTAATATAACAATTATCTGATATCATTTGTGTGTTTATTGTAATTTGTATGTTTAATGTAAGAGCATTAATAATAATTTTGTAGAAGCAGTTGTGTGTGCATTCAAACTGTTGTCCATGCTTGCACTTATTAACATTGGTGGGTGCCACTTGGAAATGTTTAATTTCTGCTCAGGAACTCTGATGAACTGTGTAATTATTGCTGGTGAATATTATGGACTGTTACCTGCATCTGCTCGTCATTGCTGGGTGCCACTGATGGAACTGTTTCTACTGAAATAATGTGACTTGTTGCTTTCTGCACCTGTTCAACATTACTGGATGCCACTGATGGAACTGCTTCTACTGAAATGATGTCACTTGTTGCTGTCTGCACCTGTTCAACATTGCTGGGTGCCACTGATGGAACTGCTTCTACTGAAATGATGTCACTTGTGGCTGTCTGCTAGGAATACTAGTGCAGATATTGTGATCATTGGTACCTTAGTGTTTACCCACTTCACGTGTTGGTTGTTTTTTTCTCTGCGCCTTCCCTAAAATATGTCATGTAATTTACTACCTCATGTTTCCTGGTTAATCGTACCTGTACCACTAAGAGGACTATGCCCATCAGTATAGACTAAACGTCTTGCATCCACAGTTCCACATCTGACCTGCTGACCAGGAGGAAACAATGGTCAACAGTTCGGCCTTGCCAGATGTGCTTGTAGGTAGTCTACCAACCCCCTAAAAAAATACTGATAACTATAGTTATTGATCTTAAGGTGACGTAAATACTGATGTAATGTTGTTCATTATGCTGTACTCACTCCAAAGGACAAATATTCTGGAGAGTGAGTACGGACTGATGAACAAATATACATCAGTACTTACATCATTTGAATACCACTGACTGTATTCATCAACTTAGGAAACAAACCGCACACACCGTTATCCACTATGTCACTCATATTATGGACTTTTGCCAACGGTGAGATGTATGAGCGAATTTACGTCAAAAATCGTAAATCTATATAAATAAAACAAACGTTATTAACATTCTACATCGTTATTCTTTATGTGTGATTATTTATTGCTGAACATAGTCATCCCAGTGAAGAATACATTTCTGTCAACGTGGGACCATTTTGTTGAAGCTTGACTTTATTGACCAGACAACATCCTCACCTCTACTTGCACTGCTTCATCACAATGAATGTGAACTCATCGAAGGTGTTTGTTTTTTAAACAGACGATAATCATATGGGGCCAAGCGAACACAAGGCGTCGGATTGTTGCATATGTCGCACCGCTAGTGTATGGTGTGGTGTTGCCCTGTAGGAGAGTGTGTTCCATATGTGGAAGAACTCTTCGAACTCCAAATTCGATTACAGTACTGCGTTTCCCACGCACCGACATAGTTACGTTACAGACAGCCATGTTACAGACTACAATTCTTAGCCCTCTGCCGTCAGAGGGCTGTAAATATGTAGACACGAAAATGAAGATGTAGTATTTAATAACGTTTGTTTTATTTAATAATCTTCAAGAGTTTTCATATAAGAAATTCCAAGGCATTGTTTTTCAGCAGTCCCTCGTATATCGAGCTGCCTGCGATCAAAGGTTAAGTGTCTGTATGTGTCAGCTTTTTGGCTAAGTTTTTTTAGTGAGTTGGTGTTTATAGGTGTGTGGTCATTGATCAGTTGCTTGCTCTGTACTATACGTATGACGTTTTTATTGGGATTATTTATAGTGACGGTTTTCATGTCTTTCTTTAAATGTTCCACAGATCTGGAGAAATTACTGTCACAGTTTGAACATCTCATGTGTGCTTTATATCTTGTGTTAAAATTCCTGTTTGTCATTCTAACATATGGTGCATTGTAGCTTTGACCTTCAAATTGACCGATGCTTCATTTCCGGAATTTGGTACTCTTTAGAGTAGAGGTTGTTAAGTACGTTTGCATCCTATTTACAGTTTTATTTGCAAGCACAGGACCTTGTTTCACTATCGTGTTCAAAACTCTGTGTGTTTATGTGTATATGACACTGTCTGCCAAGTTATTTCGTTTGTGTGATGTTTCTTTTATAGTTTGTACCTTGGAGATCTATGTGGAACGAGTCCGTTAAGGCATCAGTCACGCTTTGCTTCTGGAAACGTTACCGGTGTTGATCGATTAATAGATCGAACAAATGAACTTTTTAGATAATTTAACATAGCGTAGCTTCATAAGGACTGTGAAGAGCCAAGGAGAGATGTAGCTGCATTGCAGGTCCGTTCACTGGCGGCATGTCAAGATCTCTGATGCAGCATGACTGCTACATCCTCCAGTACCCAGAATTTGGATAAATAAAACTGCAGTTAACCGTATCTTGTAACTCAAAGCAACACTATCTTGTTCCAGTTTATTCTCGGTGTCGGCCCACAGGAAATTTATTTACGATGATAAAAAATGGAATAAACCGAAAATTGAATCATCAAAAAGAAATCTGCAAACGTAGATTCTTCTTTCTACCCCAAACAAAAGTTTCAACGTCGCAGTATAAATTTACAAACACAGATATGAACTCGGGCACATCTGTAAGATAATATCTCATGACATTGATTAACAACGTCAGTCGCAAGAATAATGAAGCAATGGAGTGGAAGTGAAGTAAGAATTATTGTCTCAGGTTATTATGTGTCATCGCACAAAGCCGCATACTGCCAAGATAACAGTGTGAGGAAGAACATAACGCTGAACGCCGCAGGTGCAGTCGGCAGCATGAGCACACTCATCACAAGCCAGTGAGGTAATTAATCTGACCGTATCAGCTGCTAGAGACCATCGCGTTGCCCGTCATACTCCAGAAAAATGTTCCTCCTCTGAAGACATTATCAGCAGAGGACAAAGATCGCAGCCAGCGCGGCTGCAGCCATGACCCAACTGCCGGCACGGCTGTTCTCGTGAGGTCACCAGCCAGCACAGTACGTTTCCCCTCACCCCTCACCCCCCCCCGCCCCCCTAAAGCCATCCACCACGCCTTCGGCTCCGTCCACCACACAGACCTCATCCTTCTGGTTATGTAACCTCCAGGACAACGGCACAAATGTGGTTGCTGAAGATCGTCACTTATATACTGTTAAATAACTACGGTCATTTATTTCTCTGTCGTTAAAAAGCAAAAAAAAGGGACTACAAAAATCAGACCAAAATTCATGATGTAACTCTTACGCAAGTCTTGAAAATCGGCAAACTTTTTTTTATTCTCGCCATAGGCACCTTTAATGAACATGCTGCAATATCGATTCATAGACAACTTCACAATTTTACGAACTTAAATTTAAGGGCACTTTCTTTCTTTGATTATTCCTTGTAACCGAAATTTACTGCGTAAGTGATTCAGGGAACTTACGCATACGAGTCCTGTCAGTAACACACTCAAGCACCTTAAAAAAGAAAACGTGCAACAGAAGAGTGAGCTGTAGCGTTTCGTCTAAAGTGGTGAGACAAAGAGAAAACGATTGATAAGGGGGTTCACGTCGCGTCGGCAGTATGGTCATAAAAGACAGGATGAAAAGGAAATCAGATAACTGAACGGTCGTCCTCCAAAATGTGAGTCCAGTTTGCTACCCACTACGTAATAAGGATACAGCACATAATGTTGTAGATGACAGAGTTGCCACCGTGAATTAACCTGTTGTAAGAATTTAATAAGATGGAATGGAGAAAGCTGTGATACAAGGTTTGTGATTATTGGCTTCTGAAAAAATGGTTCAAATGGCTCTGAGCACTATGGGACTTAACTTTTGAGGTCATCAGTCCCCTAGCACTTAGGACTACTTAAACCTAACCAACCTAAGGACATCACACACGTCCATGCCCGAGGCAGGATTCGAACCTGCGACAGTAGCGGTCGCGCTGTTACAGACTGTAGCGCCTAGGACCGCTCGGCCACCCCGGCCGCCTATTGACTTCGGCCTTTGATTTCCAAACATCACACGAGCCACCGTTTTATTTTTACTTTTTGTTGAATTCTTTTCCCTGTCATGAGTGTTGTGACTCGTTTGATGCGGCCCGCCACAAATTCCTCTCCTGGACCAACCTCTTCATCTCAGAATATCACTTAGTTGTTAGATGTATTCCAATTGTAAGTAGGCTGTCTAGGTTTTTACGTTGGTAACGCCATGTAGCGCTCTGTATGAAAATCACTGGCTGTGCTGTGTGCAGTCTGTGGCTGGTTTGCATTGTTGTTTGCTATTGTAGTGTTGGGCAGTTGGCTGTTAATAGCGCGTAGCGTTGCGCAGTTGGAGGTGAGCCGCCAGCAGTGGTGGATGTGGGGAGTGAGATGGCGGAGTTTTGAGAGCGGATGATCTGGACAGAGACTGGATGCAGTGAACTGATATATATATAAATGTATATATATATAATGACTTTTGAACACTATTAAGGTAAATACATTGTTCGTTATCAAAATCTTTCATTTTCTATGCCTATCAGTAGTTAGTGCCTTCAGTAATTAGAATCTTTTATTTCTCTGGCAGTATTGGCGCTCACTATATTGCAGTACTTAGAGTAACGAAGATTTTTGTGAGGTAAGAATTCATGAAAGGTATAGGTTATTGTTAGTCAGGGCCATTCCTTTGTAGGAGTTTCTGAAAATCAGATTGCGTTTCGCTAAAAATATTGTGTGTCACTTTAGTGAACGTCTGAGTATGTTCAGTTTTGCTCAGCTGTTTGAAAATCAAATAACATAAGATGTTTATCAGCACAGTAATTCATTAATTTTTCTATGGGGACGTTACACAATCTCTGTCTTCCCCTCCTGTTTCCATCCTCTATAACTCGCTCTAGTAACATGGAGTATTTTCCCCTGTGCCTTAACACGGGTCGTATCATTCTGCCCCTTCATCTTGTCAGTGATTACCATACGTTCCTTTCTTCGCCTATTCTGCGAAGAACCTTCTCATTCCTTTTCTTCTCAGTCCACCTAATTTTGAACACTTTTGTGGAGCAGTACATCTCAAACGCTTCATTCTCTTCTGTTCCGGTTTTCCACAATCGACATTTCACTACCATACAATACCTCTCTCCAAACGTACGTTCTCCGAAATTTCCCCTTCACATTAAGTCTTACGTTTGATAACAGTGCGTTACTCTTGGCCATGAATGCCCTCGTTGCCTGTGCTAGTCTGCTCCTTATGTCCTCCTTACTTCGTCGATCAAGGGTTACTTCGCTTCCAGGGTAGCAGACTTTCATATTTTCCTCTGTTTCGTGATCACCAGTTTTGACAAGTTTCTCGCTAATTTTATTTCTGCTACATCTCATCACTTTCATCTTTTTTCTGGATTTTTTTTTCCAATCCATATTCTGTACACATTAGACTGTTCTTTTCATTCATTAGATTCTGTAATTCTCCTTTCACTGAGGATAGTAATGTCAACATCGAATCCTGTCAGTGACAGACTGAATTTTGATCCTACTCTTGAACCCTTCTTTTATTTCCGTCATTGCTTCTTATGTATGTAGATTGAACAATAGGAGCGAAAGACTGCATTCCTGTCTCTCATCCTTCTTATTCTAAGCACTTGGTTGTAGGTTCTACTGTCTTACTTTTCGGTCTTACTTCGAATCCTGCCTCGGGCATGGATGTGTGTGATGTCCTTAGGTTAGTTAGGTTTAAGTAGTTCTACGTTCTAGGGGTCTGATGACCTCAGAAGTTGAGTCCCATAGTGCTAAGAGCCGAAATTCGGTATTACTTCTTGTACATGTTGCATATTACTCGTCTTTCCGCATATTTTACTCATTTTTTCCATAATTTCAAATATTTTGTACTTATATCGTCTAAAGCTTTTTCTAGGTCGACAGACCCTATGAGCGCCTCTTGATTTTTCTTCAGTCTTGCTTCGAATGGCAAGCGAAAAGTCAGAATTGCCTCATTAGTGCCTTTCCCTTCCTAAAGTCTAACTGATCGTCATCTAACTTTGGTCACCTATCCCGATTCCGATTAAATGTCATCCATCCCTTCTGCATTATATCATCACAAGTTCTCCAGAGCTCTTTTAAATTCTGACTCAAATACTGGAGCTTCTATATCTTCCATATAAATTCGAATATTTGCTTCTGTCACGTCGTGAGGCAAGTCCTCTCCCTCATTTAGACTCTCAGTGTACTCACTCCACCTATCCAATCTTTAACAAAGGAAACCCAATCGCACACTTAGTGTTACCACCCTTGCTTTTAATTTCAGGAAGGGTTTGTTTATTTTTCTGTAAGCTGAATCAGTCCCTTCGATGATCATTTTTGTTTCGATATCTTCGAATCCGTCCTGCAGCCTTTTCGCTATCATATAAAATTCTTCGAAAGCTGAGAAGATAATAGGTATTTCTGTTTATCAGTGTAGTCCACAAATAACGTGTTGGCCACTAAAATTGCAACAATATGGTACAATAAAGAAATTTTATTAATTTTAGTATTAAGTGGTGCATACACATTACTACATCCCATCATTTTAAATATTACGATGGTTCGAAGTCCTTTAATGTCGTCAGCGCATAATTTGCAGTACACAATACATTGTTCACAACAACATTCTTAGCGGAGGCAGACTAACATCAAACAGTTTCGGAGAACGTCAGTGTCTCGTAAGCAACAACTCCTGGAGGAAAGTTCACCAAAGCAGCAACGTGCTAACTGGATGACGTCAGTCACTGACAAACGTTCTTACAATAATTTACGCAGACTCGAAGTGCTGCTATCCCGTACGCGAGCAAAAGCAGCTGTCGATGCCCCCTGTTGCGGCTGACTTTGACGCTAAGCGTCTCGATTTATCGCGGTGTCGAGTCACTTCGCACGGTGACAGAAGGAGCGTTGCTACAACTTATGCAACTACACGCTCTTATATGCTCTGTGGTGGATGTCTCGTCTTGGTGCTGCGAAAAACGTAGCACTCGTAGTGCCAGATGGGATGACGTCACATCACAACAACAGACATCTGCGTCCGTTCTCTGAGTTAGCCATAATTTCAGCGCTTGACACTGGTTTCCAGTTATCGTGCAGAGAGTGCTCCACAGTACGTTTTCGCCTGCTTTATTTGCGTTCCAGCACGCATCCGAAGATAAATTGCGTGATTTTATAGTGATGTGGGATTGCATTCAACGGGAAATAGCGTTACTTAAGTGCGATTTTCGGCTCGCATTCGAAGAGAAATGGCACAATAGTAGCGCCCTATTTACAGTGTGCTGTAGCACATTAAATCAGGATACCTGTACGTCATTGTGCAGTGGAGATTTGAAGCGGGGAACTTCATCAAAGTGTCTTGTTCTGGCCGTCTCCAGTGGGCCAAGTTGATGCTGAACGTGTAGTGTGGCGCAATGGATCTCTGTTTTACTTCTTTTAAATTACGCAATGGAATACACCGATGGCGCAATTAGGGATTTAATTCCATATGTTTGAAGGATGCAGTTCAGGCAGTGAATGGTGCTTTGATGTTTTGGAGGTATTTGATGTACCATGACTTGTTGCCAATGATTCAGGTTACCGTGACTATGAACCAGGACATATACCTATTTATTCTTTCTGCATATCTACTACTACAGTTTCGTGACAAGTACGCTATGGACACTCTGTATTCCGAGATGACAACAGTCACATTTACAGCAGAGCATTCATAACTTCTTGCTTGGACTAACACAAAAGCATCCTGCGATTGGCCCACTATATCACTCGAACTGAATTCCGTAGAAATGTCTGGGACTATAGGGAAAAACGTATGAATAGCAGTAATCAGCGTATGGGCAGTTTGGTTACCTTCATGAGATCCAGTTATCAATTTGTGGGTTCATCTGCAAATGGCATATCCGGAAAAACTCATGGTCTCACTCCCTGGTCGAAGTGATGCCATTATAAGAGTTCAAGACACTGTTACGTGTGGGTTTGACTAATATCTGGTCCCGTGGTTTAGTTTTACTACCAAAACTATGGTCCTAGTGGAAAGTAGATTGTTACAAAATGAATTATAATTTATTGCTTTTCCTCCAACCATGTCTCACCGTATAGAGCGGAAGTTGTCGGCAATGCCAGAATTTAAATTATCCTAGGAAAAAGCTGTTTGAATTAATATTTGCCACGTTCCTAAAATGTTGTAAGAACGTTGTCAGTGACTGACGTCATCCAGTTAGCACGTTGCTGCTTTGGTGAACTTTCCTCCAGGAGTTGTTGCTTCCGAGACACTGACGTTTTCCGAAACTGTTGTGTGAAGGAAACCAGCTCAGTATGCTAAGATTAGGAATGCACAATCTATGGAAAGGATCGGTCATATTCTTTGAAGATCATGTAGTCAGTGCTCCATCAGGAAAGTTTGGCGTAGTCGGTGGATACACGTCCTAGTGAGCGATCTGCCTGTCTCCATTCGTCAAGGGCTTGTAGTTTATAAAACAGAATGAAATGGTAGCAATACTTTTATTATTGAAGTACATGTGCTAATATTGGAAACACCGCTCCATCCACATACGTAAATGTAGACTTCCTTGGCGTATACTACCCATGAAAAGCTCTTCGTTCTGCAGCCGGGTGGCAGTGTTAGAGAAGCACATCGATTCTAGCGATGTCAGGGCACTAGTAGAGAGGAATTTAGCGATTCTAACGATAGTCCACAGAACAACATAAGTTCTCTCAGCAGTTGTTTTCAATGGTTGCCAACTAGACGAAATTAATTTCCTCATAACTGCAGTGGAGCAACGTTTCTCAGTATTTCAGTATTCGGGGGCCCAATTAGCAGTCATAATTGTCATGCACTAGCTAAAGCTAAAAAGATATAACTTCAAAAATTGCCAAAAACAAGTAAATTTGTTGATTGTTTGCACTGTTCTCGGGTCTCCAGCCCAGTGGAGTCGTTTTCAAACCGCGATATTTCGACAGCGTTCCTTGCCGTCTTCTTCAGGTGATACCTGCAGACTGAGCATCTCCTTTTTTTTTTTTAATAAGAGGTGGAGCCCCTCTACGCCCACACCGGCATGATGGCCAACACAAAAGGTCTACTGCCATCGCATAAGGCTTAGTATTCACTAAAGTGAGGTGT
This sequence comes from Schistocerca piceifrons, assembly GCF_021461385.2. NCBI lineage: Eukaryota > Metazoa > Arthropoda > Insecta > Orthoptera > Acrididae > Schistocerca > Schistocerca piceifrons. The sequence continues at coordinate 537,077,098 of NC_060140.1, forward strand.
CGCAGGATGTGGGTACTGCGATGTTTGCGTACGTCTGGTTAGGATTAACCATTAATACGCGCTCATCTGGAGATAGATTGGTCGAAATCTGACGAAGGGTAGCGGTTTGAAGGGCAGAGGAAAAAAAGTGCCAAGGCAAGAGCCAAGGGAAGAAAACCTTCGCGAAAGTTGGGTCGGGTGGTAAGAGCAGTAGCGGTTGTCTTGCTGCCTGCGATAGGTTGTACAAGGATAGGCTTTGTTAGTAGTGGGTATCATGCATGTCGGTACCTTGACGTTGTGCGTTTGAGCTGCTCGGCGGCTGGCGCTGAATGCTGGTACAGAGTCCTCGTTCAGCGTCAGCAACCTGCAACAGTTAGGTTTGTTATCGATCTTGTGTCCGATAGGTCATATACCGGAGGCACAGTGTGTGGGAATGTTGGCAGATTGTTTGTGCGTCTGTGGGCGAGCTCGTCGGTGTCCCTGCTGTGGCCTGTTGGTCGGCTCTAATAGCAGCTGGTAGTTGGCAGTCAGTGTTGCTGATATGCAGGGGCTTGCCGACGTTTGTCGCTGTTTGCGTATGTTAGTTTACCATAGGTGGCTATGCCCTAGCTAGCAGTGTCTTTGGCCGCTTGTGCTTCCACCTGTGGTTGTGATCGTAGTTTCCCAGAGTGAGGATGAAAGGATTGTTCGAGTGTCTCGAGTTCCTGTATAGTCGTGTGGCGTGTTTTTTGAATACTTCCTTGAGGGTATCAAGGCGGTATTCATGGTGAAGATCCACGGTGCGTGTGTAGCGTGGAGCTTTGCTAATGATTCGTAGCACCTTGCTCTGTATGATCTACAGGCGGCGCAGTCGTGTAGGAGCTGCATATCCCCAGACGGGAGCTGCGTACGTCATCAGAGGTCTAATCAGTGTCATGTATATGGACCTCGACACCCTCGTATTCTGTGTGCTTTCCCTGTTGAGCATTGGGTAGAGCTGTTTGAGCCTCGCGTGCCCTCGGTTGGCAACGTATTCGATGTGGTCCCCCCATGTAAGTTTCCGGTCCAGCCAGACACCAAGGTACCTGACTTTCTCTCGGAAACGTATTCTACGGCTTTATCCGTGAACTCCTGGAGGACACGGTTTTGAATGCCATCAGGCCCAGGGGCTTTTCTAGCGTTTGTGTGCTTGATAGCCCTTGTGATCTCATTCCTGCTAGTACGTCTTATTTCGTTGCGCGAGGGCTGGGCTACAAGTCGAGCAACCTCCTGGTCCGTTTCAAGTGTGAATGCTGGGTCTGAAGGAACCAGATTCGGCATGAAGGACGCTGCAAGTGTTGTGGCCATAAGCTCTGCCTTTTCCGTCGCGGAGTAGGCCGGGCCGTCTAGTCCTTGTAACGTGGGAATGTAATGTTTCTCCCTGGTGAAGTGTCTGGCCAGCTGCCACATGCCAGGACGTGTGGTATCCAGCCCAGCGAGTTTCTGTCCTCGTTGCTCGTTTCTGAATGTTTGTATTTTATTCCGTATTATGCCCTGGAGTCTGTTGACGTGCAGTTTATAGAACGGGCGCCTGGTACGCTGCCAGTATCTCCTGAGGCGGTTCCTCATAGAGATAAGGCCCAGGATTTCCTGGGGCAGGGCCGTCGAGTGTTGTCTTGGTGTTGTGAATGGAATGGCGTCAGTCATTGCGTCTTGGACGGCAGTTGTGAGAGCCTCCACAGCCTCATCGAATTGCTGTGTGTTGTTAATTTCGTGGGTGTCAGGAATGCGACTATGAAGCGTTTCCTTGAACAGTGTCCAATTCGCACGCTTGTAGTTAAGCATCCTGCGTGGTTCGATGTCCTGCAGTGTCTCTTCCATGTGCAGTATTACAGGCATGTGGTCTGAGTCCAGATCGTTTTCAACCGTAAGGTTGAGTGCGCATGTGATGCCCTTTATGAGGGCTATGTCTAACACGTCTGGCCTATGTCGAGCCTGTGTAGGCACGAACGTGGGAACGTCCCGCCCAAGTGAAGCATCTCCTCTGAATCTACTTCCCTTTATACTCTGATCGCTCCCCACCCTTCCCACGCGCTGCGTGGGGTGGTGGTGGGGAGGGGCGAACTGCTGGCGGCTAGATGCGAACTGGGGACTATCAGATGTCCTGTGGCCTTCCTCAGGCGCGGAAGTCGTTTTGGGTCGGCGCTGTTCTTTTAGTTGGCTGAGTGCTAGGTCCCAGGATTTGCTGAGGTTGAACCCGGCGTCTCTGTAGATCAGCTCATGAGCTACACGTATTTCAATCGCCTCCTTCAAAACACAGTCCCAAAAAGACGAGGCCTGCCTTAAAACTTCCGTTTTCGTGTACTCCATAGTATCTCCAGTATCGATGTAGTGTTCCGCAACCACAGATTTTGTAGACTGCTTCAGTTGTGTGTCTTCAGTGTTCCTGTGTTCCTGGCAGCTTTCTTCGATTGTTCGTAGAGTTTGCCCGATGTATCCCTTACCGCAATTACACGGAATACGGTCACCCGGTTTGGGGAGCTCCAGGTCATCTTTTACTGTACCTAGCAGGCCACGCGTTTTCGGAGGTGGGCGGAAGACACATTCGATATTTTTCAGAGAAAAATTTTGTTTAGTTTTCCTGTCAATTCGCGATATTTGGTTTCAAGATGTTTCTTAACTTGTTACGCTTCATGTTATCAACAGCTAAAATGGTTACACAAATTACACAATGCAGACGTTCATCATCACTGATTGTAGTTTTCGTGAAGCCTAGCAATAAGTACTTCTCATAATACCTTCTCATTTTCGCCTTTGGAGTACCTCCATTCTTTCCGCCACTTAATGGACAACCCTTGTTTCATGCCTATCACCAACCAGGGACCGCTTCATATTGCAATGAAATCATCCTTGTTATGTCTAAAAGATTGTAAAGAGGCGTCGAGATTCAGGAGCCAAAGCTTGCTTGCACTGTTCACGTCAGTTAATGATACAGTTACACTGCACCCGACAACGGCCCATTCCGCAGAAGGCCATAGTCATTAAAGAAACAAGTGCTAAAAATACAACCGCAGTTTCGCTGTCGTCTACCGCGTCTGCCGTAACACCGACGTCGAGCGAAATTCAATTCAGATCAAGGGCATCTTTTTTGTGCTCAGGAAATGATAAAGATAAGTGTTTGTCACAAAGAAATTATTACGTAATTATTTGCTTCTGCACCAGCAATTACCATGTGAGCCTTTAGTTACATAACAACCTGACAGTACTCCCATCTTCAGAGGTAATGTTGAATGGGAAGTGAGACTGCATATCGTATCCATGGTGGGAATTTGATTTCCAGTGATTTGTGGTTGGCAGATTTAATGATAATACTGAATTTTTTATGTAGATCTCGTTTACTTGACTCTGTTATTGATAATGCAAAAAAGTGTATACCTCTAACAGTAGCTTTAAAAAATGTGATAAGAATATTGTAATAGGTTTATAAAATGACTTGTTATTAGACAATGACACGAAAATGAACGTTACAGGTGCCCAACGGTTCGTGAAGCAACTTTACACGAAATATTATTACGTAATTATTTGCTTCTCCATCAGCAATTACCTTGTGAGCTGTTAATTATATAATTGCAAGAGGAGACGGCATTGAGCCACAGCAAGGTTTTCACGAGTCACGCCTTATGTCAACGGAACAAAAAGATCTCGGTCGCTTTTTATGGCGCAAATGCTGCCGACAGTCCATTACAGTCGCCACCTGCTGCTTCCTGGCCGTCGCCTTCAACACAGCTTCCGCTCCCCCCCCCCCCCCCCCCCCCCGCCCAGCTATCTAACCGATGACTCACTTTACACCACTGCAGCGCTCTGAGGCAGTACACAGAAAGAAAGTACAGTGACTACATTTTTTATGGCGTCATCTATACCCAGTAGTAGTTCTTTTGTGCGATTCCTTTTCTTAGTGCACTTTCTTGTACAGTCGCAATTTGTAAGCGGCATCTGTCTTGTGTTATTTTGTGTTTCTTAAATCTTACCAGTCTTCATTATACACTTGAATGATGGATAGGTAGTAGTTTTGAGTAACCGATCTGTACAGTACTTCAAAGGCAGTCAAGAAATTATTGTCCGATTAAAATTATTTGATACTTGACGTCTGTCACGTGCCACTACAGTGTATTCACATCTGCTGGCCTCTACGGCGTCGTTATAGGTGACACAGAAACACGGTGGATCGCTTCACAAATGCTGTCAATGTGTAACAAAGAGCAATGTTGGAAGTATCCCCTGTCAGGTAAGTCGGAAACAGGATATACTCTGTAGACAGCTGTTTTTGAGTGACCATTGACTAAACTGTGGATCACGACGCGTTTTGTAGCACAAAATTTAAATTCACTTCCAATGCTTACCGTAACATCATGATGTGCAATGCGTCCAAGGAAACGGTTGTCAACAGTCAGCGGCAGAACTGAAATGACGATTACTTTGTTCTCAGCGATGAAAGCTAACCTATACAAGCAAACTGAAGACAGACAATATACCTTTCAGCTCTTAAAGTTGAAACAATCCTCACACTGGCTACAAAAGTTGCCACGTTGCCAACTGACAAGCAGTCCTCGTTGATACTTGGCTGCAGATTATAGGCAGCAAAGACATATTCCGAACGACAAAAGACTGGCAGGAAGAAAAATAAGTGCAAATAAAAAACCAAATGCGATGATGAAAATTATGTAGCAAAGAAAAAGCAATAAAGAAATTACATTAAGCTAATTAACACAATAATAGTAATAATCAAATTCTTTCGATTATATTTAGAAATAAAAAGAATTTCGCTACATTTGATGAGATTTGAACCTAATGATCCTCTGCATGTCAGGTTTATGCTCCAAACGGTTTGGTAACGCACAAGACTCAGTTAAGTTCCACATTTGTGATTGTGGTGCCTTAGTCGCAACAGTGAAAAGCAGCCTTCGAAAACTCGGCTTATCTAGTGTGACTATGATTACTGTGATTATGATAATATGAGAGGCTGAATCGCGTCTTGTGCAGAAGTATCCAGTGGTGTTTGGTTAGTGCTGTGTGTGAACATGTGTATTTCACTATCATCGTAATGTATTTTGTTATTCTTTTGTTGTTTGGTTATCATATGTGATGAAATACAAAATAAAAGTGCCGGACACAAATTGTAGATCCAAACACATCAAGAAATAACACTGGACAAGGAATTCGACGTAAACCGCCCAACTGTTGTGGTACTTTGGCAACAGCGAATGGTTCGGGCGGGCGGTGAGTCCTCTGATTCGAGGAAACCAGCTGCAAGGCGTCATGTGCGAAGTAATAACCGAACTATAGACACCCGATGGCCCCACCCACTCCCTATAGTCCGCTGGCGCTAAGTGCTGTGATTCACCCACGTCCTTGCTTTGTTGCTGTATGTCTACTGTTAAGAGGCGGTAGGGCAAATAAATGTTCTGTGTTACTGTGAGATATCGTGTGTTCACATGTGGTTTCAGTCTTCTGTGAAATGGTGTACTGACGTGTACTTGATAGTGATAGAAATGTAGGTAGATCGTATGTGTGTTGCTAATCCAGTCAGTGTGGCCAAAGAGCGAAAAGACATTCGAAATCAGCGTAACGAACGTGCTGAAGATGTTTTACTGGTCTGGCCCACAGCGAAGAAGCCAAGAATACTAAAAATTGATCGCAAGATCAAGAAATGACAACAAAACTTACTTGTATTTCCGAATCGACTGTATTTCATATTAAAAGTGCAGTAATATTGGCGGAATCTTTTAATGAACTTGAATAATGGTAATTAAAAGCAACAGCTGTATTGTAATGCCGCTGTTGCTAGCGCGCAATATAAATAATACAAATTCAGAGGGCCGCAGGGTGTGTAAGCTAAGGGACCGATGACCTAAGCAGTTTGGTCCTATAAGATCTTACCACAAATCTACAAATTTACAATTTTTCAAATTCAGGACCCTTGGATGCTTTAGGTGAGTGTATGTGACTACTAAAATTAATTCAAACACAACTTAACTGTACATATCAGCTATTGAAATTCTACATCCAGCCATACAAGCATCAACAGGAGTAAAAGAGGGATCTTAATCCACTGTTATTCTCTTTTCTGTATACTCTCTATGCTACACAGGTAGTCTCACTCACACCATGAATTCAGCGCTTTATCTTAATGTTTCCTACCAGAGCTACTGTCAGGTGTTAGGCCCACATTCATGCACTTAGAACCACAAGCTGTCACATTGTATGTGCTGGTGAACAGTAGCATTCGTGTGGGACAAAGCTGAGGCTCGATGAGTTGAGGACTTCAAAATCACTGTCTGGCGCTAGGCCAACATTCACATGCTTAGAACCACTAGCTGTCACATTGTATGTGTTGGTGAATAGTAGCATTCTTGTGGGACATACCTGATGGTCGATGAGTTGATGGAGTTCTGGTGGTTGTACAGAATAGGTGAACGACAGTAGGTCCGATAAGTATGGAGGGTCCTCTGTTGACTGGTGCTGCTGCTGTGGCATTGCAGATTATACATGTATATTGAACACTTCAGTATATTTGTCTAGCACTTCCACTATGGCGTCCTGTGCTGCTGCAATTAAAAAAAAATAACGAAACGTAACTATAAGTGAATATAATTACAATTGATTAAGTTCACTATAATCATTATCTGTTGAATGTATAACTACTTTCAAACTTATCGCGCTTTCTGACCTACTTTCAAATTTGTTCTGTTCTTTGACCAATCTCTACTAATATCGCTTCTTGATGATCTTTCCCCACCTTGTACAGATATGATATGATCTCGGAAGAAGCAGAGAGGGTGGGGGGGGGTGAAGAAGAGGAGTTGGGGCAGAGGGAGGAGAAACGTAGGGGACAGCCTTCAATAAGGCAAACAAACATGTAATATGACACCACTAAAAAGTGCTAAAGGATGCTGAGTCAACGAATCCGGCTTGTTTTCTCAATGCCACTCTTGTCGGAACAGTCCTCAGGGTGCTACATGATTTCAGCGTCCACCTGTTAGGCGCAGTTAATCAGTATTTCAGTTTCGGAAATTGATGTATTTTAGGTTTTGTCCTAAATTTCCTTCAGTTTCAAATGAATTTCATCATCATCCTCATTGAATGAAGTTTTGACCTGTTCTCTTTTAGAGATTTATTCTACTTTCAAATCTTATATCTTCTCATAAGAAAAATAATTTTCAACAATTTATATGTTAGCTGTAGGCAACTGAACTACACTGTATACCACATGCATAATTTTTTGAGCTTTTAATTTCTGTCCCTTATTTGATTAAAACATCATCAAATGAATTTTGCGGTCCTTCAATTTCTTTTATCAAATTTAAGGTCTTTATGTGGATCTTCTGTTTGGATGTAGTTCATTTTTGATTGGTTTTTCACAACAGATTTACTCAAATTTGGATTGATGTCCTAAATGTACAGTATTTTTAAATGTGTTTGGTGATAGTCTGATCAAGCTGATTTTTAGTTCATTTTACTGCTTTCGATTCCACATCAGAATTTTAAATTGATTTTTCGATAATTTCCGTGCATTTTTGAGTCATTTCATTGAAGCCCATTAGAAAAACCGTCAGATGATTCTCAGTTACTGTAGTCTTTACTCGAGTGCTTTCATCTGATATTTCACTGTGAACATCCATACCGACTGTATCTGCAGATCCATAGGAGTGCGTTAATTACGTAACATTCGTAATTTTCACTTAAACTTTGTAAACAGTTATTTCATCAATCAATTCACTGGCACCAACATCTGAACTAACCGAAGTACTCGTGTTGTGATGATCCTCCATCACGTATTTAGAGGACTGATCATCATCATCTGCTCCTAACTATAGTGTTCATCATGGAAATAGTCCCCTCAAGATCATCTCACCACATTATAGCATTCCACAAAAGAAAATAAGAACCAGCATTACAAGAAATACTGTTGAAATTCTTTTTTAATTTCTTTAATTCAGCTTGTGGACAAAACAGATCCACTAACGTATTCGGACTGAAAATAAAATATGAACTGTTTCAAAGTTTATAGATGCATGTGACATATGTTTTACAGTGAAAATGTAGACCTATTCTGAGATAAAAATCAAAATACCGCGAGAGGAGTGAAACTGTTTCTCCTGTGTAGCGATAACTGTCGTCGCTGATGAATTTCCTTTCAGTAGGACCTCGTAGGAACTTCCAGTGAGAAAGTTGTTAAGAAACCTATGAAATTAATTTTCGTAACATCTGAGACATCATTAATGTATCATATCAAGTATGAACTTTTTCATTTATTTATTTACCTTTACGGGGTCTCCGTGGTTGACAGCGTGCGAGTACTTGTATGACGGCATCAGCATTTTAGTTCCGACGGCTCGCCTTAATACGAGTGAGAGAGAATGCTCCCTCCCTCCAGACACCTTGTTTTATTTGCAGCGCTTACTGATCTGCTTCCTCTGCAGGTCCGGAGTTACAATAGGCCTGTGGTATCCCTGCCTGTCGTAAGAAGCGACTAAAAGGAGTCGCAAATGTTTCGGCCTTTCTGTGATGGTCCGCTGAATGTGGAGCCAAGTGGGGAAGGGCGCCTTACGTGCTGCATCCTGTCCATCGTGCACTGGGATCTTTAGTACACATTATCGTCGTGGAATTGCAGTTCTGCTTATTATCCAGTATTGGGCGAGGACACCTTTGTAGTTGCCTTTTCCTCCATCCACTGTTCGGTGTCTTTTTCTGTGCCGGCGATGATCATGGATTCCTTTGCACCTCATATCCAGCACTGTAGCCAGTCTGTTGTGATGGGGTCGCCGTGTACTCTGTTGGTTGTAGCCCCCTGACTACACATGGATCGCTCTGCTGATGCCTGCGCCCTTAAATCCACATGTATGCCAAGGCATAGATGCCATTGGGACTCCCAGCAATGGCCATCCTGCCAAGCAGCCTTTGCTGAGGCTGGGTGGCGACCGTTGGGTGGGCCCCTAGTCGGAGTGGGTGGCATCAGGGCAGACGACACACCATTAAGCGTACTACGTCAATACTTGCCGGCGGTCAAACATCAGCAATATCTAAGCGTTCCAGGTCCCAGTTTAGTACAAGGAAGTACAGCCCCAAATCGTTCGTCTCTCTGTTCACACCATGGGAGAAATGCCAGGCTAAGGATGGCAGCGGATCTTATTCACGCAAGTACCTTGTATGTACGAGGGTTGATGGGGAATCCTTCATATCGATGAAGCCTGTTTCTTGTAGAGCATTTAGATGACAAATTTCGAGAGGTGTCGGTCTTGGTAAAAACAGCATCTTCCGCCCAGTCATGGGCATTACTCATCTGTGACAAGCTGGGAGATGTTTCTGATACCATCATGCCCCATAAGAGCTTAAATATCGTGCAGGGTATTATATTCCACAGGGACCTTCTGTTACAGTCTGATGACGAGCTGCCCGCCAATTTAGAGTGACGAGTTGTTCATTTCGTCTGGCGCATCCATCAGGGTCCGAGGGATAATCAGATTGCCGCTGGTGCCCTCACCTTAGCCTTCGAGGGTGACACATTACCCGAAAAGGTCAAAGTGATGGTCTACTGCTGTGATACCAAGCCATATATCCCTCCCCCAACGCGGGGAATAAGTCTTCCCGCTGTACTTCCAGTGGCACCTGTCGATATTGTCGACGTCCATCATATCCCAATACTCCAAGGACCCGCCTCCCATCTGTGTCAATTGCAGAGAGCACCATTCCCCTTGCTCGACAGACTGCAGAATTCTACAGAAAGAAAGGAAAACCGTGGAATACAAGACACTGGACCAACTGACCTACACTGAGGCTAAGAGGAACCTTGAATGCCCACATCCTGTGCGTATGACATCTTCTTACGTTGCCGCTACGGCAAAAGTTCTAGCCCCATCAGTTCCTCCAATTCCAGTCAGCTCTCAGAATCGTAAGACTACACCTGCCCTGTTGATGGTGGGGGGGCCCTTTCCTACCTGTTGCTCCCACACCACCTACCTTGGAAGCACTGACCCCTCAACCATCAGGGACATCAGACCGCACTTCGCAGCTGGAGAAGCGTTAGTCTTCTTCGGCTCCTCTCGCTAGGAAGAGGTCCCTTGAGTCAGTTCCCAGGTTACTACCAGTGGGAAAGCAGACACCTGCCTGTGGCTTAAGCGCCCATAGGCAGATGGTAGTAGGGCTTCAGTCCCAGAAACTGAATCAGTGAAGCCCTCCCAGCCAGAGAAACCCAAGGAGCAGTGAGAGAAATCAAAAAAGGACACCCCGTAGAAAAAGGAAATTGCGGTGGCATCCACACCACTGCTTCCTACAAGCTCTGCATCCGAGGATGGAGATTCTGGCCTGTGCTGAGGTCCTACATCTCGCCGGACTCTGAGTCTTTGCAGCAGGTGAACCTGAGGCATAAACTGCCTCATTTCTCGCTTCATGCCTTCCCAGCCCCAGGACGATGTCAACCTGCAATGGGATTTCGGCGGTATTTTTTCCACCACTTGGCTGAGCTACAACTTTAAGCTTTGCACCTGCTTTCTGTATTGCCCTCCAGGAAACGTGGTTTCCGCCCTTTGTGGCTGTATGGGGTATTAGAATAACCATAGCGACTATAATAGAGTGTCAGGTGGGGCTTATGTTTATGCCCTGAACTCGGTATGTAGTGAACCTGTGCCCCTTCAAACTCCTCTTAAAGCTGTGGCTGTCAGGATAAGGAGGACACACGAAATAACCATCTGCAACATATATCTTGCTCCATATGGTTCAGTACCCGTGAATGTGTTGGCTGCACTGATTCATAAACTCCCAAAAATTGTGGGAGATTTTAATGCCCATAAACACTTGTGGGGTGGCACAATCCTTACTGGCTGGGGTAGAGATGTCGAAAATTTACTGTCTCAATTCGACCTCTGCCTCTTAAATACTGGGGCCCTCACACATTTCAGTGTGACTCATGGTATTTACTAGGCCATTGATTTATCGCTTTGCAGCCCAGGACTTCCCCCATCTGCAGTTATCGCGATTATGCTGTTATCCTCTCTCTCCACGAGTGGCAGCAGCAGCATATATCGATATTCGCTCCCTTGTACTATCTTTGGCCTCACGCTTGTAGTTTCTGGCTGCAGGCAGTTGGTCGGTTGGCATAGAGCAGTGAGGAAGTCTCCATGGCACATGTTTGGCCGGGGCTGCTGGCAGCGTCCGCGCGCGGTCGGAGTGTGAGGGGCTGTTCCCACTGTTACCAGGCCTGTGGCTCATCAATCTTTACTTAACCTAACAACCAGCCCCAACTGTTCACTTTGTGTCGTTTGACTCTCGTTGTGGGCTGTTGGGACATTCCCACGAGCAACAACGTATGTTTTCAAGTTGGCGAAATTCTAGCTCCTCTCCAGCGGAATCTTCTGCCTTGTAGCCGTTAACTTTCCGGTTACCTGCCCTGGCCATTGACGTAAATTCAGGCAGTGTGTTTTCCTCGTCATGTTGTGGCTGTACAGCACAGTGTGTAGTTTGACAGCTGAATTTGTAATTTGTTGTGGGCGCTGATGCCTTCTGCTGTTGTTCCAATTAACTCCCTTTTGTGTGCTGGTCGGGTAGAGCGGAAGTTATCCTGTCGCTTGGTCCGTTGACTGTCTATCGGCTGGGTTGCCGTCAGATTGAGAATTGTTGGGCCGATTGCCTGTCTCACCTAAGCAAGCTTTAGTGTTTGAATTCCAGGCTGACCCTTGGAAACTTCTGAGCGCCGTTTGATGTGCTGCCTATTCTTATTGGTCCTTGTTGTTTGTTTATGTATGGCTTCTAGCCGATTTTAAATTAAAGTTGTTTTTCCCTTAAGCCGTGCGATTGTTTGGGTCTTCAGCCCGATTTAAAGAAATTGTAGGATAAGGCCTTCTGCCATTTAAAATTCAAATTCCTGTTTAGAACCTTAAGTTATTGGCCTTCAGCCGATTTTAAGTTAAAGTTGTTTAGGGCGTGAGATTGTTTGGGCTTTCAGCCTAATTTAGAGAAGTGTTTTAAGATAAGGCCTTCGGCCTTTTAAATTCAATTTTCTGTTTTTGTCTCTTAAGTTATTGGGCTTCAGCCGATTTTGAATTAATGTTGTTTTTCCCTTAAGGCGTGAGACTGTTTGAGCCTTCAACCTAATTTAGAGAAATGTTTTAAGTAGAGGCTGCCTGCCTTTTAAAATTCAAACTCTTGTTTTTAAGTCTTAAGTGACTGGCCTTCAGCTGGTATTAAATTAAAGTAGTTTTGCCCTTGAGGCGAGAGATTGAATGGTGCATTTAGCCGGAAATTAAGTTCTAAAATTAATAATTGAAAGGCAACAGCCCTCAGTCACTATTTTTAATGAATTAACGGGGTTTCAACACTGCTAGGAGTGTCTTCCTCAGAATTTAAATCAAAGAATGGTCTATAACATGGTCACAGAATTATGACTAAAAACGTCTGAGGGAGACACTCCTAGCAGTGTTGAAACCCGGTTAATTCGTTAAAAATAGTGACCGAAGGCTGTTTTCTTTCACTTGCAACTATTCACGGTCTCTGAACATGCATCCATGTACAAAATTCTAAAATTAATGTTTGGCTTGCTATGTTTTTAATGTTTTCATTACTCTTGTAGTGTATGTCAAATGAATAAAGTATGCTCGAGTGCAACTGACAGCCACACATTTTGGCCACTTTCCACAAATTAAACTATCTGTCCTGTCCTGGGGGTATAGCAGGGAATCTCAGTGACCACTTCCCCATCTTCCTGTCAGTCCTCTGACGTCATGCCCATGGACGCCTACCCAGATGGGATTTAAACAAGGCAGACTGGTAAGCTTCCACCTCTGCCATCACCACTGGATCTCCCCCACGCGGTAGCACCGATGAGATGGTTGAGCGAGTCACCAGGACGATCGTTTCTGCGGCGGAAAACGCGAACCCTTGTTCCTTAGGACGCCCCAGGCGAAAGTCGGTGCCTTGATGGTCACCGAAAATCGTTGAGGCAATTAAGGAGCTTCTCCGAGATCAACAGCGACATAAGCGGCACCCTTCCCTAACAGCTTTCAAACGGCTCCATGTCCGCTTTTGCCAGCTTATAAAAAGACTCAAAAAGGAGTGTTGGGAGAGGTATACGTCACGTTCCCGGATCTGGACGTATATCTGATGTATTTTTGGGCACCATATCCTGACAGGTGTTCTTGGCATTAACATCAATGGCGTGTTATTTACCGAGGGAAACGCAATTGCCGAGCACTATGCTCGAGCCTTCGCGACGCAGAATTACCCCCCACCCCCCAGCTTTTCGCACCCTCAAGTGGCGGGTGGAAGGGAAAGTTCTCTCATTCACTGAACGGCACAGTGAAACCTATAATGCTCCATTTACCGACCGGGAGCTCCTCAGCGCACTTGCACATTGCCCCAACACAGCCCCTGAGCTAGATCGGATAAACAGTCAGATGATTAAACATCTCTCGTTGGACTACAAGCGACATCTTCTCGTCATCTTCACCGGGACCTGGTGCGATGTCGTATTTCCATGGTAAGGGCAGGAGAGCACCATCATTCTAGTGCTCAAACCTGGTAAAAGTCCGCTTGGTGTGAATAGCTATCGGCCCATCAGACTCACCAACGTTACAACTTTCTTTGTAAGCTGTTAGAACATATGGTATGTCGTCGGGTGTGTAGTACTACAACTGATAAATTTGTGCCCCTCGACTCTGCCATCAGAACAGTCTTTTCTAATTGTCAACAACTGGTTGCCGTCATTTCGATTCAATGAAAGCTTACGATACAACCTGGCGACATCATATCCTTGCCACTTTATATGAGTGGGCTCTTTGGGGGCCGCTCCCAATATTTATCCAAAACTTCCTGTCACTCCATACTTTCCATGTTCAGGGTGGCGCCTCCCATAGTTCCCCCCATATTCAGGAGAATAGAGTCCTACAGGGCTCTGTATTGAGTGTCAATTTTTAGTGGCCGTTAACGGTCTAGCAGCAGCTACTGGGACATCGGTCTCACCTTCTCTGTATGCAGACGACTTCTGCATTTCATACTGTTCCCTGTTCCTTCAGTACCGGTGTTGCTGAGAGGCGCCTACAGGAGCAGTCATGGGCTCTAGCCAACAGCTTCCACTTTTCAGCCGCAACGTCGTGTGTCATGCACTTCTGTCGGCGTCGTACAATTCATCTGGAACCAGAATTTTATCTTAATGACAATCAACTCACGGTAGTGGAGACATGTCGATTCTTCGGACTGGTTTTCGATGCTCTATTGACTTGGCTTCCTCATGTTCGTCAGTTTAAGGGGAAGTACTGGAAGCACCTCACCGGCCGGGGTGGCCGAGAGGTTCTAGGCGCTACAGTCTGGAACCACGTGACCGCTACGATCGCAGGTTCGAATCCTGCCTCGGGCATGGATGTGTCTGACGTCCTTAGGTTAGTTAGATTTAAGTAGTTCTAAATTATAGGGGACTGATGACCTCAGATGTTAAGTCCCATAGTGTTCAAAGCCATTTGAACCATTTGGAAGCATCTCAAAGCCCAGCGCTGCCTAAGAAACAACATCTGGGGTGGAGATCGCTGCTGCAGCTCTACAGAGCCCTTTTCAATGCCGCCTTGACTATGGAAGTCTGGTTTAGAGTTCATTGGCGCCCTCTGCGTTGCGTTTACTCGACGCAGTGCACCACTGTGGCGTTCGACTAGCGATGGAAGCCTTTAGGTCGAGTCCGGTGGAGGCTGGAGTCCCTCCATTGAAGGTTAGGCATGCATAACTGCTCTCCAGTTACGTTGCACACATTCGTAGCTCTCCTGTGCATCCGAATTATAGTCTCCTTTTCCCAACCACTGCCGTTCATCTACTCTCGGCGGCCCAGGGCAGACTTTAAGATCACACACAGTTCGTATCCGATCCCTGCTGTGTCAACTAGAGTCCTTTGCTTTACCACCTCCCCTCCGGGTCCATCTGCGTACACCTCCATGGTGTTACCTTGGCCTCGCTTCTTCTGGACCTTTCGCATGACCCTAAGGTCTCAGTTTCTCCCGCAGCTCTCCACTGTCACTTCCTCTCGATTCTTGACATGTCCCGGGGCTCTGAAGTGGTTTACACAGACTGATCGATAGCTGATGGTCACGTTGGCTTCGCTTATGTTCACAGAGGACATATTGAAGAGGACTCCTTGCCAGATGGCTGCAGTGTTTTCACTGCAGAGCTGGTGGCGATATCTCGTGCCCTTGAAGACATCCGTTCATGCCCTATCGAGTCGTTTCTTCTCTGCACAGAGACGTGTTACCAATGACACCCCATACCGTGACGCCGGGTGATACGCCAGTATGGTGATGACGAATACAAGCTTCCAATGTGCGTTCACCGCGGTGTCGCCAAACACGGATGCGACCGTCATGGTGCTGTAAACAGAACCTGGATTCATCCGAAAAAATGACGTTTTGCCATTCGTGCACACAGGTTCGTCGTTGAATACACCATGCAGGCGCTCCTGTCTGTGATGTGGCGTCAAGGCTAACCGCAGCCACTGTCTCCGAGCTGATAGTCCATGCTGCTGCAAACGTTGTCGACCTGTTCGTGCAGATGGTTGTTGTCTTGCAAACGTCCTTATCTGTTGACTCAGGGATCGAGGCGTGGCTGCACGATCCGTTACAGCCATGCGGATAAGATGCCTGTCATCTCGACTGCTAGTGATTCGACGCCGTTGTGATCCAGCACGACGTACTGTATTACCCACCTGAACCCACCGATTCCATATTCTGCTAGCAGTCATTGGATCTCGACCAACGCGAGCAGCAATGTCGCGATACGATAAACCGCAATCGCGATAGGCTACAATCTGACCTTTATCAAAGTCGGAAACGTGATGGTACGCATTTCTCTTCCTTACACGAGGCATCACAACAACGTTTCACCAGGAAACGCCGGTCAACCGCAGTTTGTGTATGAGAAATCTGTTGGATACTTTCATCCATGTCTGCTCGTTGTAGGTGTCGCCACCGGCGCCAATCTTGTGTCAACGCTCTGAAAAGCTACTCATTTGCGTATCACAGCATCTTCTTCCTGTCGGTTAGATTTCGCTTTTGTAGCACGTCATCTTCGTGGTGTAGCAGTTTTAATGGCCAATAGTGTACTGTCGGAATCAAAAATCAGTTGAGCGGAGTCGACAAAGAACGACGGTCTCTCAGCCAGAATAATTAATTTTTTTCACGAAGACCACTCTGTATTTTTCTAATCATTGGCTACATTCCTCTGTCGTAGTAATGTACTGTTCTACACACTAAATTTTTGTTAAAATACAGAATTCCGAATTTTTTTTTCTTTTGTATCCCTTTGTTGGAAAACCAAAACACATCCTTTGCGATTGTTACTGCACTGTTATTACAGAACACGGTAGATTAGGAATATGAGTAGGCTTTGTTGTCATTTTGCGATCTTGCACAAAATTTTTATTATTCCTGACTTCTTTACTGTTCGTCATATCTGTAACAAATCTTCGATATGACAATTTTACACTGTTTTCGAATATCTTTTTGCGCTTTATGCACACCAGCTGGTGTAGCACTGAACGTACCCCTTGCTCCTGCATTTCGCTCACTATCAAACAAAAGTCAGAGAACCATACTAAGGAAAACTGAAACCACATCTGAACACACGCTATCACACAGAAACGCAGGACATTTATCTGGCACTGACCTGCTGCTTGTTAACAGTGTACATGCGACAGCAAAGCAATGAAGCGAATGAATTGTAGCGCTTAGCACCAGTGGACTGCAAGTAGCAAGAGTGACCTTCAGCTGTCTAATTTTGTGATGGCCTCTCTCGTACTGTATCATAATATATGCGCACCCCCCCCCCCTAAAAAAAACATGTTTTAAAAAACAACTACTACCCGACCATTTCACAAATGCCACTCTCCGTGGGAGCGCTGTGAGCTGTTTCCGTACTCTGCTATTCGTTGTTCTGAAGCGCGAAAAAAAACATGTTTTAAAAAACAACTACTACCCGACCATTTCACAATTGCCACTCTCCGTGGGAGCGCTGTGAGCTGTTTCCGTACTCTGCTATTCGTTGTTCTGAAGCGCGCGTCAGCAGTCTAGTCGCACTCAGTCAAAATGTACTATAGTTTCTGAACTATACTAGGTATACGGCAGCGGATAAAACAAACTTGAAACTGCATTGTGTTAACACATCCTTCTGTCGAAAGACAAGAGAAACGAACACAAGGAAAATAACTTTTCTTTTATGGTCTAAAAATTCAGCAGAGCATGTAGGAGACAATGGAGTTTTGTTATACATTCACTTATAATTTGTTCTTTTACACGAAAGCATTGAAAACGAAAATAAAAAAGTTGTTTTACAACCTAAAAATTTAAGCGGATTTGTCAAACATTAGAAATTTACACATTCTTTCACAGAGACACGTTCAAAATTAAAATTAAACTGTCGTTTTGTAGATGTGTAGAAGATAGAAGAAACACGTTCAGTATTAAGACGTGAAGCTATAAGAAAGCGTAAGAACTGAAAATAAACAGACGAACAAACACAGAACGGGATATCCTATTACATAATATTACAGACTAGTGTGGAAAAATCAAATTTGCTTTATAGTCTAATAGTTAACGTGTAAAGCATTAGGATCTGTGTAGCTATACGTTGTATTAATAAGCGTACACACTACCTTTAATCTACGTAAGGACTGAACAGTTTTGTACTGCAGCTACTGCTTTCACTATAGCTCTTTCTAACGGTATTTGCAAAGATTTTGCGTATTTATCGACAGAACTGAACTACGTTATTTATTAGCACTTTTTCATCTAAGCGCACTCTCCGATAACGTATATTTCCGAGATAACTATACATTTCAGCTGATTCCAAGAATTCCCATCAGTAGTAATATACTACAGTATCACTATGACTTGACTGTACAGCGCCGAGCAGCCTCGGTCATTCGAGTATTTTTTAGTATTGTAAGGCACCTCCGGTCAGGTATACACGGAAACGGGGTTTAGTTCTGCGTTCTGCCATCGGCAACTGTAAAATAAACAGGTACTACGTAGTCTGTAAAACTAATGAATTTGCTCTAAGTTATAATAAAAACTGCATTATAAACCTAAATTTTATAACTGATACGAATAAATAAACAAACTCACCAGTCCGCAAAGTTTGCATCTGGCTTTGACGGCAGAAAACTCGTTGATCATGTCTTCATAGTTCAGACAGTTATCAGTTAGGAGGTCGGCCTCAATGTGAAGAATGGACAAGGCGTTCTATCTCTCCTCAGACAACGTAGAATGGGTTTTAGTCTTATTCTGCTGAACAATTTGTAATTTACATACATAGAAATATTCTAAGGGCAATGTAAACATTCGGAAACGCGGACTGTAACCTCTCTCTTTGTAAAAATTTTCTCATTTCCACCGGTATATCACTAATCTTAGAAGATTTGAAAAGTTCCGTGAAATGTACACATTCACTAGGGATGGATGGCTCTGTGTTCATCAATATCGTCAGGTGTTCTTAAGGTTATTGAAAACTGTGAAGGAGTCCTACAGTGTTCTATAGCTTTCCTCCCTAATTCAGCGTACAGGTTCTCGACTACTGGGAGAAATGTTTTGATTCTAAATTTTTCCCTTCCAGTCAGAAAAACTTCTTTAGAGTCCGCTTCTTCGTCATCATGAAGTTTGCGTTTTCGTGATCTTTTATAGGCGCGTTCTTAGTCTACATCAGTCACAGTCTCCGTCTATTTATTTTCATAATAGTCGAACATGCCACTAGTAGATTCAGCCGTGTGCGGCTCGCGTTCATGCCGTTTGTTCATTGGCATTTTGCCACATCGAGCGGCGTCTTGTTTCTTCCTTACTTACTGTGGCGTATCGAGGTTGCTGGCTTGCCTCCTTGAGTGGCAGCAGCAGCGCTTATAGATACTAGTACTGTCGTACTGTCTTTGATGTGACCGCTAGTACTTTCGGGTGGTGGTGCAGTGTGTGGTGGTCAGTCAGTTGGGACGGAGCAGCAAGGAAGTCCCCGCGGGACGAGGCCAGGCCGGTATCGATGGAGGCGTGCACGCCTTGTCGGATCGTGAGGCGCTAGCTACGAGAGCGACAAAGTTTGTTGCCCACCGACCCTGGACGCTGAAGTTGAGTGATCATTTAACCTGTTATGAAACCTCAACTATTGTGACATCTCTTTGTTCATTTGCGGGTTGTTGCTCCCTGGGCCGTTCGGGCTATGAGTAACGTATGATGTGTTGGAGTCGGCGAATTCTTGCAGCTATCTTCCTATATTGTGATTAATGATTAAAGTGACTGTTACTTGCCACTGAAGTGCACCAGCGGTATTTTCTGCCATGTGACCGTTAACTCCTCAGTTACCTACCGTCATTTTCAGCGTACTTTTCAGACAATGTGCCTTTCCTCATCGTGTTGATGTTGTCTGGCACGGCGTGTATGTTCGACAGTCTTTTAAGTTGTTTGGTTCATATTTTGCTTACAGTGTTTATTGTTCCCTTGGCTGGTTTTAGACACCTTGAACGATACTTTCCATTGTTGTGCCGTTGGTTGGATAGAAGGGAATTAGTTAAATTGTTGGTCGGTCTTGTTGTTCAGGCCTTCAGCTGTTGTTTCAAATTTGTTTGTGGACTTCAGTGGTGCATTAAGTTTAAAAAGAAATTTCTTGGTAAGAAAAATGGTTTATTAATGTGTTTTAATTGTAGTTGTCCTTCAGACTGTAGTGTAGGCCTTCAGCCACTAACTGTTTTCAATTCCATGTTTCTTTAAAAAAAATTACCCTCTATTTTTAATTGCTTTTGATTTCTAACCCAGGCCTTCAGCCATTCTTGTTTTGGTGTGGTTTTGGCGTTCAGCCCAGAAAGCATCTCAAATTTTCTTTAACTAGGCCTTCACCCATATTGTGTAGGGTTGTGTAAATAAGTGGTTCTTAGAAATACAAAGTTGTGTGTTTGATTGTGCAACTCACAGTAACTGTTTACGGCCCCATTCACAATCGTAACCTTATCATGTGTGTTCTCTGAGTACCTACCAACCAGGTTTTATAGATGCAATAAACCCTACAAGTGATTCATATAATTCATGCACTGTTTTAGTATAAATATTTGCACTTTGTAATTTCAGATTTATGCTATTAAATCTCTGGAGTATTTCCTTCCAAACTGTAATCATGAATATTGTTTCTAGTCTGGTGATTTGATTCAAGAAAGCTGAAGCCTCATTTCGCACAAGTGGTGTTTCCAACGTATTATTGGCAATATGTGTGAGGGTATTGATAGTGCCCTCCCAGTTTTCATGCAGACTTACACACGCTTCCACTCTTGCTGACCAATGTGTTATTGATAAACTTTTTCTGTTTTGCTACCTACTTTCATGAAAAAAAGAAGTTCATCCCTGTGCTGTGTCGAAGCAGAGAATTAAATTATGTTTTGCACTACACTGAAAAATGAACATGCTTCCCGACAACAGCTTGCACTACTAGTGCCGACTAAATTCAAAGAACATGCTGCCCAAGGCACATAATGGAATTTCCGATTTCGTTCTTTAATGCATGCCTGCAAACGAGCGTAGGTTCCTCACATATTGCTTGCATTGTCATATGACTGGCCTCTGCGGTCAGTAATGTCAGCGGAATTTGTAGACAAGACTTTTAGTACGGCCACACCTAAGTTTTCGGACTTGTGTCCCGGGTTTGGTAAAAACAGAAGGAAACGCTCAACAGGTTCACTATTTTCGTTCATATATCTTAACATGAAAGATAATTGATCAATATGTGGAATTTCTGCAGTAGAATCCACTATTACATAGAGAAATATGTGGCCTGTTTAATTTCACTAATGATAATCCTTTTTATTAGTTCAGATAGAAGGCCTATTATATCATCGCAGATTGTTAAAGGAAGATAACTTGTATGTCCCCTCCCTGGATTTCCATATCGTGACTGTGGTCTGCGAGAATAGGATCAAACTCAGTTATAAGTTCAAGAGACGTCATTAATTGACTATTATGTAATGACCAGAATCCTTCAACGAGTCCATGTAGGGAAAGTCCTCGACTTGTTAGCTTCTTTGCTACTGCAAACACCCTTTTCAACACACCGCGCCAGTACATCTTTTCTGTCCCCTCATATGATTCGAAAAGGTTATCTTTTGTTCCATGTGACTTTTTTCTTGTTAAGAGTGATAACGCAGAACTTTTATGTTCAAGTGAATTCTCATGATGAGATAAAATATTAGAAATATTTTTCCAATCTGCAATGCCATTAGCAGCAATCGCGGCCTTACTGCTGAACAATTTACATGGTGCACAAAAAACAGCAGTGGTGCTATGGGGATATACCAGAAAATCACGCAAAGTTGATTCACCACTTAAAAGTTTACGGTATAATACATTTTTGTTCAAATATCTGATTTTATCGCCTATTGATCTTCTTAAATTAGAAAAGTCATGGTTACAATTTTGATTAATGCCTCGTTGTAAGAGAATGTCGATTGTTGATTCATTGACACACCATTCTGCAGGATCATCACTAACAAGGATATTTCCTTTTGTAATGTCTGACTCGACACTTAGTTTTTAGTTAAACTTGATATCAGCAACAATTTGCTTTTCTTCTTTTTTAACTTTTGTTTCGTCTGTATTTACTTCTTTTGCAACAGCTTTAGCACCAGAAATAGCATCCGTACTACTTGAACTCGATGTCAAACCAGCGACATTTTTTGCGAAAATGTTATCTACTCTGCCAAGCACTTTTAGAACATTGGTTTCTCGTTCTCGCTTCTCCTTCGATAATTTCCGAAATGCCACCCAACTTAATTTTGCACGTTTGCTTTTTTCACTGTTACTCATGTTAAGGTACTTACAAAATTGTCAACCAACAGTCAAATCAAAAGAAAAAATTTGTAAAACGAAACAAAGAAAGACTGTATCTAGCTCAAATCGTACTACACCGCACATGAGCACAAAGCTTTTTACTTTAAACATGGCATGCGAGCACAAAGATTTTTCCTTTAAACACCGAGCGATGAACTGAACAACTCGGATACTCGTCCGAACTGTGCTACGAAAGAACACCAATGCAGATTAATTTCATTGCATTGTCGCCTGTTTCTCTGTTGTCAGTGAACAGTAGTAGCACATCTGCCAGCTGGAATTCGTCTCGTAAAGGAACGGGACAGTCCCATTTTTGGCTTCTGTTTCCCGCGTCGCTGAAATTTTAGCTGGGATGCAAATACGTTCTGAAAATTCTTCATATTGTGTCTCTAATTTAAAAAGCAAATAATGTTTGCCATTTCTTGCAGTGTGGTGTGCTGGATCGACTCTTATCCCACTTATTCTTAAACCATTTTAGTGGTTTCTGTGGGCAGAGAAGTCAGACCACAAAGTTCAAGTTGTCTTGTTGACAGTTGATGTGGTGTGTTATCACTTGTGTCAACACTGCTATTATGTCTGCACGCAAATGCACCGTTTGTTCCAGCATAAAATAAAAATAACCATTCCTCGACGGAAAAAGCATAGTTAAGAAGTTTAATATAAAATTTGCAATGCCACCAACTATTTGACTGCACAGAGTGGGAACTTTGATATCGTGCAGGCTGCAGCATAATAAATGAGACAAACGAAGGTTCGTTTTTTCTTCTTTTGTCACCAAAAAATTTAACTAAGTAAATAAGTAAATAAAATTGTTAAACTGTTGTGAAGTGTATTTCGCACATTATTAGATATTCTGCTTATGTTCTTATCGTATTAAGATATGTTTAAAAATGTAAAACGTTCCCAGTATCAACATGTTTTGTTAAACGGGTGTCATTAAGGTAAAGCTCAGATATTGAAGACCACAGAGCTTTCACATTAATTACGGTAATGGAGGGGTGACTTGATACTTCCCCGTAATTTCTACAAGAAATTTAAGTAGAGTCGGTTTTTACATACTGATGCCCGCACATGTTACAGTATTTGAGAAACTGGTGGTTAGTTTATCACAGCTTTTCATGGGTGTTAGTATATTCCCGGGCAAAATATGGTAGGGTTAAGTAGAAGCCGACAAAATTCTCGGAATAATAACGTTTCAAACATTGTATTGGTGATTGCTGCCCTGATAGTTTACCTCAAAAAATGTTGAACAATCATGAGGATCATATCAGACAGATACCCAGTGTTAATTTCCATTCAGCCACCAAGTAAACTACGTATACTTCAAAGCCTGTATTGCCGAATTTCGTTCTTAAGGCTTATTTAAACTCGCAAGTTGTTCAACAATATTAAAATTTTTTGTCGTCTGTAAGTGCAATAATTTTAAAACATACAAGGTTAAAATGAGTACAGAGCAAAAAATGCCGCTCCCCTTACAGTGCCGCCCCCAGGGCCGTGCCTAGTCGGCCTATATGCAAATGCGCCACTGAGCATGGGGTCGCAGACGACACAGACAGTGCAGCGACACCGGCGATGAGAGACAGCGCTGCGGGTCAGACACGGCGCGAGGCTGCCAGCATCGGCAGCAGCAGAAGCAGCGCAGACAGCCGCCTCATGTTGCTGACGGCGGTGCAGAACAGAGGAAGGCACACGTCAGCAGCAGCGGCAGCGGCAACGGAGGCGACGGACGGCAGCACACAGGGCAACGCTTAGTTGCGGATGACGCACAGCAGCAATTGGAGCAGTAAGAAATTGCACAGAGAGTTAAAAACAAGGAATTCGCAGGCATTTCATATTGTAACCTCCCAACAGTTTAAAATATGTATAACATTCACATTCAGTGTAACCTCCTAACAGTGTACTGATGTAACCTGCCGATAATATCTGACTAACCTCCCAATAAAAAATGCGACTCATATAACCTTTCAATAATCAACTGTCTGTGAATTTAAACCGGTAAATTTAGACGTCAGCAGTGCTGTGTCATGGCCCTGAAAGATCATACTGAATAGCTTGAAAATTCTTACCTCAGTGAAGTCACCGGATAACGCATTTATATCTGCTCCTATAAGAAATTTATCTGGCACAGCCCTGTTCAATGCTGGCCGATAGATTTGTCATGTATAAAAAGAAACAATTAATTTTTCTTTACAATAATCAGGATGACCATGGATTGGAGAAATTAGTATATTCTTTACATTGATATGAATGATTGTTAAAAGTTACTTTTTATAAGAAAGATTACTATTAAGAGATATTTTAAAAACATTTACATGGGACTTGATATAATCATAGTACATATGCGCGAGGCTGTCTTTACCTTATACTACATCTCTCAGCCACCGCCATCGCTCCCCACGACCGGCCCAGCCAACTCGATATACCTGAACTGCTCTCTACTACTTACTCCTACTGCCACACAGTTCCTAACGTATACAACACTGCTCTCTGGTCTGAGATTCTCTTGTAGCTTACATATCGCAGGCAGCAGGCAGTGCGTGAGCAATCCATCGATATTACATCTGCTCGAGTGTGTTAGCATTAAATTCCTTAGTCATGGTCCTGTTATTAAACCCTCCACTGGGGGAGGGGGGGGGGGGGGGTAGGGAGCAAACATTTGGCAGCGATGATGAGTCAATTGGACTTGATATGAGGAACATATTTTTCTATAATCTATTTAGTTTACTAAGTCTACAGTCACAGAGTATATACATACATATATATATATATATATATATATATATATATATATATATATATATATATATATATATATAACATTATTGATAAATAATATAAGTACAGAACATATAAAGAAATGAAATAGGGTGCACACGCACTGTATAAGTCTTCAGCATTTTTACATGAACTGAACGCATTAAGAAATGAAATAAAGTGCATACACACTGTAAAAGTGTTTAGCATTTTATAAGGACTAGGAAAGGAATGGGAAGGATAGCATCAAGGTTGTAGCACAGTCGATTGCACATAGCTGCACTAAAAGTCCATATCTTTCTACAGAAGCACAACATCAAGTGAGACAATCGGAAGTTCTCTTCCCTGAAGTATTTATTAGTTTAACCAAGAGACTTAAATGTTGTATTAATATTGTATGTTATCATTTTGGTAGTACATTAGGTACACCAAACTGTCGGACTATAATAACATATCCTTCAGTCAGAGTGGTGGACAGCTTAATATGTCAACACCACATTCTAGTAGAACCCATACTGTTACATCAACGTAGAATTAGTGCAAAAACCAAATATAGCACTCCATGATCATGCAGATGGACAGGACATACGGATATTGCAGTAATTGCTGGTAATTAGGTCAGGAGGTGAAGGATATTAAATCTTATGCTAGTCATCATTCAGAATTACACTAGTGTATCAACTGATTTGAATAATTATTAGCACTCAGTGGCTAGTTACTAAATATTTATGTAGTATGTATGGAGTATTACAGAACATTATTCATAAGTCATCTCATTACAGTAATTATTGGCATAATATTTATGGCATAAGTCACCTCATAACAGTAATTATTGGCATAGCATTTATGCATAAGTCATCTCATTACAGTAATCATTGGCATTCATTGGCCAGTTACTAAATATTTATGTTGTATGTATGGAGTATTACAGAACATTATTCATAAGTCATCTCATTACAGTAATTATTGGCACAGCATTAATGGATAAGTCATCTCATTACAGTAATCATTGGCATTCAATGGCCAGTTACTAAACATTTATGTAGTATGTATGGAGTATTACAGAACACCATTCATAAGTCATCTCATTACAGTAATTATTGACATTGCATCTATACAGGATTGCAAAGAATATTTAAGTATTACTCAGAAGCCATCATTAAAAACAAGATTTATTGCGCGTAGCATCAAGCTGCTAGTGATTATATATGATATCATGCAAGTGACATAAGACATATTTAAAATGTAATACATTGGAACTAGTATTCAAGGCGTTTAGTCCAATAATACATACACATAATGGAATCAGTACATCAGAGAAATACGCATTATATTTAGGACTAGAAATATATATTAAACTGGTAGCATTATTTAGTTGTATACTGGTAATAGTTGGGACTGATAATATTTTTTTTTTTTGTTGTGCTAGCAAAGCATTGCGTTGGGATCGATAATTAATTGCTGGGGCATGAAAATATTTGCATTTGACTTATTGCTGGAATTAAGGATTTTTAACGTCGTTCGCCATGAGTCAGCTGTAGCAAGGTTTATGAAACACGTAGAGTATATGTGATCACATTCATAAATGATATAACTGGGTAAAAAATGCAAGTATTAGAACAGATTTCATAACTAACTGTTCATAGGATATTAATATCATGAAAAGCTTCTCCTGGAAAAAATACAAAATGGATTATTGACCTCAAAGAAAAAATGCATATTATGTTGAAAAGTAGTAAACTTCGAATTAACAGGTAATAAAACGTGGACTTAATATTATGTACTCTAGCTGTCTTTCCAAAACATTCAGTCATTATACTATGTGACATAAGACATACTGTCAACGGGAACTGCAACACGTACTTAAATAACTACATAGCATTTCATAACTAATAGAAAATATATGAACTTCATCATTATCATCATATGCAAAGAAAAACTTCGTTATTCATATTACCATAACTTCATCATCATCATCTGCAAAGGAAAACCTCATTATTCATATTTCCATATTCTTCATATAACTATGCATCATCATTTATTATCATCTGCAAAAAACAGACACATCATTATTCATTATTCATATATTACCATTCTCCTCATACAACTATTCATTATCATTTATTACTTCATGTATTATAGAGTTTCTTACTTCAAGCATATTTCGTCACTACAATTAACGTGCGTAGTTCTGTCAGACAGCCTGCAATAATCGCCTCGTATTCTGAAAGAAAAATAATTATTTAAGACTGCTATTATGCAGTGTGTATAGTATATTCTTGTTAATGCCTGTTAATTCTGATCCAGTAACTCTTCATGACAAGAATTGTATTTTCTTTCGTTCATTCCGATGGTGAAAAGTCCATTTAATAGTAGAACACTGTGGTTGTATAATTTATTTCTCTTGCATGGTATTGCTTTCTGAAAATGATGAATAAGGATTAATATCTTACATTTAAATCATATACCCATTAAATAAAAACGTGTTTCTAGTGATATAACTAAGCATACAGCATAGCATGACACAAAACATATTAGGTCAAAACATAGACTTTTTTAAGTGCGAAAATGTGCATACAATAACATAATCTAGTAGCAAAAAAAATGTAGACTAGGCAAGATATTGAGATATCATAAGGCAAAAATGTTAATGTAACTGGTGTTTGTTACATCTTAAAGATCTCATACTGTATACAGAGAAAATTTTACATTCAATAGGAAAGTCATCATATATACTTAAAAAGAACAGAAAATGTGCACGGTCCGATATATAGCGACAAGAAAAGCGACCAGCTAACATTACCTTGCCGGGCACTTACCAAGAAAAAGTATGATCATCATCAGTAAGTGGTCTTATGAATATCTGGAAATGGCACTACAGTGTCATAAATCATAAAGTATGTTCACTCAAAAATGGGTTTAATATTGGAAGTATGATGATTGCCCTTGCTTTTTCTGGTTCTCAAAGTTTCGACGTGTACTACATTGGGGTGAGGAATGCTTCGTTTTCTATATGGACCAGCGTATAGAATCTCAAATTTACTGCAACTACTTTTTCCTCTGTTGGATAAATAATGTATGTGTACTAATATCTTCTGTCCTATGTGGAATTCAAGGCGTGTGCTGTCTTCTCCGGCGTTCTGTGGCACGTTTGATGTTGTTGAGCGCAATGCAATTATTTCATGGTGGCGTAGTCGACGAGATGTAGGAAAAGATACAAATTTTGTTGGGTGGTTCAATATTTTTCAATATAACAGTCTGAGATAGCACAGTAATTTCATTTGGTATGGAGATAATTACATCCTGGAATGAGAGTATGCGTGTATCCCAATCCATATGTTTTTATGGCTGTATATTCTACATAGTTTACCAGTTTCTTTCATTAGTCGTTCAGATGGGTTCGAAGAAGCGTAATAGGTCGGAGAAATGTTTCTAGCTCGTAACATACGTGTCCATTTTACAGATAGAAATTATGGTCCATTGTCGGAAATTACTTTCAATAGATGCCCTACATGAAATAGAAAATGTTTTACAAATGCATTCGAAATAGATGTAGCAGAATCTTTACGTAAAGGAGTAAAGGTAACAAATTTCGAAGTGAGTTCAACAGCAACGAAGATGTAACAAGAACCTCTATTAGATCTGGGAATCGGATCAAAAATGTCTACATCGGCCATATGTCTCAATTTAACGGGTACAATGGGATGTAACGGAGGAATATGTGAAGTCGTGTCTGATTTAGCTTTCTGGCAGATTTTATATGTCGCTAAAACTCGTGGAATACGTTTCTCCATGTTGGCAAAATAACAGCTCTGTCTCAGTGTAAGATAACATTTTCTGCCTCCGTAATGTGCTTAACTTAAATGAGTATACGAAATTAATTTGTTAACCTGCTCGTCAGGAATACATAATAACCATTTGTTGCCGTCAGGGTGACAGCGGCGAAACAGAATGGTTTTGCGTACAGTATAATGGTTTCTAATGGTAACTTTATTCCTATCTTGCCAAAGGTGTTTAATTTCTTTCCATACGTCGTCTTTGCTTTGCTCCTGTGTCATATCTCGTAATGACGACGAGATGAAATTTTCAAATGCAACTTGTGGAATATACATGACGTTAAAATTTGCTTGGCGGAAGTTGGTTGCGATGTCTTGCTGATTGTTGCTGAGAGAACGGGATGTGCGTCTGCTACAATATTTTGTGTACCGGAAATGTGAACAGTTGTAAAATTAAATTCCTGTAAATAAAGTTTCCATATGCTTAACCTGCCATGTGTAAACTTAGCGGAAAGTAAAAACTGTATAGCTCTATGATCTGTGTAGACGGTAGTATGTCTTCCATAAAGAAAATGCCTAAATCTGGTAAATGCTCATACAACACATAATGTTTCAAGTTCTGTAACAGAATAATTGCGCTCAGCAGGTGACAGAATGCAAAGGCGATGTTTTTAATTACTGTAGAACCGTCTTCTTCAATTTCCTGAAAAATGTGTACGCCTAAAGCGGTGTTAGAGCTGTCGGTGGCAATGGAAAAATTACTGGTAGGATCTGGGTGTGATAAAAGTGGTGCATTCAACAAGGCATGTTTCAGATGAACAAACACAGACTCGGCTTCGCTATCTCAGGACCAAATAGCAATTTTACCCGTCAAGTGGCATAATCTAGGGGTGTCTAAAGCAGAGTAATGAATAAATTTACGGAAAAAGTTAATTAATCCCAGAAAGCTGCGTAGTTGTTTCTTCGTAGTTGGAACAGTAATGTCACGTAAAGATTGAAGTTTTTCCGGTTCAGGCGCAATGCCTTCTGCTGAAATTACATGTCCAAGAAATTTTATAGAAGTTTTGCCAAAGTGTGATTTGCTAAGATAGTCTGTGAGTCCTTGTGCACGAAAAGTTTGTAATAGTTCTTCAAGAATGAAACTGTGTTCAGACATGTCATCTACATATGTTGTGATTCTGTCTTTCAGTTCTGTCGGAAGTATATTATTCAAACCGCGAATAAATGCTGCTGAAGAAATTGTTAAACCGAACGGTAATTTGCAAAATTGATAACAATCACCAAATTAGAGAAATGCTGTGCACTTTCTGCAGTTCGGATGGAGCTGAATTTGCCAAAATCCCGATTTCAAATCTAATGTGCAATAAACAGCAGTACCATGAAATTTCTGTTAAAGTTCTTCAAGCGTCTGTGGGCGATCTGTTTCATCAGTAATAATCTCGTTGACATGACGCAAATTAAGTACGAGGCGAAGTGATCCATCCTTTTTTCTTAACAATATGGAGCGGATCTATGTGCGGACTAACTGCCGGTTCAATAATTCCTTGGTCAAGCATAGTTTGCAATTCTTTCTTAATTTGTTCTCTTTGGGTGTAAGGAATAGGATAATGTTTGGCTGGCTTTAAATGTGTCATGCTGTTTAACTTGAAATTCATACATAAAACCGGACATAGTACCAGGGATGTTGTCAAAAACTGGAGCTTGCTGTAAAATAACTTTGCGTTCATCATCTGTATTTACACTGCTCTGTTTTACCTTCTCAGAAATTATTTGCATAACGTCATAGTCGCCTCGTCTGGTGTATTATAATTGTGTACGTACGTATCTGTAAACAATGTGGAATGACAGTCAGTGTTACACGTTGTAGAAATGCCCTCTGTCCGATTAATTGCTTTTTTTCTGCAGATAAAGCGTGCTGAAATTCTAATTCCAGTTGTACCTTTTCATCCTTTAACATTAGATAGGAATTTTGGAAGTCAATAACGGCGTCGTGTTGTACCAAAAAACTCGCACGTAAAATAACGTCTGTTGTCAGTAAGGGAACAATCCAAAAATTTGAGTGGAACGTATGACCTGCAATACAAAATGATATGTGTGTCTGTAATTTTACATATACTCCTTTACTTTAGTTTTGCCTAATGCTGAAAGTTTCTTCATTTATGACTGACATAGGTGATCCAGAATGGATTACTGCTGAAAATTTGGATGATCCAATCTTTACTTCAATGACAGGGTGAGAAATGGTTTTTTGTATAACTGGTTTTCCATGTAAAAGAGTGTCTCGGATGTCGTCAAAAGTAATAACATTTTCGTGAACAAGATTCTGTAGGTCAAAAGTATTGCTTACGTTGCTGGAAGATGCAACCTGTACTGTATCTAGTCAAATTCTTTCTGACGTGCTGTTATTTGCGGGAGGATGCTGTGGCATTTCGACTATTTGTACTGTTCTGTTATTTCTTCCTGACGTATTAGGTTCGGGATGATACCGACTGTCTGGTTCATTCATGATAATCTGTTGTTGAGGATGATTCTGCTGCTGATAAAATCGACTGTTACGCTAAAAATTGTGCTCATTACTTTTACATCTGTCATAATAATCAGTGCTATACGGCGCATTCCGATTGGAGTTGAAATGATATGTTTTCTGTACGTAGTGATTTCTTTGTTGCTGTGCGTTACTATTTGATGGGGCCGAAGCTATACGTGTAGGCGGCGAAACATCAAAGCTTGGTTGACCTTGTACATTACATTGTTGGTTAGGTATGCTAACCGGCTTGTTTTATTGTTGTTGTGGGGAAAAACGACTATTGTTACCAAAATGAGTTTCCTGTTGCTGGTAATTTTGATCATACTGATAATTAAAATTTTGTCTGTTATTAAAATTCTGATAGTCGTCATTTCTGGAGCGTCTATCACCTTTGCTATTAAAATAGCGTGGCTGATCGTAATTACTGTATGCTTGTTGGCCTTGGTTACGTTGTGAAAATTTTTTGTTTATGAAGGAATAGTCTGATTGCTAAACTTCCGAAAGCTGTAGCAGATCTCTAAAGGCCGAAATATTTTCTTTTTGCTGTCCTGTTAAAAGTGACGCTCCTAACGATCGTGGTAATTTTGAAATACATAATTGAATAAGTGCTGCCTCACAGAAATATTGGTTTCGTTGTACCATATGTTCAAAAAATTGCGTCACAGTGGGAAAATTTGAGTTCTCATAATTCGGTAAGTTAATTAACTGATCCTTGATTCCGCGCTGTGTCGTCTTCGACCAATATGCCGACAGAAAAGCATTCTGAAATTCTTCTACAGAATAACATTGTCTCGCGATCGGTCTCATACCTGTTGCCGGTTCGCCTTCGAAAAAATTGCAAATAAATTCAAGTTTATGTGCTACGGGCCAAGTTGATGGAAAAGCAAATCATATGTTGTATCCAATCCGAAGGGTGAATCTGTGTTCTGTCATTCTTAAACACCTTAAATTTTCTCCCGAACAGAAAGTGCTTTTAATCAAAATTATCGTCTCTGAATGTCTGAACAGGTTCGGAATTGTATGATAATCTGTTTGTCTGTCACTGTTCTGAATCTAAGTCACGTACTCTCGGTAAATTACCTAAATTATACTGGCTGTGTGAGTGTGAGAAAAGTTCGGAAAGTGGCGTATGCGGTGACGTGTTAAAGGCTGAAACATTTTTCATTTCTGTCACTTCTTGCTCTAAAGATGACACTTTTCTACGCAATGTATTATTGGACGAACCTATCTCACTGAAGTTTTGGGA
Organism: Schistocerca piceifrons; assembly: GCF_021461385.2. Taxonomy (NCBI): domain Eukaryota; kingdom Metazoa; phylum Arthropoda; class Insecta; order Orthoptera; family Acrididae; genus Schistocerca; species Schistocerca piceifrons. The sequence goes on from NC_060140.1 coordinate 537,109,213, forward strand.
TTCGGGTGTTTGATTAAACGAAACTGGTGGCGTATCGTCTAATTTGGTGTCATTGTTATTTTCGATAACATCAATACGACTGGCCAGTTCATCAATTTTTTCAGTCGGTGCTTTTACCTGATCGTCATTTTTAGTGTCACGAGCATTAATTGGTTTTTGGATTTTACGTGTTGTTTTGTTCAGTTCCTTAACGTCTGCTTTAATGACATCGGGATCTTGTATTAATTCCAATTGTTCAAGTCTGCTGGTCATTGTCTAAAAGTCTACTGTGTGTGTATCTGATTTTGTTTTAAGATCGGAGGTTTCATCATGCAATTCGGTGTTGAACTGTTTGATTTCGTCTGAACTGTAGCAATGTTGTTGCCTACGTATGTTTTTGCTTTCGTAAATAACTTACGCTTATCTTCCTGTCTCTGTGTAGTAGTTGAGTAATTGTTTGCATGACTTGTTTCTTTACTTTGTTCTGTTCCTGTATGAATTTACGGTAACGTGTTTCACTGTTTTGTAGGTGGTGATTAAAACGTTCGTCAATTTGGCTGTTCTGTTGGTCAAATTTCGTGCCTACTTTCACATCCAGTGTGCGTGAAAGTTTTGCTGACATTAATTTAAACTCGACGCGTAACTGTGTTGCGTTTTCTGAATATTGTTTAACAACTGCACTAATTTCATCTCTAAGTAATTTAGTTGTGGCAGTATGTGTATTGCGTATCTCTTCACTATTATTCCTGGCACAGGCCTGAATTTCCTCACGTAAGTGTTTTTTAGTTTCATTACATTGCTCGTCAACGGCCGCAATCTATTCAGTAAGCTGTTCAATAGCGGTGTCAAGTTTTTCATTAATTTGTTTCAGCGACCTGTCGTGGTTTTCATTCGACTGATTGAAACTTTCATTAAGTTGTTTATAATTGTTGTCTTGTCTTTCATTAAGTTGTTTGAAATTGTTGTCGTGTTTTTCATTCAACTGTTTGAGATTTTCATTAAGTTGTTCGCCAGATTCATTAAGTTGCAGCAATACAGCCATAACTTGATCCATGCCAAAATTAGCTACTCTATTCTCTGTGCTGTGTGATGGTGTATCTGCATCTGTCACGTTTTGTGTAACCATTTCGTTATTCTCTGATTCTAGAAAAGGTTTGCCAATTGGATGTGCACTGTTGGTCAATACATCGGAATTAAATAAATCTGACATATTTTGACTACATTGTTCACCTTCGTGAGAAACATTTATCTGTTCACTGTGTAAATTTTGCAAGTCGGGTGTGTCAAACTGGGCAGCGTTCATTGTAACGGAACGTGCCGCGTCATCAATTGTCGTTAAATTTAGTGTGGACGTAATTGGATTTATTTGCTCATCATTTAGGTTAGAATCATTACTAGTGGTCGGTACGTATTGATTATCGCTAATTAGAGGATTTACAGTATGACTCTGAGTGTCGCTAGTATTATCGGTCAAATTATTCGAGTCGGCTTTTTCACTCATTGCGCATTGCGATGTACTGTTGCCAGTTTTTCGTGGTATTTTCACAAGTCAAAAATAGGCACAAAATCAAAGACAAAGCAAAAATGAAACAAATACATTAACAACAAAGAGCAATAAATTGCCGATGATCTGTGAAAGAAAGAGTGACAAATTAGTAAATGCGTTGCGCCAAATGAAAACTACATTTAACATTAAGTAAATAAGAGCAGACATATAACTGACTACTTCTCAGAAATTCACAGAAATACGATTCTGGCCGGTTGTCGACAATTGTAACCTCCCAGCAGTTTAAAATATGTATAACATTCACATTCAGTGTAACCTCCCAACAGTTTACTCATGTAGCCTGCCGATAAAATCTAACCTCCCAATAAAAAATGTGACTCATATACAAACTTTCAATAATTAACTGACTGTAAATTTAAACTGGTAAATTTTAGACGTCAGCAATGCTGCGTCATGGTCCAGAAAGATCGTACTGAATAACTTGAAAATTCTTACCTCAATGAAGTCGCCGGATAACGCATATATATCTGCTCCTATAAGAAACTTATCTGGCACAGCCCTGTGCAATGCTGGCCGATAGATTTGTCAAGTATAAAAAGAAACAACTTATTTTTCTTTACAATAATCGGGATGACCATGGATTGGAGAAATTAGTAAATACTTTACACTGAGATGAATAATTGTCAAAAGTTACTGTTTATAAGAAAGATTATTACTAAGAGATTTTTTTAAACACATTTACATGGGACTTGATATAATAATAGTACACATGCGCGAAGCTGCCTTTACCTTATACTACATCGCTCAGGCACCGCCGTCGATCCCTACGACCGGCCCAGCCAACTCGATACACCAGACTTGCTCGCTACTACTTACTCCTACTGCCATACAGATTCTCTTATGGCTTACATATCGCAGGCAGCGCTTGAGCAATCCATCGAAATAACATCTGTTCAAGTGCGCTAGCAATAAATTCCTTAGTCATGGACCTCTTACAATATGATGGCGATAATGTTTGAAGACCAACAGTGACGGATATGAGCAACCCACTACGCAATTCGTTACTTTGTCAGAAGTGGAAATTTAACACCAAAATCATTCAATGGCCTGAGGAACGCTTCAACTAAGTTCCTCGACGTCTGCGATCTTGATTCGAACTTTTTGACTCAGGGCAGCATGATACCATTTTGAAATTTGTTAAAACTAAGACAGTAGGCTCAGCAAGCAGCATGTTGTTGGTCAGAGATCTAGGTGCTGTTTGGTGAGACGTGCGTGCCATATTAGTAGATAACTATGCCGCCAAAAGACCATTTGACTTCTATGCTTGTCAGATGTTTGGAAGACAGCAGTAATGAGGGCAATGTACAGAACAGTAGGGTTCAAGGTTCAATGCAGTGCAACGCCACGCCAGAGAAGCTATCAATGGCACCATATGAGAACTTCGACTTGGAAGGCAGCCTTGCGCTCATTTGAAGTTTATCCAAGGCTTTTACGACAGCAGGGTAAAGACCACAGTGTGAGTGCGCCGTGAACAGTTAACGCTAGCAGAGGCTATAGAGATCGCTCTGACAGAGGAAAGCGCTATAGCCTCAGCCAGAGAAAAGATGGTAGAGGCAGTGGTGGTGTGCTGCAGGACATGAAGTGCTTCACATGAGGAGAACCAGGTAATATGATGTGAGACTGTCGCACAGATAAAGGACTTAAGAAAGTAGTTCTTGTTGCAGAAATAAACAACAAGGAAACTGATCGACAGCGATTAGTGACGCGCTCACAATGAAATTTACCAGTTCACAGAGTCCCATGTGTGGAGCGTAACTCGATAACGCGCTTTAAATGCAAACGAAGCCTTTATAAAGCAAAAGAGTGCCCAGAGAGCGCATTCCATGCATATGAAAGTAAAAGACAGGAAAACTAAGTAAGGGCAAAAGAAAACAGCCTTACCTGGAAAGATATTAACAGTTGATTGTGGAAACAAAAACGAGTATAAAACCAGACTGTCAGGAAGGCACCAACAATGCGCTAAAATTTCTCGTGGATAGGGGAGTGCAAATAAGCCTCCTTCGTAGAACTTGTCTGAGAAGCGTTGGAAAGCGTAATCCAGCTGAATGTACTAGGATTCGGGGAATCGCTAATATGGTTGCGAGGACAGAGGACACCGTAACCCTCTGATTATGAATGGGGAGTGGAATGCAAGTGAAGCAGTGCTTTCTCTTAAGTGGTAAGAAGATCTTCCGTTTGACGCGTTGGTGGCTCGAGACTTTTTCAAGGAAAATAGAGCCGCAATTAGTTATGCCTCGGAAGCCTGTGGGTTCTTGGCAAGCGTATTCAAATGAAGACGGATCAAGGATGGCAGTTAGGCATTAGAAGGCGGGGACTCTCTAGTATGATTTCAACAGTAGTAAGAAAACCTCATACGCGGAGTGAAAAGTGCTTCAAGACACGAAGACGGACCCACAGAGTGAGCTCCGCACTGCAAAATTCAACAGAAAGAGAAGGCGCTTTGCCGGTAGCTGTGGCCGAGCGGCCGAGTGGCTGAGGCCCTTCAGTCCAGAACCACGCTGCTGCTACGGTCGCAGGTTCGAATCCTGCCTCAGGCATGGATGTGTGGGAAGTCCTTAGGTTAGTTGGGTTTAAATAGTTATAAGTCTAGGGGATTGATGACCTCAGATGTTAAGTCCCATAGTGCTCAGAGCCATTTGAACCATTTTTAGAAGGCTCTTTCGAGGGAGGCTTAAGCGCGAAGTGTGAAAAGCCTTGGATAGAAAGTCATTAACAATCGAAATCCTGCATAAGCCAGCAACAGGAACTGCCGGAGAGAAGCAAAAAGGAAGCCAATTGTTAGTAGTATTTCAACACCAAAAATAGTATCCTGTGAGGAAAGAGTGTCCCGAATAAAAATAGAGACGCCGGCACAAAACAAAAATTAATTAAAAAATTGATCAACTTACTGAAAGATAAGTAAGGCAAAATACGTTCGGACAAAATGAAACATTAAAATTTGCATTTACATGGATATAATGCGCTTATAAATCTTACTGTATCAGTACTGCTTATCATATCTAATAAATAGCTCTTCACCACTATTTAAAAAACATCTTTTACAATTATTAGCGGCTCCCTTGGGTCTGGGTTGCCAGGCAAAGCTTTTCGAAGGAAGGGCTGAATATAGGAATAAACACTGTAAGTTGTCTTTTGATAATTAGCTGAGATTTTTATTTTTCTTAAAAGCAGCCAACGCATCGTGATAGCATACGAAATGCTCATGTTTTCAGTGCCCAAAGCTCATCAATCCACCCTCCCCAAAATTCAGTCTTGAGCAGGTGAGAGACCTTCGGGAGTATGTTCGCGTGCTGCCTCTGCGAGAGAGAGAGCAATATAGTGCCATCGATTCTGTTTTTGACATTGTAGCGGATAGATATTGTGAAATGGCAACAAATTTGCTTATTTTGGTAAGTTTCAAAATTAGCAACTTTCTAGCTTTAACGTCGAATTATATTGTATTTGGAAAATGGGAGGGATTAAGATTATGACTGAAAATAGAGTAACAAATGTTGGAAGATTTAGAAATGCTGCTCTACTGCAGTGATGGGAAAAAATTTCATATCCACCAACCACCGTTAATAGTTTGTGAGAGAAGAGATTTTAAAAATATGTTAAATGTAATTGAGGTTTGATAATGGCACAGTATTCTATGTTACAAATTTTCAAGTAACTGCCGTTATTATAAATCGACTTGTCGAAGACGTCTCAGAAAAAGCAGCAGTAGCTATAGTCAACAGACACCACAACAATGACAGTAAATTTCAGTCTCAGTCTATAGTGAGGAGAGAATGTGTATAATGATCCAAAAGAATTTCCTATTTGTCTTTGCTCTGAGTATATATGAAGACAAGCCGTTATGTTAGAAGTTTAGTATTAGAACTAGTATAATATATTTATGCAGTAGTTGCTATAGTAAGATTATGATTACGATTCACATGAATGTAAATTGCTCTGTAATGGTCCACTGTTGCTACTAAGAAAGTAAACTAGAATGAATACGAAGATAAGAAATTCCAAGCGTGTAATGAGTAGCTGAGGTTCTAAGAAGAATGTTTTGCTTTACCCAAGCCTGTGTACACGGTATCACAACAGAGAATAGAGTGAATTGAGATCGTCCGGATGAAGCCAATTAGAATGAAAATCCATAGTAGCTTACCTGTTACTTGGACAGAGGCATTGTGATTAAGAGTATGATAATAACTACAAATGGTGTTAGGAGTCACTTTCAAATAAAACTATAATGTCCTTTATTTCATAGAAGAGTTGAACATGGTCCTGAGGAATCAATTTTGTTGATACACAGAGAATCGACATGTTTTTTATCGCTGAGAACAGCGATATCAATAAAAGTAGCTCCTGATACTTTTACAAAGATATGCAATCTAAATGAGCATTTTTGTGAAGAACGAATCAGTGAAAACATTTTCTCCTTGCCGCCATCCACATTTCTGTATGGACTGACACCCAGTATCAGAGAATTGCATGCCTAAGTATTTATAGTGTTGACAGAATTTGACATGTTCATGAGCTACTCGCGAATGTTCCAGATGCCTACCGTTGTTTGTATTGTCTGAACCGACAATAGTAGCAGGTTTCAAAATGGAGAGCATCCGTCAATAAACCTGGCTCCCCTCAACTGTAACTTCATTCGTACTAAATGGTTTAGACAAATCTCGAGCCTAATTTGAAAAGGACACTGAGCGTACGTTGAACATACAGAAAGAATTAGATCACTTTAAAACATATTAGCAAATTTTCATTTACCTTGTTTATTATGTCTGTATATGCTGGAAAGTATGTCAAAACGTTTCTACACTTCACTTCTCTCAGGTATTTCGGCACCACATTTCTTTTTTAAATTCATACATTAACTTTAATAATGCAGTTGTTCTTCACCATTCGAGAATACTTGGTGGTCAATGTAATCAACCTTTTCTGCCTTCCATTCTATAATCTTGTCGTCCACTGGTAACTAAGTAACTATTTAATTAAAACAAGAAATGAGACTACATTTTCAATAAATTGCTAACTCTAATTTAGGAAGTTACTCTGACGAGCAGCATTAAAACACTGCATAAGACCGCCAGCGACGAGTGCTGAGGTATGTCGTATCTCCAACAAAGGAAGAAACTATCTGCACAATCATTGGCCGTGTAGACCTATTTATTGTTCCTGTGTTGACAGCGCTGTAAATTAATTATCAATCATCTTGGGCTGTCGTCTGCAAAGGTTGTTCACAGACAACTCATTTCAGCTGTATCGTGTAACAGTAAATAAGAACTGACACTGTAAATTAATGCATAGTGTTTTTATTAATAATTTCTTCAAGTTCAGACATTGAGGAACTGAAAACAAATCTGAGGCCAATAGGTTTTTGGCAGGTGTAAGTATTCAGCTTCACTTGTTGGTGTCCTCCGAAATTTCTTTGCATTTTTGAGATGAAGGTGTGAATTACACGTAGAAATGTCTACATCCACATTTTTGACAGACTTAAAAGTACGATATTCCCGATTCAGTATATACGCATCACAAATTTTGAATCAAATTCTTTGAGAAATCCATTTTAACAGTTATTATTCACCCATAGTGTGCTGTTTTTTCCTCTTCTTCTGTGTTAGCGAATGTCTGCAAAAGGAAACAAAAATAGTATATAAATATGTGGTGAAAATTAATTGGATTTACGGCAACGTCGGCCTATCAAATAAAATAATCGGTGGATTCACAATACTTATAAATAAGTTTTGGATAGCACATTCCACTGTAGTGGAAGCATAGAATGAGACTCTTTGTAGTCAAGACAGAAGGCGGGTCGAAATGATTTGTGAGAGCGATCTTCATCTGAACATACTGAATAGAACAGACAAAGAAAACTGCAAAATTTTTAAAACAAGAGTCAAGAAAAATTCTTAATACGCTTTCAAGGAGCAATCCGGATTCATGAGAGGGAAGAGCTGTTCATGACACAACTAGCGTGATGAAATTGATGAAAAACGTATGTAGTACTGTAAGCAAAGACGTATAATCTTCGTCGATTTCATTGAAGATTATAATTGTGTTAAAAGATGCAGTTTCTTCCAAACACTTGAAAGCATGAATTTTTCCTAAACATTTAACAGACGTCATGAAGAGTAAGTACGAAAAGTCACATACGTCTTCCGGCGGCAAAACTAATGGAGAGAGCATCAATCCATCTAGGTTTAAGGCAAAGGCGGTGTTTTTCATAACTAACTGTGGATATATACATAGCCGAAATCCTATTGAAATGAATGAATAAACTATCATTTAAGCTTTATTCCAGAAAATCCAGACTATATACTCGCAGTGGTATTGCAGATGACGTAATTATTTTTAACAGAAAATGATTTTCAGCGAACACTGCATCAGTATCAAAGAATCTGTGCTTTAAACAAATTTTCGCTGTCTGCCAACATAAAAAGGCGGTGGAATTTTATCGGAAAAGTAAAATTAGGTCTAAAAATGGGAAAGTAATGGAGCAGGATGCATTAAGAACGTGGAGTATGGTGATCAGATTCCTCAGACGTTGCCAGATACACAAGTCAAGATCGTTATGGGAATCGGGAAGTACGATGAGAATATTGATAAATGCCTCTGAATGAGAATAAGGATAACTACAAAGAAGGAAACAGATAAAACACATCACTAGTATGGAGGGCGAGACAGTACCAAAAATACTACAAAAATATAAACCTAGAGGACGAAGAAACACAGCTAAACCCAAAATTAGATGGAATGATTTACTGTAGTTCCTGTAAGTTCGCATCAAAGTCAAATTCTAACACATAATGAAAATTTCGATGATGAGTACATCCCAAGCATACGTAATAATACACCGCCAATTGTACGAGTACTTCCGCTGATTCTTTGATTTAGCGGTTTTGTCAAGACTTCTTCCTAATTGTTCCCGCTAGGATCTTCGACTATAATTGTTCCGACACACGACCAAACGGTTTCACCCACCGTTAACAGTTCGCCAGAAAGATTTTTTATCCATGTCGGTTTTTACCTCTTGTGGTGTATCACAAGGCGTCGGGAAACGGCAGCAGTGGCACGTTCTCACGCCAGAAGTCCATGCGCTCGCCAAGCCTGTCGTGTGCGAGCGAGAAGTTGGCCTGCATCAGCAGGTAGCTGCGGCTGCTCAGGTCGTACGGCTCCCACACCACAGGGTCCGCCTCAGGGGTGGGATTCCTATTCAGACACACAATAGATGCACGATAGCACGTCCTCAGAAGTAAACGCAAATAAGACAAAAAATAATGTACTCATAACATATTCAAGAGTTATTACATTAAGGTATATCTCTAATATGTTTAATCCAAAGATATTGAGCAGTATAATTATATATTATCCCATGCATAATCAAATTATGAGATATGACTTTGTATATTCATGTTTTTAAACAGGAAACACAAACTGAGTTCGCGTCAAGAGATATGGGTGTTGCAATTCATATGTTAACGTAAGAAAAGAGATCTAAGCTCTGTAGTACACCGTAGAGCAGTGTCCAGTAACTGGAAGAAATCTCAGGTCGTAACCATTCCGAGCTGCACATTCGTTTGACGATTGTATGAACTGTTTATTGGCTCAGTAAGACTTTTGATCAATTGTTAGCTATCGCACTGATCTTGCATAGGACTATTTGTAGACAGCGTTAGTGGAAAACTTACTCCCGAGATATACATATCACTGCAGTAACTTCCATACCTGTACACCTATGTGACACGTGGCCTCTCAGTCTGCTACTGTGACTCTTTAGCATGACTTTCTAAACATACTTTGATGAGAAACGATCGTAAAATTAATATTAAACAATTCATGATAAACACTAAGTTTTCTGCCTTGTGTTGATAAAATGTCTCAATGTCCATCTCTAGTCCGTACAGAATACATGAGCACACAAGCATTCACCATTTAAGTTGGGTTAGCCACTCCCGCTTAAGATTTCCTATGTACGTCATAAATAAAAGTATGCTGTTCCGTATTGAAAAACATAAGCAGCAAATAAATCTCGCAGTATTCGCGACAACGTTTCTGAGCTTCTACTCATACTTGTTCATTCCGTGAACTGATTCCGCGAGTTGTGTACTTGCCCTAGTTGCAGGCGACAAAACTGCACCTCACTGCCTAGCCGAAAGGGCATCCCCGTGCCACCTATGATCTTGAGCCAGCAAAGATGGTAAGGTAAAATTCGACAGATCGTACGGGTATATACTCTTACAGACCATGCAAGATTGGTAGCAGAGGTGATCCGGAAAGCTTATGTCCACTCTCATTTAGATCTACCTCTTACATAATCCTGGAACACATTCAGAGCCCAGGCATAATGAGGTATATCAAACTCAATATATCAAACCAAATATCTGACATTTAAAACACAATTCCAGGATGTATAATACAACACGCAGATGCTGTGCCGCCTTCTTTTGTATTTTTACTCTGTCATAATTTTTGTATAAATTGATGCACAGGTGTTACTTCTAGTAATTATATCTTATAAATGTTTTATGTGCATTATATTTATAAAGTTCTTAGTGGCAGCGTGTATCCTGTTTACGATCTCTCATTCTTACCAGCAGCGGCGTGGCAGCGCCATCTAATGAGGTCATTCTGTATTAGGCGTCAGTACTAGCACACGACGCTGTGGTGCATTATGCTAACTACTTAAGCCTCAGTATTGGGACACGGCCGGCACCATTCCAAAATACCGAATGTATCCGGTACGTGTTGCCTCTCTAGTCGTTATTACCGTAGCGGGTTGCGACATAGAGAGAGTCCTTTCCTAAGCATCGTTAGTAGACAGCAACAAGGTCGCACGCAGTGTATCCGCCAAGTGTTGACTCTCTAGTCGTTATTACCGGCGCGGGGTTGTGACATAGAGAGAGAAACCCTTTCTGGAACTCGAACCCTGCTCCTCCTGGGTGGAAAGGCCAAGTGCTCCCACCTAACACAATTAAACCACCAGACACACATGGAATTGATGGGAAATTAAAAATGCCGGAGCCTTTTCTGGGACTCGAACCCTGGTGCTCCTGGACGGAATGCTCAAGTGCACCCCCAACACATGAAACCTGTCTAGATGCGGGAGAGGAAGGTTAGGTTAGTGTACTTTATTTATTTTGGTCGAGAAACTGACGCAAAGATCGATCCTAATTGCGTAATTAATCACAAAGATAGGTCCTAATCACACAACTGTATGCAAAGCACTACAGAAGGACGGCATAAAATCGCAATACGCCGCGGAAACTGACGATACCATACAACTGGTGTTATCCTGCCAAGAAAAAAATTCGCAGAACCACTCGAAACCAGCGACAGAATCATCGAAACTCTACCCTACACCTACAAGCTGCCAGAGTCGATATTAGCTAACTTTGAGACGGGTGTATTTCCTGCTTTTCATGTATGCGTGTTTCTACTGCATTACAGAGAAGTTATTATCAGAGTTTTTTTTTCTTTGTATACGTCTACGGCATTGCATGTTTCGAATTCTTTAAGTTCAATGGGCCCCATGTACAATTAATCTTAAATAGAGTGATGGTAGAACTGCTGTCTGGACGCTTCCATATGAGGTCTACTTTTTTCGTATTTGGTCTTCGTGGTCCTTATGCGCAATTAATGTTAGCTGCAGTAGAGTCGTTTGGTAGTTACCTTGAAATGAGGGTCTCTAAATTTAGTGTTTACAGTTCCTAGGAAAGAACACCGTCCTCCAAGGACTTCTGTTTGAGTTCTGAAAGCAGCTCCATGGCACTTACAGGTAACAAATCTAGAAGCCATTCGCCGAAATTCTTCAACATGACCTGGAACGGATCAATCCCACCAGTGAAGTAAGCAGGACGATAGTAATACTTCACCTGAAAGTTACTGGTTTATTATTCCTACTCATCAGCATTAACTTGCATTTTTTCCGCATTTAAGGCTAGCGACCATTCATCACACCAAATGGAAATTTTGTCTAAATCGTCTTGTGTCCTCCTACAGTCACTCAGCTTTGATGACTTATCGTAGACCGCTGCATCGTCGGCAGACTATTGACCCGCCAAATCATTTAAGTATAAAGAGAACAGCAGCTATCCAATTGCACTGGGCTGCATATTGGATATAGCCACTCTCTTATCTCTGAGCCTGTTAAATATGCTCGTGCCTTCGTTAATGGGCTGCGATGGGAGATCGTGTCATATACCTTCCTGAAATCTAGAATATGTAATCCACCTGTTACCTTCCTTTATAGTTCTAGATATATCATGTGAAATAAAGGCATGCCGAGTTTTGAACGAATGATGCTTTCTAAAATCAGGCTGATTCATCAACATAAACAGCTTAGCCTCAAGAATGTTTATTATATTCGAACTGAGAATACGTACAAAGATTCGGGAGCAGTCCGAAGTTAGGGATATTGGTCTGTAATTTTGCGGTCTGTTCCTTCATCTTTCTTGTATACTGGAGTGACCCGCGCTTTTTTTCTTTCCTTTATACCATTCGTTTCGATCTTCGTGTTGGACGAGAAAGAAAGAGAGAGGGAGAGAGAGAGAGGCGGGGTGATGGACCAATTCCCTGGAGTACTCCTTCTAAAATCTAACAGGAATGCCATCCGGACCAGATGATTTGTCTGTTTTTCAAATCTTGACGGTACTTCCTTATGTCAGTTACACATCTTCCATACGGGGGTCCGTCCGAAGGTCAAGAGACTGCATGTTTGTACGGTTTTCATGCTTGAACGATGTCTTAAACGTGAAATTTTAAACTTAGGTTCGGCTTTTGCTATCTTCAACTGCCGCACCAGACTGGCCAACAAGGAACTGATTGGAATCCTTAGACTCGCTTACCGATTTTACACACGGCCTGAAAGTTCTCGGCTCCCTGCCAAATCTTTTGCTAAGTTGTGACGGTGGCAGTTACGTGCTTCACGCATTAATATTTCGGCAGCCGGCTAATGGCTTACGAGGCCTCGATTCAATCTATTAAACGTGCTTGATTCGATTATTCTATTCCCTACAGCTTACAGCCATGAAATATCGGTCAAATTATACATCATCTTCGTTTTCCATTAATGTCGATGGTACTTCATTCCTAAATATACGGCTTACAAGTAGTATTGTTTAGTGCTCGTCGCAGTTATGAGTACCGGTAACTACAAGCGAGGTTCATTACAAAAGCGATTCATTACAAAAGCGATACTGTCTGACTCGAAATAGCCAGGTATCTATGACAGGGTATGCTAATACACAGAAAATTCGGTGCATAACTGATTCTTTGTCTATGTGATGCACAAAACTAATTTCATTTTGTTTTGATGTTATTTATTTATTTATTGATTTCAGTATCAGAAGCTATCCCCGATAGGTCCGCATCGCCGTCACCTCTACCATCACTGCCAAGATGGTACTTACTTCCGGAGGAGGGGTATGGAAAAGATGATAATGATGACGATGACGACGATGTAATATTTCTCTGTGAAATAATAAATATCGACTAAAAGCACTACATATTTTGGAACACAACCTACGAGCAGCTTAGAGACAGAAGTGATGACACTTTCTGCGGGACCTGACCATCATTTTGCAGAACAATGCTCAAGCACATAGAGTGCAAACTGTTACTGATTTGTTTGACTGATGGGACTGCTGAGTGCTGTACCACCTACTGCGGTCCCCTGACGTAAGTCCCCGTGAGTTCAACTCGATTTCTAACTGAAGGAAACACTTCACGGCATTTGCTTGACGACTGCTGCAACTCATCGATTAACAGACCGCGCCACTCGAACTGTCGACACATGTGACACTGCTAAGAGCATCACTGGCAAGGGTTATACACTATGCTGGAGACTACTTTGAAGGTCAATAAAACTTTGAAAGACATATTTATTTTGTACGAGCTGTAAGTAAATAGGTTTTCCACTGTTAAATTTCCAATCCTCGTATATAAACTCTCTCCTAGTATCCACTATCTTCTACAAGACGAGTCCCTTACAACAGAGTATACCACAGAGGTGCATGTGTGTTTGATGCTTTAGAAATACGCAGTGTGTTGCCTCTACAGTTGCTAAATTCATCATAGCATCCACAGTGAGTAAATGATACACTGTCACTGTTGCGGCCAAAGATGTCAATACAGAGATAGAATGTATTGTACTTAAACTGCCAACAGCCTTGTTCAGTCTATTTCAGTAATGTCCAGCCTCGTACCTATCCATATATCCTCAATTTACACTATAACTTTGATGCCACTGGCTGATCTCCATGACAGCAGCAATATCTCCCTCCCTGTAATACTATTACTTGGAGTGCAATAAGACTCTCTTCACCAACTGTTCGGTGTTGTAATCAACGAAGAAATTAACCGCATATTTACCTTCTCAGAGGAACCGAAAGTATAGGACCACTCGGAGTACGTTTCGCAGACTCATCCATCATTCAATTTGATTTCGTTTGGCTCCCATACAGCTCAGCTGATGACGCCATTCTTACGTGCTCTCCGTCCCACTCAGCAACTTGTGTGATGAAGACGCTCGATCTGCTCACCACACAACGAATTCAACCACTGATGGTGTTAAAGATTAATATGTTTTAGAACAGTTAGTCTAATTCTGAAGACGACGCTAGTTTGACTGATTATGGCATTGGTCTTCCGCTCCTAGTCTGCTTCTGTCTGTAACGGCAGGCTCAATTCAACGTCATGCTTATCTGTTGAACAAAACAAGAGTTAGTTTTACACGCTACAACAAGTAAAAATCAGTGATAGTGGTCAAGGTTCATGGCTGGACTTGAGAGCATCTATCTTTTGTGGTGACCTTCATTATCATCCTTTAAACTGACTGGCGTGTTGTTTTAGCGTCTCTGCTTAACTCAAATAGTTAAGCCTAGACTCGGCTAGCGTCGCTAATACGTCTCTACAACACTCCTACGGCCCAAATCATCAATAAGCTCTGTCGATCACGCTATTGCGTGCGACCAGCCACCTGATTTACGTCTTTCTATGACGGCTCAAAACTCGTCTTTTCACACAACATCCTCATCGCACCGATTACGAATTATCCATGTTTGATGCGTCCCTATCGCCTAATTTCGATTGACTGGCCACCGGATAGTCGTTTTGATCACCGTACTCACACTATCAACACAATTGAGATAACAGGTGCGTCTCGAACACTACTGCGTCGGACAGACCACCTCATAATTATCACCCGAAACACCCACAATCACCATACGCCGATAACGCAACGGGTGGGTCCTGAACACTACCGCATCGGACGTCATACCCTGCACTCGTCTCAAGAAACGCAACACATTCGGTGGGACGCAATATCCACCTACCACATCACAACACGCTCAACACAGCCCAAATCCATCCACCACAGAGCCAGATTTTATCCTGAAAGCTCTCCTGTCCAATAGCCTTGCCATAAAATTTTGTATAGGAAGTTATCTACATAAGATAACCCCTTCTATAATTAATCTAATACTTCTAAATATTGTTTGTGTCATAGCTGAAGCAAATTTTCTATACTAAGCGACCCAGTGGTCCCCATACAACAAAATTTAACATCAAACACATAATATACACACAATCCATGCCAAAATAAGACAAGCACATGAAAATAGGAAAATAAATACACACAACATAAAACAAATAATCACAAAACACAAATAAAACAGTGCCTATACTAATACAAATAAACATCGCCAACAAATCACAAAAATCTAATCTAATTATACACTACTTTGTTCCCGGCCGCGCTCTTCCGCTGCCGAGTGTGCCGCCCTAGTCATTCTTGTCTGTTTTGCGCAGTTTGTATACGGCCAGGGTTCGCCGGACGTATTTTGATTATTTGTGTAGGTTCTGGATTGCGGTCTTCACTCGCTCTCCAGTTCTGCACTGGTTGATCCCTTCCATTTTTATTGGTTGGTTTCCAGTTATTATTACCCTGGTTCCACCTACGTTCCTGTGGCGGATAATGTTTGTCCTCTATTATCGCGTCACTTCGGATTGTTTCTTCAAGTTGCATGCTTTGTGGGCTGCACCGCGTTCTGCACTGGTTGATCCCTTCCATTTTTATTGGTTGCTTTCCAGTTATTATTACCCTGGTTCCACCTACGTTCCTGTGGCGGCTAATGTTTGTCCTCTATTATCGCGTCACTTCGTATTGTTTCTTCAAGTTGCATGCTTTGTGGGCTGCACCGCGGAACTTACCCGTAAGATGACAATGGTCTCTACGAGGAGTCTCAGCTTTTCTATCTAAGGCCAGCCCGCAAATATGACAATTAACAGCCTTTTCATACAAGTCATCATTTTCCTTTGATTTGGTCATGGGAATATTGATGCTGTAGAGCTTGTGAACTTGCCATGAAAGTTTTCCAAGCTCAGTGAGAAGCCAAACCGCTGGATCGCCCCCTACGTAAGACTGA
Source organism: Schistocerca piceifrons (assembly GCF_021461385.2). Taxonomy (NCBI): domain Eukaryota; kingdom Metazoa; phylum Arthropoda; class Insecta; order Orthoptera; family Acrididae; genus Schistocerca; species Schistocerca piceifrons. The sequence goes on from NC_060140.1 coordinate 537,125,161, forward strand.
TAGCTATTAAGTTTACAATCATATGCGCATACAACTTGGAACGCAGTCGCATAAGGTAAGTGTTTTTGTGTGAAGGTTGTGTGTGAGGCTAAGGGGTTCCCTTCACAACGAGTAATAGGAGCCAGCAAACATCAAAATCGGAAGACCAATGCCATAATCAGTCAAACTAGCGTCGTCTTCAGAATTAGACTAACTGTTCTAAAACATATTAATCTTTAACACCATCAGTGGTTGAATTCGTTGTGTGGTGAGCAGATCGAGCGTCTTCATCACACAAGTTGCTGAGTGGGACGGAGAGCACGTAAGAATGGCGTCATCAGCTGAGCTGTATGGGAGCCAAACGAAATCAAATTGAATGATGGATGAGTCTGCGAAACGTAATCCGAGTGGTCCTATACTTTCGGTTCCTCTGAGAAGGTAAATATGTGGTTAATTTCTTCGTTGATTACAACACCGAACAGTTGGTGAAGAGAGTCTTATTGCACTCCAAGTAATAGTATTACAGGGAGGGAGATATTGCTGCTGTCATGGAGATCAGCCAGTGGCATCAAAGTTATAGTGTAAATTGAGGATATATGGATAGGTACGAGGCTGGACATTACTGAAATAGACTGAACAAGGCTGTTGGCAGTTTAAGTACAATACATTCTATCTCTGTATTGACATCTTTGGCCGCAACAGTGACAGTGTATCATTTACTCACTGTGGATGCTATGATGAATTTAGCAACAGTAGAGGCAACACACTGCGTATTTCTAAAGCATCAAACACACATGCACCTCTGTGGTATACTCTGTTGTAAGGGACTCGTCTTGTAGAAGATGGTGGATACTAGGAGAGAGTTTATATACGAGGATTGGAAATTTAACAGTGGAAAAACTATTTACTTACAGCTCGTACAAAATAAATATGTCTTTCAAAGGTTTATTGACCTTCAAAGTAGTCTCCAGCATAGTGTATAACCCTTGCCAGTGATGCTCTTAGCAGTGTCACATGTGTCGACAATTAGAGTGGCGCGGTCTGTTAATCGATGAGTTGCAGCAGTCGTCAAGCAAATGCCGTGAAGTGTTTCCTTCAGTCAGAAATCGAGTTGAACTCACGAGGACTTACGTCAGGGGACTGCAGTAGGTGGTACACCACTCAGCAGTCCCATCAGTCAAACAAATCAGTAACAGTTTGCACTCTACGTGCTTGAGCATTGTTCTGCAAAATGATGGTCAGGTCCCGCAGAAAGTGTCATCACTTCTGTCTCTAAGCTGCTCGTAGGTTGTGTTCCAAAATATGTAGTGCTTTTAGTCGATATTTATTATTTCACAGAGAAATATTACATCGTCGTCATCGTCATCATTATCATCTTTTCCATACCCCTCCTCCGGAAGTAAGTACCATCTTGGCAGTGATGGTAGTGGTGACGGCGATGCGGACCTATCGGGGATAGCTTCTGAAACTAAAATCAATAAATAAATAAATAACATCAAAACAAAATGAAATTAGTTTTGTGCATCACATAGACAAAGAACAGTTATGCACCGAATTTTCTGTGTATTAGCATACCCTGTCATAGATACCTGGTTATTTCGAGTCAGACAGTATCGCTTTTGTAATGAATCGCTTTTGTAATGAACCTCGCTTGTAGTTACCGGTACTCATAACTGCGACGAGCACTAAACAATACTACTTGTAAGCCGTATATTTAGGAATGAAGTACCATCGACATTAATGGAAAACGAAGATGATGTATAATTTGACCGATATTTCATGGCTGTAAGCTGTAGGGAATAGAATAATCGAATCAAGCACGTTTAATAGATTGAATCGAGGCCTCGTAAGCCATTAGCCGGCTGCCGAAATATTAATGCGTGAAGCACGTAACTGCCACCGTCACAACTTAGCGAAAGATTTGGCAGGAAGCCGAGAACTTTCGGGCCGTGTGTAAAATCGGTAAGCGAGTCTAAGGATTCCAATCAGTTCCTTGTTGACCAGTCTGGTGCGGCAGTTGAAGATAGCAAAAGCCGAACCTAAGTTTAAAATTTCACGTTTAAGACATCGTTCAAGCATGAAAACCGTACAAACATGCAGTCTCTTGACCTTCGGACGGACCTCCGTATGGAAGATGTGTAACTGACATAAGGAAGTACCGTCAAGATTTGAAAAACAGACAAATCATCTGGTCCGGATGGCATTCCTGTTAGATTTTAGAAGGAGTACTCCAGGGAATTGGTCCATCACCCCGCCTCTCTCTCTCTCCCTCTCTCTTTCTTTCTCGTCCAACACGAAGATCGAAACGAATGGTATAAAGGAAAGAAAGAAAGCGCGGCTCACTCCAGTATACAAGAAAGGTGAAGGAACAGACCGCAAAATTACAGACCAATATCCCTAACTTCGGACTGCTCCCGAATCTTTGTACGTATTCTCAGTTCGAATATAATAAACATTCTTGAGGCTAAGCTGTTTATGTTGATGAATCAGCCTGATTTTAGAAAGCATCATTCGTTCAAAACTCGGCATGCCTTTATTTCACATGATATATCTAGAACTATAAAGGAAGGTAACAGGTGGATTACATATTCTAGATTTCAGGAAGGTATATGACACGATCTCCCATCGCAGCCCATTAACGAAGGCACGAGCATATTTAACAGGCTCAGAGATAAGAGAGTGGCTATATCCAATATGCAGCCCAGTGCAATTGGATAGCTGCTGTTCTCTTTATACTTAAATGATTTGGCGGGTCAATAGTCTGCCGACGATGCAGCGGTCTACGATAAGTCATCAAAGCTGAGTGACTGTAGGAGGACACAAGACGATTTAGACAAAATTTCCATTTGGTGTGATGAATGGTCGCTAGCCTTAAATGCGGAAAAAATGCAAGTTAATGCTGATGAGTAGGAATAATAAACCAGTAACTTTCAGGTGAAGTATTACTATCGTCCTGCTTACTTCACTGGTGGGATTGATCCGTTCCAGGTCATGTTGAAGAATTTCGGCGAATGGCTTCTAGATTTGTTACCTGTAAGTGCCATGGAGCTGCTTTCAGAACTCAAACAGAAGTCCTTGGAGGACGGTGTTCTTTCCTAGGAACTGTAAACACTAAATTTAGAGACCCTCATTTCAAGGTAACTACCAAACGACTCTATTGCAGCTAACATTAATTGCGCATAAGGACCACGAAGACCAAATACGAAAAAAGTAGACCTCATATGGAAGCGTCCAGACAGCAGTTCTACCATCACTCTATTTAAGATTAATTGTACATGGGGCCCATTGAACTTAAAGAATTCGAAACATGCAATGCCGTAGACGTATACAAAGAAAAAAAAAACTCTGATAATAACTTCTCTGTAATGCAGTAGAAACACGCATACATGAAAAGCAGGAAATACACCCGTCTCAAAGTTAGCTAATATCGACTCTGGCAGCTTGTAGGTGTAGGGTAGAGTTTCGATGATTCTGTCGCTGGTTTCGAGTGGTTCTGCGAATTTTTTTCTTGGCAGGATAACACCAGTTGTATGGTATCGTCAGTTTCCGCGGCGTATTGCGATTTTATGCCGTCCTTCTGTAGTGCTTTGCATACAGTTGTGTGATTAGGACCTATCTTTGTGATTAATTACGCAATTAGGATCGATCTTTGCGTCAGTTTCTCGACCAAAATAAATAAAGTACACTAACCTAACCTTCCTCTCCCGCATCTAGACAGGTTTCATGTGTTGGGGGTGCACTTGAGCATTCCGTCCAGGAGCACCAGGGTTCGAGTCCCAGAAAAGGCTCCGGCATTTTTAATTTCCCATCAATTCCATGTGTGTCTGGTGGTTTAATTGTGTTAGGTGGGAGCACTTGGCCTTTCCACCCAGGAGGAGCAGGGTTCGAGTTCCAGAAAGGGTTTCTCTCTCTATGTCACAACCCCGCGCCGGTAATAACGACTAGAGAGTCAACACTTGGCGGATACACTGCGTGCGACCTTGTTGCTGTCTACTAACGATGCTTAGGAAAGGACTCTCTCTATGTCGCAACCCGCTACGGTAATAACGACTAGAGAGGCAACACGTACCGGATACATTCGGTATTTTGGAATGGTGCCGGCCGTGTCCCAATACTAGCCTCATCTTATTCTATTATTTGCTCCTGTGAATGTGTACGCGGTATGCGGTTTTGGAGTCACTCACGTCCATCTAGAAAGGTAAGGCCTTATCAGAAGGCTTCAGCAATATGATTACATTCTGAGTGTTCTATCATTGATCAATTCTCTTATCCGTTTCTAAGATCTGTCTAAAAGATCGTCCTAAGAAATACCGAATTAAGGTATTTGCTCTTTCCGTATTTGATCTGTTTATACATGCTTTTAGGTTATCCAAGTCTGCACAACGAGACCGCGATCTCTAAATAGATGTATTTGTTCTCTGTTTTTTATGTATATAAGCCTGAAAATGTCTAAATAAGGGGAAACTCGTAGCTGGTAAATACAGAAAACTAAAATTGCAACGAAGACTGTTTTCAACTAATACTATTAAACACTGGTTTACCAATTCATGCCACAGATGGATTGGAAGAATTTCTTTTGTCTCTGTAAGGTAAAAATACGATTTCTCCCATTCGAAACAAAAAAGAAAACTCAGAAAGTAATCAGGTACAATCAGACAGTATCAATATTACAACAGAAATTAGGTAAACATTTAAAGACGAAACTGAGACCAGTAAACGAGTCAAATGAAACAAGGTACTGGAGCAACAGAGAAAAGACTAGTATTGACCAACTATAAAAGAGCGCACATGAAGAAACACTAGAACAAACAGCCCAAAAATGGAGGAAACGCAGATGTTAAAGAAACACTAGAACAACTCAGTCAACAAAGAAAATAAACATAAAATATAATCCCACGAATCAAAATGCATATGAAAAATTACATCGAAAATTGTACAATAAATTTGTATCAGTCTTTTAAGCACGTACATAAGGGGAGTTAAGTACGAAGGATTTCTTTCAAAGAAGAAGAAGGGAAGGTAGGATTAAATAACAAGTGGGTGCGTGAAATGTTAGCTAATTTTTGACAAGTTCTTGTAAACTCTCCAGCTACAACAATTTAACTGAAACATCCTTCAACACCAAAAAAGCATGAGGAAGATTTTCCACCAACAGGGATAGAAACTCATTAATCCATAAGAACACTCAAAGACAACAAATCACCCCGAGCGCAGTGGCCGTGCTGTTTGAGGCGTCATGTCACAATCGGCGCGGCCCCTCCCCCCGGGTTTCGACTCCTCCCTCGGACATGGGTGTGTGTGTTGTTCTTAGCATAAGTTCGTTTAAGTTAGTTTACATTGTGTTTAAGTCTAGGGACCGATGACTAAAGCAGTTTGGTCCCCTAGGAATTTTCACACATTTGAACATTTTGAACAACAAAGCAGGTGGAAAACTCCTTACAGCAGAATGACTGAAGTAGTCTGAAACAAGATTATAAATGTACTACACTTGTTTTTGAGAACAATTGCAAAATCAGAAAAAATGCCAGAAACTTCGAAAATAGCAGTGCTCCACCCATTACTTAAAAAGGGAGACAGCCAAATTTCACCAGTTACAAAACTATGTCAGCTCTGCCAGTAATGTACAAAATACTATCAAAGAGATGAGATGAGCGTATGGTGTCGGTGGCCGGAAGGCCCCGTCCAGGGAAGTTCGGCCGCCAAGTGCAAGTCTTATTTCAGTCGACGCCACATTGGGTGACTTGCGAGCAGGTGATGAGGATGAAATGATGATGAGGACAACACAACACCCAGTCTCTGAGCGGAGAAAATCTCCAACCCGGCCACGGATCGAACATGGCCCGCTGCACAGAAGGCGAGCACGTTTCCAACCAGCCAAGCAGACGGACAATATTACCAAAAATTACCCTGGACAGGAACTTAATACAAACAAGTGGGAGAAGATCAGGGTAATTTTAGAAACAAAGATGTAGCACAGGACAGCGTTTTTATTTAGAAGCATACCTATAACAGTGTCATCTTTACTGAATTCTCGAAAATATTGGTTCAGTAAACAGAGAATCAGTAAATTAAACCATTAGAAAATTTGGTGTTAAAGCAAAGTTAACGAACTAATACGTGAAACTCTAAGAAATACGACACCTAAAGTTAAATCTATGGGATAAGTATCTCAATCACTGGAACACAATTTAGTGATAGACAGTGGATGGCTTAACACCTTTAACATTCAACTGCGTTTTAGAAAAACAAGGAGATCTGTAAAACATTGTACATAACGATCTGCAATTTGGGGCTAAAACTCACTGAAACTCAGCCAATAATTCTGGGAAGGAAAAAAATGTAATTAAAGTATACTACCTGGTTTTTGCAGACGATTTTGCTATACTTTCAGTTCATCTTCTTGAAAAAACGGCTAATAGAACTGTTCTCAAAATATCAGTGGGAACGATTCATAATACGCATAAAAAATCTAGGAAAGAACACACACAGAGAAACAAGTAAAATAAAGCGATCTAGTTGATTTACGTATCTGGGAGGAATATTACAGTAGAACTGACTGGAAAAATTGTCAGTAGGGATGACAGTTAATAAAAGGGAAAAAGCGTAAGGTCAGAAAAAAGATATCTCCAACAAGAAAGGCTTATTCAGAAAAAGAAAAGTAAAACACTGCACCACTTCGGTATGACCAGAGTGTTTGTAAACGGGGTACCCCAGGAGGAATGGTCAATATCCAACTTTGTGACAGGAACCTTCATTCGAAGCAAAAGAGTGTAATAGACAGGGACTCTGGAATACATAACTTAAGAGTTATGAGCTCTTGTTCAGTTTGAAGAGGTGTGTTTCACAGTAGCGAAGGCGAACAAGTTCTCATAGCCCTGGAGGTATGCGCTCAAGAGACCATGTTTACTGGACACTTTTTCTTGTTTTGCTCTGTAATACAACCTCTCAAAACGTGGAAGGCAAAGAGCTTGCAGTAGAAGACATTTCTTTGTCGGTATCGAAGGTGAAGAAGTACCGATAGCTTTCAAGACATGTGTTTTAGAGCCAAAGTTTACTAGAATTTTTTGCTTCACATGATCGTTCCTGTCATATCCCTGAGTATTGACCATTCATCATTGGACACCATATACATCGACAGTAGCACAGATAATGAAAGCACTGAAGAAAAACAGTAAAGGCTCGGAAACAGCAGAAAGAAATTTTTAAAAACGAAGTACTGATTTTAAAAGACGTTCAAGCCATTAGAAGTAAGCAGTAAGAGAACATGGGGACAACGCGAAGGAGTACTGGAAAAACAGAAAACAGGGAAGACGACGAAATGAAGTTGTTACGTGATCCTAATTGGTCAGTAGGAAGATGTAAACAAGTTTGTGTCCGAATGCTGCATTGAATGGTGACCAGACCGCTATCTACTTATGGAGACAAATTCTGAAAGCCAGAGATAATCTTGCCATAATCTGCAAGGTAGCAGTTCCTCAATGGGTAGCACCATCACTCTATAACTCCTTACCCAGGCTGTGCAACGAAGTTGCTGTTACAGTAACATTAATTACTTGGTATTGATGCTTTTACAAGTAGTAACTAACGACAGTATGTAGTTAATCTAGCAGAAAGGAATAATTTAATTATTGATTATGTGTTGCTGATTAACCTCATTTATAGTACCATCTAATCCCATTACTCAATATTGTAAGTCTCTGGTAGTCTCACACCAACTGATAGCTACTTGGGACAGTCTCACTGACACACCATTAACAGCTTTCATTTTCTAATTTACTTCTTCAAATAATTTTATAAATATTATATAATTCGAAGTTACTAAACCTTTTTTTTGCATTCTCTCTCGTTTTTAATAACCCGGCAGTACACATTACTTTCCTATATTTGTGCATTTACAGGGAATTATTTCTTAGGACGAGTCTTTACATGCTTTTTACAGAGTGTAACTACTTCACATGGCGGTTCCTTTCCTGTAATTTCTAAATTTTCAAGTTTGTCGTCCTCATAATTGTTCTGTGTGCATTACTGTGGTTTTCCTTTGCTCTTTGCCACTAGTTACCTATTTAAAAATGCTTCTGTAATCTGTCGTTTTGCAACCAGAAGTATTTCCTGAATCACAGAGAAATTTTTGGGTATGTAATATAATAATGTCTTCGTAAAATTGGAATCGTTGTTATTTTTCATGGAGTAAAATACAAAATCGTAAACTGGAGTGACTTCCTTCTAGTTTTAATACATGTTGCGTTTCTAAACTGTAAGGTATGTATTCAGGGGGACGTACAACTCGTTGAAAGTGTCAAAGATATAATTATCTTTAAATAATTATTCAACAAACCCGTATGTGACTGCATCTGTGAACGTGTTTCGTGCACTCCTCCATTTTGCCAGTAATGAAACATGTATTTGACTCAGCAATCAAGTTTAACAGAATAATGCCGTTTGTGCAATGGCATTAAGATGGTACTGAAAAATTTACTTTTGGCACTGAAGTTTACATAATGAAATTATATTTTGACTTGAATAATGCCAGTTGTGGAATGGTACAAAATATTTATTTGAAATAACTTTGCTCTGCTAACTTCAGTTATACCAAAATCGATTTCAAACAATGAACTGCACGCATATATTGCTTAGAGGCCTCATTTTCTTTACGTTCTTTGTTTGGTGGGTAACTTAACTTTACTACTCATTTTCATATTCGATACAAGCAAAGCATGTGGATTATGATTGGTCCTGTTAGATTTAAACACAATGTTGATCTCAATATATATATCGTTAAAATTTTAAGTTGTGCACAAACGTACCATTTCCAACATTTTTGAAGCACTAATCACTCTTTCAAAAAATTTTACAAAATGCTTACTGCGTCAAACCTTGCACATACAAATCCTAACTCTAAACGTTATCCAACAAAAACCATTTTGAATTTAATATATAGCTTCTCCCATTAACCTGCTAAAATTTGCTCAGTGTAAGCTGCGCATTGCGAATCATACCTTAAAGCTGTGACCACACGTCGACTTCCTCCGGGCACCTGGCTGCGACTCCTCTGTTTTCTACTGCACGCATTCGGCTCCCTTAACCATCAAAGATCCTCCTACACAAAGATATTATAATCATTCCACCTTTCCATTGGCAACTATCGACTTTATTTTCTGGATCTACCCTGACCAGACCTTAGCACATACGTTTCAACGTGAATGGCGTTTGTAAATATCTTTTGTTCCAAATTATTTGGTACAGTAAGAAGTATCCTTCCAAGCAGCTGACGGAATACCGTTACAGTAAAGGACTTCTTTTTTACATTGTGCCACTTATGAAGCTTTTGCTTTCCAAGCAATGTTCCCAACTTTTCTGTCCTCCATCTTTATTTTATTACTGCCAATGTGATTTTTGGGTACGAAGTTCCAGGTATCAAGCGAGTGCATGCTGGGATGATGTTAATTTCTTGTCTAAAATACAATCATCGTATTCCATCGGTGAAATGAGTCGATATGGGGGACAAATTCACTGCTCTGAACCATAGACTTGCTGCGTTCAGACTGGTGATGTTATTAAACTCAAATTCAGTTGCATCCTCCAATTCTGCCAGTATGTTATTGCTAGTGAATTAATGTTGAAAAAGTTCACTCTGATTACCCGATTTTAGTTTTCAGATTCCCAATTTTAATCAACAAAAACACTTACCCATATTTTGCAAAGTTCGTCCAAACACGCAGTGTATTCCTGCGCACTTTGTCTTCTTCTGATTCAGGATCAAAGTTATAGTCTTTATCTTTTCTCATGAAAAGAAGAGCTAACTCTGCTCCGTGTGAAACTCCTGAAAAGAAAAAAAGTAAAATGACACACAGAAAAGGTACGGTTATGTTCACATTGAAACTAGTGTACTGGATATGGCAGTATTCTGACATAGAATGACAGAAACAAACATTAGACTTTCAAATTTTTCTCTCTCTTTCCACAGAAACAAATTAAAAATTTGTCCCCCATGATCTTACAAAAGTGTTCAGGGGGTTACCATTGATACAAGGAAACCCTTCGGCGTTATTCCTACCTCGCTGGAATTTGCTTATAAAGAAACAGTTTCTACCTTGGGATGGATCACAAACAGACCATCCAACGCTTCGGTACTGAAAAACGTATCCCGCACCTTTTGTCTTTTTAAAAATATTTTTCTTACAGAAGAGTTCTAATTGTGAGATTTCAGATAATTTTACTTAACGAGTAGAGTAATGACATACTCTGAGACAGAATTTAATGTACTTGCTTTAACCGAACTATTTTTAAGCTAAAGTAGAAGAAAATACCGTGGCCCCTATTCCACGTGGTATAAAAAGGTGTTTTACCACTCTATGGAGAGGCTAGATTTGACTTGGGGAAACTAAAGAGGGTCCATTAATTACGTCATATACGAAAATACACTGACGAGAATGGACAGTGTAGGACCATGAAAATTTTTTCTGTGTCCAACACTATCTTACTGAAATTCACGCATTTCGAAGTCTGTGGGACATGTTGATTAAAATTTGATCTTTGCACACGCTTATTTGCTTTTTTTCTATTTTTGTTACAGAAAAAAGCAATTTCTATCGATGGGGAATAATGTGGGTACGTTATGGCTATTCTGTGTCTAACGTGCTTCCATTTTTATGTGAAAATAGCAACAGTGCGTGTACAGAGGGCAGGATATGAAGCTTGTCGTCATGTATCGGACTTCGAGAGGGATCAGTTCATTGCCATAAGTAACATGAAATGTAATATGCCAAAATGTACACGGCGTTCCTCACGATAAAGGGAAACAGATGTCACCCAACACTGTTCACCAATTATTGTTGTAGATGGAGGGACGGAAACTCCGCCCTTCCATCTACTGCAGTTTTGTACAACAGTTCGAAGTTAGTGGCATCCTGCTATGCTGAAACTCCGCGCCGACAAAGAATACAGAACGAACCAGCAGTCGACCGCTAAAAGAACGATCGTCGATCCCTATGTATTAATATTTGTATTAAGGATTAAAAATCCTCGAACACAAGTTCGCAAATAAATTTTACTTCAGTTACTTAGCTTCACACTGAGCCGTCTTCAGGCCTCGGGTATATAACTGCACATAAGAATGTAGCAATGTACAACTGCTTACAGGAAACTAAATTACAGATCCTAAATAAAAAATTGTAAATAAAATTTTAGCAGAGTTCAAAAATAAATACGAAATTGTAATTACCGGATACATACTATAAAAAGTTCTTGAGTAGTGCAATTGCTGTAATGGCATAACATATTCTTGGAATATTTTTATAAATGATACCATCTATATAGAATGTATACGTATATTAGCTTTATATCGTTTGTAACCAGTCAAGTAGAACGGAGGTCTTAAAACTGAAAAATGTACTTTAAGTTAAGGAGGAAAACTTATTGACATAATTCAAAACAACCCACTAGAATGAATATGCATATAAAAGGTATCGTGTTACCAAAGGCGTCAAGTCGTTAAAACTCAGTACTTGACACATTTTATTTAATATTCGTGTTATCTAATAACGGCTATCATCATAGGTACCTTATAACGAAGTGTTGTTGTTGTTGTGGTCTTCAGTCCTGAGACTGGTTTGATGCAGCTCTCCATGCTACTCAATCCTGTGCAAGCTTCTTCATCTCCCAGTACCTACTGCAACCTACATCCTTCTGAATCTGCTTAGTGTATTCATCTCTTGGTCTCCCTCTACGATTTTTACCCTCCACGCTGCCCTCCAATACTAAATTGGTGATCCCTTGATGCCTCAGAACATGTCCTACCAACCGATCCCTTCTTCTAGACAAGTTGTGCCACAAACTTCTCTTCTCCCCAATCCTATTCAATACTTCCTCATTAGTTATGTGATCTACCCATCCAATATTCAGCATTCTTCTGTAGCATCACATTTCGAAAGCTTCTATTCTCCTCTTGTCCAAACTATTTATCGTCCATGTTTCCCTTCCATACATGGCTACACTCCATACAAATACTTTCAGAAACGACTTCCTGACACTTAAATCTATACTCGATGTTAACAAATTACTCTTCTTCAGAAATGCTTCCCTTGCCATTGCCAGTCTACATTTTATATCCCTCTATTTCGACCATTATCAGTTATTTTGCTCGCCAAACAGCAAAACTCCTTTACTACTTTAAGTGTCTCATTTCCTAATCTAATTCCCTCAGCATCACTAAACCTAATTCGACTACATTCCATTATCCTCGTTTTGCTTTTGTTCATGTTCATCTTATATTCTCCCTTAAAGACATTCTCCATTCCGTTCAACTGCTCTTCCAAGTCCTTCGCTGTCTCTGACAGAATTACAATGTCATCGGCGAACTTCAAAGTTTTTATTTCTTCTCCAAGGATTTTAATATCTACTCCGAATTTTTCTTTTGTTTCCATCACTGCTTGCTCAATATACAGATTGAATAACATCGGGCAGAGGCTACATCCCTGTCTCACTCCCTTCCCAACCACTGCTTCACTTTCATACCCGTTGACTCTTATAACTGCCATCTGGTTTCTGTACAAATTGTAAATAGCCTTTAGCTCCCTGTATTTTACCCCTGCCACCTTCAGAATTTGAAAGAGAGTATTCCAGTCAACATTGTCAAAAGCTTTCTCCAAGTCTACAAATGCTAGAAACGTGGGTTTGCCCTTCCTTAATCCAACTTCTAAGGTAAGTCGTAGGGTCAGTTTTGCCTCACGTGTTCCAACATTTCTATGGAATCCAAACTGATCTTCCCCGAGGTCGGCTTCTACTAGTTTTTCCATTTGTCTGTAAAGAATTCGCGTTAGTATTTTGCAGCTGTGACTTATTAAACTGATAGTTCGGTAATTTTGACATCTGTCAACACCTGCTTTCTTTGGGATTGGAATTATTATATTCTTCTCGAAGTCTGAGGGTACTTCGCCTGTTTCATAAATCTTGCTCACCAGATTGTAGAGTTTTGTCGGGACTGGCTCTCCCAAGGCCGTCAGTAGTTCCAATGGAATGTTGTCTACTCCAGGGGCCTTGTTTCGATTAAGGTCTTTCAGTGCTCTGTCAAACTCTTCACGCAGTATCGTATCTCCCATTTCACCTTCATCTACATCCTCTTCCATTTCCATAATATTATCCTCAAGTACATCGCCCTTGTATAGACCCTCTATATACTCCTTCCACCTTTCTGCTTTCCCTTCTTTGCTTAGAACTGGGTTTCCTTCTGAGCTCTTGATGTTCATACAAGTAGTTCTCTTATCTCCAAAGGTCTCTCTAATTTTCCTGTAGGCAGTATTTATCTTACCCCTAGCGAGATAAGCCTCTACATCTTTACATTTGTCCTCTAGCCATCCCTGCGTAGCCATTTTGCACTTCCTGCCGATCTCATTGCCTGCTTCATTTACTGCATTTTTATATTTTCTCCTTTCATCAATTAAATTCAATATTTCTTCTGTTACCCAAGGATTTCTACTAGCCCTCGTCTTTTTACCTACTTGATCCTCAGCTGCCTTCACTACTTCATCCCTCAAAGCTACCCATTCTTCTTGTACTGCATTTCGTTCCCCAATTCCTGTCAATTGTTCTCTTATGCTCTCCCTGAAACTCTGTACAACATCTGGTTCTTTCAGTTTATCTAGGTCCTACCTCCTTAAATTCCCACCTTTTTGCAGTTTCTTCAGTTTTAATCTACAGGTCATAACCAACAGATTGTGGTCAGAGTCCACATCTGCCCCTGGAAATGTCTTACAATTTAAAACCTGATTCCTAAATCTGTGTCTTACCATTATATAATCAATCTTAAACTTTCTATTATCTCCTGTCAGTATCTCCAGGCTTCTTCCATGTATACAGCCTTCTGTTATGATTCTTGAGCCAAGTGTTAGCTATGATTAATTTGTGCTTGTGCAAAATTCTACCAAGCGGCTTCCACTTTCATTTCTTAGCCCCAATCCATATTCACCTACTACGTTTCCTTCTCTCCCTTTTCCTACTACCGAATTCTAGTCACCCATGACTATTAAATTTTCGTCACCCTTCACTATCTGAATAATTTCTTTTATTTCATCATACATTTCTACAATTTCTTCGTCATCTGCAGAGCTAGTTGGTATATAAACTTGTACTACTGTAGTAGGTGTGGGCTTCGTATCTATCTTGGCCACAATAATGCATTCACTATGCTGTTTGTAGTAGCTTACCCGCATTCTTATTTTCCTATTCATTATTAAACCTACTCCTGCATTACCCCTATTTGATTTTGTGTTTATAACCGTGTAGTCACCTGACCAGAAGTCTTGTTCCTCCTGCCACCGAACTTCACTAATTCCCACTATATCTAACTTTAACCTTTCCATTTCCCTTTTTAAATTTTCTAACCTACGTGTCCGATTAAGGGATCTGACATTCCACGCTCCGATCCGTAGAACACCAGTTTTCTTTCTCCTGATCATGACATCCTCTTGAGTAGTCCCCGACCGGAGATCCGAATGAGGGACTATTTTACCTCCGGAATATTTTACCCAAGAGGACGCTATCATCACTTAATCATACAGTAAAGCTGCATGCCCTCGGGAAAAATTACGGCCGTAGTTTCCCCTTGCTTTCAGCCGTTTGCAGTACCAGCACAGCCTGGCCGTTTTGGTTATTGTTACAAGGCCAGATCAGTCAATCATACAGACTGTTGCCCTTGCAACTACTGAAAAGGCTGCTGCCCCTCTTCAGGAACCACACCTTTGTCTGGCCTCTTAACAGATACCCCTCCGTTGTGGTTGCACCTACGGTACGGCTATCTGTACTGCTGAGGCACGCAAGCCTCCCCACTAACGGCAAGGTCCATGGTTCATGGGGGGAAGTGTATGAGGGAAGTATTGCTGTCACTAGTCAATAGAACGATCAGGAAACACAGCATTTCAAATAGACAATGTGTAAGTGTTACGGCGTAAAGTCAGCACCGGCACGCCAGTCGGTAACCACAGGGAAAAGACGGCTGTGAGAAGAAGTCAGTCAACAGCCAATCATACGCTAACCGACCTCCCTTCCAGAACACAGCGGCACAGCAACGGCACCTAGGTGAAGAGGACATAAGCGCCGTGCCCGACTGGTGACGCCCCACCTAAGTAGGAGCGTCAACGATTGGCAATAGCAGCTTCAAGATTAGCCACTTGACTAGCAGCTTCAGTGCTAGGCAATTCGGTAGCAGTGCCAATGACAGACACTTCGTTAGCTAGCTCTACGTGCCACAGACTTGTATTTCTCTATTCTGAAGAAGAGAAATTATTTTGTTTGACGCCGTTTGCTTGCGACACATTGGTCAAAATTAAGTATTGTAATTTTTCTATTTTAATAAAACTCACTAATAAAAGTTGTTTGATTGTTTGTCTAGCGAAGCGAGTTGGCAGGATTCCTAGCCACAACAGTAAGTAAGTATGGCCATTACTGATTTGAAACGAAATTGACGACCACTACGTTCGATAAGTTACTTGAGGCGACGATAGCTAGACAGCACTGGCAGACGACTACATAACTTACATAAAATCAAATAGTCTAACAGAATAGTGTAACATAATAGTCTAACAAAATCTAAAATAAATAGGGGCATAAACCTATTTACAACTGAGTGAATGACAACTTAATTCGATCTTTACGAATGCTAGTTGCTTTCAGGGCTTTTTATTTTGTACTCTTTATATGCTTGTGGATGTTCAGAAATGTAAATAAAAGTAACAGTAATATAATTGTTCTACGATTTATTAGTCAATAACTCCGAATAACTCAGGTCTCGCTTCTTCACATCCAGCCATCGAGGAACCAATTTCTATAGTTTTTTTCAAAAATGTATATATTACATACAATATGGAGAGACAGGGATATAGTATTATACTTTGTCTTAACCAGACATGTGAGCATATCATTTCCTGTGTTATACTCCTTTTAATCTAGGTTTCGGACAACATTACCATATAGAATTAAATAACTACAACGACTCATTATTGAGAACTACATTCTGCATAACATACATAACACATAATTACGTACTCTACTTGTTTTTGCTTTTAAGACCGATAGTGTGAACCTTCTGGTCGAGAGTGCTGTTGTAGGGAAGCAGCCTACACACGCCTTATAAAATTCACATCAGTCTTTCCATTGTGTGCCAGCCTAGCCCGTTGTAACTAGCTCTGACGTCATAAATATTGCGCAATACTTTAAAATGAAGTAAATAACCTGAAACGTTTCTAACATATCAGGAGTAATACAAAATCAATATGTGTAGGATATCAGTTCAATAACTTTAACCATTTTTGAAATTTGGATGTTTTCTGTAAAAATCATTGTCGCAATAGAAAAGAGCTAGAAACTTAAAAATTTATATTTAGATTCCTTTTGCGTAATAATTTAGTAGAAACAGTATTCTGGATCTCACAAATTAAAATTTTAGTTGAAATTCATGATTTTCTGGTTTTTGTCTTAGAAATTAATGAAACGAGATAAATTAAGTAGGCAAATAAATAAAGCTAGGATGTTTAAATTTAAGTAGAAGGGAGATCCGCTATAATCATAAAAATGTGAGAAGTTTGTTCCGAACAAAATTATGCAGTGTGTAAATCAATGCTGTGCCAGTTAACTATAATGGAAATAAAGGAAACAGTAGTAGGCCGAGGCAGGAAAACTAGTTCCCGTCTATGAAAACACTGGCGCTCACCAGGCGGTTACTTTTCCTAAGCCAGTAATTAAAGTAATTGGTAAGACAGATCTGAATACTCAGACTAAACATGTGGATGAGGGGTCGGTAACATCTAAGGATACAGCAGAAATATTAGATCACTCACAGTATTTAATAGATGCCATGTTAGAGACGCTTTCTAAGTGGGAAGAGAAAGAGAAGGCGCAGCAGCGTAACGGTAGGGGAGAGCTACAAAATACTGAATTGTCAGGCGAAGAAGCAGTAGAAATTCATGCTTATATTTACGATAAGGATGATGTGCTCTTATCAACAGTGCCTGTGCAGGATGTTGATACTGTACTAATAGATTTAGGACAGGAGGTAAGTGAGAATGTAGAGGATAGGCAGTTGTGGATCGATGAACCCAGTAGCTGTGACCAGTTGTCACTTGAGAAGGATCCCGACGATAATAGTAAAAGTGGTTTAGCTGTAACTAGTGTTATGCCCGGTCTGGAGGCGCAGAATCGCTCAGACTACAGTAATTTTGGTCATGTTCAGCAAACTAAATGTAATGAAGTCGTGCGGTGTTTCGATTTAAAATTAATAGACCGACTGGAAAAGGCAGCTGAAAATGTAATTCAGGAAACCCCTACACACTTTGACCTAAATGTAATGAAGACAGATGTCGATCACTTTAATAATAGTGAATATGTTGGGTATCAATGTACGTTGTCTCTTAGACAGTGGAAGTGAGGTGAGAGCGATATCTCAGTCCTTCTTTGATGCATTACCTAGTAAAGAGAAGCTTACCATAATGAGGGTATCAGGACTAAGAATAATTGGTGCTACTGGCAAGGTGTCAAAAACGGTAAAACAAGAAGCTTTGCTGCCTTTTAACATTAATGGTAATTTAATTGATCATCCATGCTTAATTCTAAATAATCTCACTATTGAGGTTTTAACTCGCATAGATTTCTTGTCAAAATATCAGTGTGTTGTTGACTTTGAAAGAAGCCAGTTAAAAATGGTCTTGCCGATAACCGGAGTAATTACGGTACCTTTTATTGATAAACATGTAGTAACTAATGATGAAACTTGGGAGCTGCCTATACGAGTTCTGAAAAATAGGAGATATTGGGACGAAGGTGTTAATCTTAGTAAAAGTAAGCTAACCATAGAAGAAGAAGCAAGAAGCAGCTGAGATCGATGTTCGGTCTTTTCGGCTTCTATAGGCGTTTTGTTAGTGATCAGGCTTTTAATGCGCCCTGTCTTCACCTCCTGCTGAAAAAGAATTCCCCTTGGGTTCGGACAGCAGAATGCGAACAGGCGTTCTAGGTGCTTAAACAATCTTTAATTAATTGTCCTAGTTTACACCATCCTGATTTTGAAAAACCATTCCTTGTGTCTGTTGATGCTAGTGGCTATGGTATAGCTGTGGAGATATTCCAAGTAGAAATAGAGAACGAACAAGAAGTGCACAAGACTATAGCTTTCGCAAGTCGATCTTTACAGGCAGCAGAGAGAAATTATGGCATCTCAGAACTGGAAGCATTGGCAATTGTATTTGGGGTACAGAAATTTAAGCAGTATCTATTAAGTCACAAGATAATTGTTTACAGTGACCATAAGGCGTTGACCTTTTTAAAGACCTGTAAGTTGAGGAATGCTCGTTTGGTAAGATGGTCATTGTATCTCCAGCAGTTTGACGTTGAGGTTAGATATATTCAAGGGAAAGACAATCTGGTAGCTGATGGGTTATCTAGAAGTTCGGAGCTATGTAATGACGTGGGAGTTATAGCAACTGACCTAAGTGAAATGCGAATGTTTACGTTGCACGAAGTAAAGTAAGAAAGTGCATTAAAGAGGGTGATTAAGAACTTGAGACGTGAGCAGAATGCAGATGACCAGCTGAAATTAGTGAAGAGCTATTTAGGAAATGCGAATATCCTAAGGTTTTGCAATACTATTGTCTGCATAAAGGTATTCTGTTTAGATGGAAAAATGTAGGAGTTTCAGAGTGGAAGCTGTGCTTTCCCTCACAACATGTAGACTTACTAATCGACTGTGTGCACCTGAGGTATGGGCACTACGGTGCAGAGAAGTGCATTGCCGAATTAAAAGAGAAGCTTGTGTTTGACAACATGTACCACCGTGTTGTCAAGCGTCTAGCATCTTGTGTAGTGTGCCAGAGAGTCCGTGCTGCTAACACCAGAATACAAGGGGATATGCATTCAGTAGAGCCAACTGAAACCCTAGAATTACTGGCTTGTGATTTGTTTGGCCCTCTTCCTGCTTCCAGAGGTGGGTGAACCTATGTTTTTGTTGTTGTGGATGGATTTAGTAAATATGTTAAGCTATACCCAACTAAAAGAGCAAATGCAAAAACGTGGTAGAAAAGTTGGAAAAAGATTTCTTCGTGAACGTGAAATTATCTGCGTATTTCCCCCATGGAAATACGAGTGAACGTATTATGAGAGAATTGAATAGGCTTTTCTGGACTTATTGTGCTCGGAAACAGTCAAGTTGGGCAGAGCACATGAAGTATTTTGAGAATGTAATTAACAACTTAAGGCATGATGCAACTGGTTTTGCGCCTTGCGAATTGATGTTTGGCCAAGAACCGCACAATGTGATTGCAGATTTGGTAGAATTCCGTATTCTAACGCTAATATCCACAGACGAGAAGTTAAGGGCTAGGGCAAATATAAGGAAAAGAACATTAGAAAGAAAGAAGCGTCATGACGCAAAACCTGTACCCACCAGTTTTGAAATAGGTCAGTTAGTCCTTGTCAAAACCAAGGAAAAATCAAAGAAAATAAATGCAGAAACAAAGAAATTCATGTTCGTATACCAAGGACCTTTCAGGATCATAGGAAAACCACATACCAATGCATATAGGCTAGAGTACCCTAAGAGTAAAAAGCTATTCGGTCTCAGGAACGTGATCGACCTAAAGAAGTTCATAGGTAGTGAATGAATTCTGTAGGGAGGAGGTTGTTCTGTAACCTCTACACAGTATGGTAACTGTGCAGTCCCAGCTGTGTGAGATCTTGTTTCCTTTTCAGGTCTCACTCATTCTTCATGTTTCCTATCCACCAAAATTTCGGCTCTTACTCTCAAATACTATGACTATCAAGCCAGCATAAAGCTAATGAATTCTGTAGGGAGGAGGTTGTTCTGTAACCTCTACACAGTGTGGCAGCTGTGCAGTCTCAGCTGGGTGAGATCTTCTTTCCCTTTTCAGGTCTCACTCTGTCTTCATCTTTCGTATCCACCAAAATTTCGACTCCTTCTTTGCAATACAAAAAATTTTCCGTCATGGCTAGCAAGCCATGAGTTCTGTAACCATTCTATCCACCGATTAGTGAAGAAAATACCTAATGTGACAAACCTAACAGTGACATAAACAACAGAGAAGTATGATGTAATTAAGATACAAATGTATTTGAGTAACAAGTATGTATACAACCCTGGTAATATGGTAAGTATAAAGTGTTGTTTTATTGGAAATGGTCCCACAATAATATTAAAAAAGATATACAAGTTCGTTTATAAGCAGGATCTGAAGTGGCAATGAGACCTAGTGTATGCATTAGAGCTAACTAATAAATAGTAAGAGAGAGTGCTTAGTGTTATGAAAAATAGACAGATAAGTTGTGAAAATGAACTCACCTTGTGTAGCAAGGAATAGCAGTGTAATAGAACTGAGTAGAATTTGTGGTTGAGACGTGAAGGACACGTCCCTGAAGTATTTATAAGGTTGGAGCTGGCCATTATTTTGGTGTTGGGTGTGCGGTGACACACCTACGTGTATTGAGGTTATGAGCTGGAGGCGTGAATGCGACCATAGGTACCCTTATGTTAGATGCGACAGAGCAGTTCATGATGTCCTATAGGTAGTAAGGAATTTAGCATTACGCTCGTCCATAATTACTTAATGCACTTTAGTGGTAGGTCGAGAGAGATTACCTGTGGTTTCAGCGTCCGATCGAGTGGAAATGGATTGCCACGTGAGCAAACTGATCAGCTGCAATACACTATAGATATGAAATAAATGTGCTATCCTATGCTTTAAATTTTAATGGAGTGAGTATTACTTAACTTCATACACTAGCAAACTAAGTAAGTACATAAATGCAGATGTGGAACTGACACAGCAGCAGAAGACCAATAAGTGGATTTAGTAGTCAACTAAACGTAGTGTGTTTTGAACACTCAGAACTGTACTATTACCACAAGTTACCCACATGTACAAAGAGGCTGAGAAGACAACTGCTAATGAAATATACTCATACTATCTCTAAGAATAAGGTAATCGAAGATGAGTCAGCTAAGTAAATAAAATACGAATGTATCAAGAAATTACCGAGCATTGGTTCAGTGTTCTGGCCTAGAAATAATAAATTGAGATTAAATAGGATTCATGATTGTATGCTTTGAACATAAATTTTCTCTAGTATGTGACTAATGGCGTTGTGAGCAATTTTTTTTACCGATTTTATGACAGTTAAGTAACCGTGAGAGTAAAATTGAAAAAGTTCTGTTAACTTTGTTCCAGTAACATACTGAAAGATAAAATGTATATATCCCCATTTCATTGTGACCCACCCTTAGCTATTAAGTGAACAGAGTCTGAGGCATTCTTTTTGTTTGTCCTACAGGACAAACCAGAAAATGGCAGCCTGGTAGCTGCGTGAAAGCGTGGAGTGACTTGGACACAACTCAAAGTGACCCCTCCCCTCTCCCCATGTAATTTAGAGTGAATGTGAAGGACGCACACCATAGCAACTTCCCCTCCTCTACCCTTGTGAATGGAAGTGTAGAACGCCAGCCCAAGTGGCTATAACCACGTGTCTAAAAATGAAATTGTCATGATTTGTGAAATTTTCTTTCAGGTTTAGAAAAGACTGCTAAGATATAATTATCTGTTTATGTATCATGAATAACTGTGTTATTTTCTTTGAATTTATGTATGTAAAAAAATGTTTACAGACAATTTAATGAATTTAAGATTTTCATAATTTTACATATTTTTATGTGTTTGTCTGTCTAAGGTAATATGTAGGCCAAAGTGTTTCATTGATTTTTGCTTAAATTTTGAGTGATAATGTTGCTTAAGAGGCAGTGAACATCCCAGCAATTTAAATAAGTGAAGTAGTTAATAAGTTTTCTTTTAATATTTCAATATGTTTACATTTCAATTCTAATTTTTCATAGGGAGTTAAGCTGTACTCTTGCTTCCCTTTTTGTAATTAATTTTTTTTCATTTACATTCAAAAAAATTAAGTAGAGGGTGATGTAGGGAAGCAGCCTACTCACGCCTTATAAAATTCACATCAGTCCTTCCATTGTGTGCCAGCCTAATCCGCTGTAACTAGCGCTGGCGTCATAAATATTGGGCAATACTTTAAAATGAAGTAAAGAACCTGAAACGTTTCTAGTACGTCAGGAGTAATACTAAATCAATATGTGTTGGATATCAGTTCAATAACTTTAACCATTTTTGAAATTTGGATGTTTTCTGTAAAAATCATTGGTGCAACAGAAAAGAGCTAGAAACTTAAAAATTTATATTTAGATTCCTTTTGCATAATAATTTAGTAGAAACAGTATTCTGGATCTCACAAATTAAAATTTTAGTTGAAATTCATGATTTTCTGGTTTTTGTCTTAGAAATTAATGAAACAAGATAAATTAAGTAGGCGAATAAATAAAACTAGGATGTTTAAATTTAAGTAGAAGGGAGATCCGCTATAATAATAAAAATGTGAGAAGTTTCAACAGAATAACTATAAAACTATAGCTATAGCATATCTCCAAAGAGCAAGTTCAGAGCTCGTCTACTGCGTGTAGTGTAATTAAATTAATTCTCTCGCCAAAAATATTTGACTTAGCCACGTCAGACTTTTATTATGATTACTTACTTGTGTGATGATTGCACAATTAAATTGAAAGCTTCATTGGCCATCAGCAAAGGAAGCAATGACTTATTCAATAACTTTAAGTGGTGCATTACTACTAGATTTGATCAGGCATTCCCTTAGCCATCCGCACCGCGGCTTTATATGTAAGAACGCTGCGCGAGAAAAAAGAAAGGCCCCAGTTCTTTCCTGACGCTGATTAGCGCACCACCTGTGCTGGGAGTCGCGTCGGAATCGTTGATATAAACAGCCTCGAATGCAGTAATAAGTTACTCAGGATACGCGTAACCATGAAATCATTTTCGAGTGAAGTGTTAATTTTGGGATGACGTTAATAATCTATCTTTAGTTTGCGTATGTCGTATTTTCATGTGCCGCCGCAGGACAGACAATCTACCATTATTTAGCGTGGCGTTTGAAGAACATTATCATCAAATTATGGCGAGCATTCACTTAAACATTTAATTTGGACAGTTATAGTTGCATCAGCGCATTAGGCTCTGAACTGCTCTGGTAGTTGGATTGTGTGGATTCTTTTTGGTCTGTGACTTTCAGAATGTATTGAACATTTTAGAGAGAATGGTTTTTGATTATGAATCCCAGACAATCTCCTAATTCCCCAGAGCTATAAGCTGAAGCTATAAACGTATTTCTCAGATGAAGTGGGCACTAGGAATTCTAATTACAGGCTTCACGATTTGCTAATCACTTTCTGGTTGCCAATATTGTAGTTAGAGAGCCAGTGTTGAGAACGGCAAACAACAGCATTAAAAAAATGATAGGAACATTAACAATTATTCCACCCGCCACGCTGATTGCAGAAAAGTACATTGCAGTGGCTGGACGTAGGGTAATACGAAATCTACTAGCCCTGCGCTCAGTGTGGTGCAAACTTGTGAAGCGGACAACTAACCATGCCACCTAAGCAAGTTTGAAAGAAGTCAGACTGTGGTGTTCAGAATGGAGGGGTGGTCCTTTTGGAGAACTGTCATGCAAGTTGGAAGAGTTGCATCAGTGGTGCAACTATGCTAGTACCAGTGGTCACGTGAACATTCTCATACCCACAGGTGAAGTTCTGGACGTCCACGCAGCACAGACGGCAGTTGCAAAATACATAAGACGGCTTTTGAGCCCACACATGTCAATACTTATCATTGCAAACTGGATATTAGCAGTGGGGCTACAGGCACGCACACCTGTAGCCTGTCTTACATTCACGCCGCAGCATCAACGTGCATGGTTCGACTGGTGCCATCAGAGGACAACTTGTAAAACGGAATGGCGTGCCGTAGTCTTCATAAGTGAAAGTAGATTCAGTCTGCATGCGTATACCACAGACCTCCTGAGTCCTGTCAAAGACACACAGTCCCCATCTCAGGTCTTATGGTCTGGGGTACCATACACTACAACTCTCGCCAGCTTTAGAGTTTCTAGAGGGGATGCTAACCAGGATTCGGTATGTGCAGAAGTTGTTAGAAGGTTTGTAAGACGTTGTGGTCTCCTGACCTTCATTCCTTACGTAATCCGCCCTCACAATCATATTCCACACATCAAGACACTTCATTCGAGCCCAAACTCGATAAGATAAAGTCAGTGTTGTATGAATTCATGTAAACGATATGTAATTAACAAATAAGATCACCGTGGTTGAAATACTCGAGGCTGGCATACACACATACATTCCAGACACGACAGTCACAGTAGCTTTTAGTTCGGGAAAGAAACCGCACAACGGGACGCCGGTTCCTTCAGAGGACGACCCAGCCTATGTTGGCCGGTGACCGCCTGTGTAGCAGACAGCGTGGGCCCGAGTGAAAGGGAGGAACAATCCCATGTTTGGTTTAAAAGCAAATTCCGCTACATTGTGTGGGAGCGGCCAGCCTATGAATTCTTTACACATAGCACGCAGTTTCAGAGATTTTCACAGGGAGACAGCAAACGCCAAACGCCAAAGCTACAGGGTTCCGGATTGGTCGCCTTAAACGAAACGTCATTCTCCCGTTTTAGAAGAGCAATGCTGATTGGTAGACGATATTTCTGACGCCTTGAGCTGAAGGAATAATGGATGAGACTGAAAGATATACCCCTTCACATCTGGCGTGGAGAGGCGGCGTTCCGTTGTCGCTCTTGGAGTGAGGAACAAGTCTCTCCTCAGTACTTTACTGGGAGAGCTCCTCTGTCGAGAGCGAATCGAAGTGCTACTCTATATTGAGTCGTTGCAATTAAGCGTTGTTCACTGTGTTGGCCAACACACTTATTGTGCGGTGTGAATGGACAGAGTTATAGTTAAACGTCTGCGAGTGAATTTTTGAGTGGCATCGCGGCGGACTGGTTATCTGACCAGTGTACCATGCCAATAATTATACCAGGGGTGAATAGGAATCCTTGACTTCATCAAGGCATAGGGAGAGTGATTGGCGAAGGTCAATCCAGATAGAACGAGAGTTATCTTATTTGTCAGCAGCGAGTGGCGCAGACAACAGTCATTGCAGCTTATGGTATTGTGCGCTACAGCTATTGCGAGCTCCATATTTCCTCCACAACAGTACACTTCACTGCATTTCACACACGACGGCCTCAACCCTACCTAGCAACATTCTAAAGGATAATTATTCAAGTTGAGTAGGCGCGCCTCTCAGCCAATCTGCCGAGTCAACAACCATCTTAAACTTTGTATAGAAATTTCATTAGCGAATCCTATCCTTGAGAGGTAACTTCACATTCAGAAAAGAACCAGGATATAGCTTTTTCAATTCATAACTAAAAGTGCTATTGTGATTTCTCAGACTTTTTGCAAAATAAATAATAACTTTCGTTAGTTTCATGTTTTTCTTACACTAATTAGCACTACTCCAGTACCCAAGTATCCCACTAGTTACGTAAGAAATTTTGTGAATTTTTGTGTCATTTCCTTATAGCGGACGACTCCAGAAGATATTTATTGCGGAAAGTTTTTCAGGTATTTCTCTTTAGAACGTTAGGAGCGTCTGTCTGCCTTCTGTAGTAGTGTGGGGATGGAAATTGCATCTTGCAGGAGCCACAGGCTAAAGGGTACATCTCAGATTAATCTGTTGCGCAGAATAACAGATTAACCCCACACCTCGGAAGGTTTTTCTACTGTTCTTGCAACAGGTGTTGTTTCCACAGAATAATGCTCTCCCGTTGACTGTTCTCGAAACACAATGTGCTCTGAAAGACGTGCTGACGCTTTCCTACGTGCTGAAGCTTCCCTAGACAGCAAGATTCACCAGACCTGTCGCCAGTCGAGAACGTGTAGAATAAGGTGAGACTCATGAGTCTGTCCTTCGAATAACTCTTGCAGAACTACGTGAACAGGTCGCGTAGGTGTGACATAACGCATCCCAGGACAGTGTTCGTTATCTGTGCTATTATCTGGAGTCAGCGCCTGCATTTCCATCCGTGTTTCAGCATGAATCGATACCCAGTACCTCATAACCACTTGTGCTATTGATACTATTGATGTTATTGAAGCTATTGATGTGGTAATTTCTTATACTCCATACGCACTGTTGCAACAATAAATGTAGAACTATCGCAAATTCCGTATATATATCCTTTTTAATAATTGACTAATCTCTTATTTCTTACTACCACCATTATGATGAAAATCGTTTACCGTTATTTAGACCTCAGTTATGGTATATAATGTTGTATGTAAACGATCTTTCTTGTGCTTCAGTTTGTTATGAAGATTTGTAGTTTACTTTCTTAAAAATAGTGAGATATCGGCTAAGGCCGATAAACCTTTGTAAATTTCCAGTTTGATAGAATTTTACGTGAAAATTGGATCCCTTCGCTTATATTTCAGTAGGCTCTTATTGTCATGTCATGTTTTTACCCGTTAAAGCCCTGTTCGTTCAGTTATAAGATGAACTTTACTGATGTTAATTATTTGCTTATAAATACGTTTACATTCTGTATTTCCTTTAAATTTGATTAGAATGTTAATATTTTACGTACGTTACATAGTCGACTGCTAGCGACATCTATCGATCGTGGCCTCAAGCACCTTATCAATCTTAGTGGCCGTCAGCCCTTCACTGCAGTACTGGCCACACATGTTTACGCGATGTGTATTTAAAATATTGTGTTTCTTGGTCGTTGTAATGGTCATCGACTGCAATACTATTCTCATACACCACACTGTAAAAAGATACCTGTGATGATCACTGTTGTGAGACAACGCAAATACTGGGAAGCTGTGTCACTCAACGCCTTTGGTAAGACGATACCATTTACATACATATTCATTCTAGTGGATCGTTTTCATTTATGTAAATATGGTTTCTCTGACCCACTATCATTTCCTCATGGTAATGTTCGTTTTTCAGTCATAGCACCTTCGTTCTACTTGACTGGCTACAAACGATGTAAAGCTATTTTACCTATATGTTCTGTATGGATATCGTCATTTCTAAAAAAAAATATTTTAACTGTGTGTTAAGCCTTTGGGGCAGTTGCACTAATAAAGGATGTTTTATCGAATGTAACCTGTAATTACTTTTTGTATACTTTAGAACTTTTCTACGATTTTATGTACAGATTTGTATTTTGCATCTGTAATTTTGATTCCTGTAAGCTGTTGTACGTTGCCATATTCTAAAGTGTAATTATATATCCTACATCTAAGGATGTTTAACTGAAACTAGTAAACACAGTAAAATTTTTTTGCGATAAAGACTTGTACGATTTTCAGTTCTTAAAAATTACTACAGATAGCTTGTCCACAGCGTTGCAGTGTCAGTGAACATGAATTAATTGTTAATGAATACATCCTGTTCTGTTTTTATGTCGAATTTTAATGGATTCTGAGTTTTATTATGGTTTAGATCTTGCCGTTGTCGAGTTGGTCCCTTCTTTCAGTCAGGTTGTATCGCAATTTCCTCTTCTGAATTCTATTCAGTACCACCTCATTACTTACGTGATCTACCCATCTAATCTTCATCATTCTTCTGTAGCACAACATTTCGAAGGCTTCAATTCTCTTCTTGTCTAAACTATTTACCGTCCACGTTTCACTTTATACTCGATGTTAGCAAATTTCTCTTCTTCAGAAACGCTTTACTTGCCATAGCCAGTCTACATTTTATCCTCTCTACTTCGACTATCATGTTATTTTGCTTCCAAAATAGGAAAACTCATGTACTACTTTAAGTGTCTCATTTCGAAATCTAATTCCGTCAGCATCATCCGACTTAATTCTTTCATTATACTCGTTTTGCTTTTGTTGATGTTCATCTTATATCCTCCTGTCAAGACACTGTCCATTCAGTTCAACTGCTCATCCCGCTCCTTTGCTGTCTCTGACACAGTTACAACGTCATCTGCGAACCTCAAAGTTTTTATTTCTTCACCATGGATTTTAATACCTACTCCGAATTTTTCTTTTGTTTCCTTTACTGCTTGCTCAATATACAGACTGAATAACATCGGGGATAGGCTACAACCCTGTCGCACTCCCTCCTCAACCACTGCTGCCATTTCGTGCCCCTCGACTCTTATAACTGCCATATAGTTTCTGTATAAATTGTAAATAGCCTTTCGCTCCCTGTATTTTACCCCTTCCAACTTCAGAATTGGAAAGAGTGTATTCCAGTCAACATTGTCAAAAGCTTTCTCCAAGTCCACATATGCTAGTAGCGTAGGTTTGTCTTTCCTTAATCAATCTCCTACGTTACGTCGTAGGGCCAGTATTGGCTCACGTGTTCCAACATTTCTACGGAATCCAAACAGATCATTCCCGAGGTCGGCTTCTGCCAGGTTTTCCATTCGTCTGTAAAGAATTCGTGTTAGTATTTTGCACCCATGACTCATTAAACTGTCAGTTCGGTTATTTTCACACCTGTCGACACCAGCCCGTTGGACACTATGAACCGGCAGTATACCCGTGGACTATTCGAGCAAAAACATAAGTGTCCGTCGAAACTCTAACATTAGCTAAAAACTGAATTTCGGTATGTGCAACCGTTCACAAAATATAATGGGTGTTTACATCTGATGTGACTCACCTTGTATAGAGAGGCCCTGCAAGGGAAATAACGTGTAACCAGTATTGTGAAAACGGAAGAGAAGTACATAAAGTTGATGCGGGTGTTACGATTTTTTCTTCCAGTCATCATCAGTCTTCTGACTGGTTTGATGCGACCCACTTCGAATTCCTCTCCCATACCAATTCCTTTCATCTCAGAGTAGCACTTACAACCTAGATCCTGAAGGTTTTACTGGATGTATTCCAGTGTCTGTCTTCCTCTACAGTTTTTGCTCTCTACAGCTCTCTCTAGTTCCTGATGTCTGAACAGATCTCCTACGAGTTGTGGTATTACTACAACACTGAAATAGCAAAGTGGAAACATGGCAACTGAAACATTTCCTTAGAATTAATAAAATTCTTGGGAGAACCATCCATGACAGAATTATTTTACCTTATGTGCAACGTATGTGAGACAGGGGAAATGTCCTCGGACCTTTGGATGTATAATATAATTCCAAGAAGATAGGTGCTTACAGGTGTGAATACTAGCTATCTGTAATTCACGGTTGCAAAATGTTGATACAGTTATTTATTGCAAAATGGAAAAATTGGTAGAGGCTGACCTTGGAGAAGATGAGTTTGGGATCCGGAGAAATGTAGAAACGGCCGATATTCATTTGTCGTTGAAGATAGGTTAACGAAAGTCAAACCTAAGTTTATAGCATTTGTGGATGTAGGGAACAGTTTTGACTATGTGGACTGCACTACAGTCTTTGAAATTTTAAAGGCAGCAGGGATAAAATATAGGGACAGAAAGGTTATTTGCACCTTTTACAGAAACCACGTGTGTGAATTGCTAGGGGACTAAACTGCTGAGAGTATCGATCCTTAGACTTACAGACTACTTAAACTAACCTATGCTGAGGACAACACACGCAACCATGCCCGACGGAGAACTCGAACGTCCGGCGGGAGTGGTCCCGAAATCCGTGACATGGCGCACCCAACCGTGCGGCATAGAAACCATACTGCAAGTGTAAGAATCGAAAGAGATGAAAGGGAAGTAGTATTTGAGAAAGGAGTGAGACAAGGGTTTAGCCTATCCTCGATGTTATCCAGACTGTACACTGAGCAAGCAGCAAGGAGAACCAAAGACATCTTTACGGAAGCAATTAAAGTTCAAAGAGAAGAGACAAACGCTTTGATGTTTGCGAGTGACATAGTAATTCTGTTAGAGACAGCGAAGAACTTGGAAGAACAGTTAAACGGAATGGATAGTGCGTTAAAAAGTGTTTATAATAAGGACATCGATAAAAATATAAAAAAGGTAATGGACTTTAGTCAAAGTAATTTAGACGATACCGAGGGTATTAGGAAATAAGACAGTAAATGCAGTATATAAGTTTCGTTATTTGGGCAGCAACATAACTGATTGTGACAGAAGCACAGTAGTAATAAAATGCAGACTGATAATAACAAGAAAAGCATTTCTGAAAAGGACTAATTTCTCCACATATGTATGCGCTGAAGAGACAGAAGCACCCTGTCAACAGTTACAACCCCCTAAATTTTCCACTTGTGTACATTGTGAATTTACGTCCCTGTTTCAAAACAAAAAAATTTTCCCATTGTTTAACACTAACCCTCCTTTAGCCGCTAAGTCCCCTATCCGTGCAACCCATCTTTCAAAGGGAGCATTTGTCTACCTTTTCAATATTTCCTCAGTCACCATTCCGCTTGAAGGGGAGGGTTGTGCATGTTATCTACTGTTTAGAGTGTTTTATTCATATTTGGATTACCAGATTTCCCTTCTCTCAGCGTCAGAGTTGACTTATACTTGCAAGACCAGCCGCAAGACTTTCGAACTGGGGTCAGCCGATGTCGCAGAAGCAAAGTAGTCCATACTGGCCAGATACTGCTAATTAGGGACCCTTTACCAATGTCGCCTCCAGCACCCAATAGAAATCTGGGAGAGACGTCAATGTGCCTTTGGGGATTATTGATTTGACTGCCAACCCCACAATATGCACTTCTTTTCCTCTCCTGTCCCATTCTTTGGACTTCCGTGAATCGTAAACCAGCTGTGGTTGCTCCTATTAGTAGCTGATCCCCTGTTCGCCTACGTCAGGTGCGCCCCTTGTATTCTGAGGTATATTGAAGTACGATTTTTTCTCTATTCGTTTGCCTGTTACCATCTGAAAATATTGTATATTGTTACTGGATGCACAAACCCTCACCCTACCTAATGTCTGGAACAGGAAATTTTTTTTCTGTCGGCAATTTGTTACAATTTTGTTGATGCTCATGTGTAACTGAATATGAGATAGCAATCTATGGTAGCAATTTGTTACAATTTTGTATAACAGTGGTGACGTATGTGGCAATTTGTTACAGTTTTGTTAGATATGGTCAAATAGGATGAAGTTGACAACTGGGCAGAAGTTGACTGAAAAGTTTAAAAAACTTCATGTTCAGAGGACTTATTTTTTAACTTTTTTGTTAGCTAAGACTTTTATTCGCCTGACTGACGTAAAACAGCTATTGTAACTAAGTCTTATGTGAGTCGTGCATTGACCCCTCGCAGTATATGCAGCAGCACTTGTTTATAACAGCCTAGTGACAGAGTGAGGGAGTCATCGTTGAGGTGTCTGTATATTAACTTACGAATTTGTCATAAATGCTGCAGTTTGTTCCACGAAACAATTCAGAACATAAAAGTTGTCAGAGTACAAATGCTGTAAATGCGTGCAAATATGAATCAGGTGAGTTGAAGATATATAGCCTGGATTTTTATTACAAGTTCCTGTCAAACTGAGGTTGACCGCTGGTATGAAGCTGATTGAAAAGTTAGAAAAAGGTTCCAGATGTAGCAAACATACTGCCAATTAGAAGAAGAGGGATTTATTTATTTCTATGGTGACACGTCGGCGTTCAAAGTACAGGGAAGACATTTTTTGTGTTCGATTCTTTGGAATTTCATACAGCAAATTAGTGCTTAAACTTTATTTGTGTGATACTCTAAAATTTGTACCAGATGATTATAATTAGAGTGCTGCTAGTACCAGATGTCCTCTTTTGGATTTAAATATCATTTGACAGTGAAGTTTGGTAGATGTTCTAATGTGTTACTACAAAAACGACTTGCACTGAAAAAACAGTTCCAGTTGTGGCCACCAGGTGCAGATCTATTGCAGTGAATGCAAGAAACACGTAGAGCAATATTTGCATATTATGATGGACTAGGAATGGAACATGGGCAGAAAAATAAAAACAAGAGAAAAGGCATAATGTTGACTTTACTATTAATTGACATTTACACAACTTGTTCAGTATGAGCACCAGAGATGTTGACTAGAAGCTACTTCTGTAAAATTAGATTATTAACACTTTCTCCAGCAGTTCCTGTCAAATCTGAGCAACATGTTGATGCATTCTTCTAGATATGTGAAAAGCCAAAAATTGCATGGATTGAGATTGTGCCATGTATCTGGAAAACATCTGGAGATAAATGTTCATAGAAGGTTACATTAAGCAGAGGGGGGAAGTTACATGAGGTATTCTACGTCTCATGTAATAACAGTGGCTTCCATACAGTTGCTGTCTTCCAAATCAGGAATCTCATGCTGGACGAGGAGGCCTCGGTAACATGCTCACATCATAGCTCTCCTGTCAGACCGTCTGACGTATACTCTTCAAAGAAGAACAGAGTGAGAATAAATATGGTTGTGAATCCATACCAACACAGTACCATACGACAACGGTGCTTCAGATGCAACAGTACCCAGAATTGGCAATTCTGTGTGTTCACTACTCCGAATAGTATAAAATGCGCCTTGGTACTGCATAGAATATTGCTCAGCCACATGTCATGAACTTCGATTCATGGCAGAACCTGAAGAGAAAATTCAGAACATTGTTGCAAACTGTGACGTTTCCGTTCCTGCATCTTCTTGATCTTGTATGGGTAACAGTGTAAAATAGACAGCAAAACTTTCTGTGCTGTTGACTATGGGGTGGACAAGGCTCGTGACACTGCTTGTGCTGCATGGCTAGTCACAGCAGCACCTCTTTAGTAACTTAGAGCAGGAGCGGATGCGTTCCTCTTCCAGGTGCCACACTAATCTCAACCACGTTTTCAAATTTATTATCGTCTCCTTTAAACCATTTAACGGCATTGGGGCTTTGTTCAGAACTTTCAGTTGGCGATACTCTCTCAATGCAGCACTCTAATTGCTGCCATTTAAATGAAACAGAGTCTCTAATGGAGCAAAGTATATCATCTCGATGGCCATACTCTTCACTCACGTTATGGCTTGTCAGATGATAGCATGGATGTCACACCGTCATAGAAACAGTACACAACGCCAGATTTACATCTGGTGGCCAAAATTGGAACTAATTTGTTTTCCAGTGTTAATCAGTTCAACATTAATACATTAGCATATCTACAAAGTTTGGCTGTCATACGATAATTACGGCACACACTGCACCTCCGTGAGTAGCAGAACATTAATTATAACCAACCAGTTTTCAAATATAATTATTATTCTACATTTATTTTTCAATTACTGATAAAGTTTCAGAACAATTAAAGCCTCCCTGTAGTCGTAAAGAATCCATAATTATCATATAAAATATAATCGGTAAAATTCAAACCCCAAGCGATGTGAAGCGGACTGAAGCAACATGTTAGAGCAATGGGTAACAAAGACCCAAAATTTTATTACCACAGCTAAGTACCCATGCTCTGAAAGAAAAACCACTACGTTAATTTCATTGATTTCAGAAATGTTTAAGATTAAACTCCAATCTTGGTCATCATCAACCCATTTGACGGTATTTATACGTAACCAAATAAATAACAGCGATGTATGGGACGCGATGTGGCACAATTTTGTGTAACAATGTTAGTGTACAGCGTAATTTGCGACAATTTTGCTGTAACGTGGGGCAGTTTGTAACAGTTTGCTGTAAGCTGTTGATCCATGTGGCAATTTGCTAAAATTTTGTTGTAAAAAGAGGCAATATGATAGAATTTTACTGTAAATGTGGATAATTTCTTACGATTTTGATCTACCATTAGGCATTTTATTACTATTTTGCTGTAATCTGGGGCAATTTCATTCAATGTTTCTTCAAAATTGGACAGTTGGTTACAATTTTGCTGTAAAGTGGGGCAGTTTGTTAACATTTTGCTGTAATATGTGACAAATTTGATAAAATTTGCTGACCATAGGACACTTTGCTACAATTTTGTCGTATCACGAGCAATTTGCAATAGCTTTTCTGTAACATGGTGATGTGTGTCAGAGCATCATGTAGTCGCCGCTGTGTGATTGCACAGGTCAGCGTTATCAGTAGATGACAATAATCATTTTTGTAACGCAAGATAAAGTTAGTAACATAGCATTGATCCCTGCTGTCGTGAACTGACTCTGAATGCAAAGCAACCCTCGTGATTACCAATATGAATGTTTATTACTGCAGTCCCCCCAAAGAACCATAGACCTTGCAGTTGGTGAGGAGGCTTGCGTACCCCAGCGATATAGATAGCCGCACCGTAGGTGCAACCACAACGGAGGGGTATCTGCTGAGAGGCCAGACAAACGTGTGGTTCCTGGAGAGGGGCAGCAGACTTTTCAGTAGTTACGGGGGAAACAGTCTGGATGATTGACGGATCTGGTCTTGTAACACTATCCAAAACGGCCTTGCTGTGCTGCTACTGCGAACGGCTGAAAGCAAGTGGAAACTACATCCGTAATTTCTCCCGAGGGCATGCAGCTTTACTGTATTGTTAAATGATGACGGCGTCCTCTTGGGTAAAATATTCCGGAGGTAAAATAGTCCACCATTCGGATCTCGGGCTTGGGGACTACCTAAGAGGACGTCCTTATCAGGATTAAGAAAACTGGCGTTCTACGGATCGGACTGTGGAATGTCAGATCCCTTAATCGGACAGGTAGGTTAGAAAATTTAAAAGGGAAATGGATAGGTTAAAGTTAGATATAGTGAGAATTAGCGAAGTTCGGTGGCAGGAGGAACAAGACTTCTGGTCAGGTGAATACAGGGTTATAAATACAAAATCAAATAGGGGTAATGCAGGAGTAGGTTTAATAATGAATAAAAAAATAGAAGTGCGGTTAAGCTACTACAAACAGCATAGCGAACGCATTATTGTGGCCAAGATAGACACGAAGCCCACGCCTACTACAGTAATACAAGTTTATACGCCAACTAGCTCTGCAAATTACGAAGGAATTGATGAAATGTATGATAAGTTAAAAGAAATTATTCAGATAGTGAAGGGAGACGAAAATTTAATAGTCATGGGTGACTGGAATTCGATAGCAAGAAGAGGAACAGAAGGTAACGTAGTAGGTGAATATGGATTGGGGGTAAGAAATGAAAGCGGAAGCCGAATAGTAGAATTTTGCACAGAGCATAACTTAAAATCATAGCTCACACTTGGCTCAAGAATCATAAAAGAAAGTTGTATACATGGAAGAAGCCTGGAGATACTGACAGGTTTCAGATAGATTATATAATGAGAGCATAACTTAATCATAGCTCACACTTGGCTCAAGAATCATAAAAGAAAGTTGTATACATGGAAGAAGCCTGGAGATACTGATAGGTTTCAGATAGATTATATAATGGTAAGGCAGAGATTTAGGAATTAGGTTTTAAATTGAAAGACATTTCCAGAGGCAGATATGGACTTTGACCACAATCTATTGGTTATGAACTGTAGATTAAAACTGAAGAAACTGCAAAAAGGTGGGAATTTAAGGAGATAGGACCTGGATAAACTGACTAAACAAGAGGTTGTACAGAGTTTCAGGGAGAGCATAATGGAACAATTGACAAGAATGGGGGAAGGAATACAATAGACGAAGAATGTGTAGTTTTGGGGGATGAAGTAGTGAAGGCAGGAGAGGTTCAAGTAGGTAAAAAGACGAGGGCTAGTAGCAAACCTTGGGTGACAGAAGAAATATTGAATTTAATTGATGAAAGGAGAAAATATAAAAATGAAGCAGGCAAAAAGTAACACAAACGTCTCAAAAATTAGAACGACAGGAAGTGCAAAATGGCTAAGCAGGCATGGCTAGAGAACAAATGTAAGGATGTTGAGGCTTATCTCACTAGAGGTAAGATAGATACTGCCTACAGGAAAATTAATGAGACCTTTGGAGAAAAGAGAACCACTTGAATATCAAGAGCTCAGATGGAAAACCCAGTTCTAAGCAAATAAGGGAAAGCAGAAAAGTGGAAGGAGTATGTACAGGGTCTATAGAAGGGCGAGGAACTTGAGGGCAATATTATGAAAATGGAAGAGGATGCAGATGAAATGGGAGATATGATACTGCATGAAGAGTTTGACAGAGCACTGTAAGACCTGATTCGAAACAAGGCCTCGGGAGTAGACAACATTCCATTAGGACTACTGACAGCCTTGGGTGAGCCAACCCTGACGAAACTCTATTATCTGGTGAGCAAGATGTATGAGACAGTCGAAGTACCCTCGGACTTCAAGAAGAATATAATTATTCCAATATCAAAGAAAGCAGATGAGGACAGATGTTAAAATTACCGAACTATCAGTTTAATAAGTCACAGCTGCAAAATACTAACGCGAATTCTTTACAGACGAATGGAAAAATTGGTAGAAGCCGACCTCGGCGAAGATCAGTTTGGATTCCGCAGAAATGTTGGAACACGTGAGGGAATACTGACCCTACGACTTATCTTAGAAAATACATTAAGGAAAGGCAAACCTACATTTCTAGCATATGTAGACTTAGAGAAAGTTTTTGGCAATGTTGACTGGAATACTCTCTTTCAAATTCTAAAGGTGGCAGGAGTAAAATCAGGGAGCGAAAGGCTATTTACAATTTGTACAGAAACCAGATGGCAGTTATGAGAGTCGAGGAGCAAGAAAGGGAAGCAGCGGTTGGGAAGGGAGTGAGACAGGGTTGTAGCCCGTCCCCGATGTTATTCAATCTGTATATTGAGCAAGCAGTGAAGGAAACAAAAGGATAATTCGGAGTAGGTATTAAAATCCATAGAGGAGAAATAAAAACGTTGAGGTTCGATGATGACATCGTAATTCTGTCAGAGACAGCAAAGGACTTGCAAGAGCAGTTGAACGGAATGGACAGTGTCTTGAAAGGAGGATACAAGATGAACACCAACAAAAGCAAAACGAGGATCATGGAATGTAGTCGAATTAAGTCGGGTGATGCTGAGGGAATCGGATTAGCAAATGAGACACTTAAAGTAGTAAAGGAGTTTTGCTATTTAGGGAGCAAAATAACTGATAATGGTCGAAGTAGAGAGGATATAAAATGTAGACTGGCAATGGCAAGGAAAGCGTTTCTGAAGAAGAGAAATTTGTTAACATCGAGTATAGGTCTGACAGGAAGTCGTTTCTGAGAGTACTTGTATGGAGTGTAGCCACGTATGGAAGTGAAACAAGGACGATACATAGTTCGGACAAGAAGGGAATAGAAGCTTTAGTAATGCGGTCCTATAGAAGAATGCTGAAGATTAGATGGGTAGATCACATAACTAATGAGGAGGTATTGAATAGAATTGGGGACAAGAGGAGTTTGTGGCACACCTTGAATAAAGGATCGGTTGGTAGGACATGTTCTGAGGCATCAAGGGATCATCAATTTAGTATTAGAAGGCAGCGTGGAGGGTAAAAATCGTAGAGGCAGACCAAGAGATGAGTACACTAAACAGATTCAGAAGGATGTAGGCTGCAGTACGTACAGGGAGATGAAGCAGCTTGCACAGGATAGAGTAGCCTGGAGAGCTGCATCAAACCAGTCTCATGACTGAAGGCCACAACAACAACAACAATATTACTGCAGTTCAGTGAAATGTCATGATGTCAACGCTGTGAAGTACCACACATTAGTACATTTTTTGTATGAGAATACTGAGCTGTTCTTTCACTAAGTTATAAGGGCCTTTAGACATATGTATTACTTAATTCTGAAATGGTCAAGGCACTTAAGAAGAAGGCCTTCTCTTCAGCCAGCGTCCCACTTGATTGCAAGTCTGGAAATGGGAGCATAATATCTTTCTCAGATGTATGCAAGCTTGTGTGTGTTTGCTCGTATGTGTGTGTGTGTGTGTGTGTGTAAAATTTACTGAGGAGGCGAAATTTTAAGTGTTTACATAATAGTAATAGTAATAAGTTACTTCAATAACGTGTCTTCTGTGGTGCGTGCACACATGAGAGATGAAATTTTCAGACAATGCAGAATTTTAGATGTTTATTTGCATTTTTGCTATGGAAATACTCTGAGTTACACCCAGTATATATTCTGACGCTGAGTGCACACATGTGAGATAAAAGTTATAGACCAAGCTTAATATTATAAACATTGTTGGACATAAGAATTTTTAGGCAAGTACAAGCTCTAAGTTACATCATCGTTGTCAGTTTATTGCGTATCTTTAATAAAGAATCGAATAATTTAGAACTTGGCGAAAAATTCACATCATTCGCATACTTCTGAACTTGGTCAATGTGGTGGCAACATACTGATGGCCCTCGTAATACTAGGCTTTGATTGTTTTCTTCGTTTTAATGCTTGGTCAAATATTGTGCTCTATTTGTGGGAAGGGGGGGGGAGGGAGGAGATGAGGGAAGAGGAGGGATTAAAGGGGCTATCAGGAGGGTTGGGTGTATTGTGACGTATATATTCAGTGTCAATGATCGTATTCATGGCTGAATTTAATCCTGAGTCGCCATTGCATTCCTGTCAATGTTATTATTTACATGGATAACACCGGTGTAGATATGGCAGATTGGGTTTAATGTCCCATCGTTAGCCACACAAGTCTTCATTTGAGTGAAGACGGTTGAGAAATTATATCAGTTGTGTCCACTTCAATAGAACTGTTCCAACACTTGTGTTCATCAGTGTTATAAATCCAAGCCAGGATAGCCAATTAAGATTTCAGTGTGATAAAAGAGTCGTGAGAGTATGGAAGTTTAAGGTGTCTTGCCAGCTTGTGGAAACTAATAACGTAACTAAGACCTAATAACGTAACTAACGGAGAACTATCTATGAGGAGGACAGCGAAACATTGTTTACATTTTGGTGTGCAGCTAAACAAAGATACTAGTAACCATGTGATTTCTGAAGGAAGTGAGAGGGGCAGGAGAAGCAGAAGTTCTGAGCAAAGCCGTCAACAGCCGACACTATTAGTCCATTTATACATAGATGATCTCTTAAACCATCCTTGAGCTGATTGTTGTAATCGATACATAGACGGCAACTTGAACGAATAGTAGTCTTCTGTGAGTGAAACGTGTACAGAGGTAAAATTTGAAATTTTCCCCGCGAATCAACTGGTCAAAAAGATTTCGGGTTTGCAGCCGGTCGTCGTGAAGTTTACGACGACCGGCTGCAAACCCGAAATAATTTTGACCACATGTACAGAGGATTGGCAAAACTATCTTCAGTGTTAAACAGTATTAGGGGTAAAAACCGACATCATCAATACAATAGGCAGTTACAGGTAACATAACTATTCGTTTACTTACCATATGGGTTAGTGAGCATGATGTCTCCTCTGTAGTCCACTACATAATAATAGACTGTCAGGTTGGAGACCTCGACGACTTTTCTAATGAAGGCATCATTGGGGTCGCAAAAGGAGAGGTCTTCGTTGAACTGCGACAATGAAACAGTCTTTTTTATATTCACATCGAAAAACACAAATAATCACGATGAATGAGCTGCGAATATCTTTCATAGCAGAAGGACAGAAAAGATAATAAATAAATTTGGGAAAAAATATTTATGGAATTTGCTGATTGAAACCAAAGGATCATTACGGGTCTAGCGTCACTTTGCTTTTATTAATCAACGCAGTTCTTCCCAGTAGTAGTCTAAAATATTGACCTGACTCTGTCTCATTTACCTGTCCTGTAAAGTCAAAAATCATACACTGAAGTCTTTCACAAGTGGTTCTTAGCTAGTGATAAATATTCCTAATTGTATTGTTATGGTCCTCAAAACGTATTTGTTGGTGATGTTCCGTCCAGAGTTGCTTTGGACATCCTCAGACCTGCTCGTGGAAACTTACTGATACGTAGAGAGTAGCTCTACAGAATCGACAGGTAAGATTCATAATTTCCACACGACAATTCGAAAGGTTAATTTTACTTTTGACAAGAATTTGTTACAACGTGCAAACATCCACCATGCCCCTGTTTTACATTATTCTTGTTGCTCTTCGACGTCCGAAGAGTTAGTCGGCAAGAATTGTTGGAAGCAGGAGTACCTCATAAAATGTCCAACGCAGGTCTGGAGGAAACTTTAGCAACATAAATATTTCTTGGACCATGAAAATGCAACTCAGAAAACTCACCAGTAGCAAAAGTTAAACATTTCAATGTTTTCATTCTGATGAATACCTGACAAATGGATATAAAAAATGATACGTCATCTAGAAACGAACGTAATACTAATACATTGATAACGATCACCCCAGTCGAGATAAATTGCCAAGACTGGGTTTTATATGATTCTATAAAAGTGCGAAAATAAAACTGAGCTTTTTCTTTGAAGACCGGTTTTATGCAGTTCTCCACGCTCGTCTATTCTGTGCAAGTCTCTTCATCTCAGAATAAATTATGGAATCTACAAACCTTTCAAAAAGGCCTATTGTAGCCAAGCCTTGGTCACCCTCTATTGCTGTCACTAAACATCATTCCTTCCAGTACTATTGTTTTAGGCCTAAGGATGTGTTCTGTCGAGCGGTCCCTTCTTTTATTCACGTTGTGCTACATGTCTTTTCCACAGCAATTCGATTCGTTACCTCATCAGATTTTGTTATATCTACTCATCTAGTCCTTAGAAGTCTCATGTAGCACAAAATTTCTGTATAACTCACCCTCTTCTTGGCTAAACTTTACTCGTAATAGTCTACGTTTCACTTCTGTACAAAACTGCACTCAAGATAAAGTCTTCAGAAAAGACGTCCTGACACTTAAATTTATACTGAATTTTGAGGATGTTCTGTTTTACAGAAATATTTTCCAGCTACTGCCGATATGCAATTTGTATCCTCTCTGCTTCAGTCCCTGTCTGTTATTTTGCTGCCCGAGCAGCAGTACTCATATGCTATCTAAGTGCCCCAGTTCCTAATCTAATTCGCTCTGCATCTTCTGATTTAATTCGACTACATCACATTACCACTTATCTTATATATGTTCCTCCTTTCAAGGCACCATCATTACCGTTCAACTGCTATCCTTTGTCCTCTCTGTGAGAGCTACAGTTTTTTCTATACGTGGTAGATTAATGGTGTTGATGTTCAGCCGAGATACTGATGCATTTTTACGCACTATATTTCGGCGACAGACCTAGTTATATTCTTCAGATAGTGCGAACTACGGTGACACACCTACTCACTTTCTGAATTCATACCAAACTGTGAAGTATGGTTAGTGTCGTGGCACTATTTATAGCCGAATTTGGCTCCAGTTACACGCTGGTTCTGGTGACCTTCAATTTTTTAAGACTGTAGACTGATTTCTGTAAAAGTTGTAGATAAACGTTCCCTCTCTGTAACTTACGGCTGCTACTTTCAGAATTTCAAAGGGTGTACTCCAGTCAACACTCTCAGAATCATGCTCGAACCAGGAAAATGCTGTAAATGCATATGCACCTTCCTTTAATCTATCTTCTAAGATTAATACCAACTCGTATTTAGCGTCCAAGTCTGTCTTCTAAGATAAGGCGTAGGGTCTACATTACCTCACGCGTTCCTGTATTGTTCTTGAAACCATACTGACCTTCCTCTAGGTTATTTTGTAAATAATTCTTGTACTATGCTACCATGCGTTGTTAAACTAATAGTTCGGTAATATTTATCTCTTTTAGCTCCTACCTTCTTTGGAATCGATTTTATTCCACTCTTCTTGAATTGTGAAGGTATTTCTTCAGGTTCATATATGTTGAATATAGGTGGAAAACTTTTGTCTTGGGATATTCTCGCAAAATACCAGTAATTCCAGGGGAATGTCTATGACTCCAGCTACAGTGTTTAGACTTAAGTCGTTCAATGATATTGCAAACTCTTTTTGCAATACTACATTTCCTACACCCTCAACGTACACTTCTGTCATTTTCTAAAAATTGCCTTCAATTCTTTTGTATAACCATTTTATACATCCTACCACATGTTGGGTCTTCCCTTCTTTGCCTGGTACTTGGTTTCTACCTCTTGATAGTATCCTTGTCTTTTCTCAAAGGATCTCTTTTATACCTTATTATTGGTACCTATCTCTGCCTAAGTCATGCGTGCTATTCACT
The DNA here is from genome assembly GCF_021461385.2 of Schistocerca piceifrons. Taxonomy (NCBI): domain Eukaryota; kingdom Metazoa; phylum Arthropoda; class Insecta; order Orthoptera; family Acrididae; genus Schistocerca; species Schistocerca piceifrons. The sequence continues at coordinate 537,167,059 of NC_060140.1, forward strand.
GATAAATAGCTTTGGATTTCACCTCTAGCCATTACTGCTTTGCCATTCTGCGCTTCCCATTAGTGTCATTTGTTGTGTTTTTATATTTTCTCATTTCACCAATTATTATCAACACGAGTATATCAATGTGCTTCTACTGTGCCAAGTCTCAATGAATAGATTCTCACTTGCTGCTTCAACTATACTGTCTAGAATTTTTAGTATTTCTATTGTGTGGTTATAATCGAAAGATTTAGCACATAACACGTTGGAACTAGTAAGAAAACGCAATAAAAGATGCCATTTATCTCGTCAACAAATGTACTGAATGTTAAAGTGTTAAATGCCCGATTGAGCATGGTAACAACTGGCCGCGGTGCCAACTACAAGCTGTTAGGCGGCGCCACTATCAAATTTATATTGGTGTACTAACTGCAAATCAAACATTAAATCGCAAGCATGTGAAAAAACAACGCGAGAGTACATTAATTGATGTGAAGCAGCGAGAACATTCACTCTCAATATTTAGTACATAAAAATATGAAAAGGTGTTTAGTAGTAAAGTATTACATCTGTTTTCTCATTTTTCTGTTATAAAATACGCAGTGAAGTTCAATGATCACTATCTTTTACAGGGAATTCCCATCCCTTGTAGGGAATCAGGACAATGCTTTAATTCAAAGCTGTGGCTCAAGTTGGAACTTGTAATTTATCTGCGGTCTATGGTCGACATTGTTACTTGGAGAAACGTTCAACCTTTCGTGCACAATGTTTACAGCCAAGTTGACAATGATACCCCGTGCTATGTGACTGAATAGTATCAAGGTTCGAAAGTACTATGAGTAATCCATGGCCATGATCGATCAATCAAAGTGAAGAATAATATCCGGAGTAATTACTTGCTGAGCAAGTGGGCGATAAGAATTTCATGATGCGAAGTTGAATGGAAAGTTTTCTTTCCCGTTGTGTGAGGATCCTCACGTCGACTTTCTTGTCGTAAATAGCGTACTAAATCTACATCTATATTCATACTCTACAAGCCACCCAACGCTGTTTGGCGGAGGGCACTTCACGTGCCACTGTCGTTACCTCCCTTTCCTGTTCCAGTCGCGTATGGTTCGCGGGAAGAGCGACTGCCGGAAAGCCTCCATGCGTGCTCGAATCTCTCTAGTTTTACATTCGTGATCTCCTCGAGATGTATAAGTAGAGGGAAGCAATATATTCGATACCTCATCCAGAAACGCACCCTCTCGAAAGCTACACCGCGATGCAGAGCGCCTCTCTTGCAGAGTCTGCCACTTGAGTTTGCTAAACATCTCCGTAACGCTATCACGCTTACCAAATAATCCTGTGACGAAGCGCGCCGCTCTTATTTGGATTTTCTCTATTTCCTCTGTCAACCCGACCTGGTGCGGATCCCACACTGATGAGCAGTACTCAAGTATAGGTCGCACGAGTGTTTTGTACGCCACATTTTCTAAGGACTCTCCCAATGTATCTCAACCTGGCACCCGCCTTACCAACAGTTAATTTTATATGCTCATTCAACTTCATATCGTTCCGTACGCATACTCCCAGATATTTTACAGAAGTAACCGCTACCAGAGTTTGTTCCGCTATCATATAATCATACAATAAAGGATCCTTGTTTCTATGTATGCGCAATACATTATATTTGTCTATGTTATGGGTCACTTGCCACTCCTTGCACCAAGTGCCTATCCGCCGTAGATCATCCTGCATTTCGCTGCAATTTTCTAATGCTGCAACTTCTCTGTGTACTACAGCATTATCCACGAAAAGCGGCATGGAACTTCCGACACTCTCTACTAGGTCATTTATATATATTGTGAAAAGCAATGGTCCCATAACACTCCCCTGTGGCACGCCAGGGGTTTTGAACCGTTCATTAGCTGGAAATGTTTGTGTTTGGCTCTAGTTGGAGACCACCTGTAGCTATTCGTGGACTTCGTCTTCCCATAAAACGAAGGAATTGTCTCCAGGCTGCAGTTGTACTAGATAGATTTGAAGAATATTCTGGAAAATCGAGCGAATAATATGGCTACCCAGATAGGCCAACATGAATCTCATCGAACTTTTATGGGAAAGAGTCGAGCGGTCAGTTGATGTACAAAATCTCGCACCGGGAAGACATCCGCAGTCATGACGGCTAAAGAAGCAGCATGGCTCAATGTGTCTGCAGGTGACTTACAAATACTTATTGAGGGCATGCCACGTCGAGATGCTGCACTGCGCCGGGAACATTGTCTTTCTTATTCGGCTGTCACTTTTGGCCTCTCAGTGCATAATCGAAAAACTGCGTGCAATGAATTTCTTTTATTGAGGATTAACTGTTACCTTCCGCTGTCCTATAAGCACTAGTGTTGCAACCCTCCTCTATACTACAATATCCTCACCGCACAGCCTCACGGAAATTCAACGATGTCCGTCAAATGAAATATATGTATATATAAATATATGAAGTGAAAATTAAGGTTCACATAACACTCCCTTAGGCTACGTCTGATGTTACTTTTAGACCTGACGGTTGTGCCCCTTTAGGAACAACGTGTTGACTACCGTATGGCAGAAATTTCTGTAACCGGTTACTAAGCTGCTCAGGTGTTCCGTAAGATAGTGTTTTATTCACTAAGGCAGCGTGTAATCGTATGCAATATCTTCCAAACATCGCTGTTAATTGCCTTTTAGATTTCACCTACGAAAATAGCGAACACAGTTTTGCAAGATGGTTATTTGTGGAATCCAGGAATATCCGAACAGAAAAATTATCGATCTTCCAGAATATCGTAACGCGGGATCATAAAATTCGTTCCATAATTCTACAGCAGACTGTCATTAGCGATTCTGGTTTACGCACACGGACGTATCAGGCAAATAACCGTTCTTAGAGAACGAACCTCATTGTAATAGTTTGGTACAATCTATGTTCCAGCGAGGTAACCCACCTACTCCTAGAGGGGATACAACTTCTTTTTTCCTAGTCTACGTAGATACTTGGACGTGTTCCATGACTTTACCTGCGTCATTTTCCATCTCAGTGAGTGACTTTATAGATGATTCTGATACATTTGCTGTCTTTACGTGAGATGAAAACTGTTGTGTCTAGACAAGACAGCCTAGACACAATGAGAGGAAGCCGAAAGGCACGCGCTAAGTTAAAGCAGTATGGCGTGAGGTCTGAAACAGGATACGTAATGAATGCTATAAAGAAAAGTACGTAGCTTCTGGAATACTTAACTTTGAAACGTACCCTTTGAACAATTTATATAGGACTGTGCTTAAACTGACACACAATATTTTTAGCGCAACGCAATCTGACTTTCAAAATTCCCTACAAAACAATGGCCCTGACTAACATTTAACTATACCTTTCACAAATCACTTACCTCACAAAAATCTTCGCTGCTCAAGCTACTGCAATACAGCGAGCGCCACTACTGCCAGCTAAATAAAAGATTCAAACTATGGAAGGCACTAACTACTGATAGGGATAGTTAGCAAATGAAAGATATTAATAGAGAACGAACAATGTATTTACCTTGATATCATCACAAGTCATAATATATATATCAGTTCATGACAAATTACAAACCTCCGCCATCTCTCTCCCCACATCCACCACTGCTGGCGGCTCACCTCCAACTGCGCAACGCTACACGCTGTTCACAGCCAGCTGCCTAACACTAGAATGGCGAGTATTACAACAATGCAAAGCAGCCACAGACTGCACACAGCACAGCCAGTGATTTTCATATTGAGCGCTACGTAATGTTGCCAATAAGAAAACATAAACAGCCTACTTACATAGAGAAAACATAAACAGCTAAACAGCCTACTTACATAGAGAAAACATAAACAGCCTACTTACAACTTTAATCCATCCTTTTGGTACATCTGGAGATTGTGGCGATACAAGTGAGACTCTTTAGATACATGCAATGTTACTAATGGCGCCTTGCTAGGTCGTAGCCATTGACTTAGCTGAAGGCTATTCTAACTATCTGCACTGCAAATGAGCGAGGCTTCGTCAGTGTAGTCGCTAGCTACGTCGTCCGTACAACTGGGGCGAGTGCTATTCCGTATCTCGAGACCTGCCTTGTGGTGGCGCTCGGTCTGCGATCACACAGTGGCGACACGCGGGTCCGACATGTACTAATGGACCGCGGCCGATTTAAAGCTACCACCTAGCAAGTGTGGTGTCTGGAGGTGACACCACAAAGACATCATATGGTTGTTCGACACATCGGTAGTAGGAATATGGCGTTTGATTACACTCGGTGATTTTCGTATTGGAGTGCTTCAGTTCAGTTTGGTTTCATTGAGCTTTTGTTTGTCGACAACGTTTTGGCTTTCTGTAAATGTATGATGAAACTTTCTTTGATTATGTAGCCTTCCCTTCGACAGTCTGACTGGAAACACATCTATAGTGATGTGGCAATTATATACTCAGAAGTCTAGCCTTACATCACAATGAGCGTATTGACATTTAATAGACTACTAAGATAACTAGAAAGCAATGTTAGCAATAATCAGCTCACATAGACCAGAGGGTCAGGATTATCGGCTGAAATATTGTTGTTTCCGAAGTAAAAGCCCTTCAACTCGTAGGCGGCTTCTGTCTGCTGTTCCACATTAGGCAGGTGCAGACTGGGACCCACCACGCCTGCAAAGTCTTCGTTTAGATTGGCAATGAGCTCCGAGTTCTCAAGTACGCCAGATCCTGTGACAGAACAATGAGCCATGAGTTAGAGCGAAAACCTCCAATGGGTGGTGTGTAGGATAGCACAGGGTATCAGATATATTTCAATGTTAAAGCAAATGAATCGCATTCTCTATCACAGAATCTGGAAGATATATTTTACAAAGCACTTATTTATGAGAATCAAATTAATAAGCTGCAATATTTGCTATTAATTACGTTTGGCAGTGGGATATGGTACTAAAAATATGCAAGAAATTATGTTCTTTTAGTTACCTTTCAAAACGTTTTAATAATTTGCCCGCAGCAGATGTGAATATCCCCGGAAGCCTAGTCAATGTGCAAAAGAAAGCGACGGTAATAATCTTGTGGCATTAGTGGACAGCAGGTCTCTCGGTGTTGTTTAGCAGCGTAAGGGGAAATGACTTGTCCACTCTCTCGTGATATGTGACTTCTGTAGCTTAAGTTTATCTGTCTGCGGAACCGTTGTGATTCATTAAGTAGAAACGTAGTTGAAAATGATCGAGGATACTACTGTATTTTGGAGAACTTAAAGACAACTGGGCTATTTTGTGTGTAATAAAATGAGGCTTGGTCACGTCTCTAAGAATCACACCGGTAACACTGCATCTGTTTCATCTATAGAGACAAATGAAGACTAGTCTAGTTATAGAATACTGGCCATTAAAATTGCTACACCAAGAAGAAATGCGGATGATAAACGGGTATCCATTGGACAAATATATTATACTAGAACTGACATGCGATTACATTTTCACGCAAATTGAGTGCATAGATCCTGAGAAATCAGTACCCAGAACAACCACCTCTGGCCATAATAACGGCCTTGATACGCCTGGACATTGAGTCAAACAGAGCTTGGATGGCGTGTACAGGTATAGCTGCCCATGCAGCATCAACACGATACCACAGTTCATCAAGAGTAGTGACTGGCGTAGTGTGACGAACAGTTGCTCGGCCACCATTGACCAGGCGTTTTCAATTGGTGAGAGATCTGGAGAATGTGGTGGCCACGGCAGCAGTCGAACGTTTTCTGTATCCAGAAAGACCCGTACAGGACCTGCAACATGCGGTCGTGCATTATCCTGCTGAAATGTAGGGTTTCGCAGGGATCGAATGAAGGGTAGAGCCACGGGTCGTAACACATCTTAAATGTAACGTCCACTGTCCAAAGTGCCGTCAATGCGAACAAGAGGTGACCGAGACGTGTAACCAATGGCACCCCATACCATCACGCCGGGTGATACGCCAGTATGGCGATGAGGAATACACGCTTCCAATGTGCGTTCACCGCGATGTCGCCAAACACGGATGCGACCATCATGATACAGTAAGCAGAACCAGGATTCATCCGAAAAAATGACGTTTCGCCATTCGTGCACCCAGATTCGTCTTTGAGTACACCATCGCATGCGCTCCTGTCTGTGATGGAGCGTCAAGGGTAACCGCAGCTATGGTCTCCGAGCTGATAGTCCATGCTGCTGCAAACGTTGTCGAACTGTTCGTGCAGATGGTTGTCGTCTTGCAAACGTCCCCATCTGTTGACTCAGGGATCGAGATGTGGCTGCACGATCCGTTACAGTCATGCGGATTAGATGCCTGTTATCTCGACTGCTAGTGATACAATTCCGTGTGGATCCAGCACGGCGTTCCGTATTGCCCTCCTGAACCCACCGATTCCATATTCTGCTAACAGTCATTGGATCTCGACCAACGCGAGCAGCAATGTCGCGATACGATAAACCGCAATCGCGATCGGCTACAATCCGACCTTTTTCAAAGTGATAGTACGCATTTCTCCTCCTTACACGAGGCATCACAACAACGTTTCACCAGGCAACGCCGGTCAACTGCTGTTTGTGTATGAGAAATCGGTTGGAAACTTTCCTCATGTCAGCATGTTGTAGGTGTCGCCACCGCCGCCAACCTTGTGTGAATGCTCTGAAAAGGTAATCATTTGCATATCACAGCATCTTCTTCCTGTCGGTTTAATTTCGCGTCTGTAGCACGTTATCTTCGTGTTGTAGCAATTTTAATGGCCAGTAGTGTACCTGCGGTGATGTGCATTCCATTTCTTTATATCTGTTTCACGTACTATCCAATATATATCTGATTATTGTGAATATATGGTGTATATTTTGAGCCCTTTGCTCTCAAGTGCATTGTGTATTTAAGTTGGCTTTTAGGAATGATGATCCAATTTCAGAAGGGAACTTTTAAGGAACGCTTAATACTGATCGAAAATTATTAAATAGATTACATCGATCATCCTGCTTTATTAAGGGGAAGATACTGTTGGTGACAACTGTATTATAATCCGTGGTTTATTTAGAACTAGTAAGTGTGTAAGCATTAATGTACTAGGCCGATAAGTTTGCTGTAAGTCCCATAATACCTCAAAAGACATATAAGACTCGGTAGATTTTTCATGTCTCACAGTATAAAAATAATGTACTGGCTTTCCCGGCTACGTTTCCTACGTGAGTTTAATACTCGTACAACATTGATCAATAACGCACAGGTAGGGCAGCAGATGCTTTGTCAGCTAAAGCTGTTAAGATAAATCATGCACAGAATACGTACCAGACTCCGCAGAAGTAGTGCCTGTCATGACGGGCACTTTGCTGAAACGGCCGTCGATGAGCATCTGGATAGGGGAGTCAGAGAGGAAAGCACCCTCCATGTCGGGCTCAATGTTTGGCGCCCAGAGAACGCTTATAATGTGTTTCTTCTCCTAAAACCGAAAACCAAATTGTAGTTCTCATTTAAAATCTTAGAGCATGAACTTTTGTTGGACACCATGACCAGTGCCAGTTACCTATCGGCATTCTATAAACTTAAGAGATTTGTCAATGCTCTGCTTAGCAGCAAAAGCTACTTGTCGTTACTCACGTGTTACTAAGACAATTTTGTCATGTAGAAACAATCAGTAGCGCGAATGCGCTTGTTTGATTATAGAGAGTGTTTATTGCATCTAATTATTCTGAAATACAAGGAATCTGGACGCTGGGTAATGTTTTTCTCCATCAGGTCACTGGTTAACATTTGAGTTTACGCTTGCATTTGGTTTTCCCTGCTGGCTGGGAACAACTTCATGTCATTGTTGCACAGATTATAAGTAGATCAAGAAAAATAAGTACTACGCAGTAGCAGATGTCAGGACACACTATGAGCTGTCAGGCATTAGTCATACGATTATGTTTAAGAAGCTGAGGAAACAGACTTGTCGTAGGTCAGCTCTGTGTGTTAATAGGTGTTGTGACTCAAGAAATTACTCCACACTAGGCTACTGTCTTTGAAGAAATCATTTCGTCACATTTGAGTTCCTAGTGAGAAGTGTTACCGTTAACCGCCCTACGCCATCTAGCAACGACCGCTGCTCTTCACTAACTTTTCACTAAAAATTATGCTATTTGTTATATATTTTATTGAAACACTCTTATGTAAGACTTCATTTATATAATTTACGTCCGTTCCAATTTAATTTTCATTTTAATTACTTGCTGTTCTAACCAAAACATAAAATATAATATGAGAAACAGGACGTTATACGTATTATAGAAGTGTAATCGTCTTCCGCCTCTATAAGACTAATTTTATAGCCACCACAATTTATTCAATTTTAGAATGATTTCTGTACTCAATTTATGTTCTTTGAACACTTGGTTAAATTCTGATCAACTTCAGTCTGTCAGCAGACGAATACATTTTTCATTTGGTTAAACATTTCTAAAAATATTTCTTTTCATACGATTAGAATAATTTTAAAAACTGTGCTTTTAACTGGAATTCATTTTAATTACTTTATAAGATTATTTGTTCATTATGCACGAATCAAGAAACTCTTGGATAGCTTTGCATCCCATATACAGGGTGTTACAAAAAGGTACGGCCAAACTTTCAGGAAACATTCCTCACACACAAATAAAGAAAAGATGTTATGTGGACATGTGTCCGGAAACGCTTATTTCCATGTTAGAGCTCATTTTAGTTTCGTCACCTACGCTTCCACCTACGCACAATGGAGCACGTTATCATGATTTCATACGGGATACTCTACCTGTGCTGCTAGAACATGTGTCTTTACAAGTACGACACAACATCTGGTTCATGCACGATGGAGCTCGTGCACATTTCAGTTGAAGTGTTCGTACCCTTCTCAACAACAGATTCGGTGACCAATGGATTGGTAGAGGCGGACCAATTCCATGACCTCCACGCTCTCTTGACCTCAACACTCTTGACTTTCATTTATGGGGGCATTTGAAAGCTCTTACCCCCGGTATCAAATGTAGAGACTCTTCGTGCTCGTATTGTGGACGGCTGTGGTACAATACGCCATTCTCCAGGGCTGCATCAGCGCATCAGGGATTCCATGCGACGGAGGGTGGATACATGTATCCTCGCTAACGGAGGACATTTTGAACATTTCCTTTAACAAAGTGTTTGAAGTCACGCTGGTACGTTCTGTTGTTATGTGTTTCCATTCCATCACTAATGTGATTTGAAGAGAAGTAATAAAATGAGCTCTAACATGGAAAGTAAGCGTTTCCGGACACATGTCCACATAACATATTTTCTTTCTTTGGGCGTGAGGTATGTTTCCTGAAAGTTTGGCCGTACCTTTTTGTAACACCCTGTATAACTGGCTGAAGTACGCGTGGCAGATTTGAATCCTGCCATTTTTACATGTTACGACTTGTTACAGTGCAGCAGAATGAAAACTGTATCGTGTTTTTACTATAATCTCTTAGTGTAATAACTAGTAATGTATTTTATTTTCCTTCCGTTTCAGACTCTGAAGATGGCTATTGCACAGCCAAAACCGATAATTTTATTCCAAAATCAATACCATTAAATAGAAGAAGCGGCGATTCTACATACCTCATCTGTCTGGATGAGTGAATCGTCTACCAGAAGATCAGTAGAGTTCACAGATTGTAGGAAGTCGAGCAGATGTTGCGAATCATTCGTTGCGTAGCCGAGTGCGGCCCCTAGTCTAAGAGTATGAGTCCGAGCTTCTTCACTTGTGCGCGGACGTACGGTGATGAAGTTCCCACTCTGAATGATGGCTCGTGAGAATAGACCTGCAAAATGAAGAATTGCACTCTGAAATTTAGGGTCTACGCTGAGAAAGCACTGCAGTCAGAATAATGTGAGTTAATCACCTTCCTTCTGGCTTACAGAAAGTAGGCACGAAGTGACACTACCCTTAAGACATTAGGAAAGTAGATAGTTACTCAATCCGACTATTGTATCTCACCACACTGCCACATCTTCGTCCCTACACGGCTTTTTATATGCTTCTAGTCTTCCTAAAGTGTAACGAATTCATGTTTTAGAAAAATACTGACTATCCCATGCAAGGGGGATCCAGTTCACTCGAACCTGTACCACTAATGAATCGGGCTCTTGAACAGGTCGCTGTGTCTAATAGATAAAAGCTATGCAAAGCAAAATCAGACTCACAATGGTGGTGGGAATAGTGACACAGAAGGTCAGAGTCACCCATCATCTATCATTCCATTCCTGTTCTACATACTACAGTAGTTTCTCTGCCGTGATTTGCCTCTGATTCAGTGAATGATGTACACTTGGTTCCTAGGTATCATTTCGGAAGGTGAGGTTTTGATTAGGAAACCAAAGGTTTGTCTCGTCAATATAGATGCAGTTGTGTTATATTTAAAAGAACAGCTCCCGTCACTGTAACTGGTAAATGAAATGTTGGCCCCATAATATCACACATGATTCCGTTAGTTAATAACCCACAACCTCTTAGCCGTAAGTATCTTCCTCGTGTGGGCTTCCCTCGTTCATACCAGTTCTCCGCCACAGTTACATTGTCATACAATGTGTACACCCAACGTAGAACTGCTCGCTGGAAGTATAGGTTCGGTTTCATCACCTCCTTTTGACATGGTTGACCCTCTGTTTTGCCCCTGAACATATGCATGGCAAATGCCCTTTCTCCCGTCTGGATCTCACGTGCAGAATATATGGTGACCACCCCACTTTGACACTGCTGTATCTCTCCCTCGGTGACTGGTGTATGCTGATTCCTATTTTCTGCTATCAGTAACAAAACTCCTTCATTTGCATAAACTTTCCCACTAAATTTTAACCTTACAGAGATTGTGCTACATCTTACTATATGTCTACAATGCCGTTGGTTCTTAGGCCGAGGAATCGTCGTAAAGTAAATGAATCAGACTCTGTGTCCGTATGGTTTAAGGGTGCACTGAATTGTGCAAAGATTAAAGTTGTTGGTAATGTCATGCATTATTATAGAATGCATGTTTTTCCACCACTGGAAACTTTCATAACGTGCACAACTGGCTGCATTCATGCTGCGTTCCACAGTTGCTCAATGACAGTAGAAAGTCACGTTTTGACTGTTAGGCTCGGCTATGAACTGCAGTTGTGGCGGTAGTTCTTGCTGTACTTTCCTCAGTCTATCCAGATGTTGCTCAGGTGACAATAGGATCAGACCCAATTAACCATGAATTCTGTCACGATTAGCTTCTTGGAAGCCCTTTAACGCCACTCTTACATCTCAAATACTACGGTATTCCCTACTGACAGCAGAAGTAATGTTAAATTTATTCTCCAATCCACCACTTGCATTAGTGTTTGGACGACCTCCAAATACTGGTTTAGAATTCTAGCTGTTGCTCTGCCATAGTCCATTACCACTCTAATTAGTTGTCGACGCATACATGTGTTATTCAGCATGCCGCTCTCCAAACTCACAATCTGCTCTCGCGCCTTCCACTGTCCTATTTAACTCACTTACGACATCTGCATCCGCTGCTCTGGCATCTATGCATCCCTTTCTCTCCCTCAGCAGTTCATGTGACGCTACCCCTTACTGCTGCATGCATTTGCTTTCTCAATCACGCATATGCCACGAGCCACTTCTTTTAACGATTTGACACATCATTAAATGCTCCATTACTGCTCGTTAACTGTTTCAAACCCGAGAGTACCTCTTCCAAGCCCTTTAATTTGTTTTGTAGTTCCCACAGACTAAATAGCGAACAATGTCCACTTGTGGCTAGATGATACCACAACATGCTGCCTGATAACGAAACTCCTCCACCCAGGTGATTGTTCCAGGAGAAGAGGTACAGCACTGCCAAAACTGGCATCCTCACTTCCTCACCCTCGCTGAATGTCGCTCTGAGGACTGGAACCATTACCATTCCCCTCCTCCTAGAAACATGTTGTCTCTGATCAGCATCTCTCACACAATAAATCAAGATAATCCTTACCATAACATGCACATATGATCCTACCCAAAACGATTTACACAATACGGTCGCAAGAATAATAATACAACCATTGACTGCCTCCTAGGAATTATAGAACCGGTTATACCAAGTGTATGGTCTTCCTTTTCCTGTTGCTCATTTTCCTCTTTGTCTTTTACTCTCTTCTTTGGTCTTACCGACATTCCCCCTCAGATCTATTCTGGTGCACTCTTGAATGGCCGTAAGGGTCAGACATGTACGATCGTTGAAGTTATTGATAACTGTAGCTTCACATTCACAGGTGACGTGGTTTCAGTCTCTTGGCTGAAGCCCTGGTATTGTGTCAAAAGCTCTTTTTTTTTCTCTCTTTCTCAGTATATGGATTCACAACAGCAGCCACGACTGACTCACATTGTATTAAGGTAAAGTTCATGTGCGCTTTGCTGCACTATCCTGTATCTCCATTGCTTTGGTGTTTGTATTTTGGACTCTCTTCCAAACTCCTCTCACAGTTCTCGCAAACTCTCAGACCCACTCTCCACTCCGGCACCATTTCAGCTTAATCAGATCGTATGGCGATGGCACCGTTTTACTATAACCGCCTCGAATGGTGTGAACTCTGTGCTGGTACAACACTGTGCTCGACTGCACTTTCGGATTATAAGCACTCAGCACATAAGATAAACACATATCCCAGTCCAAATGGGGGGAGTTGACATAATAACTAAGCGTCCTCTTGATCGATGAATCCGCTCCGTCCTTCTGTTTGACTGAGCATGAAGTACACAAGTCCTTCATCAGGTCTGACATGAAGTTCATTTCTTGATCCGTTATTATCTTGCTTCCCAAACTTCTCTTGATCCATTATTCTCGTCTCTTGCATCCCAAACTTCAATAACGATCTATTCACCAATGCTTGCATGACTGTGACTGCTTTCTGGTCCAAACTCGCCACTATCTCCACGTAACGAGAAAAATGGTCTGTTGTACTCGGCACAAATCGATTCCTTGCTGGTGTCCGGTTAAACAGTTCTAACAATGGGGATGGTCTCCAAGTAGTCGGGCATAGCGATTTCCAGTCATTGATCGGTTTAGTTGGACCAGCGGACCCAGTCATTTCATATAATCACAGCCTATACCACCAGCTTTCACTGTGACTTGTTGACAACTTACATTCATGGTTTCGTGGGTCAGAGCCACTCTCGAATCCTACCATCAGCTTTTACCAACTGACATCGAGATTCAGCTGAGGTCACGGTTTTCCAGTCGCCTAGGGTCCATCCAATAAGGTCACGAGACCAGGAAAGGCGCTGCAGCCCATGTCGTGCATTTAACAAAGGCAATCGCGTCGGTCGTCTGCTGCCACGTCGCATTAAAGCCAAATTTTGCCACACTGTCCTCAGGTAAGTTCGTCTTAAGTCCCACATTCATTTCTACGGTTAGTTCACCCAGTGTTATTTGTAAAATGGTTCAAATGGCTCTGAGGACTGTGGGACTTAACTGCTGAGGTCATCAGTACCCTAGAACTTAGAACTACTTAAACCTAACTAACCAAAGGACATCACACACATGCATGCCCGAGGCAGGATTCGAACCTGCGACCGTAGCGGTCGTTCGGTTCCAGACTGTAGCGCCTAGAACCGCATGGCCTCTCCGGCCGGCCGTTATTTGTCTATTAGCACTGAAAACTCTATGCAAACGCCGCTTCTCTCGGTCGTTAAGTGAAGGCCACTGGCCACTGCGTTGTCCGTGGGGAGAGATAATGCCTGAAATTTGGTGTTGTAGGCATAGTCTTGAGACTGTGGATCTAGGAGTACTGAGTTCCTCAACCATGTTCCGAAATTTGATCCCCCATTCGTCTAGCTCCAACTGCCATTCCATGTTCAGTGTCTGTTAAATCCCGTCGTGTGGATATAACAACATCTCGTGAGCATACATGAGAGCTCCACCAATGCACCGCCGTTTTGTGCCTTGTGCACGCGGTACAACCAGCCATCTGCACATGGGCATATTGCTAGTTCATTACTTTAATCACCTCAGTAAAATTAAAAGATTTATTTCAAGATTTTTGAGAAATGTACAGCTCATCGGATCATTACATGCTCCTTTTCTGCATTTTTTTCTTGATTATTAGTGTTTCGGTGTTATTCTCCTGTCACATATTTGAAGTACTCACTTTTTACATGATATGCTGATTATGTACATTGAATAAAGCTAAACGGCTGTTGTTATATTCGACATCCTTCTTTGTGTTCTTAAGATGGAAATCGAATATGGCAAGAGCCGTTTGGCTTTATTCAGTGTACACAATGAGCGTCTGATGTAACAAGTGAACAACAATATTATATGATCATTTGCCTACAGTTATTATTTTGCTGTGTTTAAAATAGTTTGGTAATGATTAATTTAATTTTTAGGGTTCATTACACCTTCTGAAGACGAAAATTTTCGTATTGTTGAAACCTAGGTAAAAGGTTCCAATAAACCTTTATTTGCAACTAATTTAGCTGATGTTTTCAGTCTATCCAAAGATCGATAATAACGAATTTTTGATATGCGCCTTCCTTATTTGTTGTCGGCTGCGGGGGCCGAACGGTTCTAGGCGCTACATTCCGGAACCGCGCGGCTGCTACGGTCACAGGTTCGAATCCTGCCTCGTGCATGGATAGTGTGATATCCTTAGGTTAGTTAGGTTTAGGTAGTTCTAAGTTCTAGGTGACTGATGACCTCAGATGTTAAGTCCCATAGTGCTCAGAGCCATTTGAACCAATTGAACCTTATTGGTTTGTGTGACTTATAAAATTCTAACGCCAAGACATAGTACAAAGCTGTGAGGTTACTAGCGAGAAACAGCGATCTTAAAACCAATAACTTGAAAGAGAATGTGTTGCAACACGCTGATAAACTTAAGTGATGCTGATATGATAATGAAAGTCACGTGTGTCGAACGTTTCGAAACGGAAATTTACGTGAAATACTCATGTGAACTGAACTGACTGCCAGGGAAGAGAAACTCGCTTCACAGCAATATTTCTACGAGTCGCGCATTTTGTTTATGGAACAAGAGTTCCGCTGCTTCCCAAAGCACAAGATGCAGACAGTCCATTAGAGTCGCCACCTTTTGTTTCCTGTCTGTCACATTAAACAGGCTTCCGTCTCCCTCCACTACACGTTGCCACAGCTTCCACAGTTTTCCGAGGCCCTAAACAGAGAGAAACTACAGTAAACATAACATTTCTTTAGTGTCAACAGCAATATACAGCACTTGTAATATAGCGCTATGCCTGTTTACAGCGCAATGTGTTTTAGAGTTGCAACTTGTAGGCAGTTAGGTTGTTGTTGTACTTTGCATTTTTGTTAAATTTTACAAATAATTATCATCTTGAATGATGAGACTAGTGGTTTTGAGGAACCGATTTGTACAGTACTTGCTAGGAAGAGATGGTGATGACCACGCGTCGACTTACATAACGAAGTATCACCACAAAAAATACTTCCGGAACTGCGAAGTTGGTGCCAGTGAACTAGAGGAACAACTGTTTGATGTCATTTCACATGGTATTTCACAAGATGTTATTGACGTTTCCCCAAATATAACTTTTTAAACTCATGCTTCTGTGTCAGCAGATACAGTCGATATGGACAGCGACAGTAAAATATCAAATGTAAGTGCTACTAAAAGTCAAGATCATTAGACAATGTTCCAGAGGGATTTCTGTGCAACGAGTCAAAATACGTTGGAAGTGTACAAAAATACATCTAATATTCCAATATGCAACGTGAAAAGATAACAAAGAGTTACAAATGAGCTATCAGTCAGGCCCAACTAAAATATAATACATTAATCAAAATATCAGTAAGTTTACTAAGAAAACCAATCAAAAATTAGTTACATTCAAACCGGAAATCCATATAGAAATCTGAAAGTTAATTAATGAATGTGAACACAGCCAAAATCGGTAAATGGTGCAGCGCTTAAAGAATCGTCTAATGCTGAGCAGACATTAGGAGCTCGTGAAATTAAGACAAAGTGTATGGCATCCAATGGAGTTCAGTTAAACATAAACAAATTATTAAATTAATTATTAAAATGTGATTCTAGTCACAAGCTACTGGATTCTGAAACAGAGAATATAGTCAAAAGTCACATAAAGCTCTAAAGTAGTGCAACGGGAAACTAAATGCAACGAGGATGTGGGTGACATTCATCTCGAACTGAACGCAATTTGGGGCAAAACTGAAAGCAGAGTAGTTTGGGAATTAAAATCAATTAACAGTAAACTGGTTTCATTCCACAGAAACAGCGACTAATTATGAAAAGCAGACGAAGGCAGAAATCAAGCATCGGCTTGAAGTTTGGTATGCACTGAGGGGACGATACGACAACTTAGAAAATTTTTGCAATTATCTCAGAATTAGCAAATGTCATAGCTTCTCGATCAGAGGAACAGACGTTGTTGCATTTGCTAAACAATCTCATGGCAAACTACTACCTGAAGTATGTGATGACAAAAAGCGTACTGTCTATGTCACAGCAGATTACAAGGAGCTCTGTCGAGGGTGATGAGAATAGGGTCACAATGTACAACTTATGAAACCAAAATGAATACAGGTACAGCAACGTAAAAAACAGCAGCAGCTATGAAGAGTTTTTCCTAACTTATTTGTAATACAACCTGTACTTGCAAGATCTTCTTCAGGAAACCTATTTGATCTACATCATTATGACGACATTACGGGTAAAAAAATTAACTGAAACGTGTAAAACTAATGTTAACATGAACACTGGATCAGTTAGATGGACTGGCTGGCAACAACAAGAACTTAGAAGTTTGGCATAATTTTGAGTGAATACGGAATGACGAAACGATCCTAACGATAGCGGCGCGCAGAGAAAGTGTAACACGCCGTCACCAGAGGGAAATGACGCGCCACCGACACAATATATCCGTCATCATTCTTGGGAAGACAGATCGCAGCATCATAATAACCAAGCAGCCGCGTAACTGTTGCTACAGTCCTCTAACACCAAAATGAAGAGGTCATAAGAAACCGAGGAAATGTCAGGATCGCCGGCCGCGGTGGTCTCGCGGTTCTAGGCGCGCAGTCCGGAACTGTGCGACTGCTACGGTCGCAGGTTCGAATCCTGCCTCTGGCATGGATGTGTGTGATGTCCTTAGGTTGGTTAGGTTTAAGTAGTTCTAACTTCTAGGGGACTAATGACCACAGCAGTTGAGTCCCATAGTGCTCAGAGCCATTTGAACCATTTGAAATGTCAGGATCATGGTGGTAGTGATGAGGAATAAAATTTAGATACGTAGCCTCATGGTAGTAACAGCTCGTTTGTGAGTATGTAATTAGTAGGTATAGGGCCCGAACTACATTATTGTTTTTTCTGTTGTATATTTCCACAGTAGAGTCCACTCTTCTACTTTCTAGAAATCAATCAAGAAACGCTTATTTATAGACCAATAGCAAGCGTGAGAGGATTTCAACGTACAAAACCCTATTATGTAGTGAAGGAAGCTACGGAGCCCAGCGAAGAGAATCAGATATAACTCCACATTACTTCTAAGATTATGCTACAGCAGTACCACATAATTTAATCAATAGCGTGACAGTAGTCATACGTTATCCAGAAGATTAACCCAACACAAGGTCATGGCGATTACGCATTGAGAAAACAAAACGATTTTGCTACAAGCTTAAAACCATTGTTGGGTACATTATTTCCAAGAAAGGAAGCTAACGTTTACCTATTGCTACTAGCAGGAACGAAGTATTATTTTCAAAGAACATTAACGAGAGATGTCACGTTAAAGTCGAAATAAAAGGAAGCTTAAAGGTTATTTACAATTTATTTTCAAATTTTGCTAAGAAAAAGATAAAAAAGGTAAACAAACAGACCGTTAGTTTGTCAAACGGGTAACATACAGCTGATTATCATGGCCAGACAATGCAGGCTGTACCATGGCACTCTAGATTCTGCTATACTTGCATACGTAGAATGGAGTGAGTGCCCTAACCTCTCCAGAGTTTATTTAGCATGCAGGGTGATTCCGTGACTATGTTATGATCTTTCAGGGATGATGAGAAGGGTAACTGTACCCATTTGCGATATGGGGCCCTCGTCCGGAAACGATCGAGTATAAAGTTATAAGCAAAAAGCGTTCGGATACCTCTGATGGTGGACCTCTTCAGCCGAAAGGTCTTTGCTTCCATATTTTGGGAGGAGACAGTATGCACCAAAACTAGAAAAAATTGGTTAGTAAACTTGGGCTCTGAATACCATACTTTAAGTGCTACGAGCACTTATTCGGCAGAAATGTGTTTCACACTAGCGAAGATAAACAAACTCTCTATCCCTTCTTGTTGTCAGCGTATTCCATGTGTTCCTCTCTTCCACGATTCTGTGAAGAACGTCATTTATTATTTTTTCAATCCACATCTCGGACGCTTCGATTCTCTATTTCCCGTATCTCACTGTCCATGATTTACTGCCATGTAATGCTGTACTGCAAACACACAGCCTCAGAAATTTTTTCCTAAAATAAAGGCGTATATTTCACGCCAATAGACTCCTCTGGACCAGAAACACCCTCTTCGCCTGTGATAGTCTGCTTTTTATTTCCTCTTTGCTTCGTCCTCCATGGGTTATTTTGCTTCCTACGTAGCAGAATTCCATACCTCCATCTATTTCGTGATCATCAATTTTGATGTTAAGTTACTCGCTACTCTCATATCTGCTACATCTCAACACCTTTGTATGATTCCGCTTTATTGTCAGTCCACATTCTGTACTCATCACACAGCTAATTCTGTCCAACCTATCTTATAATTCTTCTTCACTTTCGGTGAAGATAGTAATGTCATCAGCGATACTTATTGATATCATTTAACGGAGAATATTTATTCCACTCCTGAATCTCTGTTTCATTTTCATCACTGCTTCTTTGACGAATAGGTTAAGTAGTAAGAGCGAAAGACTGCATCCCTGACTACATCACTGTTAATCCGAGCTCTTCGTTTTTTGTCTTCCAATCTTACTTTCCCCTCTGGGCTCTAGTACACATTGTTCATTGCCTGTCTTTCCCTAATGGCTTATTCCTATTTTTCTCAGTATTTCGAATATCTTGCTATATTTTACATTGTCGAATGCTTTTTCCTGATAGACATATTTTGTGAAGGTGTCTCGATTATTCCTCAGCCCTACCGCTACTATCAAGCGCAATGTCAACACTACCTCTATGGTGACGTTAACTTTCCTAAAGCAAAACTCATTGTTATCTAACAGATCCTAAGTTTTCTTTTTCATCCTTCTCTATTTTATTCTTCTCATCAGCCTGGATGGATGAGCAGTTATGCTGACTGTCAGATAAATCTCGGCTTACCTACCCTTTAGTTCTTCGGAATTGTGTGAATGACATTTTTCCAAAAGTTGGATGGTATATCGCCAGTCTCATAGATTCTACACACCAACCTGAATAGTTGTGTAGCTCACACTTCCCCCAAAGCTTTTAGAAATTCCGATGGAATGTAATCTGTCCCTTCTGATTTATTTGACATCAGTTCTTCCAAAGGTCTTTTTAATTCTGACATTGGATCACCTATGTCTGCGATATTGACACCAACTTCTTCTTCTGTCACGTCATCAGACAAATTCTCCTCTCCGTAGAGGCCTTCACTGCATTGTTCCTACAGAACTCTTCTGCGGTTAACAGTGGAATTCCCATTGCACTCTTAACGCTATCGCTGGTTCTTTTAATTTCACCAAAGGCTGTTTCGTCTTTTCTGCATTCTGACCCAGTCTTCCCGAAGATGATTTCTTTTTAGATTTCTTCTCATCTTTCCTGTACCTATTTCGTCTTTGCTGTGTTGGCCCTCTATCTATTTCATTCCTAAATGACTTATATTGCTGTATTCTCCTCTTTCCATTAACATTTTTGTACTTCTTTCTTTTGTGTATCAGTGGAAATATTTCTTCTGTTACCGAAGCTTTCTTGGCAGTTACCTTCCTTGCACGCATGTCTGGCCAACATCCGTGACTGCCCTTTTCAGACGTCCCCTACTCTTCAACAGAACTGTGTACTCTGGTATTTCTTATCGCAGTATTCACATCCTTAGCGAACTACAAACGTGTCCCATCAGTCGTCAGCACTCTTCCTTCCTCACTGATTCTTCCGGGTAACTCTCTTAAACCTTAGACTAATCTTCATCATTAGTAAATCGTAACCTGAATCTGTATCTGCAACCGTGTACACCGTAGAATGCCGTATCTGATTTCGGAATCACTGTGTGACTACGATGTAATCTAGCTGGAATATTTCCCTGCCTCCGTGTCTTCTCGAAGTACACCTTCTCCCCTTGTGATTCTTGAACAGAGCAATCTCTATCAGATTCTGAAATTTATTGCAGAACTCAATTAGTCCTTCTACCCTATCATTACTACTGCCAAGCCCATAGCTGCCCGTAATTCTGTCTTCTGTTCCTTCCCTAGAATCGTGTTCCAATCCCCCGACAATTATTACAATTTCCGGTTACGTATTGAATTATCCATTTAATATCCTAATATACTTTTGGCATCGCTTCGTTTCTGCTTGCGACGTTGGCATGTATACCTGAAGTATCGTTGTCGCCGTTGGTTTTGTTATGGAATCTGATGAGAACAGCCCTACCATTAAAATGTTCTCATAGCGAGTACTACTTCTGTTATACCACAATATGCCGTTATTGATATTATTCTATATTCGCCTGACCGGAAATCCTTATCCTCATTTCATTTCACTTCACTGATCTCCTATGTGTCTAGACTGAGCCTTTGCATTCCCCCTTGCCGGTTTTCTATATTTCCTGTTGCGTTCTAGGCGCTTCAGTCTGGAACCGCGCGACCGCAACGGTCGCAGGTTCGAATCCCGCCTCGGGCATGAATATGTGCGATGTCCTTAGGTCAGTTAGGTTTAAGTAGTTCTAAGTTCTAGGGTACTGATGACCTCAGATATTAAGTCCCATAGTGCTCAAAGCCATTTGTACCTGTTGCGTTGAAGCTTCTGACATAGCATGCTCCAACTCGTAGGATGTTATTACGTCTTTGGTTGGTTCAAATGGCTCTGAGCACTATGGGACTCAACTGCTGAGGTCATTAGTCCCCTAGAACTTAGAACTAGTTAAACCTAACTAACCTAAGGACATCACAAACATCCATGCCCGAGGCAGGATTCGAACCTGCGACCGTAGCGGCCTTGCGGTTCCAGACTGCAGCGCCTTTAACCGCACGGCCACTTCGGCCGGCACGTCTTTGGTAGTTTTATCTTCTTCTGACGGTCGCCTCCCACTAGCAGAACCCTTCCACAGATCAGTGGGGGAGCCAACCGGAATATTTTGGTAAAGAGGTCATCAGGACACTTCTCAGTTTCAGGCGAGAAGCCCTGTGGATAGACTTTGTGTGTCTTCAATTCAGTGATTTCCATTCTCTTCTGCACCCTAATGCTAGTGATCATTGCTGATTCCTGAAAGACAGTTTCGCTCACCAAGGCCAATAGAGTGAGCTGAAGGTCTGTATGGTGCTCCGCCTTCTTAGACAAGGCCGTTGGCACAACGAATGTGAATGGCTCGCTCTGAGCACTATGCGACTTAACTTCTGAGGTCATCAGTCGCCTAGAACTTAGAACTAATTAAACCTAACTAACCTAAGGACATCACACACATCCATGCACGAAGCAGGATTCGAACCTGCGACCGTAGCGGTCGCTGGGTTCCAACCTGTAACGCCCAGAACCGCACGGCCACTCCGGCCAGCAAAGACGGTGATTTCTTGTGGCGGATGTCTTCGGCTGCTATTGGTGAAGATTATTTGATCCATACACCGAAATTTCCCGGTCCTACATCTACTAAGATACTCAGCAAGTCACAGCACGGTGCGTGGTGGAGGGTACTTTGTACTAATACTAGTCATTTTCTTTCCTTTACAAAGCATGCGAAGTAGCTGTCACGATCAGTTTCGTTAATTTGTCAATGAATTTGACATCAATGACATGCCTGGTGGGTGGAAGTTAGGGCTAGAGAACATGGACATGATCCACGAGTTGAGCGGCTACAGGCGTTTTTTCGTTGTGGCGTTATCTTTTAACGAAATTTCAGTCCCCAAGCTACACAGGGGGAAATGACCATCGTAATAAAGACAGCTATATTACTGACTTTATTAAGTCGTACACACTATAAACGTGATATTTGCAACTCCTATGTTCTGTTACCTCAGAGACTTCATATGTGACAAAGCATTTGGTTAGTTTAAGTGAGTTCGAAAGTGAGGAGTGATCCTGTGAGAGAGGGAGAGCGTGCCCGTAGCACTTCGTGATGCGGCAAAAATGAGTTTAGTACTCTAGTCCTGTTATGTAGGACATGGCAGTTATGTTGGCTGAATAGCGAAGTAGCCAGTATACTGCTTGAGCTGTGACAGAAGCGAAAGTACGCGTTTCATTAGAAAATTCAAAATGACGAGTGTCTGCACTGCACGATTATTTCCCCCCACCCACCATGTAAATTGTTCTGCTTGGAATTCCCACAGTCTGGTTTGTGTCTTGGCCTCCATGGTTCCCTGCAAGCCTGAAGCAGCTCAAGCTTCGTGATCATGAGTGTGTGCAATCAGGAGGCATTTTTCTCCAGATATGTTTCACGTAAGGTGACAACGTTGCGGTGGAGAACGGTGCTTGTGTTCTCAAATGTCAGTGCACAAAAGACCTCGAATAAATTTACTGCTACGATCTACTTGTGACGGAAATTTAATTACTTGATTTGCTTTTGTCTTCGTACGTACATAGGTGTGGACCATGTCAGTCATTGTAATATGATCACCGATGTCACGTGGGGTGCTGGGATCCTTTGCTACTCGTCCGTGGACCTGGACGCAAGGCTTATGGACACTGTGGCAAGCAGACATGTTGTCGCGATGGTTCCAGTGAAGTCCAGGAAGGGACTTATTTTTCTAGCACCTAGCATCCCCTTGAAGCTGTTAATGTGTGTGTATTTTATAGAGTCTGTTTGAGGTATTCATGCTAAACAGGGTGGAATTTGAAATGTTTAGGCCTTTGTTAGAGTTATTCCCACCATCAAACGGTTGCACTGTAACCAGGGCAGGACATCACGCCTGATATTTGTGGCAGTGGAAAGCTAATAATTCGTACAACCTCTTCCCTGTTGGCACAACTGCGCAAGTGGTTTCTGTCTCCTGATGCTTTGTTTTTGGATTAGCACAACTTTTGGTCTGTGCTCCACATGAGCCAGCCCTGTGTGCGGCTAAGTCTCCCAACCTGTGCCCACGGGAAACCGACGTGTCCAGCGCGGCTGAGATTCCTGGTTTGTTTGCCCTGTGGTGTAAAGATGTGATTGGAAGGCTTTTTTTCGCCAGATATGGACAGTGGTGGGAGGGAGGGGTGCTTGTGTAAACACTAGGCAGTCCACATAAAAGCTCGGACGTATGACGAGTGTTTGTCCTGCAAATTACATTATTTCGCACAATCAATCATTTTGATGAGATAGGTCCTGCCAAATATGCAAGCGATCAATCAAATGGACCTCAATAGTTTTGGAAAACATTGGCATCAATACAGTAAGGATTCTGACATAACTGCACTATTATCAGAAGTAGGATGCCGGATGACATCATATTAGGGGAGGTACTGCAACTGAATTATTTCCTACCAGGGAGGAGCCTTATCTCCCACAAACTGAATATGGAGTAATATGCTATTGACATTGATTTGAATTTTCTGTCGTGAGATCCTTCCTCGCTAGCACAGACTGAGTCTTTCTGCATCAGTTTCCAGATGGAGTTTGGAGGGTGAAGTGAGGGAGGGGAGGGGATGGCTGTGGGATTTCCTAGGACTGGTGGCTCAGAACTGAACAAGTGCGCCTTTTCACAGAGTGACAGTGGGAGAGGAGTGGGAGAGGGAGGGGTGGGGGTACCTGAGGACTGATCGTCCCTAATGGATCATAACTTCACTTAGTAGGCTGGTAGGTTAATGGGACTGAGAGATGGAGGGGTGGTTTGATTTATCAGTTTAATTAGTTAGCATATCAATCTGATATCACGAGTGCACCAGAATCGGCTTTACTCCATCCTCTCCCTATGGTCATAGATCATCATCATTTAATCTTTTACCAATTTGTCCATTTCAGTCCAGTTTTACTAAAAATTACTATTCCTCTAGACATTCATCAATTATGTCTTGTAAATCATCTAAGAAATCCCTCTCCTTATCAGGCACATCGTCGATAGGGATGTACATCCCAAATTAATTCCAGTTTTCTTCAATGAATTTTTATTTTTAGACTTATTGTCGTTTCACTCATTCATTTCCAATTAACTATTCTTTGTTTCCATTTTCTTCTAATTAGAACTGCAATGGCTGCTTCTGCTCTGTCAGTTTTTTCCACATCAATCCAAAGTAGAATATAATTACCAATTACTTCTTGTCCAGATCTTTTCTTTTTTTCTTTTTGTCGTTACCAGGATATACATTTGCAGTACTTCCATTTCTTTAATGAATTTCTTAATTTCTCCTGCTAACCCCTGTTTATTCCATGTCCCACGAATCAGTCCTTGTTCTTAACCAGAACTGATGCCTTTTGATCTGTCAGGCTTTTTATTTTATTTGGGAAACATAGCAAAAGCTGTTTATTCTGAGGTAGGATGTCAAACCCACGGCAAACCCACAACCTGGAGTACCGGGATTTTCCCTCAGTGCTTACTCCATTGGAGAGGCTGTACCCCCTGTACTATGTTACCAGTTCAAGAAGGGAAAACATAGGGTTGGGTAAAGAGAAATACGAGACGTTGTGTGACACTCTTTGCCTGAATCCTCTGCAAGAGGCTTGTCTGGCATACGAGACCCTACCATAAGCTACGCTATTACCAATATTTCTCTCTGCTTCATTGAATCATGCGAACCTTCTTGCCCGCAGGCAGAGTGCTACTTTAAGTCGATGTCTCCTCGAGAGAACATCGACAACACTCGCAATTATTTATTTATTTATTTATTGATTTATTTAACCTGGCAAGATTAGGGCCATCAGGCCCTCTCTTACATCTAACCAGGCATTCTACTTATTTTACATTCATATGTTTTAGTAGGCATGTTAAACTACATCTACTACAAAAAGTGAAATAAACAATTTGAAAGGTACACCTGGAAAAATACATACATATAGAGTTTATATTCTTAGGTCACAAGTACTGTTATAATTAGACATTATTGAAGAGACAGATTTTAGATAGGAGTGCTAGCAGCGGGGAGTATGAGGGAGACTCATGGTCAAGGGAGGAGAAGAATAGAGACATGATGAAACATAATTAAGGAAATATAAAGGAAAAGAAGATTGCGTGGCTAATAGAGATAGATGAAAGAGGAAGGCATCTCAGGAGCAAGATAGGAGACGCTAGCTTTGCTATTTAACAGATGAGAGGATTGTCCTTGTACATTAATTTTGTGGAGAACTTTGTGAGGATGATAGTAGGAAATGCTTCAACTTCTTCTTAAAAGCAGATCGAATTTTGCGCAAGGTAAGGGGCAGTTTGTTCCAGAGGCGGATAGCGGCAACTGAAAAGGACGGCTATAGAGACAGCATCGCTCAATATTCCTGCAGTGGACTTCCTGCATTTGTTCAGTCCGTACCTCATCGAGCTGCTGCAATACGCCAGGCAAAAGGACTTCCGACACAATATTAGGAGGCATTCCATGCCTTTTTCACGTGAGTATATTTCAGTACTGGCAATAAATAAGCCACATGTACTACAAACAATTTAAATGTGGGAATATTCAATTTGGAAGGCCTTTGCGATTGCGACATCTGGTACTACAATCAAACTTTAGTCATCAACACGTTCTGCTTATCTATAATTTTTGTCACTAAAACAATACAGAAGCCATGTGTATTTCTCGAAAACCTTATGGAATAATTAATTTATGACAACAGTGCCACATGTGGTTTGAACTCAAAATTTTACATATATTGGTTGCAAGCATATCTGATCGGTGCCTTGTTGCACCATCATCTTCGGCTATGTTTAACCTCTGTCTTGTTCCATCACTGTCTTCTGTCGAGTTGTGATTAATGTACTTATTAAAAGAGGTCTCCTAGCGTATTACGAATCGATGCAGTTTAAGTGCTGTATCATAGTTAAAAGCACATCAAAACAACTCTATCTTCCTTCCTAAATTATTGTTTAGTCATTTCGTTTCGCTTTTGGCTACTTTGAATGTGCTTTTATTTTTATTTTTATCTTTTTCTTACATTGAATATTTTGTTTAGATTTTGGTGTTATTTGGTAGAAAATGCAGTGTGTAAACGATTCAGAGAGTTCTGCACTGTTCTGCTGATTGGTAAATGTCGCAGAATACTTCAAATTTTCGATTTGTACATAACCTCTGTTACATTTACTTTAATTGCAAATAAAAGACAGTCTTATTGTGTTAATAGCATCGCTTATATTTTCTACTGTAGTACTCGCTAAGATGGTGTTCGCTAAGGTGTAGCATTACTCAAAATCTTGTAAAAACGCTGCGTGATATGATTTCCTTCTATGAACCACCAATTACCTACTCACATTTAAATGACACCCTTTACATGTTTTGGACGTGCAGATACTGTTGTCAGACTTGAAAAGCATCATAGAACCACTCAGATGTAGAAATATATAATTTGAGGGTGCACTGTATCTTACATCATGTGTGAGCCTAAAAAGCTGAATTACTTAAATTGTTTTATTTAGGCATGAAAACAGCATTGGGCACATAATTTCAGAGCTACAATCATGTTATATGCTAAGTTTGACAGGTGTGTGTGTGTGTGTGTGTGTGTGTGTGTGTGTGTGTGTGTGTGTGTGTAGCTAATGTATTTTAAATATGCAACGTTTAAAAAAAAAAGTAGACTGGCAGCTGCTTTGGATGGCTACTCTAGGGCTACATTTTGATTTAATTTTGATTTACAGTGAAATGCCGTAGGATGATTGGTTGTTTAGTTTTAATACTATGGGAGAATAGATAAAGACGAGATGGGAAGTGGGAGGCGGAGGGAGGGGGAGGGGAAGGTAAGATCTAGGTTTGTTATTTGATGATGGTGAAGTCATTGCTACACAATCTTGGATTGTGACGTCATTGTCCTACCTGTAGGAAACTCGCATTGACACTTACATTTAAAGTCAGTGGCATTTCTGTACCGCATATGAGGGCAAAGGGAGCCAGTAATATCCTCGATAGATACACTACTGACACATAGAAGGACCTAGGATCACTCTCTGCTTTGCTATAAGGGACAAACTAATTTGCAAGATTCGACGAGAGTGGGAAAGCACATGTGACGTGTATCAGTGCTACATTCTGCACCACCCCATGTGAACTATTACATAAGAATCAAGGTGACAGCACTTTCAAGCCTTTGACAGTGGTAAGTTTGCAATGTGTGATCCGTAGTTGGCTGCTTGGTCTCTGGTCGTAGGACGTGTTGTGCTGGTTGGACGTCTTCGGGCATTTAAGGCAACGGGTATGGCTTTCCATTGCATTGTCACATGAAGTCGGCCGTAGACGTTCGACTGCTGAATGTTTCCGATTTCTTGGAATATTGTTCAGAATCATGAGACGAAGCTACGGGTTCTATGCTACTCCTATCCAATCACTCTTGGACTGTCGATAATCTTGCATTCCCGCCGGGGGTTCGAGTCCTCCCTCGGGCATGGGTGTGTGTGTTGTCCTTAGAAAAAGTTAGTTTAAGCAGTGTGTAAGTCTATGGACCAAAGACCTAAGCAGTTTAGTCCCTTACGAATTCACACACATTTAATCTTGCATAATATTACTGTACGAAACGTATACTGTGCGCTATGTGCACGTAAAACTGCCGTAGCAACAACCTAACCCAATATCTAGTTCAACAGGATGGCTGTCGATACTGCATATCTTCATGCTATTCCGGCATTTTTTGTTGACCCAGTGTCGGCATGTTGCTATGATTGATACGTAGCATGCTCCTTTATCTAGAGTTCGTATTCGGAATTTAGAACCACATCAAAGGAACACCTGTTGTGAAATCTTCAGACGAAACTCTGTAAAGGTGGAAAGAGACGCTGCTAGAAGTTCTCCTGACCTGCGGACATCGGTGAGACGAAGTGCAGAGAGATAGACATCCCACCGGCACTGTGTCCGAATATCGTGATCTGCTGTGGGTCGCCGCCAAAGCTGGCGATGTTTCTCTGTACCCAGGTCAGCGCCAGCCTCTGGTCCTTGAGGCCCGCGTTGCCAGGGGCGACAGCGTCTCCCGTGCTCAGGAAACCTGGAATCAGCCATGAGATTCATGACATGAGAACGTAATTCACAGCAGAAACCCACATTGCTGACTGATAGTTACTGACGCATGGAAATGTCCTTATTGCAGTTCTTTTGTTGATTATTCACATAACAATCCAGCCTCTAAGATCTGTTTCCAGTAATTACTTGAAATGTAGTTGTCGTTTGCAGTGGATGGCAGTTCCGAGAAGAGAGGAAGGGGTTTTTCAGGTACGTGTGTTCAGGATGTGAGCGATCGGGTGTCACAGAGAGAAAGAGAGAGAGGGAGAGGCGTAAGCCAGATGTACGAAAAGTTCGGCCACATAGCTGGGGAAAACTCTGCTGAGTGCCAGAGGTCGCTCTTACTGCTGCATACAGGTTTCAGCTGTTGTTATTACATAATGTCTTCACGAGTTTGAGCATTTTGATCGATATTTCAAACAACAAAAGGTTAAAACAGGACTGTATAAAAATCTATTGTCTTCACTTGTAAATACTACACTTGCCTATTGCATTTGGTGTCTATGACCATTTGCAGTGGTTTCAGTTATACAATACCAACATCTATGATTAATCTGAATAATCGTGAAAGAGACTGATGGAATTTAGGCAGGGATGTCTACTGACCCATCGATGACAGGATTGTCGCAGTCTAAGATCTGTGATGTTGTCCAAAAGTACTTGAACTATTCATGCACCATACACAAAGCAAGATCAAGCAAGAAATATCGTCGCAGAATGCAACATTCCGAAAAATAATTAGAATACAATATTTCATAATATAAAATGAAAAGCCTGGTGTATCCAACACGGTAGTCGAATGACAAGAATAGAGAAACATGTACGTAAACATGGAAAACAAGTTCTGATCGGCTGGCAGTGTTGTGAGATCCCTAAAAAAAATCTTAACAAGCACTAGAAGGCGGTTCGTTACCAAATCACCTTAACAAATAAAATGTAGAGATTCATGTAGCGGATGTGTTTTATATGTAAAAGTATATTTCTATAGCACAGGCATCAATATGATGTTTTTGAAACTTGGTGTGAATATTAAGGTAAAATTTTTGATCAAGATATTCCTATGTAACACGGAGTGCCGAAAAATGACGTTTAATCGCAGTTATAATGCAACACTTTTTTCTGGAAGCAGGCCAGTTTTATTTAGAATTCAAATACATTATATCACTGCACATATTTTCGGCTACAAAACACTATTTTCAAACAAAATCTTCGTTCAATGCGACAGCCTGACACCACCTCACTGGATGGGCCGGTATACTGCATAGTACCACTCTACTTGTCGATATCTGGGGCAATGTTTCGCCTCGTGAGTAATCTCCCAATCATCCACGTGCTACTTCCCACGGACTAATTAGGCCAGACAGATGAAAGTCGGAAGGTGGAACAACCAAGTGGGAAAACACCTTTGGGTACCCCAACTGGTGGACGAGTGTGTCTATCGAAAAAGAAGTCCAGTTGCGGAGCGAGGTGATTGACTAAGATCCGTGGATCACCTTGAATGAGTATGTCCGCACTTTCCAACATTGCACCACTCACAGCTGTATGGGGCCAAGCAGCACGCGGCTGATCGGACAGGTTTGTGCGACTTTGTTGGGATGATACCAGGTGCATCTCCCAACGGCTCACTAAGTTTTTGTTCATTGTAAGGTCCCCGTAGACGTTCTGCAACAGCATACGAATATTTACGACCTTCTGGTTTTCCACCAAACGAAAGTCAGTGACTACTTTCTGCTTGGAACGCATCTCCGCTGCAGAAAGCATTGTGAAGGCTACGTATAGTGCCGCCACCTATCGGAATTTCATGAAATTATAGGGGCTGAAGTGAGAATATTCCACGACACTCCACTAGCAATTCCGTATTACTCAACCGTAACTGGCCAATAAAAATATTTTGTTGCATTAATTATTAAACGTTCCTCGTAATTCCTCATTCTTGTGACATTTCTTGAAGCGAAGCGCCATTTTATTTACGCAGTTAAGGCTGTTGGAGAAAAACAATGAAAAGTCTCAATGACAGCAGTATAATGCACAAGGATGGTCTGAGCTTCTGTCTTTTTGGTGTCTCCCATGTATGTACTTCCTAGTTCATTTACACTGCCAAGTTTCCAGCTGCTTTCAAAAGAAAAGAAAATAACTACCGAGTATTGAGTGTGGTGATATGGTGGCTTGCTAAGGGAAGAAAATACCGTTTATGAGTTTCTGGGAGCGTTAGGCACGTATGAAACATGTAAGTATTACATAAAAATTACGAATTAAGGACATGGTTGACACCAAATGTACGTTACTCGGTGCGGACTCGTCACCCACAATCTGTACAGATATTGCGCTGTTTGTCAGGAAACATACACTTGCTGTTGACGGAATTAACTGTATTATGCTTCTTATCGCCAGATCACCTAAGATACTTGAAGATGATCTGACAGTGAGACTGTTTTCATTAGTTCTATTGGCTGTCCCAAGCATACGTTAATAAATGCTTTTCCACCATACTACCTTTACAATCATCATATCCATATGTCCTTTACTTGGCATGATTCCGGTTGTTTGTCTTCTTCTCGTCTTGACTGGCACCACTCGTTTCGCAAGCGTTGCCTGTCCGTTAGTGGCAGCAGTGTCGGTTATCGACATGTAATAACTGATGCCCTATCTTTGGGGCGTCGTTTTTTTCCGAGTGTGGCAGTTCGGTTGGGGACTCAGGAGGAGCCAGGTCCGCGCAGTGCGAGAACACGCCGGCACCTATGGCGGCGCGTATGGACTGCGGGATGGAGGGGATGTGGTCACGAGGGCGCACGACGTCGTCGTAAACCAGATCCTGCAGGCTTTAAGATGAGTGCATTTCAGTTCAAGTAGAGAAACCTCCACCATTGTGATATCCCGCGCTTCTCCAGTGACTTGGGTTCGTGTTGCTGCTCGTAGTGTCGCCGACGCGAAGAGCAGCGACTGGAGTGCTTGGGGAAGGCGGATCTGATTAGCCTTCCTCGATTTTATCACTATTTACTGTGTTCAGCTTGTTAGGCTTTGTTAAGTTCAACCAGCGATGTTTTTTTCTGCCTGGTGGCCGCTAACGCCACTGTTTCCTGCCCTGGGTGTTAGTGTATGTAACGGCGGTGTACGTTTCCTCGCCTTGCCGCCGCTGTCCGGTAAGGCGCGTAGTTTTGATAGCTTTCTTGATTGTAGCCCGTTTGTGATTCTTACATTCTGGTGGTAATGATCCCTTTCCCGTTCCGGGCGCTCTAAGCACAGTATTCTGGGGAGTAGTGCAGTCCGCCGGTTCCGGCTTTGGCGTGTTGTTCCATTCCTGCATTTGATGTATTGGACGTCAGGTAGCTTCACCAAGATTGTCATTAGTCATTCGTTAGACTGCCACTAATCTGAGTTACCATCTTGTGAAGTGAATGCAACTCTTGGCTGCCTATCTCATCGCTCGGAAAAGTGTTTGTTGCCGGACCTTCTCAATGGTTGATTCCTGGAGCATCGTCTGTGACTGGTCCTTGTGTTTTAATATTATATTATTTATTACCATACCTTGTAATGCCTACATTAAAGGTTATGTACGTCTAGTTAATAGTTCCGGCCGCCTTCTGGAATCAATCTAGTAGTGTAAGCGTTGTGTTACAAGGTAACCATCATCTTATTTCACCGTTTTGTGCTCAGTTGCTTGTTCCTTTTAAATAACCTCGGCTTGTATTTGCTGTTTTACAGCAGGTGTCAAATTTTTTTATTTAATTGCCGTTTCTGGTGTGTAAGGCCTTCAGCCGCGATTGTGGTCATTTGCATTGAAAAAAAAATTGATATTTGTATTTTAGCAGTAAGTCTTAAAACCGTATTTACTGTCATTCCTGGCGTCTGGTACCTTCTGCTGTGTTTGTGGCCACTTACTTTTTTATATTTTAATACCTGTAAGTTGTAATTGCTGCGATTTCTTAAACATTCTTAATTTATGGTAATTCTCGGCATGTAAGGCCTTCAGCCGTGATCACAGTGGCTTGTTTTTTTTTTTAAACATTGTCTGTATCTGTATTTTATGGTGATTTGCTAAATTGCATCCCACTGACAACACTATTATTTACACAGTTGTTTATTTCTTCATTACTAAGGTGTGGTATTTTTTGTTTATTGTCGAATCTGGAATTACTGTTTTAAGAATAAATGCGTGTAGCTGTAGAAGGCAACCAGTAGTAAATGATTACGGCCCTGTCCACAATCGTAACCGAATATTGCCTTCCCTTGACTATAAGGTAACAAAACGGTAGAGTTTACCTGAAATGACATTAAAGTGAACCTAGACGTGATGTCTCCATGTACTGGATGATAGACTAGCGACCCTAGACCAAGCACTATGGAAATCTTATGCAACTTGTTTCATCAATGGTTAACTTATTGCGCGCTACGACCATTTAAATCTATTTCTGTATTGTATATATCAGGTTTCATCTCCCTTTACACACAGAGTTTCCCATTCACTTCCCTAACATGCTCCACGTTTTCCATCTTCTGCTTGACACTAGGCAAGCGACTTTCAATTAAAATTTCTTCCATGTACAGGATCATATATAATAGATGTACGAGGAATATTCGTAATGGATGTACGTGTACGGGTTGGTTAATTGGTTGATTTGGGGGGGGGGGGGGAGGAGAGCAAACAGCGAGGCCATCGCTCCCATCGAATTAGGGAAGGACAGGGAAGCAATTCACCGTACCCTTTCACTGGAATCATCCCAGCATTTGTCTGAAGTGATTTAGGGAAATCACGAAAAACCTTCATGAAGATGGCCGGACGGGTGTTTGAACCGTCGTCCTCCCGAATACGAGTCCAGTGTTCTAACCGCTGAGACACCTCGCTCGGTTTATGGGTTGTAAACGCATGGTTGACGATATGTGGAAGTTTAAGTCTGGTCGTGAGACGCGCTTGGGTACTCTAATGGTTGGGCGACTGCTCGCGATAAGCGAGGGGGGTTCGAGTCCTGGTTTGGTACAAATTTTCATTATCGTTGTTCAATTACACACCTCATGGTTGTCCATATTCGTGACTACGAAAGCATTTCATGTCTGCTTGTGACGCCGGCGTGTATGCATGACATATAATTGTGGTTCCCGTTTGGTTGTTACTCTTGTGGGAACAGCCCTATCAATGAACAGAATTAGTCTTTCTTCGAATTAGTTCATTGTTACGTAAAACATTTAAAGGATATTATCGTCATTTTACGTAACTTATTTATTTATAAATTCCGCAACTTCACTTCCATGTTAGGAAAATTATAGGTGGAATAGATCGAAAATTTCATAGCGAAACTTTATTGGAACATTAATTTCTCCCTTTTTCCTACATGAATATGGCTACCAGTCGTAAATGAAATTGTGGATTTTATAAATGAACAAGCTAAGAAAGGCGATGAGAATATCTTTTTAAATAATATTACTTAGCTCAGCACAGTGACTCACTCTTTGCTGACCTTCCTATTCTTAACATATGCTGTTACCATTTCACCATTTTCAGCTTGCGCTTGTATTCCACTTTCATCTCAGCGAAAACCCTTACCTTCTTTACAGTTCTATTCACAGACACCTTCCACAACTAGATTCAACTATTTCATATCAGTTTCAGACTTTAAAGCTTCCCTGCCACATTCAGACTTCTGGCGTTCCACACTCCGACAAGTCGAAGTTTTGTTGGTTTGTCAGTCTTTCTGCCAAGATCATCTCACTCTCTGCAGTCTCGTCTGAGAGATCCAGATAGAGGACTAACCCGGAAATTTTTGACAATGGAGAGATTGTCATGGCGATTTGTAAATTAGTGACCATAAATCCTACAGATACAAATTACATGTTATGATTCTTCAAATTGTCCTGGTGTAAGTCATGGCAAACTAGACAACGGGTGACTGGCTGAAAAGGCGTTCACATCCTCAGCCCACCTGAAGATGGCATTGGGTTCACATGCCGAAATATTGTTCCCGTTGGCCAATGACGTCCGGCCTTCCTCACGTGAATTATTTTGCCTAATTATTTCGTTAAATTAAGTCCATAATGCAGTGGTTTCAATCGGCTTCACCACTCTCTTATTGACGATTTTTCAATCATTAGTGGCAGTTCACCTCCAACCCCCTTACCCCCGCCCCCCCCCCCCCCCCCCCCTCCCAAGAGCAGCTGAGGCCCTAAAATTCCATCCATTGCTTTTCCCTCTTTGATAAGGCCGTTAAGAGAGTAAAGGTAACTCTTATAAGCAGTTACCCTCGGCCTCGATTGTTGATGACTTTATACGATGTGTAAGCAGTGGCTGCACTCAAAGCTGGGATCATTGGCAGCAACTAATGCAGAATATCAGGAAACAATACTTACCAAGTTGTCCTAGGCGATAATTAATAGTGACGAGTATGACTCCGTAGGAGACGAGGAAGTCTGGGCCGTATTCCTCGTCAGAACCACTGCCACCTCTGAACCCACCGCCGTACACCCAGAACATGACAGGCAGCTGCGCGCCCTCCTCCGGAACACCAGGTACGTACACGTTCAGGTAGAGGCAGTCCTCGGAGCCGCTGCCGTCAGGTTGGATACAGTCACTGCCATACTGGGTGGCATTACGCACTCCTTCCCAGTTTTCAGCCGGCTGTGGAGCCTGCAAAGCAGTAATTTTTAATTCGTTAGTGGAGCTTGAAACCTCCCCTTTAAAAAATTACTGAGTGACAGTGCAGGAAAAACTCTTACGTTATTTGATACAGAAACAGCTGAGTAATACACAACATACTCAGACAGTTCTCTCTTTACTTATTCTGATTATCACTAAACTGACACACAAGATTTTTAGCTCAACGCAATCTGACATTCAATAATCCCTACAAAAGAATGGCCCTAACTAACAATAACCTATACCTTTCATGAATCACGTACCTCACAAAAATCTTTGTTACTCGAACTACTGCAATACAGCGGGCACCACTACTGCCAGCTAAATAAAAGATTCTAACTACTGAAGGCACTGACTACTGATAGGCATAGTAAGCAAATGAAAGATTTTGATAGAGAACAAACAATGTATTTACCTTAATAATGTTTAAAAGTCATCATATATATATATCTATCAATTCATAACATCCATCTTTAA
The DNA here is from genome assembly GCF_021461385.2 of Schistocerca piceifrons. Classification (NCBI taxonomy): domain Eukaryota; kingdom Metazoa; phylum Arthropoda; class Insecta; order Orthoptera; family Acrididae; genus Schistocerca; species Schistocerca piceifrons. Next base: position 537,202,465 of record NC_060140.1, read on the forward strand.
AAATTTCCTTTTTCTGGCGCACACACGTCCAAATCGTCCGTTTATATTATCCTCTCAAAACTCTGTCATCTCTGTCTCTACATCCACCACTGCTGGCGGCTTACCTCCAACTGCACAACGCTACGTGCTGTTCACTTCCAACTGCCCAACACTACACAAAGGAGTATTCCAACAACGAGTCCTACCAGCCACAGACTGCACACAGCGCAGTCAGCGATTTTCATACACAGCACTACATGGCGTTACCAACATAAAACCCTCAACAGCCTACTTACAAACTTAAGCTTTACGTAATGAAACGTTTCAGGGAAGCGGAACTGCAACGACTGGCATAAAAATATTGAAGAGACGATAGATCTCGATTTCCTTTCGTTGTTTAAGCTTGTCAGGTCATTTTCACTGAAGAGAATGCATTTTTGTTAAGTCCTAATAGAATAAAAGACAATGCGGAAGCTCTGTTAGATTTATTTCATTTGTCAAATAACTCAAATACACTATCTGGTTAAAAGTATGCTGACACCCTTTGTAATGCGAAATTGTGCAGTAGTTGTGAAGAGAGGGGGACCAACCGATATAAAAGGAAGCGAGGAGTGTTGTGTTGTCAGTAGAGAAGCAGCAACAGCAGAATTGGTTAGTCGGTAGAGATCAGTAGCTTCAGACGTGGACCAGTCACCGTGTGTCACCTGAGTAACCAATCCATCAGGGACCTTCCAAAGCGGAAACGCGAAGGATTAAACACAGATAAATCAAGGCCAGGTAGACCTCATTTACTGCCGGATAGGGACTGTCGAACATTGCGGAGGGTAGTTGCAAAAAACCTCTTGACATCGGCGAAAGGGATCACTTCTGCTTTCCAATGTCCAACCAACAGTCCAACTAGCACAATGCTGTGAATAGGAAGTTGAAAGGAAGGGAGTGCAATGCTCGTGCTGCTCCTCATAAACCACACATTTGTACAGGTAGCTCTGAGGGGTGCTTAAGGTACTGAAAGGAGCGACACCGCTGGACGAATGATGACTAGAGGCGAGTGACTTAGAATGATGACTTACGCTATACCCTGTGGAAATCTGATAGAAGATTTTGGGCTTGGTGAATTTCTGGAGAACACTACTTGCCATCATGTGTTACTTGCAGTAACGTACAGAAGAGGTAGCGTTACAGTGTACGGGTGGTTTTCGTTCTTAGGATATGGACCCCATATTTTGCTTCAGAAAACGCTAAATGAGGATACATACGAACACATTTTACAGCAGTTTATTGCGTACATTTGAGAAACAATTCAGAGACGATGACTGTGTAGGCATGACATAATTGTTCAAGGCAATGGACTGTGAATAATAACATTCCTTAAATGGAACGGCGTGGCTAGAGTCCCAAACTGAATCCATTTGGAAATCTTTGGCCACTAATATCATTTACAGCTTTTCATAGTGTAATGTTCACCGTTTTAGGACGCCCTCCCCCTGCTACGAGAAACGAACTAACAATTGGCGATGGCGTGGACATGTCAAGTGGCATGAATACATAATGCAATTGCCGACTCCACTGGACGAGAACGATGTTCTATTCCCCTCATCCTTGCCATAGGAAACCCTCTGCTTGTCCTGTATCCAAGAAAAGGATATGAGGTCTTAATATGCATTTGAGAAATGAGAATGAATAGTAAATTACTGAACTGTTAGCACAGTTCTAAATGTATAAGCTAATTAGCTTAGATGCTCTCCGATTGGCATACGTGCAATAAATGGAGAAGCGGGGGCTTTTGTAAGGTAACTGAACTGCTGCTGGTTTAGCTAAGTCATTGTGTCGGGTAATAATCACTGACTGGCTTACTTCCAAAAATTGGGAACGCATGGTCTACGAAAAAGAGAATGTAGCTTAGAAAGTGGAGTGGGAGGCGGCGGGATGGATTGGTGGATGGGGACGGGGGTAGGATGCGGAAGATCGGTGTTTAGGAAGAGGGCAAGGATTAGAAGATGGCTATGGCCAAGAGAAGTCTACTAATATCAAATACCGGCCTTAATTTGAGGAAGAAATTTCTGAGGATGTACGTCTGGAGTACAGCATTGTATGGTAGTGAAACATGGACTGTGGGAAAACCGGAACAGAAGAGAATCGAAGCATTTGAGATGTGGTGCTATAGACGAATGTTGAAAATTAGGTGGACTGATAAGGTAAGGAATGAGGAGGTTCTACGCAGAATCGGAGAGGAAAGGAATATGTGGAAAACACTGATAAGGAGAAGGGACAGGATAATAGGACATCTGCTAAGACATGAGGGAATGACTTCCATGGTACTAGAGGGAGCTGTAGAGGGCAAAAACTGTAGAGGAAGACAGAGATTGGAATACGTCAAGCAAATAATTGAGGACGTAGGTTGCAAGTGCTACTCTGAGATGAAGGGGTTAGCACCGGAAAGGAATTCGTGGCGGGCCGCATCAAACCAAAAAAAAAAAAAAAAAAAAAAAAAAATGGCATGAAGCTATGAGTTTGCTCCTGCCCCTGGGTGTAGGCAATGGTGATAAAACAATTTTTGCCGTTTATTTAAGTACTATACGATTACGCGCCATCAGCGTGGTACTATATGCATATTTGCTTCCTTTTTCTTAGCACCTGCAGTCTAAATTGTTTGTTACTCGGAGTCCGATTAATCTTGCTGCGCACCGCGACATACTTCATGCCATTGTGCTATATTTTAACACGATCAACCATCACTCAACTTGTCACTCTCATACAGCGATATCAACCCTTAGTTTCAGAACAACGGTAAGAACAATAGTAAACTGTCCAGAGTCAGTTACAGCGGGAACTTGTTAAGATTATATCTTATATGAAAGCTGAACAGACTTCCACTGCAGCCGTTGTGATTTTCCCCACGTGACAACAATATTATTCTGAGGCAGAATGAAGTCTACCATTGTTCTGACTACATATAATATTTTTGTGGGGAAATATCACACAACTTGATGGTCAGTGACTAAAAACGATGCAATGTCGCTTCGTATTCCTACTTGCTTTGTGTTGTTTACTGCTTGCTCAATGTGTAGACTGAATATATCGGGGACAGTCGTATTAACCATGAATTTTCTCAGAAAATGAATAACCTGCTGCTGTCACAACTTTTCACCACTGACAATAAAAACAGAAATATATTGTGCATGACATAATTACTTATTAAAAAAAAGGTTTAGAGCCTTGAAAGCACTAAGTATACTAAAAACTGTGGAATAAGTAAACCTGCGAAAATATACAACACTGTATTCACGTATATAGGCACCACCTCAAATGTCAGTTATTAACTAAGAGAGAAGGTTTATGTAGAAAACTGCTTGTTAAAGTTCCAGGAGTAAGGATTTTCGTAGAGATTTATTCTACATTCGTCATTCAGTTCATGAAGTATTTCAAGGTCAGGATTTGTTAAAATGGGTAACGATGACAGGCTGTGTGTGGCACCGAGACTGAAGTAATTTATGGGTTTATTACACCATGTCCTGAAAGTTGTCGCTGTCTACGCTTCGTAGAATGGCTTCCTGTTGAAACATGTTATTTCGATAACATCAGTGTACGTATATTTGCTTATATGAGTTGTTTTTCTGTGCACTTGCCTTTACTTAATAGGGAAATTCTTATGTTGTGGATGTGAACAGGTTTACCAATACCTGTAACAAATGACCATGTGGAAGCAGTTACGTTCCTGTTTCTGCAACTTCTATAGCAGCTGTAACACCTTTCTTTATTACCAGTGAAGTTAATACCGTAACCACCTCATCTACATGCATTTTTGTTTATGTTTTGTTGCATAGGTAGCTTAATTTTGTTAAGTACAGGCGAGTATGCTGGGCGATCAGTGTTCAGTAAGATGCATTCTTCTGTGCTGAGTAACTTGAAATGTGAATGGGGCTATGACGGCTGTGTTTTATTTCATTTAATTTCTTTTATTTTAGAAATTCGTGTGTTTTGTGTCTTGGGCTACTTTTATATTTAGTGCTTAAAAGAATTGATTTTTGTCATTTTTTCTCTGTCTACAATGAAATATTAGCGATAATGTAACTAACTTAACGAATATCTCTGTCATATTAATAACTACATTTTTATCACCACCGAACTGGAACAATGTACAACTTATTTGAAAAAAGTACTTTGCACACCGTCTTTCAATAGTATCGTACATCACAGAACGTACAGAAATGTGCAGGATAGTCGCTCTTCGTACTGATATTACTTGTACTGTGCCAAACTGACGAACCCGATTTGATATGTTTGAAATATTTTCTAATGTATAACACGAATTCCTTGTATGAAACTGTGTTTTTGAAATTTCATTTTCACTAATTCGCTACGACGTAGCCAAGTTTCACAACTTGTCTACCTTTGTTATTTGACTATCGCTATTTACGTTAAGATTCCGTGATATATTGAGACCGATGTAGTTTCGATAAACATCCATCTGTGCTGCCAGTGACCTGAACAGTTACCTGGAACCGCAGTCTCCCTAACGGCGGAGTGGCGTACGGGATGCCCAGAAACGCAGTGTAGGAGGTGTTGTAGACGCTCGTGGCTGTGGTACCTCGTAGATTGCCCTGCTCGACTGTCACCAACACTTCCTGTGCCTGAAACAAAGGTGGAATTTAATAGAATCCATGCGAGAGACAATAAGGGGAAGATGATTACTCTTTAAAACTTGGCCGTCTTCTAAAATTTTGCGTCATCAAAAGACTTCGATAAAATAAAAAATCTCATTCCCCAAACTACTATCTTTCCGAAGCATTTTACCTCCGCAGTTCTTGGTTCTCTTCGTTGCATGCGAACAAATAATTTCAGTATCCTCATCAGTAGAACAACAAATTTGCCTTCATATCTCATGTGCATTTTTAAAAGTAACCTGCCTGAGATTTGAAATTATTGTTTTTTGAGGTTGTTTATGATAAGCACCGTTTCTCTCAGAGTTTGATGATGGACTGAAATAAAAGTCAAATATCTCTTAATGATAGGACGCTTTCAACATACTTTGTGTTCCAGGGTAAAATGTTTAAGTCTAATCTGAGTATGGAGACGGTGATGTAATCGTTTCTTCGTTCACAGCAGATCGTTGAGTTGCACTCTTACTGCAGCTCTAATAAATTATGTTTGCTAAGAACATTGACTGATGCTTCTTAAACCAAAAGCAAACTGTGATGGGATAAATGGTTGCACTAAGAACTATCTTTTTGTTTCTAAATGGTTGCAGCTCCGTCATAAGCTGCACTGAGAAGTATCTTTTTTATTTCTTAATGCTTAATAGTTTCGGACACTTACTCCTTATCGTAAGTAGAACAATACAGACGATAGGCCGCACAAAACTCTCCCATCAGTGATAATCAAAGCGGCACTATGGCCGACTCAACAACATACTCATAAAACGGACGTTAGAGAACTGCTTTTCTAATATCCGTCCTATGTAGTCAGAATACTGTTGTTGAGTCGGCTGTAGTCGCACTTTGGTCAACACTCCAGGGACAGTTTTTGTATACAGGCTATCGCTTGTATTGTCCTACTTATGATAGGGATGGTTTGAAAATAGAGACTTTTATCCGAAACCAATCACAATCGTGAAAAAATTATGATACTTCTCAATACAACTGACGACGGAACTACATCCATTTATTTTAATTATAACAGAAGTTACGGACCTATTTAGAACCAATAGCATGCTGCAGACTCGCAAATTGTGACGATCAGCCGACTGAAAACAACTATCACAGAAACGGTGACTCGGTCAGATGTCCAGGTTGTAGAGTTATGCAAGCTCAGGGTCGATTAATAAATTTGAATACTCGTCAGCATAGCAGCACCACTGTATAGATCGAACTTGTACATTACTTCAATGAAATGAGATGACATTAATGGCTACAACTGATTCCAAGTTCCGGATCGTGAAGTTGAACTGTGCTGATAAGTTTTATAGCCATGTGCATGGAAGGTACAGAAATAAAACTTTTCTTCGTAGCTCAGTATTTATTTTCGAAACAACTAATCGCAGTCGCAAAAGAGTGTCTTCTGATATGTTCTCACACTATCACTCTACATTTCGCAAAACTCAAAGCATTATAGGTCTATGAGAACATACCCAGTTAGCACAACTACACTAAATGTGCAGAAATCTATAACTTCCTGTGGCGTGATAAAAGGAAGTAGAGAAATAATTACAACAATAGAACTACACTTCTTGGAAGCTAGCTCTTCCTCTTTTTATATATTATAGTTAACGTAGAAGAGTTTCTGTGTCTGCCGCATATGAAATTTGAATGTGTTTTAATGTGGTAGTAACCAGAGTTGAATCCAGTATTACACCCTGAAACCTGTCTGCCTTCTTATAATACAGAATTAGTAAGACTTTCCTGAAATTTAAAAGAATATTTTAGAAGTTATAGAGGATTTAAAATTATGATTTATGTTTCAGTTACACTAATTCAGTTTTATGCGTTTGGATTACAGCTACATGTGTAAATCATGATCTTTTCGCCTCCAACATCAACTGAATATTTTTCTTTCTTCTATTATTTCATTGAATATGAATATTACACAATGACTTCTGTGGTTCATATGCGATATAGTTTTGGAATTATCGAAATGAATTGCCTCCCCCGATGAAACCCATTACACTAAAATGGTCTTTAGTTGCTATGAAGACTCAGTTCATGGTAGTATAGTGTGGGGTAATGCATTAAAGTGGTTTCAGCATTCAAGAAAAACGGATGCCTTTGAGGAATCTATAACACAATTTCGGAAGGATGGTACTGCATCAATGGAGTTACCAAGCGATGAGTAATACTGAACTATTGTCACATGCATGTCTTATGTTAAGAGAAATGGAATTCGAGTGATGTAAATTTATAGTTAGGGTCAATAAGACTGTTGTTTTTTGTCGCGAATGGCTTTGCATCGATAGTCAATTATGAGATACTGTCGTCAATACTATCGGGTGGAATATGTAGGTTATTTTGAAACCAGTAGTACAAGACACGGTGCTGGACGTTTATGATTCCTTTAAGAACGCCGCTGTTATTGGTTTAACAGTATCGTCGCAGTTCAGTGGTGCGACTGGCAGTGGGATGCTAAACTACAGTAGGTACAAGTAGTTGATATACGTCATTAATCATAGACTACTGCAGCAGATAAGCTGCACTGGTACTATTGTTGAATGAATGAGGTGGTCAGTGAAGTAGCAGTGATCACGTTGCATCGATTTTTGAACAATTTAAAGATTTGCTTCGTCATATGATTTTTGCTTTATGTTGATTATCAATCACACTAGGCTCAAGTTCATTAAAGAAAACTGTTGGTCGACCCATCCAGTACATTACCTTCGCAGGACCATGATGACGGGGATAAGCAATGGGCAGATTTTACCTGGCATACTCGATAATTACAGCTAGAATGCAGTCTGGTCGATATTATTATTGGATATATCAAGGACCTTGTCCATCTCTCTCTGTACGCCTGCCTAGTCGTTCCTTCTTGAAATGCTTCCTTTAAACCACAGAAGAAAACTGAAGTTATCTCAACTAATGACTGTTAAGGCTTGACTTCACAAAATGTTTGTTTATACTGTTACGTGTAACCCTTGCAAACAGTTTAACATCGTTGAGACGATATGCGAAAGTAGCAAAATTTGAAAAACGTTGTTAAGCATTCTCGAAAATGAAAGTGAACCGATCTCTTGCGAAACAAAAGTATCATACTATCGATGTTGAATCTTGTGAACAACATAACCTTATTAATGAAGGTTGGTCAATGACCAACCGGTTTCGACTACGATGCCCATCTTCAGATGGATATTTTTCTGTTACGTATACGTTTTTATCAGTAGCATGTTATCTGCTCCCACACTGCAAGAGAATATCTGAGCATTTAGAGCCACTTTATAAGTTGTTTCATTAATAATAATACGCTGATGTGCTTGCATTTATTTAAATATAAAGCAATATAGTTATGTACACGTGCGTAAGTGACACAGACCACAACAAAACAGATCGCCATCTACTGAAACTTATGTAGCTGAACACAACTGTTTCACATCATATCTAAATAAATGCAATCATTTTAAAGTATTTATATTAATGAACCAAGTTATATAGTAGCAATGAATACTCAAATAATCTTGTGTAGTGTGGGAGCAGACGACATGCTGTTGATCGAAACATGTATGTAACAGAAAATAACAGAAACCCCTTATGGCACTAAAATAAACCACTCAAAAAATATTTGTGCCTGGTTGAATCATTCACCATCTAAAACAAAACTGTTTTCAGTTTCATTGACATGCTCTATGTTTGTAACAGTACGAAGAATATACCAATATATTCCTAAAACAAAACCCGTCTTCTCACTATTTTTTGTTATTCAGCTTCTGCACGAACATCTAAACAAACACCCCTAGAAGTCCATATAAAATGAAAACATCCCATAGTTCACTTTGTGAACTGATAGTCGTTGCGACTTGACAAATAGAGATACTGGTGTTTTACCTTGACAAGTACTGCTAAAGTAAGGAACATTAACGATATGCACGACAGACGGCTCGGCTCCATGGCTGTATGAGCTCCCCACGGATGAGGACAGCAACCGTTGCAAAACTGGGTATTGTCAGGGGGCGATCAGTGAAGTCGCTCAGTGACAGCACCTCTTATATGGACATCGGCTTGAAGTGGCTATAGCGTGATTAGATAGCCTACCAGGCCTGTGTTATTTATCTGATACGTGACACGCTACTGAGCTGAGAAAGGACAGTACGAATAGGAAAACGTAATGTCTTTTAATAAACACCAGATGCTGACAGAAGACTCAAGAGATACCTCATGCAGGCGCAAATCTTAACTTTTATAAGATTTCTTAGAAATTTTTATCCCATTCTTTCTACGGTGCGCAAATTTTCCATTTTTTTTCTCTTTTAGTAAATATGTGTCACGTGATTTTTTTTCCTGTTTTTATGATACTATATCACCTGTCGACTAGAAAACATCTTCGAAAAGCTTTGACGCGGAAAGAAAATCGAGACTGTTTTGTACACTCCATTAAGGTAAGGGCTATCTGTATTTTCGCGTTAAGTAAAACAACGGTATAACACCTTTTGAGTTGTGAGAGGCTCTCTTTGGGTGTTTAGATATGCCTACATTATTGACGCTAGTCATTTTGCAGAGCTACAAGTATATTAGCCTCCAGCTGTTGCATGAAATATGTAAAATTTACTGCTTTAAAAACGGAAATGGCATTACTTACTTACTGCAAAAGTACAGATCAACATGCTAGTTTTGACGCAGGCTACCTGCTGTAAATTTTTGTTAGGACACAGATCATACCCTTCAAATACCGAAAAAAACGAATAAGTTGAATGTTTCCTACGCCGCTGTATACGTGTGCGGAATAGGGGTTCCGTAGAAGAAAGCACACATATGTTCACCCGGCGGAAGGTGTTTTCTGCGTTCTCTGTCATATTAATAGACAATGTATTGGGCGTATCGATGTTTATGTACAGCTTTAGCCACAATGTGCTACTGACAAATATTCGGAAACATTTGCGTATTCACCGAAACCGTACACCACTGTCAACTATACCATGAGGAAATTTCCATTTTGCTCTGCAGACCAAGAAAGTGTCTACTAGTGATTTCGTTTTTTGCGTAGGGACGCTGTGCTGTTTTTAGACAGGAACAATTTGAGTTGTCCATTTTCAGTGACTACTGAAGAACTTAGGCAATTCCATACACTAAATTTAGTGCCCATTGTTCTGTACATAGAAAATGGTCCAAACCCTAGGCTGCAGGGCTGTATTAGTTCTGAGGGACTGATGTTGCAGAGAGATGGCTTATCCACAGTTCAAGCAGCGATCTATTTTCTGTAAGCACAAAGCTCAGTGCTACGACAAGAACAAGAACAGTCTTCCATCGAGATATAAACATGTGTCACTTATAAAATCTGAATTTAGATGGTTGGTTGGATCACATCACGTTTTCTGTTTCTCAAACTGTGTTGAACATGACCAGGAAACAGAACTGTACAATTAATCCTGTAAGTCAGTTAAAGACGTGATTCGTTTTACTAGAAAGTTAATTTCGGCACTTGCTCAGAGAATTGATTTCCAGGAGTGAAGTCATTCGATAAGTTAAAATTATTGTAATTTCCACAGTATCACCATCCTTGTGCAGAAGTAGAAGTGAAAACTGATTCAAAAATAAATTAAATGCTTCGCTAACTCAGCATGACAATCGCATTGTCGCCCTTGTCCCAATAAGTTGCGCCCCTCCTCCAGGAGCTGACACTAGTTTTAATAATGATAATTTTCCTTGTCCAGCGATAGTTCACTGCGTAGGAGGAGAGCACTGAGGCCCATTTTTAGACTACTTCGCAAATTATAAAAATAAACAATGATTCAAATTTATCATTAAGTTAATATAAAATATCCAAGTAAAAGGATGGGACGTAAGATATAAATATGCGCATCTTTCAACGCTCATCACTAGCCTAAAATGTAAGTGGCAAGTTCTTCGGAGATAGTTAAGACCCACGAAACATACACAAAACTTTTCCGTGTTAATATAAACAGTATGTGTACTCTGACGTTTCCTATCGCTCTTTATGACGTCCACCAATTTCATAACCTGCCGTATAATTTTTAGTAGTGCTGTCTGAATCAACTCACTTCTGTTCACAAACTGTACGTTAGCACTATCCATTCTGCCATACAAAATAATAATAGTTATATCTATATTAATATGCTGAAAACCATTGTGAAGAGCAAGACAGACGGTACTTTGTAACAACTACATGTTAAGATATCTCCCCGTTCCTACCGCGTATGCATAGCGTGAAAAACAGTTGATTTAATCCTCCCTAACTAATCTAATCTTACTTTTGCGGTTTCTGCTAGAGTACTATGTAGATTTTTCACTTAATAGTTGTTCTTGGACTTTGTAAGTAGGCTTTTGTGTTTGTGTTTACGACAAGCACTTCTCGTATCAAGTATAAACGTACTGTAATGAGATATTGCGATTGATAGCACTTGTTTTTACTGAAGTCTTAGAAACACAAGCTTTATTGACGTGAAAGTTTAGTCACTAATAGTCATCATATTTAATTTGTGACATTGTAAAGCTCTGTAGCTAGATGTGTTTGTAATTGAGGTTTTTATGACCTGTGGAAACGGGAAATCTTGCTGTGATGTTACTCTGTTAATAACTTTTGCACACACTGTCACAAAAATTCACTGAAGTTTCATTCTAAGGACGCGTAAAATGATGTACCTGGATATTCTGTAGCTGTATTACAGCTCGTGAAAACTGATACTGCACTGAAATCAATGTATTTGTATAGGAACTGTCTCAAGCGACTCTTTCCAAACGGGCCTTGCGTTCTTCATGCTTCTGCCTGGGCCATAAGGTTTGCTGCAGCTCTCTTCTTTGCCCGCGGAATTCGTCTTCCAAGACTAGTAAATGCCATGCACTGTTCTCCTCCCTTCATGTTAGGTTCTCAAGATAATCGCTGCCCCTCGAAGTCTCACACATTCAGCTTTGACAGATAGTCCTCATTTGTAATATATAGTGGCATATCTTTGTAAACTGTTTATTTTTTGGTAATAAACATCTTGACAACTGTCTTCTATGAAGGAATTTCTGTCTAGATGCTCATAATGGATGCCTCATTTAGTTTCTCTGATTTCGGCGGCAGGGAGGGCGGCTGAAAACTGAATGACTTCGGGGAAGCACTTCGAAACGCTGCAGAGTGACCCTAATTATGGCAAGGGGTGGGGCTTCGTCCTGTTACTGCACGGTAGAAGGTGGAATTGTCCTGTTCTTTGACTGCTTTCAGCGTAATAGCAGCGATTCTCAACCTTCTTAGCTCCGCCACCGCCCCCCCCCCCTTGCCCACAACAGTAAACACAGGAACATTCTTATTAACATTTGAAAAACCTCGGAAAGACGTAGATAATACCCCAAAAGTGCTGACGAATGTTGAACATGTGACGTCATCAGATGATAATCTTCGCCGCACTTGCAGTGGTTGGGCTTGTCGATCCTACCCTCACCGGGAGGGGCCACTACTACACAACGTACAATGAGCCATGCTGTGCTTGCGTTCAAGCAGACAGTAGCAATTTCTCATACATTTTGTAAACGTGATCTTTTTTTTTTAAACGCAAGAGGTACAAAATTATTGTCCTCGTTGTGACGAAGGAAAAGCTTTTCTTATTTGGTGTTTCTTTCCTTTTGTATATATGCGTATAAAATCGTTCTTATCATCTTCTTTCATCTTTTCGGCGTCCATGTCGCTCTTGCTTACAGGTCTGTCAGAATATGCTGGTTGCTGCATCTATTCTCGTTGAAGACGGATTCCAAGTGTTGCAGCTCTGCCGTCAGACTTCGTTCGTATGAAATGGAGTACGCCCCGTGATGGCCACACTGTTCTACTGCGAGGGAAGGTGACAGCTGTAGCCACGCAGATACTCATACTTATGCTTACATACACTGTGTGCGTACGGTATACACTGTGTGCAAGCAATACATCGGGCATCCGCTGAACTAGGATGTCGAGTAAAGGAAGTTTGTTATCTGTTTCTATTTCCATGGTAAAATGGATGTTTTCATCGATAGAACTGAAATGCTATAAGAATTTGTGTGGTTTTTCGGATCCATGTGTCAAAATGACAAAAACGTCACTGACATGCCGAAAGAAACAAACAGATTTTAATTCGGCGGTTTCCAATTTTCTGTTCTCGAAGTACTCCATGAACAAGTTTGTTCATGGAAGCCGCATATAAGCCGGGAAAGCCTCAGATCACAGACTTTTATGCGCATCTGCAATGATGTGACAAAAACATTGCATTACTGACAGACCAAGTTCATTATTTCATTCAGAGGCTTGATATATCATTTTTCGATTTCAAAGCTAAAATTCAGATATGTACCCACTCACTTCGGATTATACTGAGACATATTTTAATAAACAAGACGCTATTATACACGACAGTTTGGTCTGCGAGGATGCTTTTGCGTGACAGAAAACTTATGAGATGAGTATTTGTCGAAATGAAAACTGATTAGTATAAGAGGTGGGTACTGAATCTGTTTAGCTATTAGGTTATAAATTGAGATTCGCGACCAGCTCATAGAAGTATCTGCTGATTAAACGCTACAACTGCATATTAAATGTGGACATTTAAATACGTTTTGGCTTGTTCGTCGAAAAGAATACGGAAATGTAGTCACAGAAGCATTGAAAATATTAATCCCTCTCGCCAAGTCATATCTCAGTGAAAAAAGGTTTTCGTATATGGTTGCCCTATGAACTAAATACCTCAATAGTCCTTTATCACTCGAAAACAATTTGCTTTTGTATGTTTCTAACGTAGATCCACTTATGACAAAGCTTTTAAATGAAAAACAAATGCAACCATCACGTTAATTTCTCTTCTTAACAATCACAATAATTGTACGATAATGTTTAAGACAGATTATGTTTCTCATAAAAGATTTCATTATTGTTTAGCGTATTTGGCGACTCCCCTTATATATCTCCCCCGTGGGAATGGAGAAACCCGAGCTCAGAAATGATTCTTTATAGAAACGGCATTCACAATGGAAACAAATCGAAGTGTTGCTCACGCTTTTTCAAATGTTAGTGTTTATTGGAGGCTATCAAATTTGTGAGGGTACCAACTGCAGCTGTTTCGTCGAAAACCTACGATGTTGCCTGGGTGTTGAGTGTCATGTCCGGGGCTCCATTCTTGAATACGGTCTGCGTTGTAGAAACTGGTGCCGATGATCAGTGAACCACTCATCCAAATAGGGGTGCCACTTCTTTCTACCTTTACTCGTTATTCAATGGCGCTACTTACAGCCGTCTCGTTTCCAAATTAACAGACATCACGAAGTCACGGCCTTTTACTATTGCCGTATTAGTGCTATGATTTCGTGAAATCTTCCACAACTCGCAACGGTAGGGCATTCGTAAGTTTGTCGAACGTCTTTCGGCAAATTCTTGTCTGGAGCAATGCCTCGATGCGTTGTTATCACTTGATAAAGTCTCGGTTGGGGTGAAATCCTTCAAACTGAGCGTTTGATAAATGTCCTCCACTATGTACTTCAAGAGATGTTAAACTTTGTAGGCTTCTGTGATAATGGTTTCACTGGGTAACGCAGTGGCAACCCATTCTACGCATGCGACTGTGTCGTCTCCCACTGGCGTTGGGCTCTTTCAACTGCCCTTCACTATCACAGGATTATTGAAAACATTGATACCCTTCCCCACGTCTTATCTCCGTGAAAAAAGGTTTTTTGTCTACGGGTGCTCTATGAACTAATTACAGGAATCGTCTTTTACCATTCGAAAACAATTTGCTTTTGTATGTTTTCAACGTAGATCCACTTATAGCAAAGCTTTTAAATGAGAAACAACTGCAAGCATCACATTAATTTAGGTTCGTAATATGTGTCCTTTTAATCACAATGTTTATAATAAATCAAGTTTCTTACAAAATGATTTCATTATTGTTTAGGCTATTTTGCGACCCCATCTAACATCACCTGCGTGGGGTTGCGAATACCAGATTGAGAAATGATGCTTTTTAGTAACGGCATCCACAATTTTTCCCCAGATCATGAGCGTTTCGTCATTCTCAAACCGCTGCTCACCAGTAACGTCTAAGGAAAAGTAGGCACATCATGTCATTGACCTGTTACATTTCGAATATTTTCAGAAACTTCACTTAATAACGGACAGCGTCATCCATAAAAACTAGTACGTGCATGATGTACATCCGACTCAACAATGCTTTAATATGGGGTGCTTGTCGTTTATGGGCACTCAATGGCGGGGTTGTCAGCCGCTAACTTGTTCATTGGCACCGGGAGAGTGCGGGCAGAGAGAGGAAGACCTTCTTGCGTTCACGTAACTGCCATAGAAGGCCACGGGTTTGCTAAGTTATATTGAAGCCACGACAGTGTCAATATCTGAGATAACTGCTTTCTTTGGGTGGATTCCTGAGTAGAGTATCAGTACACAAGCAGGTTCGATAACACGAACTAAGATTTGACACTGAAAGCGCATCTATGGAGCACACATGAGAGTAGAGGCTGATTACTGCAGTGGAGAACGCTTCTTTTTTATGCGTACATTGTAGCTCCATTAAATTATAACATTTCATAGATAAGTATCAAAACTCACTGACTGAGAAAAATCGCAGCACCAAGGAGTTGTGCAACATTAACGAAAGCTGGTAGACGTGTTTCTACATCTGAAAGAAAATGTCTATTCAAATTTCTCGCCAGTTGTGCAAGAGTGGCGTTAGTAACACCACAGTGTGGATGGAAATCAGGTTTCCCTTAAATACACGTTCCAATGGTCATGAGCGTTAGTTATCTTTGAGTCTGGACGTGTGACCTGTTGTTAGTCAAGAATGCCTTTAAGGCGACAAAGACGCCATCATCAACAACACGCTGGGACTGAACGAGGTCGTGTAAGTGGGTTCGGAGAAGCTGTATTTTCTTTATGCGGTATTGTAGAAAGACTTGGCAGTACAAAGCCACTGTACGTTACTGCTGGCACTTGTGGTCACGAGAATGTACGGTCGCTAGAAGACTGGACTCCATACGGCCACTTCGCACAACTGAGAGCGCAGACTATCATGTTCGACATATGGCTCTGACGCATCATACTGCATGTGCAGCAGCATTTTGAGGACCAGTCGTCACCACATTGATCCAAAAAACTCTCACAAATCACTTATTTAAAGGACAGCTCCGAGTCAAACACCCTGTAGCGAGTATTCCACTGACCCCAAACCACCGCCGTTTGCGACTTCAACGGTGCCAAGCGAGAGCTAACTGGTGATCAGGGGGAGGTCTGTTGTATTTTACGGTGAAATCTTGATCTACTTTGGTGCCAGTGATTGCCCTGTGTTGGTTAGAAGGAAGCGGCCAGTTGACGGCCTGCACACAATCCATCTGCGTGCTAGACACACTGCAGCTATACATGGGGTCCAATTTCATATACAGCAAAAGCACTTTCGTAGTTATCCCATCCATCCAGACTCCAGATTCGTACCTCAGTCTGATGATTCGACCTCTTGTGCTATCATTCATGAAGAGCATTCCAGGGGGAACATGATTCAGATAAAAATTTCGTCACCGAATATAGCTAATCTTTATCTTAGTCTTGTAAACAATTACTGTAAAAGAATTGTTATTCTAATTACAGAGCAAATAAATATAAAAACTAACGCATCTGACTTTCTGATAAAACTGTTTGAAAACTCACAATAAAGCACTTTACTGAAACTTTGTACTGGTATTATCTGAAGTGACTGAAATTATTCTTACAAATACACTCTTACAATCCCCGTGCCTTACAAGTGACATGATCTTTTTTTGTTAAATTTATTATCATACCTGTCCGCACGGAACACTCGTCTGTCCTGCAACCGGTTGCTACTAGGAATAATGATGTAACTGTTAAAAATTAGGTTTCCTTTGCCGTACTTCCGATGTGCAATGCAAGACGGTATCTTACCAATTTTCACCAAAATTCTTTTCAATGAAGAACTCGCGATGTGTAATGCGAGTACGGAAATACGGTCATGAAACCAAATGACTGATAAAATGAGAACATTATCCAAGTTGAAATATCCTTAATGAAGCCATGACAACACTACACCTTTTCAAAAAGATCTAAACAAGTTAGCAAAAATATGCTTTAATAATTTCCTGTGTACAATTATTCTCCTTGACGCTTGTTTCAACTGTAAGACAAAACGGTATGCTGAATTATAAGATTTTTGCAGTACACTTCAGCCATGCGCAGTGTTCTAATAATAAGAAGTTATATAGTTATAAAAATATAAAAATACTGGAATACCTTAAAATTGGCCTTCTAACATTCTCCATTAAAATAACCTCAATTTGTTTCCTCAAAACATAGTAGCATAAGATCCTTTTTAAAGAATGCTGCTTCTACTACACGGTAGGCCAACTTCCATCCCTTTCAAACCAAGTACGTATCCTGACTGAATAGCATGCACTACTACTCTCTTTGAAAGAAGTAACCTCTCTGACCAAAGAATATAAGATTTTAGAGGTTGAGTGTATTTCCCAAATCCACAATTTTGTCACATTTCTGGCTACGACTACCTACAAATCTACAGAGCAAATATTATAGCTATCTTTCATTACTTCTCTACTATTAAACAAGAATTTTGCAAAGTGATTTCTGCTGATACAATAGTATGAGTCCCTCAAAAGAGTCCCCACAACAACAATCACAAGAGCATGGTACAAAATATGTTGTTATAAACACCTGGGGTTGGTAACGATATATACAAGATATTAGTGAACAGTGACAATTTGATACCTACACTATGTGATCAAAAGTATCTAGACACCTGGCCGGAAATGACTTACAAGTTCATGGCGCCCTCTATCGGTAATGCTGGTATTCGGTATGGTCTTGGCCCACCCTCATAAGCTCTCAATCAGGTACTGGAAGGTTTCTTGGGAAATGGCAGCCCATTCTTCACGCAGTGCTGCGCTGATGAGACGTGTCGATGTCGGTCGATGAGGCCTGGCGCAAAGTCGGCATTCCAAAACATCCCAAAGGTGTTCTACAAGATTCAGGCGAGTCCAGTACAGGGATGTTATTCGTATGTAACTATTCTGCCACAGGCCGTGCATTATGAACAGGTGCTCGATCGTGTTGAATGAAGCAATAGCCATCCCCGAATTGATCTTCAACAGTGGGAAGCAAGAAGGCCTGATCTGTGATAAGAAACACCCAAAACAACAAAGGGTGCAAGCCCCTCCACGAAAAACACGACCGCGCCGTAACACCACCGCCTCCGAGTTTTACTGTTGGTTCAAATGGTTCAAAAGGCTCTGAGCACTATGGGACTTAACTTCTGAAATCATCAGTCCCCTAGAACTTAGAACTACTTAAGCCTAACTAACCTAAGGACATCACACACATCCATGCCCGAGGCAGGATTCGAACCTGCGATCGTAGCGGTCGCGCGGTTCCAGACTGTAGCGCCTAGAACCGCTCGGCCACTCTGGTCGGCTTTACTGTTGGCACTAGACACGCTGGCAGATGAGGTTCAATCGGTATTCGCCTCACGCACACCCTGCCATCGGATCGCCACATTGTGTGGCGTGATTTGTCACTCCACAAACCGTTTTTCCACTGTTCAGTCGTCCAATGTTTATCCTCCTTACACCAAACGAGCCGTCGTAAGGCATTTACCGGCGTGATGTGTGGCTTATGAGCAGCCGCTCGGGCATGAAATCCAAGTTTTCTTACCTCTCGCCTAATTGTCATCATACTTGCAGTGGATCCTGATGCAGTTTGGAAATCCTGTGTGATCGTCTGGATAGACGTCTCCTTATTACACTCAACGACCCTCTTCAACTGTCGGCAGCCTTTGTCGGTAAACAGACGAGGTCGGTCTTGACGCTTTCGTGCTGTACGTGTCCCTTCATGTTTCCACTTCGCTATTACATCGGAAACAGTGGAAATCTCGGGTTCAGACGTGTGACACAAGTGACACCCAGTCACCAGACCACGTTCGAAGTCCGTGAGTTCCGCGGAGCGCACCATTCTGCTCTCTCACGATGTTTAATAACTACTGAGGTCGCTGATATGGAGTACTTGGAAGTAGGTGGCAGCACAATGCACCTAATATGAAAAATGCATGTTTTTGGAAGTGTCCGGATACTTTTGATGACATAGTGTATGTGGTATGTAAGTTGAAATACAAGTAACTTTACATACATGCACACAAGTGCAAAAAGCTGTCAGCAATAAGTCATTTTACATATTCGTCATTATACAGAAGACATTGCATAATAAGATGCTCGCTATTGTAATTTAGTGATCCAGTTAACTGAAATACATTGGTATAAACACGTGCAGTTTTACAATAACGTACGAAGAATTACAAAGTCATTTCAATTAGCTGTGCAAATTTTGAGAAGAATCCAATAAGGGCAAGTAAGAATTTCTGTCAATTCAAATGAAACTACACATTTCATGCGACCGGATACGTAACTATACAACGCAGTTACTAATGTCTGATGAAATGTTGAAGAAAATGTTATGAAACAACTACAAATTCTTGTCAGTTCAACTTAAGCAAGATACACACATTTATATTATAATACAAAATTGCTTACAGTTGTCTTTTGAAAGTTATTGATAAAACCTATAAGGACAATGTCATGGAACGGGAGAGAAAAAAAGTCACAGAAAATGTAAAGCGCATTACTGTTTTGTTGCACATACACTTATCAACGCTGCACAATTGGGGTAGCATGAGTATATTCCAGTGACAGACTCATAGAGCACAGTATTTTGATTTTAGTTTCTCAACCGACAACCAATAGAAATCTAATCAAGTATGTTATCCAGACAGACACAGAGAGGATGAAGTGTCATGTCACAATCACCACAGACAACCCCGAATATGAAGAGCTACAATCATTGTTGTAGGATTGCCATAATGAGCACTTTTTCCATTGGTCCATCTTTCACAATCTGAGATATGGTTTGATACTGAACTTAGTGCCACAATAAATTGCATGAGTCCATCCAGCATAATTCTTTATGAAGCTTTGTGTGTGCGCGTTAGCCAAGATCATCTCCCATGCGCGTCCAGAATACATGAAACAAATTTAAAAAGAAATTATGTAATTAGTTATATATATATTTTAGTGCCAAAATGAATTAGTCAGAAAAACATGTAATTCCATGCACATGTGCCTTACAGAAAATACTTATCTAAGGTATGTAATAGAATTGATTATCTTGTAACCTGGGTATCATATGAATCATATATAAGACCACTCAGTAAAATTCTGACGTCATTTCAACCACATTACTTAAACTACTGTATAGATGATCATCAATCTGGCATTAAATGTCAGTCTTGAATACATACCTCCATTTTTAAAGTACTTCACAAAAATGAAAAGACTTGGATCCAGCTTCTTAATTTAATACATATATCTATCTGGCCAGAATGGTAACTACCACATACCATATGTACTGTAACATCCGGAACAGGTATGGTGATCTCTAAAATTGCTAATTATTGTATACACACTCTTAGAACAGGAAAGCTCATTAGAGCATAACCAGTGCCAGGCATATATCAGTTATTATCTTATACTGTTGCAGCAAAAGTCTTAGGTGTAACATCATCTTAGCATTTGTCAAATTCACTGGTATCATTCCGATTACAAAAGTTTTTATTTCATTTTCGATGACAAAAGGGTAACATGTTAATTACATTTTTATTAACAAGCGGCAAATTCCTGAAAATTCAGAGATCATGTGTCAACCACAAAGTAGCTCAATTATCCTTTTAGTTAATTTTCATAAAGACATGCATACAGAGAACAGTTCTGAAAGAAAATGTTCATGTCAAATATATTAAATGTATTTTAGTTCTTGAATCCACTGCCACACAGTGTACATGTAACGTTAATATTAAACCATATACAAATCATTAGTGAATCATAATACCTCCTTTACTCCTCATTAGCTGCCTGAAATTGTAATTCACAAAAACATTCACATACATCATCGCTTTTGACGTAACAATATCTTCTACTTTTCATTGGCTTTTTAAAATACTTATTCTTAAAAACATCTCTTCACCTAAATACACGTTACAATTCAGTAAATATTATTCCTTCATTACTGTTCAGCATAAGTACCATTTATATTGCTGCATGATAACCACGTCTTATTTCATCAGGACTTCATTTCGTGCTTTTGGACACTATTTTTTACCCTTTCTCTGTCACTCTTTGCACTCTGTCCAGTTTCTCATAATACACATATTCAGCTGAAATTGTTAATTTATGTCTCTGTACAACATGTAGTCAATAGAAGAGGATTGTTAGCTTCATGCAACCATTTTCAGACATCAAAAAACGGCATGAATGGGGTCGATACAGCAGATTTCTGGAATATTATTCACAAATTACCAAACGTACAAACGTTCGTAGCAAACTGCTTCAGCACGTCGTTCAAGACTAAAATTTGCATCATCGTGCCTCTCCTGAATAATTCTTTCTTAATATCTGTTAAGGTCACGCGAACCATCTTGCGTTTGGCTGTAATGATAGTCACGTGATGTGAAATTAGTGTTCATAATTTCTAGAGTTCAATTTAAGTTTCGTCTTTCACGGCAGTTACTGTTATTTCCTTCATTATACTAAAGTCTGTTGGAATCACTACTATCCCAGTAACTTCTTTGCTTCCTAAAGACACGACCTCTGTTCCTGCCTCTCAAATTACCACGACTGTTCGACTGATATCTCGAATGCGAGTTGTTTGAACGTTTGTGATCACGGCAATTAAGAAATTGTTTATTATGTTCGTAACTGTTGTTGCGATTTGCAGAATATCCTTTATCTGATCTGTTACGTTGACATTGGAGATGTTGTCTGTTACTGTCTCTGTAGCTATTTCGCGAATAAAATTCCTCACTGTCAATTTCAAGTTCTTGAAGTAAATTTCGAAATACCTCATTGTCATCTTTACAGTATCTTGTCAGAATAATGTGTCGCAAGCTTGTCAGTGGTTTTAGTCAAAGAAGTTGTTATTAATTCATAGGGACTGAATGGATTCGATAAGAAGTGGCTCTTGCGTATCATCTGCTGAAAATAGTCTGCAGAGCTGTAAAAGTCTGATTGTTCAACATTCTTTAGCGTAATAATACTGTTCTTGTGTCTGTATTGTGTTGCTTCAGACCAATATGCCCAAAAGAATGAGTGATGAGATTCGTCTTCCATTTGGCATTCTCGTGCGATAGCTCTCATTCATATGGCTGGTTCAGATTCTGAATATAAACGCATTCATTCAAGTAGTATTCAAAGAACTGTGCCTGACGCCCGAACAACAGGGAACTAACATGTATCGAGTTTTAAAAAAACAGTGCATTGGTAATGGCTAGGCACTAGCCGAAATTTGGATTTGCGTAATAAAACCTAAAAAAAATTAAATAAAGTACGACTGGTTGCTGCTCTCTATCATTTATAAATTACATAACAGTCGCTTGGTGCACCCACTTTCCTAATGGAAAGTAACCTGACATACATTCAAGTTTATGACCAATTGTCCAGGAAGGTGGAAGACAATACTGGAATTGTTGGAGCCACTCTCTGGCATGCATGTCACTGAGAGAATTTCAGAAAACTTTAAACTTTCGAACAGTGAGGAAATATTTATAACAAAATGAATCATTCTGATGAAAGGACAAATTATTTTTTGCGGTATGTTAGGTACCCACTCCGATTGCTGCGTTCGTGTATCAGTTAAACTACATGCCACGAATCAGAAATTTCGTCAGAAGTGTTAAAACACAAAGATTGACTACTGGCGTCAGCATCCTCGGGACAGATTTTTCGTTCAATGGGAGATAATCGATCGTTAAGTTTCTCCAGATCAGACATGTGATGTTAATTAATGTTCATCTATCTCTGTTTAAGACGATGAAAAAGCTATTCTTCCGAATTACCAAGCAGAACAGGCTGTGTAACATCTTAATTGATATCAGTATTGCTGGGCGGTTGGGGTACGGTTATAGAAAGTTTGACTACTTGGTTGGTAAATGTACTTAACTATCCTTGATTAGCAAAGGCTGCCTCTTTAGCCTTAAGCGATGCACACTGTTCCTCAAGACTTGGTATCTGGGTTTCAATCTGACTATCCTGCTCTTTGAACTGTGAAAAATCGGCCGTTTCACTGTGTTCAGACTTGACTTTCCATTATTTATTACAGGGTTGAACTCTTCACATACACCTTGCCTAATCAGTTTCAACTCATCCTTGAATCGCTCCTAATACAATCTTTAATCTCTTCTTTAAGGCTTTTATTGTCTTTCTTAACGCTTTTGAACGCCGATAATAATATTTGCAAAAGATCGTTGTCTTTATCCTTAGCGCTACCAACTGAAGAAGTAGAGACTGACTTAGTTCGATCAATAGCTGTGGATGCAAAGCCTGAATCTTTAACTACAGAACATGACTGTTGTGATAATTTACATCCTAGACTCTCAGTTTACACAGCAGAATCCCCAACAGTACTTTATCGTTGCATGTCTGATACTGAAAAATTACTCTGATCAATCCTGTCAGGCGCTGTCCTACGTATCTCAGTTAAATCAGTGTTTTGAGAGGTTCCCTGTTCAGTTCTCTCTTCTCTGTCTACAGAATTACCAAAAGCTACATCAGCTGCAGCTCTGGAATTTTACTTAGCTCTAGTAGATTTTGACAGTTTAATGCAATTATAGTGAAGCAGCAAACAAAAACACAAGGCACTCACACACGGAACATCAACTGTACATAGACCTCAATAAAAACTTCCGGGCCAAGTTGCCGTGGTCGATCTGTAGAACTTCTTCTCCCTGACATTTCGTTCTCAACTACGGAGAACATTTTCCGAGGTGAGTCGTTCTCAACTACGGAGAACATTTTCCGAGGTGAGTCGACTCACCTCGGAAGATGTTCTCCGTAGTTGAGAACGAAACGTCAGGGAGAAGAAATTCTACAGATCGACCACGGCAACTTAGCCCGGAAGTTTTTACTGATGAAGACGCCGGCCGTGAAAGCCTACATGGGATGATTAGTACATAGACCACTACTGAAACCACTTATTACAAATCTTAATGTAATCAGAAAAATATTTAAGCTACCGCTAACAAAATTCACTGAACAAATGTAAATCACTGTACAATGAAATACCTAATCTTCAGTAAAAGACACAAAATAGTACCAACCATAAAAATTCACTGTCTGACTAACCACATAACACGTCAACATTTATTAAAAAACACTAGGAGTGTATCATTAGCAATACAAAAGAACAATAGTAAAAATCACTTGTTCTAATCACAATGTAACACTACAAACGCATAAGAAGGAATCTCACTTGCACTAGTTTGTGAAGTACTTGTGACAAATAAGTGTTCAAAATAGCAAATAGTACAAAAAAGTTCTACCCCTGCACAAGTAAACAATAACTGTTCTCCAGAAAATTGGTCTATCTTGTTCACTGGCAATAAATAAGCAAGACAAACTGTAATGCTGTAAAGGAATACAATATATAATTACTTCAATCGTTGCTTCACAAATCTTGAAAGTAACTGCTAAATCAGAGCCCATAATTGCAATTTTAATTTGCAGTTTCAGAACAAATTTTTATCTGACAGCAAAAATCAGCAGACTAGCAAATCAATATGTATCGTGGCAGAAAGATCGATGAGTAAAAGTTTATTGTTATAGTTCTGACCTCTGTTTGTGTCAGGTTTGTATTTGCGAAATGTATAAAACTTATTTTGATATCGAACTGCGTAAACTTTGGTGCAGAGCAACAGAATTATGTGATGATTTAATTTTGAACGAAAATATGTACACGATGCAAAATCAAAACTAGCTGGTACATCAAACAATTTGTCTACGAGAATGTAATCTGTTTCAATGAAATTTACATATACCAACTGACTACAAAATTAAATGATTGAGATAAATTTGTCGGCCTTGGATATAGCTGATCTTTATCTTAGTCTTGTAAATAAAAACAGTAAACCAATTACATTGTAGTTACAGAAGAAATGAATATAATAACTAACGCATCTGACATTATGTTAAAGCTGTTTGGGAATTCAGAAGATAGCAATTTACTGAAACCTTTTACTGCTATTAATTCTGTGCACGGATACTGATATTTCTATCACAAATACACCTTGATAATACCTGTGTTTTACAATGAATATGAGCTTTGATTTAAATTAAACATAATGGCATACTTGTGTACACGGAACGCTCGTCTGTTCTGCAAATCTGTTGCTGTTAGGAACAATGATGTACGTGTCAAAAATGGAATTTCCTTTGCCGTATTCCTGATGTGCAGTGCAAGACGGTATCTTACCAATTTCCACAGAAAGCTTTACTTTAAAGTACTTGCGATGTTCAATGCGAGTATGCAAATACAGTTACGAAAGTAAATGAAAACGGGGAACTAATCTTAACGACTGATGAAACGAGAATAAGACTCCACGTTGAAATATGCTTAATTAAACCACGACAGTAATACCCCTTTTCATGAAGAAAAATACTGGTAATTTCCCGAGAATAAAAAAAAAAGGCTCTGAGCACTGTGGGACTTAACATCTGTGGTCATCAGTCCCCTAGAACTTAGAACTACTTAAACCTAACTAACATAAGGACATCACACACATCCATGCCCGAGGCAGGATTCGAACCTGCGACCGTAGCAGTCGCGCGGTTCCGGACTGCGCGCCTAGAGCCGCTAGACCACCGCGGCCGGCTTTCCAAGAATAATTGCCTATCGAAGTTGCGGGGTCCATACGATACATATCGAACGTGAGGTCGTAAATCGATCATGCGACTCTGGTGGCAGGCATTGTGACCAATATTTGTGATCGTCATTTTTATGTTTTTTCCGTCATTCCTTTGGTTGCTCTGTTACGTACCTCTGCGAATTATTTGTGAGTTGCTCGGGAATCCCAGACGATTTATGTCGTTAGTGAGTGGGATGTCTTGGGCGGATTCTCTCACATGGAAAAATCTAATTCCATGTTTATCTAGCGTAGAAAATTAATCGATTTTTTGTCTCTAATATGGATTATCACCGGATGAGGAAAGAAGTAACTATGTGCATTGTTCTGGTGCGAAGTGTGTAAAACTTCGTGAGGACAGTTTCTATACTGAAATACCGTTTACAATTTCATTGCAGACAGTGTGGAAAACGAATGAGTATCGGGAAAAATATATGGTTCGACTCTTCCAAATTATCCATCCAGACCACCTTAATAGACTTTCACATGATGACAACACCGACGACGAGTAAGGTAAGTCGTCTCCTTTGCAATTATAAATATTTTTGTGACGGTCTTCTTTTGTTGTTGCTGTAGCGACCAATGTAAACTTACTCATAACGCCCGCCACAGGGTTTCCATGATCGACTGACGATGGCACGTTCGATATGTATCGTATGAACGCCGCGACTTCGATAGGCAATCATACTTGGATATTACCGAAATTCTAAATAAGTAAATAAGTAAAATACTAAATAGTAAGGAAAAGTATTTCTTAATAATTTTCCTATGTACAATTACTTTCGTTTACATTTGTTTCAACTATATGACCAAAAAATGTGTTGCATTATGAGATTTCTATAGTTGACTTCAACCATAGTTAATGTTCTAACAATAAGAAGTTATACAGTTACCAAAATACAAAAAAACTAAATTATCTTAAAATTGGTCTTTTAACATTCTCCATGAACATTATCTCATTTTCCGTCCTCATAACATAGTAGGATATAATCCTTTTTAAATAATACTGCCTCCATTACACGGTGGGTCACTTTTCATACTTTTCAAACCTGGTACACAGCCAGACTGTCGAACACACACTATTACTCTCTTCAAACGAATGAACCTCTCTGACCAAAGAATATATTACAGAGGATGAGTACTTTTATCAAATTCGTAACTTCTTTCAAATTTCTGGCAAAACTACCTGAAAATTGATATGGCAAACGGAACAGCTAGCATTTCGAAGTGTCTTATATTGAGCGAACAAGTGCCGCAGTGATGGAACTCCATCCCGCAAACTGACATTCGCCATATGTACAACACAGTGTGCGGAGGTTTGATTTCTTGCATTCAACACTTTGGCGGCTACACCGGTTATTAATGTACCTGCATTTCACATTTGCAATAGCTTATCTCGCTCTTACATTAACCTGTATTCTTGAAATTTTAATCATTTTAATGTGTTGCCTAGACAAATGTAATTACGAAATTTCATTAGTGTACATTAAAATTTTTAGTTATTGCGTTTTTCTCCTGCAGTATATTAAAACTAAACTAAGTGTAGAAGACGGGACTAAAAACCAATGAGCAGTAAATCTGTAGCCAGTTAATACTACATCAAAACGGATGGCGGACAACGAGTGGCAATTTTAATGTGTTTTTATTATGTATCCACCCACTTCCGAACCATAGATCTTGCCAAAATGGAGCGGCTTGCCTGCCTCAACGATACAGACAAGCCGTAGGTGCAACCATAACACCCGTGGAATATCAGTGGAGAGCCTAGAAAGACGTGTGGTTCCTGAAGAGCGGAAACAGCCCATTCGGTGGTTGCAGGGCAACAATCTGGATGATCGACTTACCAGACCTTACACCATTTAATCAACAAAGCCTTACAATGTTGGAACTGCGACTGCTTGAAACCAAGACGAAATTACAGCCATTGTTTTTCCGACGTAATGTTGCGTACTGTATGACTTAATGATGGTGGCATTTTCTTGGATAAAATATTCTGGAGATAAAATAATCATCCTTTCCAACATCCGTGCAGGGATGACTCAAGAGTATGTCATTATCTTGAAAAACAAAACTGATTTTCTTTGAATCGGAAATGAAATGTTGCATCCCTTTACCAGGCGGATAGGCTGTCGTGTTGCTGTGGTGTTGGTTTCAGTGAAAGGCTGAATTGATGCTTCTCTCCCTGCTAATCTGTCCTGAGCAAGCCACTTCATCTCTGCATAGCTACTGCCATTCGCCAACTTACATCTCTTTGAACCGACTTGTTTATTCGAATCTTGATGTCCCTCCACTATTCATCCCTTGATATTTCTTTACAGTGCTAACTAAAAGACTCCTTGATGCCTCAGGATATTTCCTTTCAATCTATAGCTTCCTTTAGTCAATTTGCTCCACAAATTCCTGTTTTCCACAGTTCGATTTAGTGCCTCGTCAATAGCTGTTTTATTAGTAATGGAATTTTTAATATTCTTTTGTAACACCACATTTCAAAAGTTTCTACGCTCTTCTTCCTGAACTTCTGATCTTCCGCATTTCACTTCGTTACAGCTATTTGCTCCACACAAAGAGATTCGCAAAAGGCTTCCGAGCACCAAAATTTACAATCTATATTAAAAAGAGTCCTATTTCCATTGCCAGTCTGCATTTTACATTCTCTCTATTTCTGCCACTGTCAGTTTATTTTGCAGCCCAAATGAATCCCATCAGCCGCTTTCAGTGTCTCATTTGGTAATCTAATTCTATCAGCATCATCTGATTATTCAATCACAAAACATTATCCGTGCTACACTATCGTTGATTTTCAGCTTATAATATCTTTTCAAAACATTATACATTCCGTTCAGCTGATCTTCTAAGTTCTTTACCGCCTCAGACAGAACTGTAGCGTCATCGACAAAATGCAGACTTTTTATGTCTACTTCTTGATCTCCAATTTTATTTCCTAGTCGTCCAACCGTGACAGAGGACCTACAGTCTGACGTGGAATTCGAATCACTTGTCATTCCTGGCGACTCTTCACATCGTCGAGTGGTGAAGGCTACATGCAAAACAGACCAAAGTTTCCGTGATCCGACCGGGAATGGATATCGTGCCCTATCAGTTTCGGGGCGTGCGTTTTAGTACCATGGCCAACAATAAAATGTGTGTAAAAAGCCCATCAAGTTGTATACTGACTGCGTACTTTTTGTAAGTACTGAACATTTTCATTCGTTTATAGTCTCAAGAGACAAATTACTTACAGATGTAACATGAAAATAATTTAATAATGATTATAATAATTCTGGATAGCTCTTTAGATGCAGATTATATATTTACCTTTTTCTAATATATCGCTTTCTTCATATTATGCATTGTCCTAAATTAGTTAATTAAATCTATTATTGTTACAAAAATATCTTCAGTGGCCAATATGAGGAAACGCTCATCTATCCTCAGCTCCCCGTCCATTTGTTAAGAAGTGTTTGTAAATTCAAGTGAGTAGTGTACCTTGAATACCAAGGTATTGTATTTACTCTCTTCAGATTAAGTAAGATCAAAGAAGTCTGTATGCAGCTGATTCTGAGTGAAAACATTATATCTACTTTTGTAGTAATATCTGTGCAAGATGCTTAAAATATAGCAACACCTTAGCGTTTCCTAAGTGTCTTTCAGGTTATCTTTATATAAAAGGCAATATGCAGTATACAAATGGAAAGAAGTAGGTTGTCGTAATTATTTACTACTTAAGTGTAAATTTCAGGATCAAATCGCACATTTACTTGTCTGCTTGTGATAAACCTGGATACTTCAAACTCGTAATCAACAACCAAATCACAAAATACTTGAAAACAGCGAGAGTCAACTAAACGGAATTTTGAAAGAAAATAACACGTTCATTAAGATAAACGTTTTGAAACTTGCTTATTTCCCCTAAATTCACATCTGTTTTGTCCTATATAACGCTCAAGCGGTGATGGTTGAAATGTTCACGGCGTTCTCTGTATGTGATAAGCCCCAGGTGCGCCTCTCGCTTCCTGTTAAATGACTAGCTCCTCAGGTACTTCCGCATTCACTGCCTGTGTTCGAGTTTGGAGAACCGTGCTCTCTTGAGCTGGGATCTGGTGAGCACCGCCAGTCCTTTACAACGGTAAGTTTTGGTATGTTTTGGCAACCATCGTGAAGCGCGTTGGTTGAACGCTGTGTGTCACAGGGAATGAGAATCTTGGATTAACCGGCATGATCGTGTGGATGATACAAAGCTTAAAAACAGTTAGTCTCAAGGTGTACTCCAGGCCCCTGAAACGGATAGCTGTGAAGGCGTAACAGTTATCAGCTGGCAACCTGTGAAGGATCTGTCATATCTCAGCTTACTCAAGCAAGCCAAGATCAGTTTAACAATGGGACCGCGCCTACTCGTCTTCAACAATTTGGTCCAGATTAATGGTATATGCAGGGCTTGACATGAACTGAAAGTGACAGAAACGAGAGGTAACTGGCCAAGAGTTTAGAAACAAAATGCATTTTTGGCGCGGATCTTGCGAGACATGAGTCATTTTTGCTAGCGTACTTTCCAAGCAGCGGTTGGCACAGCGGACGGTATTCCAAGGGTCGTGTGGTCGATTATGTATGCGGAAAAAAGATGTCCTGGGCGCCATCAGACGTAAACCTCATTTTAGTTTGCAATGTCCGTGTTTTAGAGTGTCTGCATGTTATTGTACCCTGCCATGTCACAGATTAAAAATTTTAAAACAATAAAGACGCATAATCATAAGATTCTGTCAGTCAAAATTAAAACCGTTAAGGCGAACGTAGACGGAGCTACGCCGGCCAGATTTCTGGCCGGCGTAGCTCCGTCTACGTTCGCCTTAATGATTTTAATTTTGACTGACATAATCTTATGATTATGCGTCTTTATTGTTAAAAAAAAATAAAAAAATATTAATCTGTGACATGGCCAGTGTTTGGCTCACAAAATAATTTAATTTTATGTAAGTATCACAATTTCTTTAATATTCAATCATTAGACAGATAATGCATTTTAGTGAATAATATATGTCCGTATGTGGTTTAATTTATAGGTTCTGAAGAAGATTCCATTACTGGAATCGAAACCTAGGTAAACGAGTAAAATTACCTTGCAACTGAAGGCTGAAAAGAATTGTTTATTTGCTGTCCATTTCACAGTTGCTGACACGCTGCAATATGTTAAAGATTTGATAAAAATTTGTGCCAATCTCGGACTGGAACCCGGTTTTCCCTCTCATCGCGAGCCGTCGCCTTAAAAGCTTCGGGTATCAGTGCACCCTCCCTGGAGCGATCCAGACCTCCATATGACACTGTGTCCCCGTCCCATAATGCTCACACATTGTGTGATGCCCGTAACAGGAAGATACAATTTTGTTATCGTCGTTTTCCGCCAGTCAGGATATGTAATAAATACGAGGGAAAATCGCAAAGTAATGGACAACACTATTATTATCAAAGTGTTCAACAGGCAACAAAAAAAGTCTTTTACCTCTTTTCCACATAGTCACTAACGTTCTCAATACCTTTCTCCTACTGTGTTACTGTGGTACCTTTTTCAATATGTCCTGTTCGCAGAAGTGGTTGTAGTATAGCCATCTGTGGACTGCTGATTGCATTTTCGCATCTGTCGCAAAGCGTTGGCCAGTCAGGACTTTCTTCGTTGGACCAAATAGTTGAAAATCCGACGGTGCAACGTCCGGACTGTATGATGGAGCAACTCCTACCCACATCTGGTGACGTTTCAGGAACAGAGGCAGAAAAATGGGAGTGAGCATCGTCATTAAAGAGATCGGTACTGTCAGCACAAATCTTATGGCATTTGTCATGAAAGGCAGGACGCAGCTTAACCAGTCTTTCAATGTAGGCTGCACCATTCACAAGTAGGGCAAAGCGGAAACGACGACAATTTATGTCAAATGATGATGGGAGATGAAGAAATGTCTTACTATTTGCGCCACGGCTGGGACTCGAATCTGGGTCTCCTTGCTTACTAGGCAGGAATACTGACCATTACAACGCCACAGCACTACAACCAACATTGCTGCACGAACTAGCCAAGTCCAGTGTCCTCCCCAACACAAACTTCGGTTGATATCTTCAGCTTATTTTTCCCCTAAAGCGCCACTCTTGCCGGAGATCTCCGGCATTGGAAGAGCACCTAAGCATTGGACGTAATGGAGAAGCCCTGTACCTAATATAATGTTATTGATCGTAAAATTAAGATGTGGCGATTTAGGGGGAAAATAAGCTGAAGATATGAATTGAAATTTGTGTTGGCCAGGATACTGGAGTTGGGTTGTCCGAGCAGCAATGTTTGCTATCAGGGGCGTCGATTTATAAAAAATACGGGGGGGCCCGCACTGGAGGTCTTGCCCCGGGAAATTTTCCAAATTTTAGTTGAAAAATAGTGAGTTTCAAAGTTTTTTTAAGCATTTTACAGTCATATGATTAACATTAAAGCCCCGAAAACCGGACTCTCAATAACTCGACACACCGGGAAACTAGGCAAGCCTGACATAGTTTTTGGCTTTGAAGGAAGAAACAAAACATAAGCACGCACGGTATTTTCGTAAAAAGCTAATTTAATTTAGAGTAATAGTCATGCTTATAATCTGTTATGCAGCAGTGAATATATAGCTCTGAAAACACTGAAATTATGATTAAATAAATCCTAAAATATCATTAAAAGAATGAAACATACAATAGTAATAGCACTTTGATCAATAAGTGAAATATCTAATTTAAGCTTACCTTGAATATGGCTCAGGGTTCATTAAATAAAAACAATATCTCGAAGTTAATGCTTTAATACAGTTAATATTGTTAATACAGTATGCCTAATACTTTCAGTCAAAATGTATGTAAATAGCGGGTTTTAATTGGATCTTACACCCTAAATATATTTAAGTATTGGAAAATAACTAATACATTACTACAGTAATATAGTAATAGAGTACTAAACTAGTATTAATATTTGGAAACTGAAAATTTAATGCTACGGTCGTAGGCTCGAATCCTGCATCGGGCATGGATGTGTGTGGTGTCCTTAGGTTAGTTAAGTTTAAGTAGTTATAAGTTCTAGGTGACTGATGCCCTTAGAAGTTAAGTCCCATAGCGCTCAGAGCCATTTTTTTTAAAAAATTCAACACTATGTATGTATTTAATTCTCTATTTTATGAAGATATTTAGTATTGTTATAAATGCCATCATTAGGTCTAGAGTGTCTTTAGAAAGGCACAAATGTAGACCATCTGACTTAATTACTGAATATGAAGTCGTTGATAACTGGTCGGATATCCAATTCATCCAAAACATCTCGGTGGGCATGAAGAACACCCAAGTTGTCCAATCGCTTCTGTCCCATTTTTGATTCGAGATATGACTTCGTTGTTTTCATTCTTCTCTGGTATGCTTAGATTCCGAGGAAGCGAAGAATCATCAACTTGTGAAGGTTGGTCTTTTAAAGACAACTCCCAAAGTGTTCAAAACTATCACGCCTTCCATTCAATATACAAATCAAACCCTCATTTATTTTTTTCCAGATCAGCAACACTTAGATGAGCGCACAGAATTTTTTCATTGATATCCTCTACTGGGTTCATTGAATAGCAATATGGACGTAAAAACAAATAAGTCTTGGATTGTACATAGACTCAAGGTAGCCTGCATATTTGTATCCTACCCCTGTTTTGTCCTCTGTAGAAAATGTTTAACAACACTCTAGAAGTTCTTCAATGTTTTTCAGTATTCTCAAGATACTGGAAGCTCGTATATTCCATCGCGTCGGTCGTTGGAGCTCTCACAGCGTATGCTTCTGGAAAGTCCCATCCTCTTGTTGACTCCCCTTACGGTGTTTATTAAGTCCTTGGCTATAGTCATAATATCCCTCACAGGCGTAAGATGGCGGAGACTGTCTACAACTGCCAAGTCTAAACTGTGAGCAGTGTAGTGCACATACGTGCTTTTGGTTGTATATCCAAAACTAACTTTCATAGCCCTTTGAATTTAACCCTCATATTCGAGGTGCCATCATAGCACTGTCCTCTTAAGTTATCCATTGACAAATCAAGACGAGCAAAAACGTCTTTTAAAATACTAACAAGAAATTGTGATTCAGTGTTGGGGGTCTCGTATAATCCAAGAAAGTCTTCGTTGATGATTAACGAATCATCGACAGTACGAATACACAATGACACTTGTTCGTGAGTAGAAGAATCACTTGTTTCGTCAAGTATAACAGAAAAATGTTGGGTCTTCTTTATTGAAGCCAATACCTTTCTCGACACAGACTTTTCTGTTAGATCAATTATCAAGTCTGGGATATAGTGGGACGTCCACATATACCCCGAGCGCCCTAACAAATCTTTAAACTCAGATATATCATTCTTTCGGAGTTTCAACAATTGGAAGAAATTAGAGTTTATATCTTCGAGCCCCCTAATTGCTGGTCCTTGTCGGCATTGAAATTTTAAGGTAGTAGAAATTATCTCAAGAGCTAAACGGCCTTTCTTCGTATCACTATGTAACTGTTCATTCAATTTGGAGGCCACACTTCGGTTAGTGATAGAATTTAGTTTCCGAACACCTTTTTGCGTAAACGTATTTTAACGAATACGAAGTTTTTCCAAAGCATTTTTCCAGTTATAAAACTACACGGAGGTAAAAGCATCTTCTTTTGAAGACTTCTAGCATCTGCCTCTTTGCAGGTTTTATGAACAACTTTTTCGGTGGATGCTTCATATTCTAGCATGAACCAAGACTTCTGAAAGGATCTTCCCTTATCGGATTGTCCATGTTTCGGCTGTGAACGCTTCTTGTCAGAAGACGACGAAGCAATTGACAACACAATAATGGTTGGAGGTTGACTTGCAGTGTCATTAACTTTCAAGCGCCCCTTTTTGGTAACAAATTCATCCATTGCAAACTTAATTCACAATACAGTAAGATACTAAAGTAAACGAACAAAATATAGTCACATAAAATAGTCCTCTACACATTAAAGTCGGAACACTGAACACGCCGCAGCATGCACTGAACGAAACTATGCACACTGAATGACTGCGACACCAGGGTGGGCTTCATATAGCCGCGGCGTCGTAACGTCTCGAGGCATCAAGTTAACACGAGGCATATGGTGCCAGGCGCTTCTGCTCCAGTCCTTTGGATGTCGCTGCGGCCGCAGCGCTGGCCCGTCGGCGCCAGACTTTACCCGAAGGTTCGCGTACTGGGACAAATTCTAAGTGTGCCCGCAGTACCGTAACACTATCATGACTCACACCACTCGTTTTCAGTTGATCTCCTTAGTATAGTAATAATTATTGGTTTTAGCTAATTACTGAATTTATTTTAAAAGGTTTCTAGCATCAAACAAGGAAAATAAAAAAATTGCTACATAATTTTTTGATTTTACAAAACATAATATAACTAATAAATTTTCCGCTCCCCAAACAAATTTTTGAGGAGACTCGGGACCAGTCAGGCGCTATGGAGTCGGCGCCTGTGTTGGTTATAGTGCTGTGGTGGTGTAATGGGCAGCATTCATTCCTAGTAAACAAGGAGACCCGAGTTCAAGTCCCTGACGTGGTGCAAAGTTTAATTCATTTCTTCAGCTTCCGTCATTATTGAAACTAAAGATGAGACTCAAATGACTCATGGAAAATTTAATTATAAGATTTATGTCAAACTGATATCAACTTAATTATGCAAATTAATTAACTTGTTCAATTAATTACCTCTACTCCCTGATGATGTCATGGGTTTTCCCCATCTGGCATATGGGCCACATTCCTCACCCCTCTGGGAAATCCCAACCCCTCACCCTTACATTACTCCTCCCCCTCCTCTCTCTCACCACCCGTCCAGTTAAATATGTCAGGATACGTAGTATGTGCTGAGCTGCCAGACTGAGTAGAGAAATGCAGTACTTATTTAAACAACTTCATCCTGTTTATTAATTTATTTGAACAATGGAAACAACTTCACACTATGTATTTATACAATTTGAGAAATGTATTTCGCATTCATTACTGAGTATTGCTAGAATGTTTTTGTGCACTTATAATACCGATATTTATTTAAACAATTTGCAAGAATATTCTTTATTTAAACAGTATGAAGTAGTGTCAGTGCATTTTGTTTTTGTGGGTTGCATGCACTGAGGGACAAGCATACCATCGGGGGCAAACTTGATTCACATGATACCCTCATCCTCCTCTAAACCTGTTGTTACGCTAATTGACTTATGGCACCGTGAGGGTTGATTTATGACCCCCTGGAAACAATCAATCTTTATGAGAAACCCGATACCCCTCCCCCTTCCCCTCCTCCCCTTCTAACTGCATGGGAAATCTCCAATCTCTCCCCCTTGCCAATCCAGGCGCACTTTTGATATCAAATTATTCGAATACTTAATTAAATAGATCAATGAATTACCCCCTCCCCCTCTTGTGAAATCCCTTATACCTGCCATTCCCTCCCAAGCTTCCCCCCTCCCAAGCCAGAAAAACTGGTGGAAAAATCACTCAGTCCGTTCAGAGCTATTGGTATGGAAGATGCATGTATTAATTTATCCAGTAATTACATGTCCTAATTATACAATTACACTGAGCAAATTGGGGTTCTTGTCTTGTGGGAAAGCTTTTGTGTGTCTGGTCATCTTGATGTGCAGGTATCACCTGACCAAGTGCACAGTGCAACCATCACAAGATATCCCACACCCCCACCCATCGCCTCCTCCCACACTACTGCTCCCAGAAAAATTGGCAGGAAAAAGACTCAATCTGTGCTGGAGAGGAATGATCTCACGATATGAAATTCAATTCATTGTCAATAATACGTTGCTGGATATTATTTATTTAATCAGTTTGCTGGAGACAGGGCTCCCTGCATACTGGCTAGTTCACTATTCGGCTTTATAGAGGGCGCCAGGAGGCTGCCACTGGGACTGGTCTGTTCTGTGGCTGTAGTTAAGACCTGACTAGCCATTTGCTGTATGCACAACCCCCCCCCCCCACCTCCCCCACTAGTAGCAACAGTTGCGTTTGCCCTACGCATGTGTCAGTGGTCTGGGCGTCACATTGGAGGTCAAAAGCCAGCCACTGTCCTAATTACGAATCACAATACTAAATACCACTGCAACAGATGACAGCCTCCTTTGATCTCGCAGCCCCAAACAAAGCATTAGCTTGCGGCATTCTCTTGATCAGGCTCTCTCTGTATGAAGTGGCTACTTCCCCTTTGTGTGTGAAGTAACATCTCAAAGCGCACAGACAGAGGTTTTCATCTCCCCTCAGAATATTGTATTCTTATTGGATAATGTGGGGACAAAGGGAGAACTGCAGCAATTTCGATACAAAAAATAGAGAGCTATAGTCAGTTTGCACTACCCCATACAATTAATTGTTTAACAATTTACAATGGCCAAACAGAATCGTTTAACATACTCACCACCACCTTACTATGATCGTTCTTTGGAATGAAATGTGTTTCAATTGTTTGAATATCAGGCACAAACTTTATGATGATGGTGTTTGGTTTTGTTGGGCGCTCAACTGCGCAGTCGTCAGCGCCCAGCAAACTTTATGCAAATCAAATAATAAAATATTCACAACCAATAGATTGCAGCGTACAATACCTCTGCTGTCTTGCATGAACTGACATTTTAGAACACAACCACTCTCCTCCACTGCAACAGTTTCACTAAACATACCGGGAGGAAAAAATATTGTGATCAACATCGTAAAGCATGTGCATCTGCCATCGAGTGTCACATGGACTGCACCACACGCTGTCCCCGCCCGGCTCACAACCTCACTTCACCACGGAGAAATAGTTGTGCCACAGACATTCACTGCAATGACAGTTACGCACCAATCTCCCAGTATTCGCATGCCTGAAATACCAGAAGCTCAGGGGCTGGAGAGAACACACCATAGGTGCCAAGTCTTAACCAATCAATTGATGTGAGGGGTAATAATTGTCCATCACAAACACTCACTATATTGAACCTTCTCATGATGCAACACACACATCTGCTTCTATCGCTGCTCCACCTGCATACTGGCTAGTTCACTATTCGGCTATATCGAGGGCGCCAGGAGGCTGCCACTGGACTGGTCTCTGTGGATGTGGTCAAGAGCTGACTAGCCATTAGCTGTAATCTTTTCTTTGTACCCCCCACTCACGAGAGCGTTAAACAATGTCATCCAGTGACCGACCATTCGTGATCACCCCTGCCGCTGGCCTTGGCAAAATGTGAGACAGGCAGGCATGATTTGGACTAAATGCAGTTCAACCCCTGACACAGACTCCTCAGTTAAAAGATCCATTTTACCCAATGCGAAACAAGAAAGTTTTCTTTTCAATACACCACGAATTTCTCATTCAAAATGTAGATTCCTCTCTTTTACACGAGCTATTTTCGAAGACTGCGGAAATTGGATTATACACACGTTTTCACACCGTTAAAATACATTAAAGTGTTGTGAAAATTCTGAAAATCCTTTGCAACATTGCAACACTATGCCATAGTGTATATTTCCTCCAAGTACTTTCTCATCAGGTAGAAAAATATGTTTTCCCTTTCAGCTTAATATCTACTTCATCCTGCATCACAGGACTAGAAGATCATGCTCTACGTCTGTCACAGGATGATTCCTCACTATCAAACTCACTTAAAGTAACCAAATGCTTTATCACATATGAAGTCTCTTACAACAGAAAAACAGAGAAGTTGTAAATATTAGGTCCATACTACACATCACATTGTAAATTCGGTAGTATATCTGATTTTATTATGATGTTCATCTCTCCCTGTGTAGTTGGGAAGTTTGAAATTTCGGTAAAAGAACTGCCCACAACGAAAACAACATTGATTACTACTCAAAATCAAAATCAAATCAAATCCATGGTAATGTAGCCTTTGCTACCACTCACCCAGTGACACGTCACTGATATCAAACTGATAGGCTAATTAATTAAACTGTTCATGAGAGTCACATTGTATGGTGAGTAATTTTCTTCCAACTGTCAGGTTACATTTGCCAAGTAGTTCAAATGGACGGAAGAGATGTTGTTCACGAGGAATACTGTTTATAACCAACATTTGGAGCTCACCACAGAAGGATTCTACCACTGCCAACATACATTTCACATAAGGACTATGAAGATAAGATACAAGAAATTAGCGCTAACAAGGGGGCTTATATTAACTCATTTTCCCTCGCTCTATTTCCAACTGGAATAGGAAAAGGAATGACTAGTAGTGGTACAGCGGACCCTACGCTATACGCCGTATGATGGATTGCGGAGTGAGCATTAGATATAAATGTGAATTTAGTCTACCTATTAAGATGTCACTTCATCAATTTATAGGCACACAAACCTCATGGAAGAAGGTTGTCTCTTATTTATCGACTAGACAGAACTTCTACTGCAGACTGTCTTGCGGTCAAAATATTCGTACTGGGCCCTAATTTTCCTAATGCATTGACTTCACGAGATGTGTGTGAGAGGCTGTAATATGTCTGCCCACAATACATAGAAGAACCGGTAGAGCGCTCACTTATCCACTCACCTTTCGTCACAGCATCACTTACCTGCTGTATTCTAACAAATCTCCCAGTCATCGATATATAGCATTTGAATCCACATGATTTCCATCAGTAAGACATGTCCCATGCAAAGTCACAGACACCAGCTAATTCTCTCGAAATCCCATCATTTTATGGCAGCACTGACCAAGTAGTCAGAAGGCTGTACAGACTTCCACCCGTCACTGACTAGTTAGAGAGTTATCGCAACGACAAAATAGCACACTGACATACAGAAGGATATTCACAATGATGCAGAGTTCAAGCAGGTTGCACAAAGATATTCAGAAGCATAAGACCTACAACTGAATGATATTGAATGACGGTCTATAAATATCACCCTGTACATGTCCCGATCTCCTTTATCACATTCCAATGATTAACACATTAGAAATACGATAGTGTAATGGTATCTGAGACTCATATGACTGCACAGTTCTCTCTCTCTCTCTCTGTCTGCCTGCCTCTGCTCTTTATTTTTATAGCATCCAATGGACTAAAACTTTGAACCATCAACAATTGACTAAAGTCAAATGGAAGAGAATTCGATATTACCACATCCCTCTCTCCTCATACGTGGAAAACAAATACCGTCTGCATGTTGAGATCGACCATGTGTGATGATCCTATTATATACGCAAGTATTTGTCCACTGGAGCAGGTGAACTGTGATCGAGGTTACTTGCACCGACCTGCACGAAGTTTTGTCACCCGTACCATGGGAGGACCACATCCCACATCTTATCAGTCACAAGATAGAGTTCCTGTGCTGTTCCTTCATAAATGTAGTGTGAGGAGGGCTATGCGAGAGGCGTTCAATGAATTCGAAAGTAAAGTTCTATGCACTGACTTGGCAGAAAATCCTAAGAAATTTTGGTCTTATGTCAAAGCGGTAGGTGGATCAAAACAAAATGTCCAGACACTCTGTGACCAAAATGGTACTCAAACAGAGGATGACTGACTAAAGGCCGAATTACTAAATGTCTTTTTCCAAAGCTGTTTCACAGAGGAAGACTGCACTGTAGTTCCTTCTCCAGATTGTCGCACAGATGACAAAATGGTAGATATCGAAATAGACGACAGAGGGATAGAGAAACAACTAAAATCGCTCAAAAGAGGAAAGGCCGCTGGACCTGATGGGATACCAGTTCGATTTTACACAGAGTACGCGAAGGAACTTGCTCCCCTTCTTGCAGCAGTGTACCGTAGGTCTCTAGAAGAGCGTAGCGTTCCAAAGGATTGGAAAAAGGCACAGGTCATCCCCGTTTTCAAGAAGGGACGTCGAACAGATGTGCAGAACTATAGACCTATATCTCTAACGTCGATCAGTTGTAGAATTTTGGAACACGTATTATGTTCGAGTATAATGACTTTTCTGGAGACTAGAAATCTACTCTGTAGGAATCAGCATGGTTTTCGAAAAAGACGGTCGTGTGAAACCCAGATCGCGCTATTCGTCCACGAGACTCAGAGGGCCATAGACACGGGTTCACAGTTAGATGCCGTGTTTCTTGACTTCCGCAAGGCGTTCGATACAGTTCCCCACAGTCGTTTAATGAACAAAGTAAGAGGATATGGACTATCAGACCAATTGAAGAATGAGATTTTCACTCTGCAGCGGAGTGTGCGCTGATATGAAACTTCCTGGCAGATTAAAACTGTGTGCCCGACCGAGACTCGAACTCGGGACCTTTGCCTTTCGCGGGCAAGTGCTCTACCACTGAGCTACCGAAGCACGACTCACGTCCGGTACCCACAGCTTTACTTCTGCCAGTATCTCGTCTCCTACCTTCCAAACTTTACAGAAGCTCTTCTGCAAACCATGCAGAACTAGCACTCCTGAAAGAAAGGATATAGCGGAGACATGGCTTAGCCACAGCCTTGGGGATGTTTCCAGAATGAGATTTTCACTCTGCAGCGGAGTGTGCGCTGATATGAAACTTCCTGGCAGATTAAAACTGTGTGCCCGACCGAGACTCGAACTCGGGACCTTTGCCTTTCGCGGGCAAGTGCTCTACCACTGAGCTACCGAAGCACGACTCACGTCCGGTACCCACAGCTTTACTTCTTGCAGTATCTCGTCTCCTACCTTCCAAACTTTACAGAAGCTCTTCTGCAAACCATGCAGAACTAGCACTCCTGAAAGAAAGGATATAGCGGAGACATGGCTTAGCCACAGCCTGGGGGATGTTTCCAGAATGAGATTTTCACTCTGCAGCGGAATGTGCGCTGATATGAAACTTCCTGGCAGATTAAAACTGTGTGCCCGACCGAGACTCGAACTCGGGACCTTTGCCTTTCGCGGGCAAGTGCTCTACCACTGAGCTACCGAAGCACGACTCACGTCCGGTACCCACAGCTTTACTTCTGCCAGTATCTCGTCTCCTACCTTCCAAACTTTACAGAAGCTCTTCTGCAAACCATGCAGAACTAGCACTCCTGAAAGAAAGGATATAGCGGAGACATGGCTTAGCCACAGCCTGGGGGATGTTTCCAGAATGAGATTTTCACTCTGCAGCGGAGTGTGCGCTGATTGCTAGTTCTGCATGGTTTGCAGAAGAGCTTCTGTAAAGTTTGGAAGGTAGGAGACGAGATACTGGCAGAAGTAAAGCTGTGGGTACCGGACGTGAGTCGTGCTTCGGTAGCTCAGTGGTAGAGCACTTGCCCGCGAAAAGCAAAGGTCCCGAGTTCGAGTCTCGGTCGGGCACACAGTTTTAATCTGCCAGGAAGTTTCATATCAGCGCACACTCCGCTGCAGAGTGAAAATCTCATTCTGGAAACATCCCCCAGGCTGTGGCTAAGCCATGTCTCCGCTATATCCTTTCTTTCAGGAGTGCTAGTTCTGCATGGTTTGCAGAAGAGCTTCTGTAAAGTTTGGAAGGTAGGAGACGAGATACTGGCAGAAGTAAAGCTGTGGGTACCGGACGTGAGTCGTGCTTCGGTAGCTCAGTGGTAGAGCACTTGCCCGCGAAAGGCAAAGGTCCCGAGTTCGAGTCTCGGTCGGGCACACAGTTTTAATCTGCCAGGAAGTTTCATATCAGCGCACACTCCGCTGCAGAGTGAAAATCTCATTCTGGAAACATCCCCCAGGCTGTGGCTAAGCCATGTCTCCGCTATATCCTTTCTTTCAGGAGTGCTAGTTCTGCATGGTTTGCAGAAGAGCTTCTGTAAAGTTTGGAAGGTGGGAGACGAGATACTGGCAGAAGTAAAGCTGTGGGTACCGGACGTGAGTCGTGCTTCGGTAGCTCAGTGGTAGAGCACTTGCCCGCGAAAGGCAAAGGTCCCGAGTTCGAGTCTCGGTCGGGCACACAGTTTTAATCTGCCAGGAAGTTTCATATCAGCGCACACTCCGCTGCAGAGTGAAAATCTCATTCTGGAAACATCCCCCAGGCTGTGGCTA
This sequence comes from Schistocerca piceifrons, assembly GCF_021461385.2. Lineage (NCBI taxonomy): Eukaryota > Metazoa > Arthropoda > Insecta > Orthoptera > Acrididae > Schistocerca > Schistocerca piceifrons. Next base: position 537,244,847 of record NC_060140.1, read on the forward strand.
AGCCATGTCTCCGCTATATCCTTTCTTTCAGGAGTGCTAGTTCTGCATGGTTTGCAGAAGAGCTTCTGTAAAGTTTGGAAGGTAGGAGACGAGATACTGGCAGAAGTAAAGCTGTGGGTACCGGACGTGAGTCGTGCTTCGGTAGCTCAGTGGTAGAGCACTTGCCCGCGAAAGGCAAAGGTCCCGAGTTCGAGTCTCGGTCGGACACACAGTTTTAATCTGCCAGGAAGTTTCATATCAGCGCACACTCCGCTGCAGAGTGAAAATCTCATTCTGGAAACATCCCCCAGGCTGTGGCTAAGCCATGTCTCCGCTATATCCTTTCTTTCAGGAGTGCTAGTTCTGCATGGTTTGCAGAAGAGCTTCTGTAAAGTTTGGAAGGTAGGAGACGAGATACTGGCAGAAGTAAAGCTGTGGGTACCGGACGTGAGTCGTGCTTCGGTAGCTCAGTGGTAGAGCACTTGCCCGCGAAAGGCAAAGGTCCCGAGTTCGAGTCTCGGTCGGGCACACAGTTTTAATCTGCCAGGAAGTTTCATATCAGCGCACACTCCGCTGCAGAGTGAAAATCTCATTCTGGAAACATCCCCCAGGCTGTGGCTAAGCCATGTCTCCGCTATATCCTTTCTTTCAGGAGTGCTAGTTCTGCATGGTTTGCAGAAGAGCTTCTGTAAAGTTTGGAAGGTAGGAGACGAGATACTGGCAGAAGTAAAGCTGTGGGTACCGGACGTGAGTCGTGCTTCGGTAGCTCAGTGGTAGAGCACTTGCCCGCGAAAGGCAAAGGTCCCGAGTTCGAGTCTCGGTCGGACACACAGTTTTAATCTGCCAGGAAGTTTCATATCAGCGCACACTCCGCTGCAGAGTGAAAATCTCATTCTGGAAACATCCCCCAGGCTGTGGCTAAGCCATGTCTCCGCTATATCCTTTCTTTCAGGAGTGCTAGTTCTGCATGGTTTGCAGAAGAGCTTCTGTAAAGTTTGGAAGGTAGGAGACGAGATACTGGCAGAAGTAAAGCTGTGGGTACCGGACGTGAGTCGTGCTTCGGTAGCTCAGTGGTAGAGCACTTGCCCGCGAAAGGCAAAGGTCCCGAGTTCGAGTCTCGGTCGGGCACACAGTTTTAATCTGCCAGGAAGTTTCATATCAGACCAATTGTGTGATTGGATTGAGGAGTTCCTAGATAACAGAACGTAGCATGTCATTCTCAATGAAGAGAAGTCTTCCGAAGTAAGAGTGATTTCAGGTGTGCCGCAGTGGGGTGTCATAGGACCGTTGCTATTCACAATTTACATAAATGATCTGGTGGATGACATCGGAAGTTCACTGAGGCTTTTTGCAGATGATGCTGTGGTGTATCGAGAGGTTGTAACAATGGAAAACTGTAGTGAAATGCAGGAGGATCTGCAGCGAATTGACGCATGGTGAAGGGAATGGCAATTGAATCTCAATGTAGACAACTGTAATGTGCTGCGAATACATAGAAAGATAGATCCCTTATCATTTAGCTACAAAATAGCAGGTCAGCAACTGGAAGCAGTTAATTCCATAAATTATCTGGGAGTACGCATTAGGAGTGATTTAAAATGGAATGATCATATAAAGTTGATCGTCGGTAAAGCAGATGCCAGACTGAGATTCATTGGAAGAATCCTAAGGAAATGCAATCCGAAAACAAAGGAAGTAGGTTACAGTACGCTTGTTCGCCCACTGCTTGAATACTGCTCAGCAGTACCAGATAGAGTTGATAGAAGAGATAGAGAAGATCCAACGGAGAGCAGCGCGCTTCGTTGCAGGATCATATAGTAATCGCGAAAGCGTTACGGAGATGATAGATAAACTCCAGTGGAAGACTCTGCAGGAGAGACGCTCAGTAGCTCGGTACGCGCTTTTGTTAAAGTTTCGACAACACACCTACACCGAAGAGTCAAGCACTATATTGCTCCCTCCTACGTATATCTCGCGAAGAGACCATGAGGATAAAATCAGAGAGATTAGAGCCCATACAGAAGCATAGAGACAATCCTTCTTTCCACGTACAATACGAGACTGGAATAGAAGGGAGAACCGATAGAGGTACTCAGGGTACGCTCCGCCACACACCGTCAGGTGGCTTGCGGAGTATGGATGTAGATGTAGATGTAGAAGCAATTTGACACACTGTTTTCCTGCTGTAACACATCCAAGCAGAATATGACTACAACTTTGTATACTGGCACACATTTGGTGTTTCCTCCATGACCGTGCAGTCTGTGTCAGGCGCTAAACTAACATTAACACGTTTTGATTCATCAGATCTCTCAGAATGCTAGAAATCGCATGGTATCAATGAAAGAGCTCCCACAACACACAGGATGGTTGAAGTAAAGGGCAGAGGCATTGCTTCTTATTGACAAAAAGGCAGTAGATATCTCAACGTATGTAAACTTGAAGAGTTTGTAGCATTGTGGAGCATCTCCAAACACCTCTTTGAAGGTGATAATCTCTACATTTACACTCATGTCCCCCGGTGGCAGGGTAACAGATGTCTAGTGTTCATTTTCGAAAAGACCAAGAGCATCAATTCCTTAACATGACAAGGCAAGTTACATGACCAGTGTTCCGGTGTCCCAGATGGTGGTCATCATGATCGCCTGCATCTTTCATTTTTATGGCGTACGGTTCTTAACTGCATGTGCAGCCAGGGGGTAATCTGCAGGACTATACAGCATGTATAGTATGGACAAACAGTTGTCTGTTGCACCTGTGGAGGAATGGAATGATTTTGATGCACCTAGGTGGGCTAGTAAATATACTCATTCATCCACATTTTTGTCGTATTTATCTCTATTTTACTTATTTTCCATCACGTTTTGTATTTATCAGATTTCCTGTAATTTAAACGGATTTTACCCCATTACTCGACTTCCAAACCACCACTCTCGACGACTTTTGACGTCAACAATACGTCATATTCCATTGACTTCATGATGTTATCACCCAATGACATTGCAGCATTTTTTTCAATTTCCGTATCATTGTTAAAGCAACACCTCCATTGCTTGGCGGGTGCTGTATACGTGCGGGCACATCGTGAACCCTGTTACACTGCATACACCACATGACAAAAATATTGTTTCTTAGTGTAGTAAATTCCCATCAGCTGAGGGGTGGTGCTACATCTGCATTCCTTAGCCGAAACACTTTCTTAATTCGATAAGTATTTATTACGATTTGCCATCCCTCCCTGTGTGGCTGGGAGTCACAAAGTATCATAAAGTCAGAGATTCAAAGATCCAGTACTCTACCATCTGTTTCAAAATGGGCTACCACTTCGCTGAACCTTTCGACTAAGGACTCTGAGTAAAACTCCAAATGATCTTTCTCCACACATCTCGTAAGTCCTCCTCTATCTACAACCAATCCTCCCTGCAACGTTGTTTCCTTTTTAATTTGGAACTGATCAGTAGTAGGAGGATACTATTACCGCTACATTCGACGGCTTGTCAAGAAACAGAAGGATCAGAGCCATGTATAATCAATAAACTCAACATTATGCTTTTGCAAAGAGTATAGCACGTTTTCCAAACCTGTGCAGATCAACGCTACTGATGTAGACCTGTATTCTTAGTCCAGTTCTGTAACTGCCATTCTACAAAGACTGTTCCACACCAGTCTACTGTCGCCTGCCCAATTACACACAATCTTTCCAGATCTACATCTACACCCATACTCCACAAGCCACCTGGAGTACCTGTATCGGTTCTCCATTCTGTTCCATACTGAGGAGTTGAGCAGTCCTTATTGGTTATAGTACATACGATTCCGATAGATTTCAAGGTATTGTGATGATACAGCACACGATTAAGAAGAAGATGAAATGTGTAATTTATACATAATGGAGCTCCATACAGAGGAAATTTAAAACATTTTACATAAATTACTTGTACTATCAATTCTGTAGAAGAGTTGTAGTATTTGGATTCCATATCAAGAAGGTACTGGGATGAGAGAAATGACTATAAAACATACACAGACACGCCTAACGCTACACAGGTCTGCATTGAAGCGTGCTGTAACTTGAAAGTAGCGTGATTTCTGATATATTAGTCATACGGAATGAAACGATGTTAATACTTCAATGCAGGAAATTTATTTCCAACACATGACATACATTCACCCTACAAGATATCTATCGCACTAACTAAGGGAGAAACATTAAGATGATGAAATTACTACTTGCTACAATAATGGGAAAAAGATATCCTTTGTGGTCCATGGACTATATAGCTATCTGGAGGTACAGAGCACCTACTGTTTACGTCCTATTATGGTTCAGAAATTGTGGTACGGTCACATCAGTCATATAAAATGATCGTCAGCAACGGGAAATGCATGAAACAACGACATCCTGTGAGGAAATGCACAATCGCATAGCAGCGGTGATTGACATGTGAAATTACACAGAACTCTGCTCTATTTCTGTGAACAGAGCACAGTCACTTCCACACACGACACCTGTCAAGGAAATGCATATACAGGGATTTCAGGACCTCACAAATTCCTGTCGCTGCATTAGAATCACTGCAGTTATGAAACTGAAAACTCTATTTATGTCCAAGATGCAGCAAGAGAATGGAGTCCTTTGTATATGTCTTCGTTCATCTAGCAGACGGAGCCAAAAATAATTTCCCATCGGTTTGGTGGAGATGATTCGTCACATAGCGTTGGAAGACCTCTGCTGACTGTGGTCTGGAGAGATTTGATGTTAACGATCACAGGTCGATACCGTTCTATAGCACACACAGATAATGCAGTTGTATATGCCGGTTGTACCACACAACTAGTACGCCCCGATAGAACAAGGGAAATGTGTTATAAATGACCCGCTGCAGCATGTCTCTCTCTAGAATTCATCATCAGTCTACCATTATATTTTACCTCATTACGATTCCTTTCAACCGAATACTCAGACTAATTACTATCATCCTTTACGCAGACGCTTCCAATTTAGAGGCAGATGACTTTCCTTTCCAGTCAACTCGTATGTATCCGTATTACCTCAACAGACACACAGAAAAATGTTGCTAAATGCCACGCAGCAATTGTTCTGTAAAGTATTTGTTAGCTGGCACTGCATTATTGTGCTTGGGAGTGACTACAGAGAAGCTCATTGTAAACACTACCTGTTAGAGTTTAAAACACACAAACAGTTTTACACAGGGTCAAACATGCGATCCATTCTGTAGTTGTTTATTGCACTCCTAAAGCTGGTAATGCAATGCTCTATAACTAAGGATTCTTTATAAAAATCTGTAAGGTAGTTGCCGATAACTTTGAGGTTACACTTAGGCTTGAGATGTGACATATATAGATTTATTACTCTACATTTGGTGGTCATTAATGTCAAACATTTTGCTCCAGCCGTGTTATTTCTGTCAACGAAAAATGACTCTTTCCCTTGATCCTGCTCCTTAAATGTAAAAATTTTCTCATATTCCTCTTGCTGTAACATACTCGCTCCCATGTATAAGCATCCAACAGGGGGCCACCAAGCATTGAAAGGTCCGATAGAACTCCAAGGGTATTCCGTCCAGCCTACAGCTTCTACACTTCATCCTTGTTAATTTGGTCCACTAGTATACCCTTCATCTCTTGGCTGGGCGTCCCAAAGAGCTCGTTAGTAACATCTTGTAGGGCAGTCCTGCTATATTCTTCTTTACAGTATAAAAGGATATAATGGTCAACGATGGAAAATACTATGTCATTTTGCGTCGCCAGATGTGCGCCATCGTCTGTGTCAGTGGTACGTATTAGGTGTCTACGGCGCTGCTTATGTTCATTAATGACAGGTCGTCTTGGAAGTCGGGGACAAAACTGACCATTGCGGGCTTTAAAAATCATTAAATGATGTGGTGTGATGTGGCCCTCAACTACACACCCTCTGACTCAGAGTTGAAATATTAAAAGTTTTTGCTGGTTTCGTTGTCTAGGGGCTGGGCTACGTGGTTGCCGCATTACAAGCCAAATACTGCTGAGTCTACGGACTAAAATATGAAAACACACATGAATCGAATGGTCGTAGGTTCCTATGAGTCGCAATTGCGAATTAATATAGAAATTTATAAATGAAAATTGCAATTAAATAAAATCTGCGTATACTATTTTAAAGACTTTAAATGATGAGTCCGATAACAGAAGTACTTTTGAGAATGTGGTATATTTCTGCAAAACATACTTGTGTCGATGGTCCTGCAATTAAATAAAACATAAGTTGAATTACAGGGAAACAATAGATTACTACTGCATGTAATTAATTACGAACAACAACATAGCTCCCGAGCTATTCATTTCTAAATGCATACTACGTCCTCACTGTAGAAACCTCGGAAATCTCACAAGTTCACAAGATGGCACTCCGAAGTATTTCCATATCTCGCGACCACGAGCAAACTGCTCCACTGTCCAAGTCTTTCCCGCGACTGTCGCGACCGCGCGCCGTCACGTCCAGCACTCTCCGTGTCCTGTCCCGTCCTGTCCAAGACTCCCCGTGTCCTGAGCGACTGTCCCCCACGCCGAACCGCTCGGAACTCCTCGTGTCCTCTCCAGGAACGATGCTGCTCCCAACCTCCATACGTCTCTATTAGTAACAGGAGCTGTGATTGGCTAGAGCACTCCCTTCATGTCTCCAAGCCCAAGTACACTCACAAACATATTGAAACACATACGAAATACTGGATTTACATTTAAATAACTTGAAATTAAATAAATATTCCAACAGCTGGACCATAAACACGCTCTAACGCACATTATTAGATACATAAATAAATTAATTAAACATATATCAAAGGAGTAGAACAAAAGGTAGGCCCATAGCCTAATGTCTCTGTGCTTTCTAAAACACAGAAAATATTCAACCAATTTCATCATGAATGGTATACATCGGATATAAACAAAGACATAGGCGAAAAAATATATTAATAAGCATGCTGCTACCGTTTTTTCGTGTAACTGAGGAGTACTAATGGCCTGAGGCGATCGATAGTAATCAGCCACTTTGAACTCCAGTACGTCATGTACTATTCAAGTTACATGTCTGTAACTTATACCTACTTAGGTTTACACTAATAGCTTTCTAAAGACACATCGACGAAATTGGATGAAGCATTTAAATTTTTGGATGTTCGTTGCTGGGTGTTACTTGTATAATTTATCATCAGATACTAAAATGGTTCAAATGACTCTGAGCACTATGCGACTTAACTTCTGATATCATCAGTCGCCTAGAACTTAGATCTAATTAAACCTAACTAACCTAAGGACATCACACACATCCATGCCCGACGCAGGATTGGAACCTGCGACCGTAGCGGTCGCTCGGCTCCATACCATCAGATACTAACATTTAAACTAATAAAGATATTGAAAAGCTGATTACACCATCAGAATCGTCGTGCAAATAATAGGTATCATGATTCATCTTGCTACTATTAATTTCTATACGAACTGTGAAATGTCTGCTATTATGCTTTCACAAAGTCCACCATCTTAAGCACTCCCAGCATAGACATCTCCTTCATCAACACAAAGCACAGTCCTCGTCACAGCGTCAACATGGAATTCCCAGCCACGCGTTTGGGCTGGACTCCTCTTGCTTCGGTCAGTGTCCGGCACCACGTGGTCAGCCTGCTGAGCGGCCATCGCGCGCCGAGCGACCCGTCCGGCCATGCCAACTTCGAACTTTGAATACTTTCAGGATGCCAAAATTCGCCCGTTACCTCACACTGTCAGTACCACCAACCACCCGATTTCTAAGTGCTGAGCGGTGTGTTCCTCACTTGACATTTTGGACGCATTGTCATTCACCTGTATCTCTGTGCCATGGAGTCATTTGTAATTTGGCACTGTGGAACGTGCATGGGGGACTCTTTTCGAAAGGCGGCAACATACGAAAGAGGTATGGATCTCCGTCGGCATTTGTATTCTCTTTTGGTCGCACTCTGAGAAGAAGTGGTGTCCTTGCCACAAGCGGAGCAAGTGCTAGGCAGCCCATCGTAAACGTTTATTGCTCTGTAGCCACCAACAAGAAAGCAAGATGGGACTTGCCTTGTGAGCTCGATCCAAAATTGTATCACACTTTAAGAATGGGGTATGTCCTAAAAATGATCCATTTTTCTGCGACATGTTTAAGGATGTGTCCGTATGGTTGTAAAACATTGACTGCAAAATGCCACAGAACCTGAAGTTCAAAAACCCTAATAGTGTGGAGTCCAAGGCCCACGTGATAGGTTGACAGTGTCCCCACATTGATATCAGAATGTTTGAATTTTAGCTCACTATTATGGTCACACAATTTTATTACATACCTTGTCGATCAATGTAAACTGCACTACTCATAATGGAGAGGTGGACGCTTGTCAAGTCCTGTGGATCTAATCTGATCTCTTCCCACACAAAGCATTCGATTTTGAAGAACTTGGGTCTTGCTATCAAATAGTGATGCTGATTATGATGATTTACTTTCTATAGGAATGAGCCATGCTGTGTAGATATCGTAGTTACTTGCGAGAAGCACAAGAGGTAAACATTTTCGAGCGTGCAAGGATCTGCAGCGTCGACGTTAACACGTGACCGAGCCGCGCCGCCACTGGAGGCAAACAGCCATTTGGTTGCCCGTGCACAACTCTTGCCCAGACCCAAACGTCCATAAGTCGTCAACCATCCGTCTTCAGTATGAACTCGTACATTCATTTTGTATATTGCCATACAGGTTAGTCATATAACTTGAACTTACATGGTTATGGTGTCTGTTCGTTCAGACATGTCCGACAGAACAGACACCATTGATGACCGGCAACCGTCTAGAACGAAATTAGAATTATACTGATACCTTCAGCTGCTCACGGGCATTGATACAAATCAATGTTCCCCGACCCGGACTTGAACCCGGTATCTCCTGCTGACATACCAGACTCTCTGTCCATCTGAGCCACCGAGAGCACAGAGGATAGCGCGACTGCAGGAACTATCTCGCGCACGTTTCCCGTGAGACCCCCATTCTAGAACTATTACTTATATGGATATCGTGTCTGTTCTTTCGGCAATACCGGCCATGACCTTCTTCTTCTGTGCGGATACACACATATTCCCCGAACACGTACGGGACTTGGTAAGAGTGTCTTCCACGAGTAATGAGTGTGCTGGAGTGAGACAATGCGAATGTAGTGTGTGGACATACTAGGTGAGAATGGGGGTCTCGCGGGAGGCTGCCGGCACAGTAACTCAGCGTGTTCGGTCAGAAGGTTAGCTGCCCTCTGTAATAAAAAAACTGAGTTAATGGATCAACGACGAAGTGAAACGAGTGTCTTGCGACGTCCGCCCCGAGAAGATACAACGAACGAAAACGAGCAAAATGATGGACAGAGTGTCTGTCATGTAAGCAGGAGATCCCGGCTTCAAGTCCCAGTCGGAGCACACATTTTCACCTGTCCCAATTGATATGTATCAATCCCCGTAAGCAGCTGAAGGTATCAGTATAATTCTAATTGATATAATTTGAACGTCGGTTGCCTGGTATCTGCGAATAAATACTTTATTGCAGTGCCTGCGTTTTTCTGAATTATGATCCAAAGTTTCTTTGGATAATTAATTGATCAATTTAATTACTTTGCATAATTAATTTGATATCAGTTTGATATAAATTGTCTTCGTTCACGCTCTATCGTACTACATTCACGGTGGTCCCATGTTCAGCAAAGTTCGCCAATAACACAGCACTAATGTCCCAGAACACTGACACAGGCACTTTTCTAGCAGATTGAATCCCTTTGAAATTGTTTTTAACTGGGTAACCAGCATGTTTCCGCTCCATAGAGGCCTGCTTAGGTCTGGGCGTGGTAATAAGTCCACGACTCATCACCAGCGACGATTCCTTTCAGTAAGTCATGACCTTCTGCAGTGTAATGCGTTAAGTGATCCCAGCTTGTCATCATTCACTGGTCTTTGTCTGCCTTAGGCACTAAGCGACCATTAATTTTAAAATTTGAACGTGTCATGAACAATATAGTAAACCGCACCGTAACAAATGTCTCATTGCTGCTACAAGATTCGCGGTTGCACCCACCGGTCGTTCAAAATTGCTGCCTCAATGGCTCCTACGTATCGCGGGGTGGCAGCTGTTACCGGCCGCTAAGAGAATGGAAGATCAATAGGGATCACACGGTCCTCTTGGGAGAATGCACACCACCTGGAAACATTGCTACGGTCCATGCAGTCGTACCCATACGCGCCGTGCGTGTCGTGTGAGTTTCATTCGGTTTATGCCCTCTGCTCCACAAATACTTGTCATCACTTCGCTGCTCTTCCCAACTTCAGGACAGTAACACGATCGCCATTCTTGTTTCGTAGTTCAGGCTTCTCTCGCTAGAGCTGCACTTAAAAACTAAATACCCTCTGTAGAATTAAGTTCAAATTATATCGTTGTGAAATTTTGACATTCCGGCTGCAATACTAGGGGAGAAAAAAATGATTGTGCATTACTTTCCGATCCTCCTGTGTATTTTAGTTTACAATGTCTGTGTGTTATTGGGCAACGCTTGCATGTCTAAAAAACAGACACTGCTGATATTGCACTGGTGTACTATATATTACGATACTGATTCGAAAATTTCGAAATCAGTTTGATGTCTGCTGTAATATTTATTAGTGAAACAAGAAAATTTGTGTCGGGCTTGGAGTGGAACCCGGATATGCCGCCTATCGCTAGTGATCGCCTTAACTGCAACCCCTATCCGTGCCTGTATGTCTGAAGGAAGTTGTGCAATAGCATAAAAACATTGTAAAACACAAAAATTGTAAACACGTGTATTACATGCGCTGACGGCAAAACGGCGATGACATTGTCTAGCCCTATTGCGGGAATCACATAGTGTGCAACCATTAGGAAATGTGGACAGTTGGCATATAGTGGTAAGGATCGCTCCCAGCAGCGTGCGGGAGCAACCGAAGCAGTTAAGGCGCTATTGGTCGGAGGTCCGGGATAGAGTCCTGGTCCAGCACAAATTTTCAAGTGTCGTTAATAAAGAGTAAAACTGACGTAAAATTTATTTCGCTGTTTGCGAATCAACATCATAATACAGGCACGTCTCACAAACTAAAACTTATGTTTAAGAAAAGGAATTATCATTCAGAATTTTGAAATTATTTATATGAACCCTATATATATCTATCAGAAGATGTCGCTGTGTAGGATATAGTAATGACTATTTACGAGTTTTTGGTTCCAATTTTTATTAATTTCAGCTTCAGATAGTCATGTCCCAACTGATTATTTAACTACATTGAATTTTGATTCTTTTGTATTTAGAAACACCATACAATAAAAGCTATTTATTTTAATGCAAAAACATTTACCTCATAATTATACGAACGCATGAGGCAAGTCTAGGCCGCTTTCGCTGCCATCAGAAATAGAAAATTTGTTGCGAATATCATGAACCATATTTATAAGCAAATGTGAGAAACTAACTTTTCATGAATGTACCATATAATTGCAATCTTCAGCAATGCTTTCTACTACTGATCTGCAGCAGCCTATAAATGGTCGTTAATTGCTTGTACAATTTAACAGCGATCAGCACTCCTGGGCTTATATTATGTCGATAATTATGTACACCGGTGAATTCCATGGAGTGTTTTTGAGGAAGTAATCAACTTTTAAATTGAGTCCAAGTCATAACTTACATGATCATTAAGCCAGATATTTTAAGGCTTGTTGTGTACATAGTTCCGCGTAGTCAGCGCATACACAACTTTCCCACTAGAGCCCGTCCCACTAAGCACAACAGCGCAGGCGCTGAGCTCGTCTGTCTCCACACTACGAGATGGCGCTACCTTAGAGACGGACCAAATTCTGCTTCCGCCGATCTGCGTATTAATATGTAACGCAGCCAATGGGATTGCTGCTAACGTAGAACCTTTTCTCCTCGTGGATCACACTCACGCATTGATACCTGAACGTGTGAGGTATTATAATGAGTGTACAGACCTCCAATCAGTCTACATTAGTCTGCATTTATCTGCACCAGTCTATATTAGTCTGTACCAGTCTATAGTCAAGTTTCAGTCTGCGCCTAATAAGATTATCATATTCCTGTATATAGCCATGAAGGGAAAGGCATAGACACTTTGTCAAGTATCAGAGATATGTGAGAATAAGATTAACGTACCAAGACCAAAGGAACTTCAGATTGTGAATTGTAAATACATCCAGAATCAAGTTATGTAAGGTTTATGCTTGTTACTATTTTAATAAATGTGTGTGAAAATTAATCAAGTTCTGTTTAAAGTTGGTCACCGTCAATCTGCTACTCTAAGCGTGCAAGTGGCATTTCTATCGTCTGACCTAACGGCAGAAGATAAACACGCCACGATAAGATCACGAGACATATTGCTGACACTCTCCTACTTCCTTAGAGCGACGAGTCAAATAATCTGATGGTGTGTGTACCGAAGGTCTTACAGTACGCACACCACAAGGCTCCGCTACAGACATCGTGAATACGATTAATCGTCGAGGGTTTGTTAGCTGGCGGGAATGGAAAAAAATACAGAGGCTCTTCTTTGAGGATTTTTCGTCTGTTCACATAGTACAATCGTGGTACGTCCGTTCTTGAGGACAAAAATTCTGATAGTGCCCATTTGTACTACCCATCCAACCCTTTAGCATGGTTAAAAAAAAAAGCGAGCTGCGTGACAGGCACAATTGAAGATCATCATAAGGAATAGACAATTCTGAGATAATCATGCCCATATGGTTGAATTACCTTCAAAATGGTTTTTTCGGAGTCTCTTAGCTTTGTGAACAGAAGTATTCTGTGTAACATCATCAGAGTTTGAAATCGTTTGTTGCATCTGGTCTAGATTGCACAACACCGGGTATTTGAAGGTAAACTCTTTCAGTGTACCTGTACAGCGTTTATGTAGTAATGGAGAGGTGGTTCAGGCTACAGACGCACTGCGACACACGCCTAGATATCTCAGACGATATTACAACTGCCCACGAATCACAAGTGTCTGCCTTCGAGTTACAGTCCGCCACAGTATTAATCTCTCAACAAATTTTTCGTAGGAGAGACTTACTGTGAGTAAGAAAATCATTGTGTAAATACAAGACCTTTATCATACACTGGGGTATATTAATGGCAGAATTTAAGAAGCGATTCTACGAAACGACCGGGATACTTCATAACCCTCTGTCAGTTTATAATCAAGTTTATGTGAAACAGCCGGAGAAATTTGCCGCTAAACAGGGTGGATTAATTTATGTGTAAGTTTTAAGCAAGAAATTCTTCTTTCGGAACGTATGGAGTTCAGGTGGTAAGCGCTACAGTGGCCACTCCTACGAATGAGATCGTATAACGAGGCTGAATAATAAGATAAAACCATTATGAAATTATCTCTCATTAGGAGTGTTTTGTACTTAACGGAACAACACTCAAAGCAATGGTACTCTGCAGAAGCGCGCTTTTGATAAGAGCGTAATAAAGGTTTCACAATATGATCCAGTCGGTGATAGATTTCGGTAAGTTCTTGTTTAATGACACAGCTTCTAAACCGTAGTACTAAAGACGAATAGTTCGTACGACTTATGAAAATGACTAAAACTGTAAGTGTACTTATTATACAGTATATTCTGAGTTATTGGGAATCCCAAAGCGGGAGTTACCGGCATACACCTGCAGAGTAACTTGTAACATAAATGAAAGTTTATATGAGCCAGGCAAACAAGCTTGTCGCATATCGTCAACAGGGGAGAGCGTTGCCTCAGATGATCATACTACGATACGTTAACTAGTAACTCAAACACGCACCTCATCGGTTTAGTGACGCACTGAGATCAGATTATTAAAGCTAAGAGATATGTCCATTATAATTATCCTGGCTGTTATGCCGTGGTCGGTTGATGAATTCTGAGGTGATTCCCAACGTTTCGTCTCCGACTGCGGGAGACATCATCAAGGGGTCCGTAGCTTGATGGAAAGTCCAACACACACACTGGCTCGCTACCGACTGCCGCTAAATTCCGTGTCCGCGCGGTCCCGCGCCGCGGCGTGACGTCACGTGTTTTGGAAACGTCAGTGGAATTGGCCGCTGTCCGTCGCCATCACCCAGTTGCCACCCGTTGCCATCACCCAGTAGTGGACTGGCGGTACACATCTTCTTTAACACCGGCATCCATATACCGTTTAATTTCACGCCCTCCTCCTTTCGATTGAAATCATTAGCGTGTTTAGCGATTTCGATTGCCTCCCTGTAGAGCCTTTCGTAATATCCGCTTGTGGCCGCTAGTACTTGCGTCTCCTCGAAACGAATATTGTGGTTCCCTGGGTGGAAAGCATGCTCCGCAACATCTGATCGTTCTGTTTCTCCTGTTCTGCAATTGCCCTTGTGCTCTTCCAAACGTTTAGAAACAGTTCTTTTAGTGGTACCCACATAAAATCTCCACAGCTGCATGGCATCCTATACACTCCAGATTTTTCCAATGGTTTGCGAGCGTCCTTGGCAGGCTTAAGGTATTCCTGTATCTTCCTGGTGGGCTTGTAAATTATGGTAATATTCCGCTTCGTCAAGATCCTCCCTATTCTTTCCGTTACATTTTTAACAAACGGCAGAAAAACCTTAGATTTTGCAGTAGCCTGTGCGTCACTATGATTTCTGCGTGGCTACCTCAACGCACGTTTTATTTCGGCGGACGAATATCCGTTCTTCATTAGTCCATTGTGGAGATGTTCCATCTCAGCGTCGAGCAACTCAGGTTGGATGCCGGTGTTGAAGAAGATGTGTACCACCCGTCCACTACTGGGAGATGGCAACGGCGATCGACGGCGACGGACAGCGGCCAATTGCACTGACGTTTCCTAAACACCTGACATCACGCCGCGGCGTGGGAGCGCGCGGACACGGAATTTAGTGGCAGTCTGTTGAGAGCCATTGGGTGTGTTGGACCTTCCATCGAGCTACGGACCCCCTTGAAGATGTCTCCCGCAGTCGGAGACGAAACGTTGGGAATTGACACAGTATTCATCAACCGACCACGGCATAACAGCCCGAATAAATGTAATGGACATGATATTTCCGGCCGTGAAAGTCCACATTTTAGTAGTTAAGAGATACTCAAAACATTTGAACATGAAGAACTATTTTCGTCGCAGTGTTTTGTGAGATTAGACAAAAATCCTCTGTTTGTTGTGACTCGTTAGTAATGTCTTAAGCTTTCCTTACATCGAAGTGAATAGAACAGTATGTGCAACAACGAATGAGAATCCTCTCAGGTGTAATCGCCATTCGCGCTTGAACAAATGGCCTTCTGTCGTGTCCGGGTCGCATTCGCTTGCGCTCGTTCGTGCTCCACTGGTTCTCGGTCAATTAGCTAACCACCAAAGGAACTTCAAGTCCGCTTCGGCGATAGCAGCACAAAAGCTTCCGCCGGCTGTCCTGTCTGCTTTTAATGTCGCTGCATGAGTTACGTGAGCAATGAAACGGCCCTAAGAGAATTTAATATTGCTGAATCAAAACCACAAATGTGTGAGGAAAAATATGAGATTAAATTACCGAAGCACTCAAAGATAATAAGTGAATAAGCACCAGCTTTGTAATACTGTTCATTAAAAAGAAAAAGCACAATAAATTTCCTTTAAAGTAAACAAATGAGAATACGTATCTATTATGCTGATTAAAATTAAAAATATACGAAAGACTGGTCATTGGTGTTACATGTATCTTTAATAACATTGTTTTGTGTCTCTGTTTCATTAGAGACTGTTGATAATAAATAAAAATGGCTTAGCCCGGATGACGCTCTCTGTCTTCCAACGTACTATGTAGCAGATTTTATCGTGCAGTCCATATCATGTGTTATGTGTACAATGTAAGACAAAAGAAAGGTACCACGAAGGGATTGTCCAGTGGGACGGATATCGATAGGTATGAAGTGCAGTGAAACAAATGATTACAATTTCAGAAATACTGGATGACTTCTTCAGAAGGAAGAATTTTACAAATTGAGCTAGTCAATAAGGCAGTGGTCCACCTCTGGCCCTTTATGCAAGCAGTTGCCTGGCTTAGCGTTGATTGGTAGAGATTATGGCTGTCCTCTTGAGGGATATCGTGCAAAATTCTGTTCAATTGGCGCGTTAGAGTGTCAAAATGCCGAGCTGGTTTGAAGGTCCTGCCCATAATGCCCTAGACATTCTCTATTGAGGAGAGATTCGGTGATCTTGCAGGTCAAGGTAGGGTCTGCTGAAATGTAAGTCCAGGATAGCTTGCCTTGAAGGGCAACAAAATGGGGCGTGAAATATCGTTGACGTACCACTGTGCTGCCTACCAAAGGGGTCCCCCTGTGGAAATAAATGTCCCCCTAGACCATCAATCCTGCTTGTCGGGACGTATGGCGGGCAATAGTGAGGTTGGTATCCCATTGCTGTCCGGGGCGTTTCCAGACACATCTTCGCTGGGTAACGGGACTAAGTCAAAGCGGAACCTATCACTGAAGACAATTCTACTCCAGTCAATAAGATTCTCTGTCTGAAGACGTACTGGACAGAGGTGGAATATCAACCTGGCTGTCGTCTGCCTTACGGTCTGAGCACCATGAGTGACGATCTGGGGCGTATTTCTTTTCTTGGCGGTTATTTATGGCACACTTACAGCACAGCAGCAGGTCGACAACACTATACATCCTGTGTTGTTGCCCTTCAAGGCAAGCCCTTCTAGGTTTACAATAAAAAGTCACCCTGCACACATTGTCAGGTTGTACTGTTTGTCTTCCCACTTGCCAAACCATACTTTGACCAGCAAGATCGCCGGATCCCTGCCAAACCTGAGATAGTTTGTATCTTTATGAACAGGACCCTCAAACCAGCTCGGGATTTCGACGATCTAAAACGCCAACTTAGCAGAATTTGGCATAACATGGGTCGGAGGATGTTCAACAACTCTATCAATCAATTCCCGGGTGATTAACTGCTTACATAAGGGCCAGAGGTAGACCAGCGCATTATTGACTTGCTCGACATGTGAAGCTCTTTCTCTTGAATAAATCACCCAATTCTTCCGAAGTTGTAATCATTTGTTTGTCTCTAAATGTACATCACATATATCGATTTCTGTCCCATTTGGATAATTCCTTAGTAGTGCGTTGCTTTTTTGTCTTAAAGTGTATTTTTCACTTTATGTTAATCATATTTCACTGGCATTATGGTCCTGGTACTTAATTTAACAAAAACCTTGAAATTCTTCGCATACGTTATGGTGAACATCTGAAAATATGGCGTACAGTAGTTAATGCAATTCTAAAAAATCACTATTTTAAATGTCCCATATTGATAATAACTAGAGTATAAGTGCTAACACTTCTGCAGATCATGTTTCTCGCCGGTAATTATAGTGTCTGCTTTCAAATATCCTCCTTTATCTTAATGAGAAGCCAACGAAAATCGTCATCCGATATAGGCACAGAGCTTAAGAACTAATGATAATGAACACTAGACTTGCATGTCTGTATCAGATGCGCTACGTCCGTGCATCTCATGTTTACATACAAACTGAGATACCCCGCCTTTTGGCTTCCTTCGTCAAAATCAGTGCACTCGCATTGCATAATAATCTTCTTTGAATATCGAAGTTTTGCGTTGTGACCCTAACTATATACAAAATGTTGTACTCTGTGTGCCTATTCTTAGAGCAAAAAGAAACGTAGCTCAACGTTAATAGGCAATGTTTGTTATCTCGTGTTCTTTCGCTCGCCCTCTCTACCACGTATAAATATTGGTAAAGTGTCATATTTTGTCATTTACACATACGTCTAGTGCGGACACGCATAGGTTTGTCAGTTAAAAAATTTGTAGACTGGTCCGTCTTGGTAGCAGCCCAGCACTGGAGTTGCAGACGTTGAGGCTGATTATAATTTGAATGTTGATGCTGCCAAAAGAACCGATGTTCTCCGTGGAAAGTTCACAAACACTAGCGATTGTAGCGAACACTGGCGACTATCTGCAAATCCGCATTAGGATGTGTATATTTCCATTCACTCTGGTGTAAAGAGGGCTACAGATAAACACTTAGAAGTTTGGACGTGAAAAGTTGACAGCGTTTATACAAACACCACTCTCTGTATGTGTTTGGAGGCAGAAGAATCTCAAAAAACAGATATCACAGCTATAAACAGCCCGAAGGTTCGCGACGCAGCGTTACGCAGCATTCGTTAACATCTGATTCCTGTTGAGACCAGATAAACTCCTCCTGTGCGATAATGTTGCCGAATCTCGCTCCGAAGCCGAGAACTACGTATTACATAAGATACAGTTCTTACATCACAAGCAATCAAGTTCATAACTTCATTCCAATGGTTTCTTTTATTTCATCATCTTATCGACTGATGTGACGTTCAAGTCATCACCTTATTTTTCATTAACATAAAGGTTTTTTGTACTGGGCTTACACTCTGTCTGCCTGTTTCTTGCCTTCCCTACTTGCCGTGAAGAACAATGTCGTATCCGAAGATGAGTATTTGTCTCTATTGTCTTTCAGTTTAATTGTTCTGAAAATTTATTGCATTATATGCAGCCTATTCTTATTCACTGAACTACAGTGGCGAGAACCTGATTATTTAGCTAAAAGTCTTCTCAACAAGAAATTTCCTATTACTATTTCCTACTGTTTTTTTTTATATATTGTAACCTTATCGTCGCCAGCAATCTCTGGATTCTTTTACGTTGTCATAAACTGTCTTTTTCCACAAATACACAACATACTTCAAAAAAAGGTCTGCTTCATCTCGTTTCCGAGAGTTCCGGAACCAGTACAGAAAATTGGAACAGAGATCAGAATAAACATGATTTCCGCCCTATTTATTGCTAATGAAAACCACACATTGCATGTTGTACCACCACACAGCGAGACCTTCAGAGGTGGTGGTCCAGACTGCTCTAGACACCTGGTACCTCTCATACCTAGTAGCACGTCCTCTTGCATTGATGCATACCTGTATTAGTCGTGGCATACTATCCACAAGTTCATCAAGGCACTGTTGGTCCAGATAGTCCCACTCCTCAAAGGCATTTCGGTGTAGATCCCTCAAAGTGGTTGGTCAGTCACGTCGTCCATAAATAGCCCTTTTCAATCTACCCCAGATATGATCGATAGGGTTCATGTCTGGAGAACATGATGGCCACTCTAGTCGAGCGATGTCGTTAACCAGAAGGACGTTATTCACAAGATGTTCACGATGGGGGCGCGAATTGTCGTCCGTCAGGACGAATGCCTCGCCAATATGCTGCCGATATTGTTGCACTATCGGTCGGAGGATGGCATTCACCTGTCGTACAGCCGTTACAGCGCCTTCCATGACCACAAGCGGCGTACGTCAGCCCCACATAATGCCACCTCAAAACAACAGGGACCTCCACCTTGCTGCACTAGCTGGACATTGTGTCTAAGGTGTTTAGCCTGACCGGGTTGCCTCCAAACACGTCTCCGAGGATTGTCTGGTTGAAGGCATACACGACACTCATGGGTGAAGAGAACATGATGCCAATCCTGAGCGGTCCATTCGACATGTTGTTGGGTCCATCTGTGCCGCGCTGCATAGTGTCGTGGTTGCAAAGATGCACCTCGCCATGGACGTCGGGAGTGAAGTTGCGCATCATGCAGCCTATTTCCCACAGTTTGAGTCGTAACATGACGTCCTGTGGCTGCACGAAAAGCATTATTCAACGTGGTGGCGTTGCTGTTAGCGTTCCTCCGAGTCATAATCCGTACGCAGCGGTTGGGTGGCCTGAGCGAGGCATGTCATCGACAGATTCTGTCTCTCTGTATCTCCTCCATGTCCGAACAACATCGCTTTGGTTCACTCCGAGACGCCAGCGCTCTTCCCTTGTTGATAGCCCTTCCTGGCACAAGTAACAATGCGGACGCGATCGCACCGCGGTATTGACCGTCTAGGCATGGTTGAGCTACAGAAAACACGAGACGTGTACCTCTTTCCTTGTGGAATGACTGGAACTGATCGACTGTCGGATCCCCTCCGTCTAATAGGCGCTACCCATGCATAATTGTTTACATCTTTGGGGGGGTTAGTGACATCTCCGAACAGTCAAAAGGACTGTGTCTTTGACACAGTATCCATCGTCCACATCTATATTCAGGAATTCTGGGAACCAGGGTGATGCAAAACGTTTATTGATGTGTGTAGCATGAACGTATCTTGGTGTTTATTAGCTCTTGCATTCACAACTAGATGCAAGTTGAGTTGCCTTTCCGGAATTTTTATTTACTCCTCGACTGCTTCATTGTCACTTGGATTCGTGATGTTCATCTGATTCTACTTCCTTCTCTGGTGTTATCTCCATAAACTACAGAAAATTAGTTCCACAGAAGGTTAAATATGTTTATACTTTTTATACGGAGAAACTGAGCTAAATTTAAAAAAGGACAAATTCTAGTTACGATCGTATGAAGACACTGTCTGTGTTCATTTTTTTGACAATTCAGACGGGCGAATTCCAATGCAGCAGAAGTGCAGAGATAGTGGTAAATACTGTTTAGAATTTATGCGGTGTGGCACGGTTCAAGTTCCGCCCCACTCGTCAGGTGGCCCGAAGGCTGCTGCAATTTTTTTCTACTCGATAGAGGGTGCCGGTAACAGGTAAGGAGACTGCACCAGTGCCACATGAAGCCAACAAGCAAATGACTTCGCTGTGTGGAGAATGTAACTTTTCTAGCAAATTGGTACCGAGCGAGTCCTAATGTTGTACAGTGTATCACAAGTCGAATTGCGTGTGTAACATTCTGCGTTGTTGTGGCGTCTTGGTTGAGCGCTGAGGTGGAACTGTTCACTTGGAAACAGCGTCTCCTCTTTCTGATTGGGTCTTAGGAGTACCTCAGCGTATTGTAGCGTTGCTTCTCCTTAACGCTGATTGTTGAAAACGCTTAAGCCAGAAGCTCTACTGAATGGAGAATCTATCGCAGAGATAGGATGCAAAGTGGTCTGCTTTGCTCTGTCTGTCACGTAAGGGGTGGATATAGTGGATAAGCGGGTAGCGAGTCACGGGGTTACTGCCAGTGAGACGATCGAATGCTTGTCAGTACTTGGAAGAGTTTATGGGGAGTGTAGTGTTGAGTATGGTACTTGTCTGGCGCCAGTCCCAGTGTTTTGTTTTGCGTTTTTGTGCTATAGTAAATTCCATAATTGTCTCTGAATTTTCCGGTGGCCTGCGAGAGTATCCTGGTCGAGAGTACGCAGGAAGGAGCGGTACATGTGACGGGATTATCGATGGAAGAGTATGGTTTTGAGGGAAGGATGGAACTGTGAGGATATATGGTCTTGATAAGAATGTGGGTGGATATGGCGTCTGACAAGGTCTATTGCAGGATGGAAGTGGCATGAGATATATCGTCAGACTGCTGGAAGGTGAGATGGTGGCTTCCAATCTGGGTATCTACGGATTTTAATTGTCGTGCAAGTGTTCACGGCCGGACTGTTGGACGGAGATTGCGGTGGGATGAATGGGGATGAGATAGTGAGCAGGAGATGGTGAGGAGTACAGGTAGGTGGTCACTCCCAATAGGATCGAGAACCTCTGCTGCAAGGCGTCCAAAGAGGTAGGGAGATGCTAGGTTGACATTGGAGGTCATATTGCATTCATGATGGTATGATGTGGGATGGGGTCAATGTCATCATGGAGGAAGCAGGTAAAATGGCACCATAGCTGGAGCTCTGCGTGGGATCTGCTGTGGATATTGAGGCCAGCATTAGTAATACAGGTACGGTCGATGTGGGAGATCAAATCATTAGGGAACAGTGATTTGGCGTACCAAGATCGTACAGGTGACATTCAGGGTTTCGAAAAAAGTCTAAGGCTAATACGTTTCTTGAGTTTATCGAAAAAGGGTTGTGGCAGAAGAGGGGTGTTATTCTGGTTGGTGGCTGCAGCTCCATTTTTGGCTGTGAAAATGGAGGATCTGTTAGATAACTGAAGGTTTGTCTTTAGGAAAGGTGAAGGCACCAGAGAGGCAGTTCTGACGTTGGCTCGACAATGGAAGCAAGACCGAAGAAATATCGAGACACGTTCATTGAACTTGTCGACCTGGAAAAAGCGTCCGATGGGAAGATGATCGAAATTCAGAGAAAAGTAGGAGTAAGGTACAGGGGAAGACGGGTAACATACAGTATGTACAGAATCCATGAGGTAACATTAAGACTGGAAAATCAAGAACGAAGTGGCGGGATTGAAACGGGTGTAAGGCAGTGAGGTAGTCTTTCGCCACTACTGTTCAATCTGTACATCGAAAAAGCAATGATGGAAATAAAAGAAACGTGTAAGGGTGGGATTAAAATTCCAGGTGAAAGAATATCAATGATAAGATCAACTGAACACATTGCTATCATTAGTGAAATTGAAGAAGAATTACAGGATGGTTTGAATGGGATGAACAGTCTGTTGATTACAGAATATGGGTTGGGAGTAAATCAAAGAAAGACGACGGTAATGATAAACAGCAGAAGTGAGAGCAGCAAATAGTTCAACGTCAGAATTGTGGATCACGAATTAGAAGAATTTAAGGAATTCTGCTACTAAGGCAGCAAAATACCCATGAGGGGTAGCTGGGAGCTCCAATGTTAGGCGCGTAATGGGGCCCTTAGGGATATGGCGGCTAAGGCGGGGAATAAATCCAGTGTGTCCGTGTGCATTCCGGGTGGAGTCATTCCTGACGTGGAAAGGGTCCTTCCGGATGCCATGAAGAGCACAGGGTGCAACCAGCTGCATGTGGTGGCACATGTCGGCACTAATGACGTGTGTCGCTTTAGATCTGAGGAAATTCTCTCTGGATTCCAGTGGCTATCTGATTTGGTGAAGGCTGCCGGTCTTGCTTACGGGATGAAGGCAGAGCTCACCATCTGCAGCATCGTTGACAGAACCGACTGCGGATCTTTGGTGCAGAGCCGGGTGGAGGGTCTGAATCAGAGGCTCAGACGGTTTTGCGACCGTGTTGGCTGCAGATTCCTTGGCTTGCGCCATAGGGTGGTGGGGTTTCGGGTTCCGCTGATTAGGCCAGGAGTTCACTACACTCAGCTGGCGGCTACACGGGTAGCGGAGGCTGTGTGGCGTGGACTGGGCGGTTTTTAGGTTAGAAGGCCTCGGGAAAGTACGGGGTGGGCTGCAATCTCAAAGGGTGCATGGCAAATACAGGACGTGCTTGGATCAAGGAACAGTCGGAAGTATAAATTGTTGTAGTTGTGCTGGGAAAGTCCCTGAGCTTCAAGCGCTAATAGAAAGCACAGAAGCTGAAACCGTTATAGGTAGAGAAAGCTGTCTAAAGCCTGAAATAAGTTCTGCAGAAAATTTTACGAAGTCTCGGACGGTGTTAAGGAAAGAGAGATTAGGCAGAATTGGTGGTCTAGTGTCTGTGTCTGTCAGTAGTAGTTTATCTTCTAGTGAAGTCGAAGTAGATACTCCGTGCGAATTGATATGGGTGGAGGTTATACTTAACAGCCGAACTGAATTAATAATTGGCTCCTTCTACCGACCCCCAGACTCCGATGATATAGTTGCTGAACAGTTCAGAGAAAATTTGAGTCTCGTAACAAGTAAATACCCCACTCACACGGTTATGGTTGGTGGGGACTTCAACCTTCCCTCGATATGTTGGCAAAAATACTTGTTCAAAACCGGTGGTAGGCAGAAAACATCTTCCGAGATTGTCCTAAATGCTTTCTCCGAAAATTATCTCGAGCAGTTAGTCCACGAACCCACGCGAATTGTAAATGGTTGCGAAAACACACTTGACCTCTTAGCCACAAACAATCCAGAGCTAATAGAGAGCATCATGACTGATACAGGGATTAGTGATCATAAGGTCGTTGTAGCTCGGCTCAATACCGTTTCTTCCAAATCCACCTGAAACAAACGCAAAATAATTTTACTTAAAAAAACGGATAAAGTGTCACTAGAAGCCTTCGTAAGAGACAATCTCCATTCCTTCCGAACTGACTATGCAGATGTAGACGAGATGTGGCTCAAATTCAAAGATGTAGTAGCAACAGCAATTGAGAGATTCATACCTCATAAACTGGTAAGAGATGGAGCTGATCCCCCATGGCACACGCTGTTGCAGAGGCAATGGAAAAAGCATGCAAAGTTCAGAAGAACGCGAAGATTGGCTAAAATTTACAGACGCGCGAAATTTGGCACAGGCTTCAGTGCGAGATGCCTTTAATAGGTTCCACAACGAAACATTGTCTCGTAATTTGTTAGAAAATCCGAAGAAATTCTGGTCGTATGTGAAGTACATAATCGGCAAGACGCAGTCAATACCTTCGCTGCGCAGTGCCGATGGTACTGTTACCGACGACTCTGCCGCTAAAGCGGAGTTATTGAACGCAGTTTTCCGCAATTCCTTCACCAGGGAAGACGAATGGAATATTCCAGAATTTGAATCACGAACAGCTGCTAGCATGAGTTTCTTAGAAGTAGATAACTTAGGGGTTGCGAAGCAACTCAAATCGCTTGATACGGGCAAGTCTTCAGGTCCAGATTGTATACCGATTAGTTTCCTTTCAGATTACGCTGATACAATAGCTCCTACTTAGCAATCATATACAACCGCTCGCTGACCTATAGATTTGTACCTACAGATTGGAAAATTGCGTAGGTCGTATCAGTGTTTAAGAAGGGTAGTAGGAGTAATCCATCGAATTACAGACCTATATCATTGACATCGGTTTGCAGTAGGGTTTTGGAGCATATACTGTATTCAAACATTGTGAATCACCTCGAAGGGAACGATCTGTTGATACGTAATCAGCATGGTTGCAGATAACATCGTTCTTGTGCAACGCAGCTAGCTCTTTATTCGCACGAAGTAATGGCCGCTATCGCCAAGGGATCTCAAGTTGATTCCGTATTTCTAGATTTCCGGAAAGCTTTTGACACCGTTCCTCACAAGCGACTTCTAATCACGCTGCGGGCCTACGAGGTATCGTCTCAGTTGTGCGACTGGATTCATGATTTCTTGTCAGGAAGGTCGCAGTTCGTAGTAATAGGCGATCAGACGTTCCCCAGGGAAGCGTCCTGGGACCTCTGCTGTTCCTGATCTATATAAATGACCTGGGAGACAATCTTAGCAGTTCTCTTAGGTTGTTCCCAGATGATACTGTAATTTACCGTCTAGTAAGGTCATCCGAAGACCAGTATCAGTTGCAAAGCGATTTAGAAAAGACTGCTGTATGGTGTGGCAGGTGGCAGTTGACGCTAAATAACGAAAAGTGTGAGGTGATCCACATGAGTTCCGAAAGAAATCCGTTGGAATTCGATTACTCGATAAATAGTACAATTCTCAAGGCTGTCAATTCAACTAAGTATCTGGGTGTTAAATTTACGAACAACTTCAGTTGGAAAGACCACATAGATAACATTGAGGGGCAGGCGAGCCAAAGGTTGCGTTTCATTGGCAGGACACTTAGATGATGCATCAAGTCCACTATAGAGACAGCTTACACTACACTCGTTCGTCCTCTGTTAGAATATTGCTGCGCGGTGTGGGATCCTTACCAGGTGGGATTGACGGAGGAAATCGAAAGGGTGCAAAAAAGAGCAGCTCGTTTTGTATTATCACGTAATAGGAGGGAGAGAGTGGCAGATATGATACGCGAGTTGGGATGGAAGTCATTAAAGCAAAGACGTTTTTCGTCGCGGCGAGATCTATTTACGAAATTTCGGTCACCAACTTTCTCTTCTGTATGCGAAAATATTTTGTTGAGCCCAACCTACATAGGTAGGAACGATCGTCAAAATAAAATAAGAGAAATCAGAGCTCTAACAGAAAGGTTACGTGTTCGTTTTTCCCGCGCGCTGATCGGGAGTGGAATGGTAGAGAGATAGTATGATTGTGGTTCGATGAACCCTCTGCCAAACACTTAAATGTGAATTGCAGAGTAATCGTGTAGATGCAGGGATGGAACAAGGAGACCATTAAAAAAACAGATTAGCACTGGCGAAAACGGCATTCGGGCTAAGCCTCAAACATTCCTGCTAGCGCCAAACATAGACCTTAATTTGAGCAACAAAATTTTTGAGGATGTACGTTTGGAGCACAGGATTCTTTGCGAAAAACGGAACAGAAGAAAATCGATGTCTTTGAGATGTGGTTCTACTAAAGAACGTTAAAAATGTGGTGTGCTAAGGTACCACAGAAGAAGAATTTGCGACAGTTGGTACCGTAAATACCGTGGACCTTCATCCGCAGGAGAAACATACCTGCGCTCAAACCAATCACGCTGCACGCGAGAATCACGCCACCTGGAGCGGCAGCGCCACCAGGAAGAGAGACGTACGCATAACTATTCGTGCTCTCCTAGAGATTCTTCGTCCTAGTCTATCTAGGAAGTTCCTGCACAGTGTTGGTCGTATCAAGTCTACAAGTCCTCGAGTGAGACAGAAACAGTGCCGGTAGATAGACAATGGTTATTCTTCAGTAGAAACATAACAATTAATAGAATTATCGTGCACCGGCGGATACCGCCTACCAGAGATTTAACTGAGTACTGCATTTTCGAACTGTTCTTCGAATTGTACATCAAGATAGAAGATTAGTTTCCTTCCATCTTAGTTCAGAGAACATTATTTAATTTGTGTTCATGGAACTGTGGTCATCGGAGGGCGCATTAGTATTAACAAAGCTGAGTAGTATATTTTAACATTCACTTTTCCGTGTTACTTATATTGAGTGTGTGCTGCCCTAGAACCCAAGCATCTACCCTACCAGATTCAGCGGCAGAGAGATTTTCACCAAAGTAGATGCCCGCAGTCCACAACAGGAAATAAGGTGGACTGATAAGATTAGGAATAATGAGGTTTCCCTCAGAATCGGCGAGGAAGGAAATGTATGGAAAGTACTGACAAGAAGAAGAGACAGGATAATATGACATTTATTAAAACATCGGGGATTAACTTCCACGATAAACACTGACAAGAACAAGGGACAAGAGTTCAGAGGAATCGGAAGATATCTTCGGCAGTAGGATTCGGTCTGAGTTATTCGGATGCACAGGATGACCTATAGGTTGGACGGGTATTGTTAATTCTGGTTTGGCGGGTGGCTGGTTAGCTTTAGCATAAACTTACCGTTCTTGTATACAGCAGTTATGTATCAAGCTCATAGGAGAATGAAAAACACTTATAATTACTTACAAGTCGAGTCTTTACCGTCAAAGGTACAGTAGATATAGACGATCAGAAAACAATGACATCTTACGAGAATAATGACCCGTACCCTTCCTAATCACTTTATTGCAACACGAAAAGCTCACCAGTATCAACTGCTAGATCACAGCGCATCCTGTAGAGACGGTCCGGCAAGTGCGAGTGAGCAGAATCCCACAGTCGTACGGGTAACGGAGGAGCATGTTGCTCACGGCACACGGGCTATGAAACATGCGGTGCGATGTGTAGAGAAGTTTGTTTTCACCCGTCACCTACCCGAACACAGACGGTCTCGATCGTGTAATTATTGTGCTCGTAAGCTTTTCACATGGAGTCTGTCAGCAGTGTAGGACACACAAACAATAAGATCATACCGACGTCTTCTATACCGTTCTCTTTACAGTATACAGCATTTCATGTCAGTTAGGAAACCATCGAAACAATTTTGGAAGCGTCGAATATAGTACCAGAATCAACGAAACTTTGTACCTACAGAAGCGTAAATCTCCCCCTCCACAACCTTTTGAAACGAGTGTTGTACCCACAACACTGAATTTTGCCGTGATGGTCCACCTCTTTTCGCACCCAATACAGTGTCGTGGTTCTGTGCTACATGGACTGGACAAGATCTAGACAGATTGAAAAGGATGAGATACTTGTTGTTAATCTGTGCTCAGAAAGGGCGAAGGACGTTTTCCAAAACGGAACAGATTGCTAGTGCTAGTGATATAATAGACCTTTGGTTGTTTGCATCAACTCGATGATGTTTCACACAGCAGATTTTATATATGTATTTCATATCTATCAGGACACTTCACAAGAAGAGGCTTGTGCTATGAATTTCTAGCATGTCATTCACAAGTGACATTCCAACAGAGTACAGCACTGAGCGGAACGGTATTTCTGTGGCATCATCCTACATGTACTAACCAGAATGGTTCTAAGCTTAGAGTCCAAGACCGCGATCCTTGACATCTCTAAAGGCGTGAGAATGTAAGATGGCTGATCTCGGGATATGAGCAGAGTCCAAACTAGTTCTTCCAGTTCCTGTGGGGCTGCAGTTCTCTACCCCGACCACTCATCCTCAGCTCTGCCCAGTCCCTCTCCCCCACCCAATATGGGGAGGAGGGGGAGGGAGGGGATGAAATAACCTGCACAAGAAAAACCCGAAAAGTGCAGAACTTCGGGCGGGGTACATGGAACTATAGAGCGACGGAAAGGCCACCACCCACCACTACTGTGGCCTCTAAGTAGCCGCAGTTACTCAGTGATCCACTGCTGTTATTTCCAAAACTCTGAACATTAACGAAAATCATCGAGAGAAAATTTCATAATAGACACAGCGGCTCAATTATATTTTATGAGGTGCCATGTGGTCAAAAAAGATAGTTGGTGGCGTACGATCTGTACAATTAAAAGGTTAAATAGCAATAGGCTGCACAGTTAAAGAGAAGTTGTGATTGACTTCGAGATAGGCCAAAATGAATATGTATCGGGAATGCAAATAATAAGTAACCGAGGTAAACGCGACGAAGGTATATTGGTGAAAGATTTCCTCATGGGTTACCACACTCGCAAGGATTACCATGGGTGCGAGGTTGCAAAATGGCCAATGATGTTTACGGCATCCGACCTCCGACGTATTGTCTACCATGCAGCCATAATACTGGCTGTTAATTGCAACAGGGGGGGGGGGGGCTGGAGGTGTCCCAGTATGAGTACAGCAGTGGCTACGGAGGATAGCTGAACTGCTTAGTCGACGAATAACTCACAAAAAAGCTACAGTGCTAGTCGTGTTCATACAAAGCTGGGTAATGGCAACGATAAACAAATCAAATATTACACTGTATCTACAGTAATAGTTCCCGAAGTTGACATTTTACCAGAAGGAAACCCAAGTAATTTCGCAGAGTGAGAAAGAAGTGGCAGATGAAACATTAGAGTTTCTACGAGATGAATCAGTGGAGTGTGTGCTGTAGTTTATGGTCGACAGTGCGTACAATGTACCTAAAGACTACAATGATGACGATACGTGCTTAAAAAGTGAATGTGTCTTTGAAACGGGTGTCAGATCATGTATTTCATCATCCACTTCGGACAGGGAGTCACAGATTCAGTCTCCAGTGAAACGTAGCAGAGGACAATCGTTGTCAATCCAGCGGGTACTGAACACAATCACGTATATGGAAGGTCTTCCGCTGAGTTAAACGTTCTGTGGCGGCCGGAGTGGCCGAGCGGTTCAAGGCGCTACAGTCTGGAACCGCGCGACCGCTTCGGTCGCAAGTTCGAATCCTGCCTCGGGCTTGGGTGTATGTGATATCCTTAGGTTAGTTAGGTTTAAGTAGTTCTAAGTTCTAGGGGACTGATGACCTCAGAAGTTAAGTCCCATAGTGCTCAGAGCCATTTGAAGCATTTTTTGAACGTTCTACACTGTTTGTAGCTCTCATGGAGTTCGAGCTTGATGGCGCGAACCTGTGTGATCACTCTGGCGCGCAATTTTTTATTCTTTGTTCATGGTGCAAGTTAATAATTTGTTTTGAAGAATCTTTGAACGTCGACGATGTCCATTTTGAGAAGATAATACATGCACCCCACAGAAGATTGATCTCTGAACCTTCCGGACACTCATTTACTATCGTCTTCCTGATGTACATGATCAGTCACTGGCAATTAATATTTTCCCTTGTACAATTATTAATAGAAGACTTTCAAATGAGCATTACTAAAGACTACAATTGCTCCCTCACACTCAATGGGTTCCTTGTCAGATTAATGTAGGAGAAAGAGAAATCCGATTCGGTCATAGTAACTGTGGCGGCAATGAGAACCTTAATATTCAGACACAGGAATAAGTATTAGTGCTGATGAAGTAATGCGCTAACCGAATAGCAAAGTAGTTACGCCGTTCTCAGTCGACGTATATATAATTGAATGTGAGTGCATCACCCTCGCGAGCAGAAGAAACTCTGTAGACCTAAGTGACGATGCCGAAGTGCAGGGGATGTAATTCGTTGTAAACAGAGTCATCAGCAAACGGCGACTTGCTAGACCACAGGCATTGGTGTGTAGCGAGAAGTGTCAGGGTCGTTAAAGAAGAGCCAAATGGAGAACTGCGTATTCCAAAAAGCATTGTAGTTGCTACAGTGTGGAACATAGATCCAAAAGAAGTGATTGAAGTACTTACCAAGGAGCAAGAGATGCATGTTGTAAATCCCCGTAACGACAGTGCGAGTAAATTAACTGGTGACACTTGAACCAATCGAACAGAATCTGCTTGCCAAGTTAAATCATTCATTGCTGGAAGATCAGAGAATAGTTTCTCTCGCTACACATAGCCTCGTTGATAATTTCCGAGAATGGGGTAATCTTCCACAACTCCCTTAGTTCAACTCACAATACATACCGCGGCTCAGGAAGCAGTGAGAGTAAGTCGAGACTGAGGATTCTATTGGATTACATTCTTAATAAGTTTTACATGCACTTATTAATGAAGCCAAACCAGTATTAGCGGGTATAGAACGTGACAATAAGCAAATAATGCAGTGCTCACTTTAAAAATACCATGCTACTATCTAGCACAGTATAACACATCATGAAATTTTTTACTTCTCAGAATACTTCTAGTTGTACAACAAGAGGGCTTAAATCTGTATATCATAAATCACAGAACAATTTGAAAAGGATAACAAGAAAAGTTATATAATTTTAACCCCAAACACAATGCCGAAAACATACCTCACCAAAATCCGGCTCCGTAACTTCATCACCATCAGCAGCATTTTCCTTTCTAGGGTTAAGCTGTTGCCTGTTCCGAACCCCGTAACAAAATCTTTCCCACCTTTTTCGAGGTGTTCCAATACCTCTTTTCTCATTCGGCTTGAAGTTCAGAATTTTATGGTGAATTCTGCGACATTCCATTCTTGTGAAGTGTGGTCTCTAATCTTGCACGCTACCTCTCAAAAATTTTGCATTAATGTTCAAAATATTTTATTCTGTTCTAATATTTTCATTTCTAATCATCTCTCTTCTTGTGCAGCCCTTAGCCGTTCTTAGGAACCTCATGTGAATTGTTTCAATTTTTCTATAGTCATCCAGATTTCGCTTTCAACAATAACAGACGAACCGCAATTTCTTTGTAGAGTTTTGTGATGGTCGCTTTTTGTACTTTATGGCCCAATGTTCTGCTAATGTGAGCGCAGACTGCCCGGCATTTGTGTATTTTATTTTCAGTATCAGAATAATAAAGAAAAGTTATAGAACAGCCTAAACAAGAGATGTGAGGCATTTGTTGTAAAACTGAATTACCCAAACCAATTTTTGATCTGACTGAATACTTACCTTGGAATGCTATTGAGTTCATTTTATTATTAGAAAATTTAAAGTTGTATTTCTTACAAATTTCCTGCAGCAAGTATACTGATCTTTGAAGATCATCTTCATTCTTCTGAATGATAACGATATCATCAGCAAACAACAGTATATCCAGGTATTCCTCGTTCGTTTATCTTAGTACCATTGTTTACTTCACATTTCCATTTATGAAGAATGAGAAAATGATTGTCCACACTTTTCTCTGACATCTTGGTTAGTAATTATTTCTTCTAGTCGATTCCTACCTCTGGTTATTACAAAGCAACTAGTTTTCTACAGACTTTTCACCACCTCTATTAGATGATAAGGACATCCAAATTCAGACGTAATCTTCCCCAGGCTATCACAGCCCACACGGCCAAAAGCCTTCTCAAGATCAATTAGGGCCATATGTGTTTCTATATTAAATTCTCTGTGTTTTTCTATAATATTTTTAATGATAAAAATGGTTCAAATGGTTCTGAAAACTATGCGACATAACTACTGAGGTCATCAGTCCCCTAGAACTTAGAACTACGTAAACCTAACTAACCTAAAGACATCACACACATCCATGCCCGAGGCAGGATTCGAACCTGCGACCGTAGCGGTCGCGCGGTTCCATACTGTAGCGTCTAGAACCGCTCGGCTACACCAGCCGGCCATTTTAATTACAAGCACATTGTGTGTGCATGAATGACCTCATCTAAATCCATTTTATTCTTCAGAAAAAAATAACCTCTTTGATATTCTTCAAGTGGTCATTGATTATCTTTGAGTATAGTTTACTTCCACAGTTTAGAAGACTGATGCCACAACAGTTTTTACACACATTACGTTTCACTTTCTCGAAAGAGAGATCACTTCTGCTCCATACCAACGGTCTGGGATCTTGCACTTCGTCCAGTATTCCTTTATTAATTGTAGAAGTCTTTTATCCAGTGGTAACCCTCCATATCTAATTAGTTTGGGATTTATTCCATCTATTCAAGTAAAGTAAAAAACAAGGTGCCCAAGCATAATAAGTAAAGTCTCATCCTTATGGTAACGCATTGCACAGTATGTAAGAGAGCAATTCAGTTAACATCACAGTAAAACACGTAAAAATTTCTTAGAACACAACATGTAACTATTGGCTAGTTTTAACACAGTATCCCCTATAACGGCGTCACCCTACTGGAAATATGATCAGTAACACAATTTAGATCCACCAAGCAAGACACAATAGCCAGCACTACAAAGATTTGCACCTGACATAACAGGAAAAACCAGCTTTAACCACCGTACCTCAACACATACCATGCCTAATATTAACTTCTACTCTGCCAGCACCACTCTTCTTGAATCCACCTAGTCAAGCACCACCTGCTCTTACACAGCAAGACCAATGCGCTGTGTGGACAGGCAGCACGTCAAACCCAACTCCCAGACTCCACCAGATGGCCTCTGCTGTTTTGTTACACGAACTTCTTCTCTGCCTCGTCCAGCTCGCTACCATCTTAGATAATCGCATCCCCCGTGATCCCTTGCTGCCCACCTTCATGCCAGCACCTCTCCATCGGGGCGCCACGTGTGGCAGCGCTCGCCATCGACTGCCGTGCAGCAGGTGACCTGTACGTGACCCACATACAAATTGTTCTGGCGCAACAACAAGCGCCGGAACGAAGAGTATGAACCCAAGGCCAGAAAGGGTGGTGAGGCGACGCCATCCAATAGCCCGTTGACAAGGGTAACGCCATGACAGGAGCGACCTCTGCTACAAGTGAATATAGGCGCCGCTCCTGTCAGCGTCGCCCGGGCATCAGCGCCGCCTAGCAGAGAGTGCTGTGAATTCAGTTATTAGTGATCCACAAACAGTGTGACAAACTTGCAAGAACTCTGACTTGGTTGCATGTCGCCCATCGCTTGTCACACCTTTGTAAATACAAGTTAAGCGTTGCCAATCTGCTTTATTAAAATAAAACTACTAATGTTATTTGCTTGAATTGTTGCATAGCATTCCGAGAACGCAGCATCCCTTAGGTACCCTATACGAGATGAATGGACAGGACACCACATTTGGCGACAAGGACTCAACACAAATCATGCCTGATACAACCCACAAGCCGCTAGGAAAGTAAATGTCACGTAACGCATAACATGGTATGGGAGAAGCAGTACCCGTCATTCAAGGACTGTGTAGAACTCCAAATAGTCTACAAGTTGTAGTCGAAGAGATGATTAATGAGCAGCTGGCTCAGGGTTTTTCGAACCTGGAGAACCATCAGATCGACCGAGGCCATGACTAATACTAATTGTCTGGAAAAATAATCTACAGGAAAACAGAAAGACATGTTTTTCGTTGGTAACGGGAAGTTGAATGCTGTAATGTCACCACGTATTAATCCGTTGCCAAGTATGATATAATCCTCTGGTTTTCTTGCTTCATAGGAAATCTTCTCTGCTTGTGATTTAACCGGTGCATACAGGGATAAAACATCATTTACTGTGCCTAGGAGTGCATACAACTGTCTCCCTTTGGTATTCACACTGCACAAGCAACATTTCAGTGACTAAAGGGTACTGTCGTCAGAGGATTAACAATCATACAGTACCTGGTTCACTCAATGATGTTCTCATTTTAAGCCAAGACATATAACAACATGCTGAAAGGTGGTGAGCACTATTTGAGACACTTCGCATGCAAATCTTTGCTAGTCCATGTTAAAATTTCATTTCCTTGTACCTGAAGTAGAATATTTAGGAAACAGGATAACCACAGATCGAGCATAACCTTCTTTAGAACTAGTAGAAGCTGAGAGGAGCTATAGGGAACCGGTAAACCTGAGAAAACTGCACGCATTCGTACACGTTGTTAATTTTTACTGAAGATTCATTTCGCGGTATGGTGGCACAATATGCCTGATGGCTACTCAAAAATGTAGCGGTTTTTTACTTGACGTTCCAGATATTCAAAATCAATAGAAACACTGAAAATTGGTTTGGCAAAGGACCCATTATTGGCTTGTCCAGACTAAACAAAACCCTACATCCCAGCAAATGAGGCTAGCAGTTGAGACGTCTTATCATAAGTAACTAACAGAAAAGAGCATCAATTTCCAGTAGTTTTCCTCCCTTCTGAAAGGGACAGAAAAGGAGGTACGTCTTCTATACACCATAAACTAGTCAGTTGAGAATTCATTGTAGTAATAGATCATGCACCACTGAAGTGACTTCTAGACCTGGAAGACCTCAGCAGCAGATTACCCTTGTGAGCTTTGCATTTAAGTGAGTACTAATTCCATGTAGTGATCGACCGGGGAAATGAGATGTTGTATTTCCACACCGCCACATCTCGTCTCATAAAACTCTGATTTGAGTAATGAAAGAGGCCAAGAGGCATTTATTTGCCAATGTATAATATTTAACTACGCATTGTAATTATGAATTTTGATGATTTAAAAGTGGAAATGAATCCAGCGCCACTGACTCGCCTAAGAAACTACAAACTAGTTCAGCATGCATATAAAAACATCGATATTAAAGACAGACTGTGAAGACATTCGAATATTTAAAAAAAAAAAAAAAAAAAAAAAAAGACAGCGCGCAACCCATCGTCCACTGCAGGGCGATATCTCTCTCTTTTTATCTCCTGTATAATGCGGACGCACCATTACATAGGCGTCAATATAAGATCTGCAATTTGTTCAAATCTACAGAGATATATTGTTATTTTGTTGCATGTGAGACTAGTATGTGTGAAAAACGCAGAGTGGTGAATGAATGAACATTTCTACGTGATTTCTAAACTTTTCAAACGACTCAGGTTCTGTCATTGTTGTTGACGTAAGTATTAACATGTTATATTTGTTTCAAACCCAAGCTCGTAATAATAGTGTCAATTACTCTAAATTTGTGTTTGCTTTGGTAGTTGGACAATCTTAATCATTTACTTTCTATGTGCCAAGTTTTTTCACAGAGACAACCGTGTCCGAGGTGTCATTGTGTAGACAGAACAGTCGAGGCCGACGTTAACGTACTACTTATATTACTTATTCTTCAAACTGAGTTTTAAACTGGCCCTTAGGTACATTTTCAGTGTTAGTGACGTCCGGTAATTTCTTAGCAAACTTTACCTCTCAAGTCGCACATCGCTCGCACAAAGCCTCGCTGTTCCACAATGGTACGCGGCACCTTCTAAACGGGAACGGGAGCTACGCAAGTATATGTTGCTTCCCCTTCTCAGTCTGAAGCTTAATAATAATATTTGCTTACAGAAAGCACATAGCAGTCCTGATAGATTAAGTAGGGAAGACAGAGAATGATTCACAACTCTTAGGAAAGACGAATTAATGAACTGACATGCCGTATCAATTATGAAAACAAGTTTTAGGTAGTGTAGGTGCCCACCAGATGCAGGGCCCTACGGGAGTGTAGCACAAACAAGCGGACGTGCGATGGTGAACTACTTTGGAGCATTGGGGTCCAAACATCACTTAATAATCAAACATTTAATTTCCAAGAATTGTCCGTTCACTGTCTTTTTACCGGCGCTGCCTATGAGTGCTGAGCTCGCGCTGCATCAAGCCGCAAAGTAGCACGTTAGCGCCAGGCGACGAATTTGCCGGCGCAGACTATGGCGCTCACGGAATCAGCTGCACTAGAGGCGTCACACGAAATTCTTGAGGTAAAAGTACAAGAACACTGAAACCCTTAATGTGGATACCATTCTAAGGATATATTTGACTCCAGTGAGTGGGTAAGTTGCTCTCTAACATGCATTCTTCTTGTGTAATATACTGTCTTTCCTCCGCTCCACCATCTGTGAATGTAGCAGGAAATGGTAGTAGGATGTATAATACTCGCGTATGTTAATTATTTGCTAGTCAACTTAATTGCAATGAATAGTCCACTGTCACTTAGACGTTCATACGTCTTTTTATTGTAGGCGGTATCATGAATGTGATATAATTTTTTCATAGAGGATCGTCGTTTTTAAGTATTCCGAATTATCCCAAAGGTTTTATCTCATTGCTAACTGAAGTCCAGGGTTAAGATACTTCACTACTGACGCTTTGGTTCTGTTGTCCATCATACGGTGTCGGGAAACGGCAGCAGTGGCACGTTCTCGCGCCAGAAGTCCATGCGCTCGCCAAGCCTGTCGTGTGCGAGCGAGAAGTTGGCCTGCATCAGCAGGTAGCTGCGGCTGCTCAGGTCGTACGGCTCCCACACCACGGGGTCCGCCTCAGGGGTAGGGTTCCTGTCGGGAGACACAACATATCCATCGTCTTTGAGATGTTGTAGAGATATTCACAAGTACACTCTAAAGAACAAAACAGAAAACTCCTCATTACAACTGTGCGTAAATAAGCCTAAATTACTGTACATATTCAAGCAATCTGGAAGCATAATTCACTGTCACTGTACGTGCTCTAAGTTGATGTTAAAGGCTACTTCTGGCTTGTATATGTTTACGTTCAGTGATGAATCTGACCTGTCACAACATGAAGCAAATGCAGTTATTAATATTTCTATTTCCTTTATCACTGTGTATATCGAATCAGTTCTCGGAAGTGAAACAACGTATTTAGATTTCAGTATTCTTTCAAAAATTGATTATCTTTAAAATTAATTTTTTGTGTAATGGAAAAGCACTGAGAAGTAGCATAAAAATGACATTCGAAAAATGAGAGCCACCGTTGTGCAATTGGTAGTTCTAATGCAACCACTCACCAGGAAAGTACTTGGGCTCGAACAAACAGATCTGTATGAACGTTTGGTTACAGGACCATTATGTACCTCTGAATGTGCTGGTGGGTGTCGTTTTTCTGCAAAACTCTGCAGTCATGCTCTAGATATCATTGTAGATGTAATTGTAGACGCCATAAACAATGCAGGAATCTTAACTATAAATGTAAATGCGGAATGTCAATAAAATGCTCCGAGCAATACGAATGACTGCAAAGCGCACAGTGAAGAAATGCAAGTTGATCGCATGGCGTATTTGCACATTCTATAATATCAGTGTTGAACGCCACGTCAGTGACACTTTTGAAGTTGTTCACTGGTTCACCAATATCGTAGCCAGCGTTCTGACACGCGTAACGAAGCATTGGTCTGTATACTCCCGTAGATAACTGATTGTAAATTACAGAATGCATATTCATGATAAAGGATCTGTCGTGCAATTTCGGCTGGAACGTAGTTTAATGAAGTCTGTTATTCTCTTGGCATATATTTTATATTGCCTGAAGAAATACATATCCAGACGTTGTGCATATTTTGTAGTTTTAGGCGGAATGATTTTTAAATCTACATGTTTTCCGCCAGATGCTTCCAGTAGTACTCGTTCATCCTTATGTCCAGACCAGGAGTCACAAAGTACTAATGACTTTCTCGACAAATGTGGATTCAAAACTGACAGAAAAAACGTCTTCAGATGTTGCTTCGTCATCTTCCCACTCACACTTGCATCGACGATGACATTTGGAGGGCACCGCGTTTCTATTTCCCTTGACACGCGGGGTCCAAACTTTCCACTGGATTCTGGGAAGCAAATATAGAGTTTGTCTGCCAATCGTCCGTCCATTGATATGGCAACATCGGTCGTGTAACTATGTGTTGCACAGTTAACTGATTGCAACATCGCGACAGTGTTTCTCTCCCCTTTCATGCATAGTGATCTGTCACAAGAAAGTTCATAGTTGAATTGATTCTGATCACAGTTCCATACAGAACTAATATCGATGTTTTCTCTCGTGATATGCTCATGGACGTCAGCAACAAACGTTTGAGCTCTTTCAATCAGCTCTTCTTCGTCATCCTTATCTTTTCGTGCTTGGAGCATAGTGATACGGCGTGATGTTATCCTAAACTCCATTTTCAAATTGGTAATAAATACTAGTGAAGCTGTATAGTTTGTACACCCGAGATTTCTGGCTACGTCCAATGCCCAATGTTGTAAATGCCAATAATGAACGGCGAAACCGCATTCTCGCGGTTCATTGAATTTCGCCATTACACGCTCCTTGATAGTCTTGAACAGCAGTGTACGATTTCCTTTGAAAACTGTATTTCCTTCTCTTTTCTTTGCCACGTAATCCAGTATGTTTTTAATATTGCTTTATACTTCAGTTTAGGGTATCTTTTCAGAAGCTTGTCGTATGTGTCGAAACCTCTTACGTAATAATCATCGTACATGTTCTCCAGTGTGTTGTCATCAAACGCCGTGATGATACTTGCAACTTTAACCTTCTTCTTGGGAGACGGTTGGTATTCACTCTCACTGCTTCCATCGCCTCTTCCCGCACTTGTCGTAGCACTACCGTTTGCAATGAGTTGTTCATCATTATCATCCCTATCATCATCATTATGTGTTAGTGTTACAACAGTATCTGTTTCTAACTTCTGCTCACATTTGTGCACTATAATAGATACCATAAAACATGCGCATGATTTGTCTTCCACACCAATACCATCTTCACGAAGAAGGGTTCTTCGTAACTTCATCTCAACCAATCGCAATACATTAGCAGGATTGATTCCCAATCGCCGAGCCATCCAACGCTTCAATACACAAATAATGTCACAAAACGCAACTTCAGAGGGACACTGCACCGTCCATACTGGTCTCGACTGGCGTACCGGCAGGTCAGTGTGCAAAGCGGCATGGCATACGCAGAGGCCTCTAACGGACGAGTGCAGAGTTTTGCAGATGCGGGAGTATCACCAGTGCAATAAGAGACCTTTCGATTATTTCTCACACGATTTTGGTTTATTTGTGTTTGTTCGAGCCCAAGTACTTTCCTGGTCAGTGGCGACAGACAGAGGAACAATGATAATGACCACAGGAAGAGTTATAGGCATATTGTAACAAAAATGCCAGCTAGTTTGAAACACCTGAAACCTAGGCTACAGGAAAAGGCCTTAACGCCATTCAGGATCTCATATCTCATGATCGTCCACTTCTCCTCCGGTGGGTTAATTTAGATGAATGTACCTTAGTGTAATGTTTAATCGTTAGAACAGAAACAAACTTGGCGTTAATGACGGTCGTTTTTGAACCGTTATCAGCAAGGAGCGGTGGCAACTAGCGGAATGTGTCAGATAACGACATATCGACTCAATTAATGATGTCGAGAGGTATCTACGATGACAAAGGCGCTAAAAAAACTAGTCCACGTCACGTTTTACTACATAGCACTATATGTAACTAAATTGATTTCGTTGTGTGCATTATAGAATTTACCATCAGTCTCTGTTACATGATTTGAGTATGAACAAGAGAGATGCTTAATACCGGAAAATAAAGTACTCAGTTGAAAAGTACATAAATCTGAGACATCGCAATTGAGGGATGGAAGCTGTGAGTCTAATCAGCAGTCGTGATCCATCAGTCCTCAGGTTTGTCGCAGTCAACCACGACTACGTCTCCTTCTCAGAGTAGTACTTGCATCCAAGCCTAAATTATTTGTTGCGTGTAGTCGAATCTTTATCTTCGACGAAAGTTTTTAACCTGTAAAGATCCCTCTGGTACCAAGAGAGTATTAAGGCAGAAGCCTATTTCAGGCCTTTTCCTCACATTTTAATCTTATTTTTATGATTGATTTCCGTATGAGATTTTTCTGTTTCATATACTTTCCGATTCGATTTTTTTGCTGACTTAGCACTTGTATCGGGAGCTGATTACATACGTGATTGTGGCTAAGACTTTACCAACGTAGATAACTCATCTCTATGTGCAGAATGCAACATACCGTACCAACAGTAGCCGTTTCTCTTTAACTCATCTAGCTCTGGAACTACCGGAAATTATTTCCACTTCAGGCGGGCTGCAGGTGAAGCTTTCAAATGCTGTAGAGGGATCATCCATCAATGAAAGCGCTATTTTCGCGGTAATAGATCATATAAACAGCCGAGCCATATTTTCAGCTCTAATCTTGCGGATAACCTGGATAATTGGACAGGACAGGCCAAGGAGCGCCTAGCGCTTTTCGCAGCAGAACGGAGCACTGGAGTGGTGGGTCGAGAATTTCGCCTGATAGCGAACTGTCGGTGGAGTCTTCAACTGTCCGCTTGCCGATACCCCTCGGCGTTTGGTCTTCAGACTCCATTCCGGACACTAGATACGTGGCCACACGTGCGTCTATGGTTTTTCTTACCTCTGCCTTTTCATGGGAACGCAGGGCAAAGCTCACACCAATATTTCCAGAATTTCTACAAGCGAGTTTGGCCATGAGAATATGGATGAACACTGTTCTCGTTTCTGAAAGCTCAGAGCTTATTGTCGGCTACATTATTAACTTGTTGGTGGGAATTTGTTAGCTGACTTTCAGATCCCTTTTTGGAGGAGCTCTTAGGCCCTGTCTGTGATTGGCTAGAAGAACTGCGCCGAGTATATTTCCGAGGTCTGAAGGAAAACTTTCTAGAATTAGAGAAGTACTCTTACTCTGGACTCAACTTATGGTTCCACGTGTGTTCGTGTTTCCTTGAGTTCGGCATTGTGCCAGGTCGTCAAAGTTCAACACTGGACTTAATTTGGACTTTTCTGCATCTCTGAAAGGTAATAATGCAGGTGCCTCGAAATCACAACATTTCGATACACACTGACCACAACTGGCAGCCACTGTAGTACATGGCACAGAGACCCTTCCTCAGCCAGCCCGGTCACAACCCCGGTACGACCGCTATTCCAGTGCGCTCGCCAAAATTCTGAAGTCACGAGAAGTGAGAGGGGAGGAGTTCATTACGATTTATGTTCTCAGTTTGTACATCATACGCCCTACGCACTCCACCAAGTTGTATGCATGTGTTCTACAGTCTAATTTGCTCTTTCAAGGGGATCCTTTTCCGTGTTCAAATAACCACTCATGTTTCGATTCTGTGTTGAGTCCATTCGCTGGTGTTCATACGTCTTGTGACGATCTTGCTAATCCTCTTATTACTTGTTAATCTGTTGAGCACTCTGTTCTGACCCATACTGTTCTTTGTAATTTTTTTCATTACTACAGATTTTTATATCACCATTTGAATTCACAGATTTTGTCCGTTATGCGTATGAACGCCACTTCAATCGTAATAGTCCAGTATCATGTTCGTGATGACTTAAGTAAGCATTCATTATTTTTTACTTTATTCTGTTGTAGTAACGTCGTTAGAAAGTTTTTTTTTAATCTCATATATGATTTACTTTGCTGAAATTTACGTTTTCTGACTAAATTCCATATTTACTGGATCAAACTCTACGAATCAGTGACTAACAAAATAATTTATCCATTTGAGCGCCAAAGTCTTCCAACCACAAGCAACAGTCAGGGCCCCTGAAACGTTCAGGAACTTATTTTATGGCGTTTCCAGTGAGTACACGGGGGTAATATATCATTTCATACGATCGAGGATGAGAGCACATGTAGAGCTAGAGGTTGCGATCGCAGTTCACCTGGCTTCTGGCAAAATTTATCACTTCATGTCTCGACACATGTACTATCGTCCTTACCCTTCTCTTAGCCACTGTTTTCTACTTTTTTTTGTAGATGACTTTATGGAAAACCTCTTCATTTCTTATTTAATCAGTTTACTTAATTTTAAATATTCTTCTTTATAACCACAACCCACACGCCTCTTTTTTCTGTTTTTCCACAGTCTTTGACTCAATTCGATACAGTGTTGCTTCCGAGACATAGGATTTCAGAAATTTAATCCTGAAATTTAAGCCATTGTTTGACAACAATATGCTTCGTTTAGGCAAGAAAGCCCTCTCTGGCCTTTCTAGTTGGTTTTTCTGTCCTTCTTGCTTCGTCCATCATCTGTTATTTCGTTTCCAGGATAGTACAGTTCCTCCACTTCATCTACTTCGTGGTCTCCAAAATTTGTGGTAATTTTCTCACTAATCTGGTTTCTGCTACCCTCATAACTTTTTTCTTTCCTGTGCTCTCAATTAATATTCTGCGCTCTGTAGTCTGTTCATTCCAGTGTGTCCGGTAAATTTTTCTCGCCATCACTACAAATGGCAATGTGATCAAAGAATGCAGGATACAGCTGCAAAAGTACGAGGGCTATTCGGAAAGTAAGGAACGATAGGTCGCGAAATGGAAATCACAGTGAGAATCAGAACTGTTTTATTTGCAACAGTTAGCTACAACTTCGAACTACTTATCTCCATAGTCGCCGATCCGACTTAGACGTTTGTCGTAGTGTTGTACCAACTTTCCAATACCCTCGTTATAGAAGGCAACCGCCAGTGCTTTCTGCCAACTACGCTGGCCCACAGCTCGTTGTCTGTACGAAAATTTCTTCATAGC
This sequence comes from Schistocerca piceifrons, assembly GCF_021461385.2. NCBI lineage: Eukaryota > Metazoa > Arthropoda > Insecta > Orthoptera > Acrididae > Schistocerca > Schistocerca piceifrons. The sequence goes on from NC_060140.1 coordinate 537,287,706, forward strand.
CAGCGGTTCATTTGAGCAGAGATGAAACTGAGAGGGAGAGAATTACGGGCTGTATTGTGGGTAATTAAACATTTCCAATTGGAAACGATGCAGGAGCATCTTCATTGCCCCTGCAGAGTGCGGCTGAGAAGAAACCACACGACAGTATGTAATTTGGCTGCATCGCTTCAGGCGAAATTTCTCACCAGGCCCTCGTACTTGGCGTGAGACACTGTTGTTCTAGGTATCTTTATGTGCTCCCTGGGTGCTCAGAACTGAAAAGAACGACGTAACGTGATCGACGGGCATACTAGAGACACTGCCCAACACACCTGTGCAAAACGTCATCGGAGTTTCACTGTGGTTTCCATTTCACGGCCGATAGCTCCTTGATTTCTGAATAACCCTCGTATTTTGTGCCCAATTTTATTCACATTACTTACGACTCGTTTGTCTGAGTCCTGCATGCCAATATTTTAATTATTATGTTCTGCTCCAAATTTCCTGTCCTAACTAATATTTACGTTGTGTTCTCATTCCCCAACAACAACTAATCCCACAACTTTACGACAGAAGCTCAGGTTATTTGACAGTTATCATGATCAGCGCATATTTTAGTTGTAAATCATATTACAGAAAGAAGAGAGTTACCAAAAATCCTTGGACAAGCAAGCCTATGTCTGCTAGTAGACGCCAATGAGGTGGACAGAATATTTAGAAAGGATATGCATATGGGAACAGCTGCCCACAGAGTAATCACTTGAAGGTCAGCAAAGGTGCAAGTACGAGGTAATCACTTCTCAGAAGGAGAAGAGGCGACAGGAAAAAAGCGCAGCTAACTCCTGTTTATAAAAGGGGAAAACAACGGACCCGCAAACCTACAGACCCGTGTCTTTAACATCGATTAGCTGTAGAACATAATCTCGGTTCGAATATAATGGATTTCCTTGAGAGGGAAAACTCTGCTGTCCACGAATCAGCTCTGTTTTAAAAAGCATCGCTCGTGTAAAACTCAGCATTCCGTTTTCTCACGTGGGATACGGCGAACGATGGATGTAGGGCAACAGGCAGATTTCATATTCCTACATTTCTGTAAAGCATTTGACATGGTGCCATTATGACGACTGTTAAGCATACTGAATAGGTTCCTAGGGATACGAGTGGCTCTAAAATTTAAGTAACACAACCCATTGTGTTCTCCTCGACGGCCAGTGTTCATCAGAGACAAGGGTATCGTCAGAAGTGCCCTAAGGAAGTGCGCTGCTGTTAATTTGAGGATACATAAATGATCTGGCGAGCAGGGTAAGCAGCAGTCGACGGCTGGTTGCTGGTAATGCAGTGGTGTATGAGAGGGTGCTGTCATTGACTGGCTGTAGCATGATACAAGAAGATTCAGGCAAAATTTCTGGTTGGTGTGAATAATGGCAGCTGCCTCCGAATGTAGAAAAACGGAAGTTAATGCAGATGAATCGAAAAACAAAACCATAATGTTTGAATACAGTATTAGTGTTTGCTGCTTGAAACAGTTACATCGATTAAACATCAGATGTGAATGGCCGACTTCTGTTTATTGGAAGAATTTTATGGAAGTGTAAGTGGTTGGGATCCGCATTCTCTCAGATTACAGCAAGACATCGA